>NC_138343.1:58100152-58735464 GCF_046562875.1 Panthera onca
TCAGAAACTTCACAGAAGTTTACACTTTCAGACACTAGTATTATATATAAATCTCTTTCTTGGTCAACATTGTGCCTTTTAAAATTATGGTTAATTATTAGGATTATACATTTTTTTCTATTTTTCACTATGTAAGCCCCAAAAGTAGAAGTTTATGCTATAAAATTAACATAAATTTAAAATTCCTCTGCATGATTTTTGTGCAAAAAGGATTATATGGGAAAACCCAACTCTGAAGATTTGAAAATTCATGCAAAGGGTAGAAAAATAGTCATTATTATACTTCATGATGAAGACCAAAAAAATTATTTTTGAATATTCCCTACTGTTCTTTGTAATCACTAAGCATTTAGTGTCTCATTTAAGATAAATGGCTATTGGGGCACTCAGCTCAGAATCCAAATTTAGAAGCTTTGTTCAAGAAGCTTAGGATTTCTGGCATCTCTTCCAGTTAACTATGTGACATTTCTACTTTATGGAAAATGTTGAGTTGAAATGAAAATCTGCCAAACCAGGTAGAGCAGGCAGATATAGATATAGTTTTTTTCTTAAGAATTATATATATATAATTATATATTATATTTTATAATATTATTATATATTATATAATTATAATATATTATTATATTATATAAAAATATATATAATTATATTATATTATATATTATATATATACATATATATATGTATATACATGTATATATATATATATATATATACATGTATATACATATATATATATATATATATATATACATGTATATATATATATAATTTCCAAAGCAGTATCATCACAATAGAACTGCTTAAGGACTTATATTGTCTTGCCACTTGACATGGTACAGATCATATAGTCCAGAGAGAAAATCAAATAAATGTGGAATTTTGTTTGGTTTGGAGGTGAGAATTTGACTCAAGCAATGCTGACTAGTTTTCTTAGGAGATGATTTCATTTTTCTTTCAAATTGTAGCCTGAGAAGATGGAGGCTCAAAGTTATCAATAGCAGTTTTCCATCAAGTATATAGAGTTCCCTTTTGAATAAAGCCAATATAGCATAGAGGGAAAAAAGTAAAAAAAAATAGAGAAATGATTTCTGGACTATATCATACCTGGATCCAGCTATGCCTGAAATTAGATTCATAAATGAACTTCTAGGTTTTATGAGCCATAAAAACTCTAGATGTGCTTTTAATTGAATTTATTTAGTTTTTTTTTTAAAAATTGAAGATGGCCAGATCTCAATACAGTAGTTTGTATGAGTTAAAAAAAAATGTAACGTAAAGGAGTGAGTGAGAATCAAGAGAATAAGAGAAATTAGGACTGAAAATTTTATTTCTCTTGTGAGTTACAATCATATGAGAATATGTACTTTTTTTAATGTTCAAAATGGCTTTAAGGAATGCATACTTTCTAAAGACAGAAACTATATTCATAAGAATTATTACAAAGCTAATATATCGTTAAGATTTATACTTACCCTTAACCATTTTAAATACCCTAATATCCAAAGAGGTAGTAGAATATTATGACATTATTAAAACATGCTGATCAGGGAAATATCTATGAAAATATGTTTTACAAACCAGTTCCTGATTTCAGCCTATTATAATTTATCTAAATATAAATTTTAATGTTAATGTGGTGATCTGTGCTCTTCTTCGCAATTGCCAACTATAGCTCATGTAATATTCTCAGTGTTAGGACAATCGTTTATCTGCGCTAAATAGTTCTGAATCAAATGAATGTATACTGGATGGGAAAAGCTCCATACGAGCCTGCAGACTGCAGTATCAACATGTCAACTGTCTAAATTTCTTTGTTGGTAATTCTTTGCTATTTAAAGCTTTTTTTAAAAAATCCCTAATCACATTTAGTGAGCAAATAACTAGAAATAATCATTTAGGACTCCATTCATCAGAACATTATTATTTTACATCAGCTAAGCCTTTATGAGATAGCTGAATTTCTTTGGGGAATAAATAGTGTTTACCACTTCTCTTTGCTATTCAACTAATAGAATGTTTTAGGTCTATCTCAGTGCTAAAGCCCACAATGAACACTAAGCAACTAGGAAATTTTAATGAACACATCATTATCTGAGCAATGAAACACTGAAAACCAGACACCAGAGAAGTTGTGTGTTTGAATCAACAAATAAAACGGAAGAGTTAAGATTTCAATGATGTGTTTAAACAACTCAAAGTAGAACTATTTTAGATGAATTACAAAATTGGATTCTTTCAGGGAACATCAGTCTAGTATGTAGTTATGGATCTGAAATTGACTACATGAGGAGTTCTCCAGAAGATGATTTTAACTTAACAAAAATAAAGAGAGAGTAGTATGTAATAAGAAGGGTGTGCAATAGTAAGAGCTAAGGCTTTGATATTCTTGACCTAGAGATGACACAGAGATGAGTAATGTCTCAAGAAATTACCAGCTGTATGACTGTGATAAATGACATATTTTACATTTATAAATATGAGTAACTCTTTTCATCTGTAATTTCAAAATTATGTTGGAACTAAAATCACTCAAAATATGTCTATTTTGAGGATAAATAGTAAATGGGGAAATGAAAAAATCAATATAAAATGTACCTATTTTGTTATAAAATTTAGAGTACTTTTAAGTGCTAGTGATTTTTTAGTGTTCTCTTTTTATTAGTGTTGTGATTATTGTAATTTACATTATTAAGTGAAAAAAGGCATGATGTTGAAATGAATAAGTTAAATTCTTATTTCCACGTACCTTAATTCTCTAATAGAAACTCCTTGCTAATCTTTATTAAAAATATCTATATTTAAAAATGTATTATGGATTCTGCCCAAAATAAAGATTGTTATAATATCTGACTGCTATATTTAAAACAATTGAAATAACAATATTGAAAATATTATCTTATGAAGTAATGATAACTTGGGGATAAAAAGAATGGGGAAATTATGACTTACTGATTACAAAATGCCATGATTAAAGATACATTTTTATAATTTTAAGGTGAAAATGTATTGGAGATTTTCAAGAAAAGATTTTGGTACTATTGTATATAGTATGGTTTGAAAGTAATGAAAAGAAACTTATCTTTAGAAACAGAAAGAACTAGTCAAAGAACCTTTTCACAATAAGACATTAAAAAATGTGAATGACTTTAAAACTGTGGCTGCAGCAAGTTCTTACTCAACACCTCTGAAGGCAAGGGAAACAAAAGCAAAAATGAACTATTGGGACATCATCAAAATAAAAACTTCTGCAGAGCGAAGGAAACAATCAGCAAAACTAAAAGGTAACCAACAGAATGGGAGAAGATATTTGCAAACGACCTATCAGATAAAGGGTTAGTATCCAAAATCTATAAAGAACTTATCAGACTCAACACCCAGAAAACAAATAATCCATTGAAGAAATGGGCAAAAGACATGAATAGACACTTCTCCAAAGAAGACATCCAGGATCCACATAATAGTGAAACCATATGGTATCTGTCTTTCTCTGTATGACTTATTTCACTTAGCATAACACTCTCCTGAGAAACTTAATAGAAGACCATGGGGGAGAGGGGAAAAAAAAGTTACAGAGGGAGGGAGCCAAACCATAAGAGCCTCTTAAAAACTGAGAATAAACTGAGGGTTGATGAGGGGTAGGAGGGAGGGGAAAGTGGGTTATGGGCATTGAGGAGGGCACCTGTTGGGATGAGCACTGGGTGTTGTATGGAAACCAATTTGACAATAAATTTCATGTTAAAAAAAAAAAAAGAAGAAGAAGACATCCAGATGGCCAACCAATACATGAAAAAATGCGCAACATCACTCATCGTCCAGGAAATACAAATCAAAACCATGATGAGATACCACCTCACACCAGTCAGAATGGCCAACATTAACAACTCAGGTAACAACAGATGTTGGCAAGGATGTGGAGAAAGAGGAACACTTTTACACTGCTGGTGGGAATGCAACCTGGTGCAGCCACTCTGGAA
The DNA here is from genome assembly GCF_046562875.1 of Panthera onca. NCBI lineage: Eukaryota > Metazoa > Chordata > Mammalia > Carnivora > Felidae > Panthera > Panthera onca. The sequence continues at coordinate 58,104,133 of NC_138343.1, forward strand.
AACAGTAAGGAGGTTCCTCAAAAAATTAAAAAAAAAAAACTACCCTATGACCCAGCAATTGCACTACTAGGTATTTACCCAAGGGATGCAGTATGCTGTTTCAAAGGGGCAGATGCACCCCAATGTTTATAGCAGTACTGTCAATAATAACCAAAGGATGGAAAGAACCCAAATGTCCATCAATGGATGAATGGATAAGGAAGATGTGGTATATATATAAACACAATGGAGTATTACTTGGCAAGCAAAAAAATGAAATCTTCCCATTTGTAACTATGTGGATGGAACTAGAGGGTATTATGCTAAGCAAAAGTGATATTTGTCAGAGAAAGACAAATATCATATGACTTCACTCATATGAGGACTTTAAGATACAAAACAGATGAACATAAGGGAAGGGAGCAAAAGTAATATAAAAATAGGCAGGGAGACAAAAAGATAAGAGACTCTTAAATATGGAGAACAAACTGAGGGTTGCTGGAGGGGGGATGGGCTAAATGGGTAAAGGGCATTAAGGAATTTACTCCTGAAATCACTGTTGCACTATATGCTAACTAACTTGGATGTAAATTTAAAAAATAAATAAGAATAAAAAATAAAATAATAAAATAAAATAATAAAATAAAATAAAACAAAATAAAACAAAATAAAATTGTGTGTTTATGGGTGTGCACATGTGTGTGTGTATACCAAGACAGAATTTTCTTTGGATTTTGGATGGGCAGGGTTGTAGGGCATTCTTCAAATAGGCTAAAACTAATGAGTAAAAATTTGATGAGAAATAGGATATGTATTTAGTTTCAAAGTATCTCTGATTTAACTAGCTAAAGGGAAAGATAATACCTTTCAGTGGGGAAGTCTGATAGAAAGTGATGAAAGTTCATGTAAAGAATGGGATGCAACAACAACATGTACCTCCTAGAGGGACACTTTGGGAAGGACACAGCATAGCTAACATAGCATTTTTGCTGAAAGTGTATAATCTGAATCAAGTTGTATGTGTGTATGTGTGTTAGATAAACCAAAATTGAGATAGATTACACAAAGTAATTGTCTTATACTCATCCAAAAAATGAAAGTCATGAAAGACAAAGGAAAGTTGATAATGATTCCAGAAGACATAACTAAATAACTTCTAGAAATAGATCCTGGAGAGGGAGACATGGAATAAATAAATAATTTAAAAGGATTTTATTGAGATAATTGATAAAATTTTACTAAAGCCTATGTATTTGAAAAAGTAGTACATGGAATTTAATATCCAAATCAATAATTTATTGCAATTAATAATTAGATATTCTCTATCTCTTGAAATCCAGAAGTATTAAGTGGTAAAGCACTACATGCCTACAAAGTTCCCTCATGGTTCAGAAGAAAATGTGTCTGTACGTGTATGTGTGTATAAATGTGTGTATATTGGTTTTCATGATGAGATAAACTTCTGTTACTGGGAATGCACCGATATACAGGTGCTCTAAGTATACTAGTGGGAGTGAAAATTAGACTTCAGCAATATGTTTAAAAGCTTACATAAATTTGCATTTATTTTGAGTTAGCAATTTTCCTCCCAGGAATTTATTCCAGGAAAGCTATCATCAAGAAGACAAAGATGAACTAATGAGAACATTTGTAGTAGGTAGAATTCTAAGCTGACCGACAATCAGGTGTAATCTCCTTCCCTTGAGTGTGGGTGAAACCTGTAACTATAATAAATATTCTGTGATTATGTTAAATTGCATGGCAATGGCGAGATTATCCGGAGTGAGCCTAACATAATCAAGTGACCTCTTTGAAAGCAGAGCGGTTTTTTGTTTGGTTGTTTGTTTTCTGACTGGTCACAGAAGAGGCAGAGAGACTCACACTGAGTGGCCTAGAAGAAAGCAAAACATGTGAACATGGGGACTATGTGGCAAGAACCAAAGGGTGGGATCTAGGCACTAAAGATGTTCCTGGGCTGATAGGAAAATGGGGCCTCAGTCCTATAACCACAAGGAAATGAATTCTGCCGACAACCAGTGAACTTGGAAAACAACACTGAGCCCCAGATAAGAACTGCAGCCGAGTATAGCTTTTGATAGCAAGTAATTGGAAACCATCTATATATTATCCAGAAAGACCAGGTAAGGAAAGTATGACATGGTATATAGTAATTAACTCTCATGGTTGCAAAGCCTATCTACAGACTATGGGAGAACTGCATGCAAAATTCTGTATGTTGTGCACTCATATATATTTTTTTAATTTTTTTTTAATGTTCATTTATTTTTGAGACAGAGAGAGACAGAGCATGAATGGGGGAGGGGCAGAGAGAGAGGGAGACACAGAATGGGAAGCAGGCTCCAGGCTCTGAGCCATCAGCCCAGAGCCTGACGCGGGGCTCGAACTCACGAACCTTGAGATCGTGACCTGAGCTGAAGTCGGACGCTCAACCGACTGAGCCACCCAGGCGCCCCTCATATATTTTTATAATGCATATTGTTATGGGTGGAGTTGTTCCTCTCAAAAGAGATATCTGAGTACCCCAGAATACAACCTTGTTTGGAAATAGGATCTTTGGCAGATAGATTCAAGTTTAGATGAGGTCATTAGAGGGCGATCCAATCCAATATGATTGGTGTCCTTATGAAAAAGAGGAAATTTGGACTCAGAGACAGACAAACTGAAGGAAGACCATGTGAAGACAGGGAAGCCACCATCTACAAGCTAAAGAATGCCTGAGGCTACAAGTGGCTGTGGAGAACTACTGAAGTTTCTTCACAGTTCTCAGCAAGAATCAACCCTGCCAATACCTTGCTTTTGGACTTCTAGCCCCCAAAACTGAGACAATAAATTTCTGTTGCTTAAGCCACCCAGTTTGTGGTACTTAGTTATGGCAGCCAACAAACTAATCTGCATCTTTATTTGCTCATGTTGATGGAACTACAACAAAATTTAACAAGTGACTATTTCAGTTGTTGGGGATTTATTTTGCTGGGTTCTGAAAATAAAATTGTATTTAATCACGCTTGACCTATTAATGTCACAATTTCATATCCTTCAGCCTTGTAATTTGTTTTATATTTTTTGCACTCAAGTTTTGAGATATTCATAATAAGTATTTAGTACTTTTATAGCTAAATACATTAAATAATAATTACAAAAAAAGATAACCCTCCTCAAATCAGCAAAAGTTGGGAGTATTTATATTTAATATTTATATTTATATTATAGATGTTAAATAAAGATTAATAACTAACTTGTAAAGTCATTTCCTTTCTTATATTCCCTTTTCTGCATTCGGTCTCTTCATAAGTACCTGTGACATTTCATAGTTTATTCATTATTTGCATATATGTCAGGTTTTAAGTTGAAATATTAGATATAGACATCACTAAAAACAGCAGTTTTCTGTTTCTACTGGGGCAAAATAATTAATGGGAGATTAATATTGAATAGTCAGAATATGCACTTGACTTTTCTTATAAGACTTCAATTCATTGTCTAATAAATTAATAAAAGCTCTCACTTGTGCAAAGAATATTCTTATCTGCACACATTAATGTTGATTCAATGACTCAGTAAAAGATAAAAATTTTCTAAGGAACATGCTATTGGTGTCTAGTGGGAAAGACAGGCATCAGACTATTTTAAAAATACATGGTTAGCATTATGATGGAAAACTTACATGAATTATGTGGAACTAACCAAGTCAAAGGTGAAAAAATCTCCCTGAGGAAGAGATTTGTAAGGTGAAGTCTTCTGATTTATGCAGGATACGTAGAAATGAGCAGCAGAGGAGGCTGGGGGTTGGGCTGTATAGAATGTTGATTAAAAATAGAACATATATCACTGCACAAAGCTCTGTGATCTTGGTTAAACACCCGAAAAATGGTTATGATGCCATTGTCTGTTAAATACATGATTTCTTTTGACATCAATCTTGATTTTTTAGAAATACTTTTCAAATCTGCATTTTCTGTCAAGAATAAATCTCATTAACTGCTCCACTCCAAACGGCCACTTCTGTCATGGCAAATTTATATAGGGACAGCTATACATTATTAACAAGCTATGAAAAGTCACTGGCTAAATGTCATCAAAGCTGAGATATAGCTGCACCTTGGGATTCATATAGCAAACAGTTTAGTTTTAATCATCTTGGACCACAAGATGTCTTGACATTTGAGCAGCAACTTTTTTCCTCTTAACTTGCACTGGAATCAAACCTCTATTATCTCAGCCATAATTTTCAGTTTAAACTGTGATAGAAAGTTTTACCTTTTAAATTAAAAACGTGAAAAAAAATCGATCCATCAAAGACCTTATCGTTCATTTAATCAATGCTCCCCTGCAGCTTTCTCCTCCCTTCCCCCCTTCCCAAAGAGAAATGAGCAAGGGCAGCTCTAAAATTCAAGCATCTTTAGAGCTGCCAGAAAGTTTTTGAGCTAACTACATTTCTGTTACATTAATACCAACAAGAAATGACCTTGCTGAACTGCATTAAGATAGGTGATTGATTTTGTTGTGGTATTTTTTTTTTTATTTTGATAATATAAGTAGTTTTCATACTTTAAAAACATGTATTTGAAACTTTTTCTGCTCACGGTCTAATAATATCCTCAGGGCATAAATCTATGATGGCCTCAGAATATACAAATTTAAAATATATTAACAATATTTCATTTAAAATATTTAGTGTATATTATGGACCAAAATTTTATTAAGATCTATCATTTTAAATTCTTATCACAGACCAGTAATGACAGCAATATAAAGAAAATATGATTTTTTAAATTAATAATGATCAGAAAAATATAAAACAGATATATCAATAAAGAAATCATATTCACCAACAAAATTCTATCAAATATATCTTGGATTTGGGGTGCCTGGGTGGCTCGGTCAATTAAACATCCAACTCTTGATTTCACCTCAGGTCATGATCTTGCACATCTTGAGATTGAGCCCTGCATCAGGCTCTGCACTGACAGTGCAGAACCTGCTTGGGATTCTTTCTCTCCCTCTCTCTGCCCCTCTCCATTCATGCTCTCTCTCTCTCTCTCAAAATAAATTAAGTTTTATATATATATATATAAACAACTATTATATATATATATATATATATATACAAACAACTATATATATATATAAAACTTGGTTAATAAAAATACATTGCATAACTTGTGGGAAAACATGGATGCCTCATATCTTTTGTATTTTTTCTATGTATATAAGGCAACAAGCTACAGATGAGCATTTATTAGAAATAATTACCTTGTTCCTCTATTTCCAAATTACCAGGACATAAGTGTATTTAGATATAAACTTTACTTTTGCTTCTTGGGTAATTTCATGTTAAGAATGCAACACATAGGGGTGCCTGGGTGGCTCAGTCAGTTAAGTGTCTGACTTCTGCTCAGGTCATGATCTCACGGTTTGTGAGTTTGGGACCTGCGTCAGGCTCTGTGCTGACAGCTCAGGCCCTGGAACCTTCTTCGGATTCTGTGTCTCCTCTCTCTGCCCCTCCCCTGCTCATGCTCTCTCTCTCTGTCTCTGCCTTTTCTCTCCCCCTCATAAATAAACATTAAAAAAATTAGAAAAAAATGCGACACATAAATAACTATAATCTCCCCATAAAATTTAAACATGCAATAAAGAAGGAATAATCAGGGACTCAGTAGCCTAGAAATAGCTAGATCATGCAACTGAAATAAGTAAGATATTCTAAGAAATAAGTAAGAGGTTCTAGGACTACAACTTCCCCATTCTATAGTACCCTGTAATAGTTGTTTGCTTTTCATAAACTTAAAAAAAAAGACTAATCATTAAATTAATAGGTTACTTATAGGTCTTTATCAGTTGGCTTCTATCTTATTTTTTAAAGTATATCATAAAGTCAGGTATAATTAGCATAATAAATTTGTATGTGGAAATGAAAGTAGATGAAGGCGTATAAAACTGGCACATTGCTTCTTAACTGTTCTAAGTATGTTGATGCTTAAAAGTATAAGTTTACAGTATTTTCACTTATTTATTTATTTGTTTTGAGGGCGGGAGGGAGGGAGAGAGAGAGAGAGAGAGAGAGAGAGAGAAAGAGCAAGTGAGCAGGGGAGGGGCAGAGTGACAGGGAGAGAGAGAGAATCCCAAGCAGGTTCTGGGCTGTCAGTGCAGAGCCTGACCACTTAACTGACTGAACCACCCAGGTGCCCCACATTATTTGCACTTTTTATGTTGTCAGAAAATATATGTAATGAGAAGTGCCTGTGGATGTCTTTCGGTCTTTGACAAGCTGAAAAAGCACTACTTTTATCTGTGCTTCTCCTTCCCCTCCTTTATTTATTGAACAATATTCAAGTAATATCTTTTGCCTATTAGTATGAGACAGGGTAGTAGGATCTATACAATGATAAATAACAAAAACATGATACTTGCATGATTATAATCGAATAGAGAGAGAAAAACAAGAATCACACAAAACAATAAAGGCTACCATAGTCTATGCAGGTGTCTCATGGGAGATAAGACCTCATTTGTTCAATGGTTGAGAAGTGGGGACAGGTTTTCCTATACCTGTTCTTTTGAGAATGAGTAGAGGAACACCTAACCTGGAAAAACAGGCTTAATTTAGGTACACCACGGTATTTAGTCAACAACTGCCCCTACAGGTTTTATTGGTTGATGAAATATATGCTACGTTTTGAGAATCTTTCCAGGATTTGGGTGTCTTGGATGGGCTTCTCCAGAAACAGATCTGGGCAAAGAGTTTCAGTGGAATTGGTTTTGGGGGAGATGTAGAAAACACTGAAAGTTGAGTAAGTTGGTGGGGGGAAAAGAATGTAGGAAATAAATTACTTATTAAAGGGGTGATTAGAGTTTATTCTCCTGGGGAATCTCTGGTCAACTTTGGTAAACACACTTCAGAATTATGTAACCTGATGGGATGACAAGGTTAAAGGATGGACACTCCAATTCAATTCCCATCAACTATTGTTATGAGCTGCATTCTGGATTGGGAAGATGCTAAATTGGGAAAGGACATTAATTCCCAGAAATTTCAAATCTTTTTTGCAGGAAGAAAGTTTCTGAAATTTCTCAGGCTCAAAGACACAGATATAGATGGCTGGAAGAGGCTATGACAAGTTAAAATCATAAGATCATAGTTATGCCGGTGGGATACTGACATCTGGTAACATCAGCTAAAATTACTTGCATTTCTTATGACTATTAACTAAAAGTCAAGGTTCAGAGTTTTACCCAGGAGAAATGCAAATAATTTCTGTTCAGTGGAAACAAATAACTTTAAAGGTTATTATTCATTGTTCGGTAGAACAGTGACCAGATTTTTATCCCGTCCACCATGTTATTTTCAAATGCCTTTATTAAACACATTTACACACAATCAAATACATTTATTAAATGTATCACTCCTAAAATGCTCTATGAACCAGCCCTAATATCTTAAAGGTTCTTTCATCAATTAATAAGTTGAATAAAATATTTTACACTTGCTCATTTCATATTTACTTGAAAACCTACTTATACTGTTTAAAAATATAATTTAATTAGTCTGTGGTACATATTAAGTATTCTATAGGTGTTATCAAATTTAATTCTCAGAATAATACATGAAGACAGGTATTATTATTTTATAAATGAGAGCAATTGCATGTTAGTAAGGTTAAGTAATTTGCCCAAGGTCACACAGTTGGTAAATAATAGATTTGGATTAAGACTCAGGGAATTCTGACTTGGAAGCCTTTTGCTATACTATACTCCCTTCACATCTTGAGAAAAAGTACTCTACATTTTCTGATAGAAGAGATTTCTTCCACTTAAATACGCAACTACAAGGCAACTGTGCACATATGAGCCATAAAAACAGCCCTTTACTTAGGAGAGTCAGATTTTTTTTAATTTATAAAAGAGGAAATTAGAATATGAAAATATGATGATTTTCCCAAGGAGATAGCAGAATTGGGCTCCCTAAAGTTACTAATCTTGCTAAAAATCCAAAATTCTCAAAAAATTAGTAGTAATTACATATACTTGTAAAACAAAAGAAAATGTATTCTGATAAAATATACCATCACGTATATGGGGGGATTTTTTTAGTTCTTATTGTCATTAAGTCACATAAAAGTCCAAGTGAAGAAGTCTTTTTTTTTTTAAATTTTTTTAACGTTTATTTATTTTTGAGACAGAGAGAGACAGAGCATGAATGGGGGAGGGTCAGAGAGAGAGGGAGACACAGAATCTGAAACAGGCTCCAGGCTCTCAGCACAGAGCCCGACGCGGGCTTGAACTCACGGTCTGCGACATCATGACCTGAGCCTAAGTCGGACGCTCAACCGACTGAGCCACCCAGGCGCCCCAAGAAGTTTTTAATTGGATACCACATTGTGAGACAACACAATTAATTGGTCAGTTAAATTTTTCAAAGGATTGGTAAGTGAATTGGTCATTGTGGACTCAATTAAACAGCTTGAACAAATAATCTCCATCTCAGGATTCTTAAAATAACACTTATTTCTTGCTTATGAGATAAGTCCACCACAGGTCAATCATGGCTGCACTCCTTCATCATTGTCCTTACTCTGGACCCAGTCTGATGGAGCAGATATCATCTGGAGCATCACCAATGAGCATATAAGTAAAAGAAGTGAGACCTTCAAAGTTTCAAAGCAGAATTTAATCTCTCTTCCTCAAAGAGACACTTCATTTCTAGCCAAATTCATTAGCCAAAGACATTGATGCCGGTGCACCAATACAAAAGCACAGTCATACCATATGTCTGAAAAAAGAAGAACTAGAATATTTGGCAAAAAGAACTAATGAATACCCCAACATAAAATGAGGTGGACATCTACACTTATATTTATTTGTATAATCTGTATATATTACTATGTCTATTTCGTTGTAAGTCTGTGAAAAAATACACAGGAAAAGATTTGAATAGATATACATATTGCTGAAAATGTATGAACAGGATATAACTGTGATAAAATATATATTTGAAAAGTTTTCATAATTGACACACTATATATTTTTTCTGAAACTTTGTTTTAATAATGTTCTCACATTTATAAAGTTTTACACTTGGGATTTTCAAATAATTAGTAAATTTATAAATATGCTTTTTTAAAATAGTGAAATAGTCTTTTGTGGATAAAGGAGGAATAAACTGAGAAAAAAAGTGAAAGGGTAAGGAAGAGATGGCAAAAGCAAAACTTAATTAAATTATAGTAAGTGCTTTGTGTAAGGGATTTATCCAAAATTCAATTTCAAGCTATTATAGTCTAAATCAAATTTAGCTTTACTTGGCTCAAAGAAGATTTTTTTCCCCTTTAGACTGTACTTCACGTTCCAGATTTTATATAAATTTAGACTCAGAGCAATAGTTCTAGTCACTATCAATATTGTCATTCTCTGCCCTTTGGATGTTTCAAAATTATTATTTCAAAAAAATTCATATTATCTTTTAAATGTCTTAAATTAATGAGTCTGTTAATTGATTGTTACAGGAATTTAAAACAAACTTGGAAATCATTATTTTACTGACATAAGAAACACACTTTACATCTTCATGCTTTAGTTTACCTAACTGTCATCACCCCTTTTTTTTTCTCCCACTCCCAAGAACCCTTTTCTTTTTGTTCATTTTGATCTCAGTCCCTAGTGTTCACAAGAAGCTATGCTGTTACTGCTTTTTAAAGTTAGGCCACCGGTCTTTATGTATGTACTAACATTTCATACATTTATTTCAAACGTTCCCTTTCTAAAGAGAATATCCTGACTCCCTGACCTCTGACCCTATTCTGTTTCCTTTCACAATAATTATTTCAAGTAGTCTGTATTCACTGCTTTCATTTAAAATTTTCCACTCACTCCCAATCCATAACTACTTTTACCTGCAATGCTTAGTCCAAATTACTCTAACAACCAGATCTAATGATTCCAAAAGTCAGGACTCTTTCTTAATCCTGACTTTTTTTTGAAATTTGATGCAATAGATCAATTACTTTTTGAAGTTCAGTCCTCCACTAGCTTCCCTGACTGCCATTACAATTTTATTACTTATTTTCCCCCCACTGTTTCCAAGTTCATTCACCCAACTCTTAAATGTTGATGTTCCATTGAGCTCTAGTGTCTGTTGCCTTCTGTTTCTTTTCTGCAAGTTCTTGCTAAGTGATACCACACCTAAAAATGTCATTTATACCCAATGTGACAATGTTTCCAAACTTTTGTTTCTAGTTCCTACTTCTCTCATTGAATTAGAACTACTTGCTCCATTGTCACTTAGTTATCCCCCATGCATGGTCCACAGATACCTCAAAATGAACTTATGTAACACCAAACTGTTTATCCTACCCTCTCCCCAACTTAACTCCATGTATTCAATAGGCTATATAAAATGACTTTTCCCCTTATTTCTCCCTGATTCATTAAGTCCTTTCATTAAGTCCGAAATATTTCTCAAACTTTTACCCAACTATGGGTATTTACTACTAATATCCTTTTCCTTAGAAGAAATTAAACTTTTAAACTTTTCCCCAGGTTTCTGTTCCTCCAATCTAATTTTCACCATCTACATTTTACTTTTCTAAACCCTAGATTGTATATGTCACTACCGTTCTTTTTGGGGAAAAAAATAAAACGAGTTCTGATGTCTCCCCTTTCATGAACCATCAGCGTTAAATTACTCCTAGTACTCTAAACTGTAAATGGAGTGTGCTAGATTAGACAGTCATAGGCAATGAAAAGATCATGGCTGGAATGCAGATTCCCTCACTTTTACACCCATTCAATCTCACTTTGTAAAATGAAGTGTATATATTTAAGCTAAATTTATCATGAATTGTTTAGCATCAGAAGATAGCATGCAGTATCTGACACATACTGCTGCTGATTCATTCATTCCTAGGCATAATTATGTTTTTCTAAGTCCTTACCAACCTCTTATCTTTCCTGCAGTAGGAATTTCATCAGATAGACATAGAGAATGTCTATACCTCAGTCTGGAAAGAGAAAGAGAAAGAGAAAGAGAAAGAGAAAGAGAAAGAGAAAGAGAAAGAGAAAGAGAAAAAGAGAAAGAGAAAGAGAGACGCCTAGATCTTGGTCACTTAATCCTATTCATGTACTACTTACCTCAGAATAGTGTGTTCTACAAATTAGAAAATTATTCCTTGCTCTTGTCTAGATCCTAAGCGGTAGCACTGATGAGATGGGACATAGTGGCTGAACTGTAACTAGAGAGGTATTAGAGAAGCTCATAGGCGGGAGGAAAGACAAAATAAATCACAGCTAAGGAGAAATACAAATGTTACAATAAGGAAACTAGTGCTAAATACTATTTTGCAGCAGGAGACAGAGCCCAAAATTAAATACCAAGAAAAGAGTCGGACCAGAAAATAACATGGAGCAAATTTGAAGGCAGAATAGAAAAGAATGGAGACACAGTTTAGTATTGAGTCCAGGACTGATTCATGAGTATTGAAAGACCAGTTTCTTTTATTGTGAAAAGTAAGTCCTGGACATGATCCTCTCTTATTTGTCTGTTTTTCTTCTTATCTATTTATGTCTTCACTGGTTGATATTACTAACAGTTTTAGTAGATAATGTAGCTGTGAGTATATAGATAAAATTTTTTATTTTCCTTCCCTAGGTTGAGAAGCACACCTGACTCTATAAAGCAAGAAGAAATATTTGAAATAATCAAAAGGTACAATATAGGGGAAAGAGCATTCTTTGGGAAAAAAAGGCACTAGCTATATCAGTGATATGCAAGTGGAAGCAATTCTGTCCCCCCCAGGGAATATCTGGAAATGCCTGGAATCATTTTAGGTCTTATCAACTGGAGAAATAGAAACAGAGATGCTGGAAAAAGTCCTACAATGCACAGGACATCGCTCCACACCAAAGAATCACCTGGCCTTAAACTCTATGATTATGGGAAATTCACCTAATTTTAATCTAAAATGGACTTCTTCTTATGGGCTTGTTGGTGTTAAAAAAGATAACAAGTTATAACACATTAAACAAATGCTATTCACCACAGCAATGTTGAAAGTATTAAATTTTAAAGCTAACAACAAGTTTCAATTAAAAATAAACTTGTGATTCTGAGATGAATCAAAAATAAAATTTAAATATTGTCACAGATCCTTCCAAATGCAAATATGAAAACAAGAAATTTTAACTTTATAATCAAATGTATATTCATATAAAAAATGAATAACTTCAAGCAAAATCAAGTTAAATAAATAATGGATCCAAGGCAAGAAGTTTAAAAAGAAAATTTTGTTAGAGATGAGATAATTAAACAATAAGGAGAAAAACAGCCATTAACAGATAGTAGGGTTTAAAAAGAGTCACTTTTTAAAATATGTAAGTGTTATTACTCTCAGTGACCAAGACAGAACCCACAAAAAAGTAACAATCTGATAAATTCAATTAGAAAAAAAAAAAAAAAAAAAGAGAATAGACTAATGATAAATGGATGGGCTTGGGGTGGGAGTGAGATTAGATATTAATTGGAATAGTGATGTTTACCTGGAAAACACGTTTTCTTGATAAGCAATAACATATTTTTGTAAATGAAAGTCTCACTTTGAAGTTTCAACAGTTATAACTTCTAATACTTACTTTGTATTTGCATTATATTGGTTAAAGATTATAGAATACTATCATAGAACAGCAATGGTAATGTATATTTTTTCAGGATTCAAATTGGAATGTTCTTAATGTTTCATTGTTAAACTTCACATATTTGTGTTAACATACAGCAAATTTTTTAAGCTGAGTCAGCATCCTTATCTTCTTCATTAGCATGCCCCAATGATTTTTTACTGTGGATTCTTTTTTTAAAGCTTATTTATGTATTGAGAGAGACAGAGAGAGAAATAACGCAAGGGAGAGACAGAAAGAGAGGGAGAGAGAGAATCCCAAGCAGGCTCTGTTCTGTGAGTACAAAGCCTGATGCAGGGCTTGAACCCATGAACTGTGAGGTCATGACCTGAGCTGAAATCAAGAGTCAGATGCTCAACTGACCGAGCCACCCAGGCGCCACTTTACTGTGGATTCTTACCATCATTATTTATTTATAAAATTTGATGATAATAGTCTCTACTTCATAATTCTGCTTAAGAATTAAATGAAGCCATTCTACATAAGCTACTTAGAACTAGATAGCTTCAGAACATAAACTAGAAGACTTCTATATTGTATATGCTCTAGATCAAGTTATATATAAGAAGTGGCTGGTACTAAATTTGAAATCACTCATGTAAAATTTCTTGGCCTATGTTTTTTCTTGCAGACATTTTTTAAAATTTTTAAAATGTTTTTAACTTTATTTTTGAGATAGAGAGAGACAGAGCATGAGCGGAGGGGGTGGGGGGTGGGGGCAGAGACCCAGAATCCAAAGAAGCCTCCAGGCTCTGAGCTGTCAGCATAGAGCCTGAGGTGGGGCTCGAATCCACAAACCATGAGCTCATGACCTGAGCAAAGTCAGATGCCTAACTGACTGAGTCACCCAGGAACCCCTCTTGGAGATATTGTTTTAAACTTTTTCCTTGTCTTTTATTTTGATATTCTGCTCATGTTATTTTTCCCCTTCAGACAACTTTATTTATATTTTTCCTGAGTATTGAACATTTTCAAAGATTTTAAAATATTTAATCTCTTTTAACTTTAATATTATAGACTAAAGGGGTTCACTGATCACCAAGTACAATACATGAAAAAAAAGATCTATGCTAAAATATGCCATTATGGAAGTTCCAATATCTGTGTAGAGGGGAATATCCTAAACAAATGTGAAAAAAAAAAAAAAAAAAACCATGGTAAATAACTGAAACTAAGAATACCATTTGACTTGCCAACATAGCAATTCTATCAATATTATGAGGAAACTATTTCCCCAATTGGTAATGTTCAATCAAGTGTGATGGTAAGGATATTCTTTGATGTCACAGATTTGAAAAGAAATCAATCTCCCAAGCATCAATTTTTTCCCTGGATGCTAATGGAGGAAAGCCAAGAAAAAATCCAAGGTCAGAAAGCAGTCAATTTGGCCTCTGAGATGCCTAAAAAATAAATAAGTAAAAATTTTTAAAAATGAACTGGTAGCTTATCAAGTAGTTTAACATTGTGTAGAATTTTGAGTGGATGATGAAGGATGTGGAAATAATAACTATGGAAACAGTAAATATTCTTAACTCTGAATCTAAACTCGACTCATTTTAGTGTAATTGGAAAAAAAAATAATAAAATACACTCTATTAGAAATATTAAGCTGTTAAAATGTTAAAAAGGCCAGAAACTGTTTGGTGTATAAACATAGGAAAGATAAGTTATAGAGAAGGAAAAAACTCATTAAGAAAGGAAAGACAAAATGTATGAAGGAAGAGAGGAGCTCAAAAATAGGGCTTGATTTCTGACTTTCTGAACAATAGGAGTAAAAATCTATCACAAACTGATGGGAGAGTTGTTAACCAACAATATTCTTGGTATGTTCTTTATTAAAGTTACATTATAAGTTTAAATTGTACCATACACCAAAATTAAATCCAAAAAGTTGAACTCATGTCTAAACTAAAAGGAATAAAACAGAATGAAACAGATGTGGAGACATTGTCCTGTTTTTTTTTTTTTAATGTGAAAGAAATTTTAATTATAAAAAGCAACAGGAGATATCACAAAGAAATCTCTAGTGGATTAGAAGAATCATTTCTTTAAAATGTATATAAGTAATAAAACAAAACCGTCAAATAGATGGTTTTGATAGAGAGAGGCTCTATTGCATCAAAAGAAGAAGATATCAGGCTTAATTAAGAGAATTACAATGTATTGTGTTGGTACATTAGGGTAAAATAAAAATATAGATATAAATATAGATATAGATCAAAACATTCTATGGAAAGACAAACACAACAGGCAGAACCACAGAATGCTTACACGCTTGCAACCACAAAGCTAGTCTGAGGTCAGAGTACTCAACTAATTGACAATATCTTTTCGGTACAACTGAGCCACTCATGCACTAATCCATATGGCCCTCAAAACATGACTTCACCCTGTCTGTGATAGTGCTCAAGAGGATCCATGAACCATGCATAAATGGACAGTTTAAATTATAATTAGAGGTGGCTTAAAAAAAACATATATTTTAGTTAAAATCATCCCAGGCAGGATTTGAAATGGGAATAATGCTTTGGACCAAGATAAAGATATAAGAAAAACAAGTTGATTACATCAAAAGGATTAAACAAGCCCTTCCATGTGAGTGCATGAAGCTACAGGTACTTCTTTTGTCTCTCCTGTTCTATTGTAACAACCAAGACAATAAACTAAGAAGCTTTAGATCTACACTGTCTCACCTAACACCAGCTAGGACAAACAGCATTGCCCTTTCTCTTGGTAGACCATGTGAGCAAGCTTTAGTTACTGTTGCTTATACTTCTCTCATTGCCTCTTGCTATTATGTAGAGGTAGGTAGTGGGATAGATTAGGTAGCATTAAATAAAAAGACGTAGGAAACTTTATAAAAGTATGCAATAGATGTGACAAATGTGTGAGAGTAAAAAACAAATTAAACCTTCCAAAAAAGGAGTGGAGAACTAAGGTTATAGAAACCTCATAGAAACAATGCAGTCAGTAGGTACACAATATAGAATCAAAGTTACATATTTTAAAATAGGAATGAGATCTTTTGGACTGGGTAGTAAGGGGGGGATCTATTACTTCCCTTTTTTGTCTATCAAATTTTAGGGTTTTATGCAGAAATATACCACAATAAAAGAAAGACAGGATGGAGTTCTTCCTCTCACAGCTCTGGATTTATATTCCATATGTACTACTGGCTGTGAGTTCTCCAGACTCTAGATTATTCATTACTTAGTGAAGATTAAGTAAACTTTGTGAATAGTACTTAAACAGAAAGCTAATCACAAGTACAGCCACCAATGTTTTGATGAAATGTTAGCAAGTGTGACCATTCAAGAGTTATTTGGTTTTCTTGGTATCAGGAGGTATATATGCTATTACACTTCTACTTGTTTTTCTGCTATTAATCTTTTATAACGAGGGGTCTCAGCCAAGAACCTCAAAGGATAGAGGGAAAATTAATTTCCTCCCTTAAGCCATACACTGTATTATAACTTCTATATAGGTGAGGATTGTTTCAGGTTCACTCTACATTCTTCTACCTGGTTGATTATTTCACACATTATCTTCTTGTCACATTATTAAATAAGTGACTAAGTGAATGAATAGATGAACAAAGAAAATGATATTATAATCCAACATTTAGTTCCATGCCATGCCTATCTTTACCATGTTACATGAATCATGTCATACACTGAGGATATCAAAAATAATAGCATATGTCCCCTGCCCTCAAGTTCGTTAAATGAGAACTCTACAATGTCATCTAAGTTAGTGTTTAAAACGTGGGCTTCTTCTACTTCAACATAGTCTCCATGGATTTACTTATTTTGTTTTATCTCTAAGAAAACAAAGTGAAATGAATTGGCTTAAATCTTAAACATATGTAAGTGAAACTTCCCAAATAGGATTAAAACTAGTAGCAATTATAACAGAAATTTAGGTATCACCTATGTAGCAATCCGATCTTATTTTACAGATTAGTCTAAAACGCTGGGAGTAGCAAAGGGCCTTAAGAAGCCTGAATGGGTATGATCTATACAGAATATTATCTGGACCTAAAAAAACCCCTGTACTTCACCACTGGATGTAAAGAGAGGAAACAGAGATTGAGAGATGGTGGTGGTGGTTGGGGGCAGGTGATTTCAGAGAATGAAAAGGTGAGGAAAGAAAGCCTGGGTTGAGAATGTGTAAGAGTTTTGTGGAATTCATTGACCAGTACTGTGAGTGGGAGAACTGGGAGGAGGAGAAAGGTTTTAAAAAGCGATTGTGTGTGTAATGAAATGAATCTCCTCTAATGTTCTTTAAGAGACACAATTAAGGGTTGCAATTCCTTTTTAATTATGTACGAGCACTGGTCCATGCTTTAATAAACGCAAATCTCTGCAGAGTCTTGGTCATTTGGGCCTTGGGATTTATAAAGGTTACTGTTATTTCATTTGTTTTTAAAATGTCATTTATCTTGGTTTTGCTCCTTTTCAGAATGCTGAGATTGGGAGTGAGAAATACTTTCAAAATCAGGATTTCACATTAGTAGGGAAAAATGATACTTCCATGAGATAGTCAGATTCATAAAATGTTGCTTAATCTTGTATTTGATTTTGCATACAGGTCAAGACAGCCTTAACAATCCCCTCAGTTTGGTTAAACTTTACACAGGTTTCTTCCTATACCTAGGCCCCTGGTCTCCCTTTCCTTAAAGCATGGGTTCTAGAACACTTGTAATCATAAATTCTTCCCCGCCCCCTTCAGTGATGTAAATTTGTTTAAAGTCTCTCGTCAGTTTGAAGATCCAGGATTGTCTTTCTCAAGGACTTGGGAAAGGACCTTTGAATAAAGTCTTCTTTGCTTAACTTTGTCCAGTACAACTTTTGCTGTGAAAATCTAAAGTGGCAAAAAAATAAAATAAAACTAAAAGGCCAATAATAGTAATGGAAATTTACAGAAAGAACTGTGTTATGTGCGACATTTTTGCTATTATTACATCACACAGCTTTCGTTGTTTATACTTCAAAATATAGGTATGAAAAATTTTGCATTCCTTTATTTCTCAACATCAAATTTAGTATCTTCTGAGCCATAGGTGACCCTCTGGCAAGAAATTCAATATTGCTTGTTCTGGCAACTAGCCTTCATCCCCTTCCATGAGCTCTTCCAAGAATCTTGGCCTTGATGGTGTCAGAAAACTGGCCAAAGACATAAAAACATGTTCCAGAGGGGATGCTGGACTTTTATTCCCAGAGCTCAGGTCTGTGTGATTCCCCACCCCACCCCCCACCCCCCAGGAGTTACTGCCTCAGGTATATCAAGGGTTACTCTGCCCAATAGTTTTCCTCCTTCCTCTG
Source organism: Panthera onca (assembly GCF_046562875.1). Taxonomy (NCBI): domain Eukaryota; kingdom Metazoa; phylum Chordata; class Mammalia; order Carnivora; family Felidae; genus Panthera; species Panthera onca. The sequence goes on from NC_138343.1 coordinate 58,122,120, forward strand.
TCCATCCCCCCAACCCAAATGATCAGTAAAAGGAGGATCCTGGACTCTGCTGGTAGGATTCACTTCTCCACCAGTATTTGACAGAGCTCAGAATTTACCTCAAGGCTACATTTCTTTGTCCCAAGTAAAAAACAAAACAAAAACAAACAAAAACAAAACAACACACACACACACACACACACACACACACACACACACACACACTCCTCTGCCTCCATCATTTTTTCAGGGCTTAAAACACCTTATTCTTCTAAAGAAAGCCATTTCTTTCCCTGAAGGAGGGCTAAGGGAGATGCAGGGGTGGACTATCTTCTTGAAACAAGGTATTGGTCTTTTTTTTTTTTTTTTTTCCTAGATATGTGAAAAGAATTCCATTTGGGTTAATCCTTTGTCTTTAATTCACTCTGCAAACAGATTATATATTTTTGTAATGATAACAACAGTGAATGTACATTTGACAGTTATGTGGCAAACATTACCTTAATATTTTTCAGATACTATATCATGATCATAATTGGAAACTTTAACAAAAAGTAATTTTAGAAGAGTAGGCCATTTACTACAATAGACTATGAATACTAATATAATGGTAAAAACAATAAAAGATCACATTATTATTGTGCACTTAAATTAACATGCAGATACCCACCAAGGAAAAATTACATATCCTTAAATTAAGGACATTTTATGGAATCCTTACAAGAAAGTAAGTAAGTATGGCGTTTTGTTACTGAACTACTCTGTATTTAGATTATATCTAGATACCTTTGAAGAAAAGCCATTTTGTAGCCTTATCTTCCAGAGGTTTTTCAAATATATATATTTGGTTTTGTTAGATTTTGCTTTTGAACATTCTTCTCCCTGTAACTGGTGCTCCAGTCCCTGTTTGCCCATTCCCTGGCCTACGCCCCTTTTAAAAATCATCTTACTCAGCAGAATGCAACAGTACACACAGAGGACAACTTTCCATGACTCATTTGCATTTGCCTATCACACAGGAAGGCAGTGCCTTCTCTCTCTCCCTCTCTCTCTCTCTCTTTGAGGTACAAATGTATGTGGTCCGAGTTCTCTGTTGTTTTTTTTTTTTCTGTCATGCACTTTGTATGGCTCAATGACTTTGAAAACTAAACTTTCTTCCTCTTTCCCCAGACTAGGATTCTAATTTAGGTATAATGGGATTTGAACCTCCCTCAAGCCTTTTAAAATATTCAAGGGAGGCATAAAAGAAATAGCGGAGAGACATTCACTTTTTATTACTCTGTATGATGAGGATATTGTATTGCACACATACTAATGTAAATTCCTCTAAAATATATAATTTCCACCCTTTTATTCTCTCATTGTTCCCTTTCCACAATCAATTTGGATTCCTGAGACCTTACACAACTGAACTAAATAGCTTTTCTGAAGCTGATGTGCCTTGGTCTTTTGAATTCAGTAACTGCACACTAGATAGAAGCTATAAGTAATAAATTTCGCTTTGTGACTCTTCCTGACAACAAGAAAAAACATTAATTTAACTTCTCTGGTTAAACTTGAACCAAGGCCTGAAAAGTAGATAAGTGACTCAAGCTATTTACTTTACTCCTTCTGCCCTGTAACCCTCAAAGGGAATGAAATATTGCAAGTACCCTAAAGCTTAGTTGAAAGAAGAGCTTTTATATTTAGAAAAAGTTACAGATATATGGCATTAAAATTTAGAAATATCCATTTCTACTTCTGCAGGGCTTCTATCTTTCCCTAAATTTAGTCTGGATCCTCTTAAAGCTATATTGGGGGAAGTATTTTAACTTTAGAATCAATTTCATCTTCCTTTTTATAATTCAAAAATATGGAATATGTTTTTCAATCATTTCTGCAAAACCAAACTTAAATTGCAGGATTTCAGATTCAAGCTATTATTTTATACGTCACTATCCTAATAGATTCCTGTAGTCCCTTCTCGGCTACCACACAGGTAAATATGGCCCGGGCATCCCAGAAAAAAAAAAGTCACTAAAACAATAATTTTGATGGGACATATAGGAAATGGAAGATACAGATTATTCATGTTGACCATAGGTGCAGCACAGTATAATCGAGTTATGATAATACTAACTCTATCATGTGAACAGATGCTAAGAAGCAACATGTTCAATTACTATTTGAATACATTACCTTATTCTCTGTCCCTAATAAAATATCCTGGTGCCACAGTTTAAAATGTCTTAAAACTTCGATATACTGCTGCCAGGAGCTACAGAAGTTTTAAACGTCACTGTCTAATTCTTTTGCCTCTAACATAAAAAATACTTTTGTTGATAATTTGAGTGAGTTAATCTTATATCTACTCACACTATTCATGATAAATCTCTCTCTTCAGGATCTTTAAAATACACTGACATCTCCTTGATGTGATATTTGCTGATAACTGCAGAAATAATCATAGGTGATAATTTTTATGCCAATTTAATATCGATGCTGGTTTTAAGGATGCCTACCAGAGCATATCTTGATGCCAATGCCTGAAAGCACACTGATGCAATGCTACACAGCAACAATCAACAGTAGGTTAAAATAACAGCTAAATAGAGACCTTTATCCTACTAGAAAAATTATTTTGTTTTTAATGCAATTGGCATGTAAATTAAGTAATGAATATAATGTATGGTCTAAATCCTACTATTATTTAAGGACTTAACTGTGGTGAGATAGAACTAATAGAAAAACAATGATGCAGCCTATAGACTTCAAAGACCAAAAAATTTATAAAAAATATGTTGATGACACTTTTGACTGGTGATACAGAAGAATGTTCTATAAAAGTTGAGTAGAGGCTAATAAATTTCAATAAATATTTAAAATCTATTCTCAAAGGTATGAATTTACCCATCTTTTATTGGCAGAGGGGAGCAGCAGTACAAATATCCTTGGGAAGCCTGACCTTTTTGAGCAGAGGACAACTGATACATCATGTAGAACTTTTCAGTAGGTTCTCATAGAAGACTAAATGTCCCTATTTATTTGAGACTTTATTCACTAATACTTCAATTTGGCAAAGTGTGTCCATTTTTTCCCCTTATGTGATGGGAAGAAATTTAAGGACTTTATTTAATAACTTCAAGCTCTCTGCTTATACAGAGCAAGCACTATTACTGCCAGTAAAATAAAAGTCCTCTATCCTTAGGAGCAGCCCTGAATCAGTTCATGGGGTTTCTTAAAGCAGAAGGAGGTTCAAAATCCAGATGAGATGGGGGATCATCTTTATTCCAAATTCCTGGTTTCATATTTACTATAATCTTTAATATGCAAAAACATGATTAATTGCCTAAGCAATGGAAAGTTCTTGGTTAATACTGTTCTTTCTTGCCTACACAGAAGACTCAGTTTTTTGTTTTTTGTTTTTTTTAATCCACTATGTCTCTTCCTTTTCTGGCAAACACACACGTGTACATGTGTGTATACATATACACAATGACTATTCTGAAAAAAAGAAAATTTCTTGAAAAAAGAAAATGTCTAAGTTTTAGTACTTAAGTCTTTCCCCAAAGGCCATCTCTATATATGCTTGCTTTACTATGGGGCTTTCTTCATTTTTAGTCTCAATTATTTTGTGTTGATGACACTCTAGCCCTGATCTGACACAATGCTCAAATTGTCAATAACCTACTTATCCTCACACAGGTCAAAATCAACATGTCCAAAAATAATTGTTTTCTTCCCAAGAAAATCCCAAAACTTTATAATGAGTTTTAATTAAGACTGCATAAAATTTTAGTAATGTAGAGTTAAACTTCAAATATTTTGACTCATTTTCCTTCAATACTAAATTTCAGCCATATACCAAGTCATGTATAGTCTACATTCAAAATGTCTTGAACTTCTATTCCCTCCTTTTTTACATTCTCACTCCAGGTACCTCTAGTTATATATTACCTGGACACGTTCACTAAGATAATATCAAAGTACTTCATTGCTATATTCCTTGACTTCAATTCTTATTAAAAGCTGTGGTAAAATAAATACTCCCAAGCTGACATTCTGATCATATTCCTATGTGCAGAATCTTTTCTAGAGTCCCATTGTTATGGAATTAATTACAAATTCCTTAACCTCTTCAATTTACTAAAATTTTATAAAGAACTTTTGCTTATGTTAGGAGGACTATATTTTATACATACACACCCATGCAGACACATAAATACTTAATAAATTATGGTTTATTTTTAGCTGCATTTCTGACTTCACTTTTTAAAATGATTTAATTTTGGATTTTTAATACTTTTCATTATGAATAATTTTAACATAAAGGAAACTTGAGAAATAGCATAATCCATACCAGTAAATTCACTGCAAGACTCCATATTTTTTAACATTTTATTAGATATCTTTTGTGTATGCTCATGTGTGAACATACACTTTTTGAAAATTAGTTGGAAACGTAACACTTTATTCTCAAATACTACAGTAAACATCTCTTAAAAACCAGGATATTCTGCTTATACCTAAGAATACTAATATAATCTTAATCGTAAGAATATAAGAGTGTTAATCATAAATCATAAATATTAGCTGACATATTGGTCTCATTTCGTTCTTCCCAATGTTCCCTTAATATATTTTACAACTGTTTTTGGTTTAGTTTTTTTTTTTTTTTAATTTTTTAACGTTTATTTATTTTTGAGACAGAGAGAGACAGAGCATGAACGGGGGAGGGTCAGAGAGAGGGAGACACAGAATCTGAAACAGGCTCCGGGCTCTGAGCTGTCAGCACAGAGCCCGACGCGGGGCTCGAACTCACGGACCGTGAGATCATGACCTGAGCTGAAGTCGGCCGCTTAACTGACTGAGCCACCCAGGCGCCCCTAGTTTTCTTTTTTAAAGAAGATATAATAAATTCTCCTGCACTGCATTTGGTTACTAGAGATGTTTTCTCTCAGGGCACCTGGGTGACTCAGTTGGTTAAGCATCCAGTTCTTAATTTCGGCTCAGGTCAGGATCTCATGGTTTGTGAGATTGAGCCCAGCATCGGGCTCTGTGCTGAGTGTGGAGCCTGCTTAGGATTCTCTCTCCCTCTGTATCTCTGCCCTTCCCCCACTCTCTCCCTCGTTCAAAATAAATATTTTTTAAAAAGAGAAATGTTTTCTCTCCTTTAATGTAAAAGAGCCTCTTACTTGTAAAAAAAAGCTTACCAGTTGCTTCATAAAATAGCTAATATTATGAAATTACCAATTGTTAACATGGTTTTTCTAAACTCTGTATTTCTGCTAAGTTGGAACTTAAATCTAAAGGCCAAATTAAATGATGTAAGCCATTTTTGGTTAGAAACATTCATGAGTCCTTTATATAGTATCACATCAAGAAGCATATGTCAGTTTGTCTTATAAATAATTTTAAATTTGGCTGATTAAGATGATGATTTCCATATCTTTTTCTTGTAGAGTGTATTTGTTAACTCCTTTTGCAATTAGCACATATGCAGTCATTGATACTTTTACAGTGATGGAAAAACATTTCTCCTAAAGGTTTTAGTATCCACTGGGGGATCTTCAAAATTCAAGTATTTAAAAATTAGAAGTTGGATATTAATGATTTTTCCAATTGTCACTTTCATACACAACAAAATTATTTTTTTTCTTACCAATTAGGGAAGAATTACAATTTCTCTTAAAAAACCAAAGTAAATGGGGGCGCCTGGGTGGCTCAGGTTAAGCGTTGACTTCGGCTCAGGTCATGATCTCACGGTCCATGAGTTAGAGCTCCGCGTCGGGCTCTGTGCTGACAGCTCAGAGCCTGGAGCCTGCTTCGGATTCTGTGCCTCCCTCTCTCTCTGACCCTCCCCCGTTCATGCTCTGTCTCTGTCTCAAAAATAAATAAGCATTAAAAAAATTTTATAAAAAAAACCAAAGTAAATGATTAATTCTTTCCTTTTAATTGCCAATATTAAGAATAAGGAGTTGAGGGACGCCTGGGTGGCTTAGTTGGTCAAGCATCCAACTTTGGTTCAGGTCATGATCTCATGGTTACAGAGTTCCAGCCCCATGTTGAGTTCTATGCTGATAGCTCAGAGCCTGGAGTCTGCTTAGGTTTCTGTGTCTCCCTCTCTGTCTCTCGGCCCCTCCCCAACTCGTTCTCATTCTCTCTCTCTCTCTCTCTCTCTCTCTCACACACACAAAAATGAATAAACATCAAAAATATTTTTAAAAAAGATAAAGAGTTGAATAATCATTTCCAATGGTAATAAATTAAATTTTTCTCTCACTTTTTTTTTAGGTAACACCAAGAAGTTACAGATTTCTCTGTTATTTGATAATCACTTGGTCGTTATTCCTTTGGATGCTCACAATATGCCATTTTTGAGAACTGGTCACTCAGGCTGGGTCTTATGTCCTTTCAACATATCTCTATTAGCTTTTGAGTACCAAAAAGAGGAAATTTGATTTTCATGTACCAAAATATATGCTACTAAATACATGCAATAGGAATACTGTGTTAAAACTCACTTTAAATAATTTTCTCTATATAGTATTCTTACGAACTGTGTGCAAGTTAATTTGTTTAGCTTGTTTTTAATTTCATATTTTTATAAATATTTTTTCTTTTCATGTCATGACTATTATACATTTAACATGAATCCATGTCTATATATTTACAATCTATATAAAAAGTTACAAAAGTTCAGAAGTTACACTTTCATTCCTATACCCTTCTTCCCAACCCCTTCCCCTAGCTACTCTTCCTTCCAGATTTTTCTCTTTATTAGTTTCTGGTTTATCTTGCCAGTGGTTCTTTAAAAGAAGCCTGCGTTGGGGCGCCTGGGTGGCTCAGTCGGTTAAGCGGCCCGACTTTAGCTCAGGTCATGATCTCCCGGTCTGTGAGCTTGAGACCCAGGTCAGGCTCTGTGCTGACAGCTCAGAGCCTGGAGCATGTTTCAGATTCTGTGTCTCCCTCTCTCTGACCCTCCCCCATTCATGCTCTGTCTCTGTCTCAAAAATAAATAAACGTTAAAATAAATAAATAAATAAATAAATAAATAAATAAATAAATAAATAAATAAAAAATAAAAGAAGCCTGCATAGCTTTTCTTTGGCACTTTATCTTCATAAATAACTTACATACTAGGAATTACTCTAGGTAAACAAGAATCTTCCCATGCTTTTTTTTTAATTTTTAATTTTTTTTAATTTGTGTGTGTGTGTGTGTGAGAGAGAGAGAGAGAGTGAGTCAGTGAGCAGGTGCAAATGGGGGAGGGGAAGAGAGAGAAGGAGACACAGAATCCAAAGCAGGTTCCAGGCTCTGAGCTGTCAGTACAGAGTTCCAGGCTGGGCTCAAATTCCAGAGCTGTGAGATCATGACCTAAGCCGAAGTCATAAGCTTAACCAACTGAGCCACCCACGGGCCCATTCCAATGCCTTTTTATAAATGTGTTCCTAGTATACCTTTATGTAGATACTTCATCATTATTTTCCCATCAGGCCAACTATTAGTAGACATTTGGATTGTTTCTAATATCATGATGTTGTATGTAACGCTCCAGGGAATAGCCAAATGCATATATTATTTCTCTTAGTAGAAATATATTTTATGACAGAGTCCTAGAAGTGGAATTGAGGGGCAGTGGTTAAGTGCCTATGTAATGTAATTATACTGGACATTACCAAGTGTTTTGGCTACTTCCAACACCCTCTCCCCGCTTCCCCCCCCCCCCCCCCCCCCCGCCGGGTTTTTATCATTTTCTTTTTATTTGGTAAGAGTTCTTTAAATGTTGTGGAGATTAGCTCCTTGACTCATTTTCTCCCTGTGGGTAATTTCTAACTTTATTCTTATCTCTTTCATAATAGCTATCCTTTGCAGACCAAATTATTCCACAGGAAAAAAAAATAGATTCCATACATGTGAAAACAAGATGTCTTTTTTGTGTGCATTACAATGAGGGATACACACACACACACACACACACACACACACACACATATATATATACATATATATATATATATATAAACTTAGATGACAGGAAATAAAATTCTATTCAATAAGTAAAAGAGGTCAAAATAAAATAGAGTTTGGAAAGAGTATTTGTGTGTGCTAGAGTCAAAGTAACTGAAAGAGAAAGAAGCAATGAGAACAGGAGGATAGGCCTATAAATGAAGAAGAGGGGAGTCTACTTCCAGAACGCCAGCATGAGCTGCCTTGTTGATGTGATTTCCAGAGAAACAATCTGAACTGATAAAAATTGTAACAAAAAAACCATCATTTTATATCCCATAGGCAGCCATAGAGCAAATGAACAAACATTTTTCAAGAAAACTTACTAAGTCTTGAAAGAGCATGAAAGCCTGTGCCACTTGAGGTAGAACCACTAACTGAGTTCCCAGCTCAGTGTGTTGGAATCTCTCCTTTGGGTGGGTGTGTGGAAGGAGGTGAAGCTTCCTCTGCCCTCAGCTCAAGAGATACAGTATCTCACTGTGAGGGGGAAGGCCACCTGCAGGCGTTTCTCCTCTCCTTAATCTTTGAGTCCAAAGGCTAAATTCTGGGAGTGTGGCTGAAAGGTCAAGGTCTCCTGCTCTACCCCACTCTCACTCTCGGGGCGGAAGTTCTACCCCCACTGTAGCAGGTCAAGAATACTGGGAGTCAGTTTTTCCTAGCCCCTGCTTGCCTACAGATGGAGGAGATTCCACATTCAGAGAAAACCAGAGGTCATCACATCCACCCAGGGTTTGAAGCTGTTGCTTAGAGATTTTGCCCAAGAGAAGAGCCAGTGCATAAAACAGAGGGCTGCTACACACTCCCTAAGGAACTGATTTTATTTGAAACAGGATGTGGAAAAGTTCAAGCCTAAAGGAAATTTTGAAAACAGTGCAGATTTTAGAGGTAAGCACTTAAGAGGAGGCTGGTATATTTATGAAAGTAATAGACCTAACCTTAGGCCAATTAACTTACTGGAGAAAATCAGAAAAAGAGGCAGCTAACAAGAATACTGGGTTGGGGGATGGAGTGAGAGGGGTTGGGGTCTGGGGGCAGTGTTCACAGTAAACCTCAGAAAGTAGCTTCAAAAGTAGCTACTTTAGGTATTGGCACAAGAGTTTGTATCAGAATAATCCTCTTGCAGATAAATTTTTTTTTAATCTGAAAATATAAAATATAACTGAAGGCACTGGAGAGTGACAAAAAGAAAAAAATACAGGCAGAAACTAGAGGAGATTCAAACTTACAAGAAAATAATTGCACTGAATGCGATTTATTACTGAATTTCTACTGCCTGAGGATAAAACATAGTGCCTTCCTGTAAATGGGTGGCTACGAGATCAAGTGTAAAGCTGCAATCCCATGGCTTCATAAATCAGAGGATAGAGGGACAATAACTGAAAGAATAACTGGAAGGTGGGGGAGGGGGGCGCAAATGCTAGAAAAAAAAGCGCCACAAAGTGGGAGTTCAAAAATCTGAATTTGTTTGAAATATTCACCCAGGTCCTTAAATAACCCATGAACAGTTGATTCACAGGGGAGATTCCAAGTATCCCAAAGTATGGCAGTTGCTATAAAGTTAAAGGTACTCAGCAGAGACTTTAGCTGCTGCCCACTGTAGGGAAGATGGAGTTTAGGGATTTAATCCTGTTAAGCTGTCTGTTGGGTACAGAAGTCAAAATTTCTCCAGAAAAAGAGACTCAACAACATATCCACCACAATGTCCAGTATAAAATTACATTGTTATATACACATGAAGAAAAATAAGAAATTTTAACCCAGATACTAATTTTGCCTGTGTCCCTCAAATGCTTTAGCTAGCCTTAATTAACAAAGAACTCAAAGCAGCCATTATTAATACATCCAAATAGTTAAAGGAAAATATGATTATGATGAATTAACAGATAGGAAATATCAGCAGGGAGACAGAAACTACAATACAGTAACAAAAGGAAATTTTGTAGCTAAAAATTATATTACTTAAATTAAAAATTTATTGGATATGCTTCATATTGGAATTGATAGGGCAAAAGAAACTAGATTCAATCACTAGATAACTAAAAAAGGAAAGGCAAAAAGATACACTCAAGAAAATAAATGAAATATTAAAAACCTTCAATCAACCAAAAAATAAATAAATAAAAAGAAGAGGATGAAAAGGAGATCAAAACCAGATGGGATGTATAAAAATTAATAACCACAAGGTAGACCCAAATTCAGCCATAAAGTTAGGAATCTCAAAATGGATAAAAATGGAGCCCAAATATATAGCCTAATAAAGATATGTAATTTAGATATAACTACACAGATAAGATAAAATCAAAAGGATGGCAAAATGTTACTGCAAACAAGAAGCATAAGAAATCTGAAGTTGATATATTAATATCAGACAAGAAAGAGTTCAGGAGAATGAATAGCACCAGAGATAAAGAAAGAAATTTCAGAGTGATGAAATAAGCAAAATATTAGGAAGATATAATGATCCTAAATACAAATGTACCTAAAAATAGAGAAATAAATAATTGGAAATTTTAGTTTCTTTTTAGGCATTTGATGCACAATCTTGAAAATATAATAATGACATAAAAGATGTGAATTAAAATTTCAAGCACCTAGATCTAATTTAGTTGTAAAAATATACACTCAATAACTTCAGAATATATATTCTTCTGAAGTACAAAGAAACATTAACCAAAGAAAATAACATGCTGGGCTATAGAATATGTCTCAGTAAATATAAGAGATTAAAATCTTACAGACATGCTCAGAACACAATAAGTTCAAAAGAAAATAATTAAAACAATGTATTGACTGAAATCACACATATTTGGAAATTAAGCAATGAACTTCTAAATCCTTCAAGAGTCAAATGTAAAAATCACAAGGGAATTAGACAATGCTCTTAATATAATAGTATTAATAATAATTAATAATACATATATTAATAGTACATTAATAATACATTAATAATAATGCTCTAATACAAATAGTAAATATATAAACAGATGCTAAAGTTTTTTTTTTAAATGGGGAGATAAATGAATGGCTAAAGAAGATATACAATAAAATATTACTCAGCCATAGAAAAGACTGCAATCTTGCCATTTGCAACAATAGGCATGGATCTAGACAGCATCATGCTAAGTGAAGTCAGTCAGTTAGAAGGACAAATATCATAGGGTTTCATTCATATGTGCAATTTAAGAAAGAAAGCAAATGATCAAAATAAGAGCGAGAGAAGCCAAGAAACAGACTCTTAACTATAGAGAATAAACTAGTGGTTACCAGAGGGGAGGTAAGTGGGAAGGGTGAAATAGTAGATGGGGATTGGGGAGGGCACTTACCATGATGAGCACTGAGAAACAGATGGAATTGTTGACTTACTCTATTGTGAAAAAATTGGGAGAGAATCTGAATGCAAACTTCAGAAGTATTAAAAAAAAAGATTTATACCAATGAAAGCAAAGTTTGAAATCACCACGTTCTGATGTTTTTTTTTTTTCTTATAGAAAATATTTTATCTTTCTAAGTCAGAAAATTAAATGATAATAGCTGAAAACTAAAAATAAAAAATAGATGCAAATAGATGTATTTTTCAAAAATATGATATCCAATTTTGTTGAATTTGACTTGGTATGTCTAACAATTGCTTTGAGAAAGGAGTACATATCATTTTACTATTAAAGTAAAATGCAGTAAAACTTTTATCCTTGTGCTATTGGTTGAAACTGATTTTTTTTCTCACTAGCTGCCAATCCAGATATTTTTTGAAGTTCAACTTTACCTAAGTAAGAATAAGGTAGCCATTGTCTTTCAAGGTAATTGGGCTTTAAATATACTTGGACAATTTTTACACATTTGAAAAGAAAATTTCTAAAAGGTAGAACAGTTCTCTAGGATGGATGTTTATATAAGTAGAAGAAAAAATGTAAACTTTATACATTCTTTCTACAAGATAAAATACAGGATGGAGACTACTAGTATCAGTCCTTCATGATTACAGCCCCATGCTTCTCTAAATTAAAGGACCAAAAAGTATTTAATTAATATGCTCATACATATACAACACACACACACGAATAACTTTAAACACTTTATGATAGACTTAAAAAGAAAATGTTAATTAATAATTAAAAAATATGTGCATTCACTTAAACCAATCAATTTATGTAATCGGTTCAGAAGGTCATGTGAAATATTTGAACAGGTCTGGAAAGATGTACCACTTCAAGGAACATCTGTAAGTAAGTCCTCCCACAAAGTAATGATTTTCAAAGTTCTTTCTATTGAACTCTGAGTTCTTTATAGTTTATACTGTCAAGGGCCATACAAAGAACACAAAATCAGAAAGAGTTTTCATTATTCATTTATTTATTTAGTATACTTTTATTGAATATTTAATGCTATATATACTCTGTAGTGTGCACTGTGGATACAGTCATAAATATTTGAAAAGATGAATTCAAGCATTCTGGTATAGAAATATTTAAAGGGTAACTAACAGTTTCTATGGAGAATATGTGGTTTTGGGGGTAGGAAAGTCTGAGTGGCTAAAGCAATGCTTTAAACAAGACTTGAAGGAAAAATATTTTACTGGTAGAGAAAATTAAAAAAACATTTTACCTATCAATATGAAATATGTGACTAAATATGTGATTAAATAATACTGTGATTAAACTATTTTTTTACACTTTCAAGAACGAGGAAGTTTCTGAAGTTTGCCCTGCTCACAAGCTAAGATGTTAACATGGCATATATTATGCAGGATGGCAGAAGAAAAAGACAAGGTCAAAGAAAAAGAACCTCATTACTCATAGCTCAGCAGGTAGGAAGTTTTATATTTTTTTGTTCCCTTTGCTCAAGTCCCACGGGGCAATGTAAGAGTGACTCAGGTGGCTGGAGCTCATGAAGTCGTTTTGTGCCACCGAAGGAACGCTGAGCTTGGAAACCCAAATCGTTCAGAATGAGTTACAAACCACCTTACCACTGCTCCAAGGGCAGTATTTTGTTTATACTGGACAGTAAACAAATTTGTTCTCTGCTCCTGAGGGGAGATACCATCCAGACTGTTTGTTATATCAATATACCAGAAAAGACAAAGGTGGTCAGTATCTGTTTGCAAGGTGTATAAAATATCTGAGAAATCAATGAAGAGATGTCTCCCAACACACACCTCGGGATAAAACTATTAAACACCAAACTTTAAAAGTGAATATTTTAAAACAACTTTGATTGTAATTTTGCTAAAATTAAAACTTTGATAACTACAAAAGTCAATTCAGTGTCATCATCTGTTTTTCATTTTTTTTCATGTGGAATAAGATTTGTACATGAGAAATAAGATATCTTAATTTTTTTTAATGTTTATTTATTTTTGAGAGAGAGAGTAAGGGAGCAAGTGAGCATGAGTGGGAGAGTGGTAGAGAGAGAGGGAGAAACAGAATGTGAAAGGGGCTTCAGGCTCTGAGCTGTCAGCACCTAGCTAGTGCAAGGCTCGAAAGCTACGAACTCGGAGATCATGATCTGAGCTGAAGTCAGATGTTTAACCAACTGAGTCACCCAGGCACCCCTGAAATAAGATATCTTAATAAACCTCCAACACAAGAAAACTTTAGAGAATAATTATTCTTGTGCTGTATTTTAATTCAATAAAGGTATTCATAAAATTACATTTAACTATGTTTATATGTGTCATCATCAACTAGACAAAGCTCATTTGAGCCTTGTTATAATAATAAAAACCCCTGAATTTATTTCATGCACCAGCTTTCCGAAAAATGTCAGTGTGAGTGCATATTAGTTCTTAAATTCAACAAAATGATGAAAAAGAATAAAAATAAAGCAGAAAAGCTTATGTAGGCTAAAAATTGCCACACTAGAGTCTTTAAAAATTTTTTATTTCATTTATTTTTTTGTTTATTTCTTAGAAATAGAGTGTGGGAGAGGCGGAGAGAGAATCCTAAGCAGGCTCCATGCCCAATGATTGGGAGATCATGACCTGAACTGAAATCAAGAGTCAGACACTTAACCAACTGAGCCACCCAGGCACCCCATGCCACACTGCATTCTTTGAAAAATATCTACTATATACAATTTAATTTCAACCAATTTAAAAGAACAGTGTGGGAGACACACAGCTCTCTCATTAGAAATGCAATACAGTATTATAAACATGTAGAGAAGATCCTGAAGGGCCCCAAAAAATGTCTTTTTGGAGAGGCAGGAATAGAGGAATATTGGACTACACAGGAGTGGAAAATCTGACTGCAACCCCCTGCCTTTTTTCTGGGGATTAATGGTGGCAGTGAGAAAGAGGACCAATGGTAAGCCTTCCAATGCTATTTCCCCACCTTTAACCCAGCATTCTTGTAAGAATGGGCAAAACACTAAGAGAAGTCCACTTTGTTTTTAATGTTTATTTATTTATATTTGAGAGAGAGCGATAGATGGCAGGGGGAGAGTGGGGTGGCAAAGAGAGAGGGAGATAGAGAATCCAAATCAGGCTCTGTGCTGTTAGCAGAGAACCTGCTGCAGGCTTCGAACTCATGAACTCATGTGAGAACATGACCTGAGCCAAAGTCAGATGCTTAACTGACTGAGCCACCCAGGTGCCCCGAGAAGTCTGCTTTTTATTTACAGATGAAAAACATGTGTAAGAAGGAAAATACATACTGACATTTCAAATTAAATTTAGGTAAATCCTATTTCTAGAGAGTGACAAGTTTCACCTTAGGAGAGGTGAATCAAAGAAACTATGAAAGAAATTCTGAACTAATCTGTATGAAATACTATGAAGGCATTTGGACAACTGACTTACATATGTATTTGAAGTGAAAAAAAATAAAAAAAATATATGGGGGAAATAGTTGAAAATGTATGATCGTAATCCCATTTATACCTGTAACTTGTTTCATTTCAATAGGAGCATTCTAATATAAAACATTTAACACGTGCTACATTTTTCCTTCCTTTTTTAAAAAACCTCTTTTAATGTCGTTTTTGAGAGAGAGAGAGAGAGAGAGAGAGAGAGAGAGAGAGAAGAAGTGGAGGAGGGGCAGAGAGAGGAGACACAGAATGCAAAGCAGGCACCAGGCTCCGAGCTGTCAGCACAGAGCCCGATGTGGGGCTTGAACCCAAAAACCCAGAGATCATGACCTGAGCTGAAGTCGGAAGCTTAACCAACTGAGCCACCCAGTCACCCCTACATTTTTCCTTTTTATACATCAACAAAATTGTAGTTGAGCATGAGTCTTCTAGATTGTATTTCCCAGCCTTCATTGTAAATAAGTTTGGGCAGGTAATGATATAATCCAATGGAATATGATTTTACTTCTGAGGCTAGCAGGTAAGGATTTTGGAGCAATGTCCTCTGAAAATAATTAAAAACAAAACAAAACAAACAAACAAAAACCCTGAGGGTAATGGGAGAACAATGACTGAATGACCTCATGAAGCAGAGTTACTCCAAAAAATCTGAATAGGTCTTATAACAAATCGATGGTTATAAAAGAGAGAAATACACATCTACGTTAATTAAGCCAAAATATTTTGAGATCACTTTGTAAAAGCAGCTTAAATTTTCTCTAACAAAAATAATTGAAAGTGAAGTTAAATTACCTATTAAAATAAAGTAGGTAGGTTACTATGAATTAATGTAAAATATAAACCACGGATTTTAATGTACGTAACTACAGAAAATAGAAATACACAAAGCAAAAATACCTGGAAAAACAAGAAGGAGCCCACAAAAATACAACTGAGGGAGTACTATTTAACAAAATCTTTAGTTCTCAACATAATAAGTTAAACCCAGGTAAGTAAAGGACCTGAGGAGAAGGAGTTCAGGCCTGGGAAAAGTGAGTACTCTCATATCTTGTTGACCTAGCCATTCTAAAAACTGGTTTAAAATAACAGACGTGTGCAAAACTGTATCTCCATTTGGCAGCATTGCATACAACCGTAAAACACACAAAGACAATCTATATTCAAAACAACTTATTCTGATATTGGGCTTTTTTTTTTTTTTTTTGAGAGAGAGAGACAGACAGACAGACAGACAGCAAGAGGCCAGCTCAAGTGGGAGAAGGGAAAGGGGAGAGGGAGAGATAGAGAATCTTAAGCAGACTCCAAGCCCAGAGCAGAGCCTGATGCAACGTGAGGCTTGGTCTCAAGATATGAAGTCATGACCTGAGCTGAAATGAAGAGTCAGATGATTAACCAACTGAGCCACCCAGGTGCCCCTGGCTGATTTTAAGATATAAAGATAAATGTAGACAAATTAGATTTCCCAAATTTGTTTATGTCTTTTATTAAATAGATCAGATCAAAATAATTTAATCCTCTTACTCTCAATTCCAAATTTCTGGGTGTCTGAACTTTCCAGCTTGTTAAAACTACAGCCGTATGCTGGGAGATAAACTTCCATAGGTCTCTTGTGTCTCTGCATGTCATGTGCACAGAGACATTGACAACTTTTGTTCTCTACTATCTTTACAAAGATGCTTGTCTCCTTCTAGAGTAAAGGGCAGAGTTCTGTGCTGTTGACCTGAGTGGGAGCGGGTAAGATAATGTTTCTCTCCATGGGAAAAGCTGGGTATATTTGCTAGCAGCTCTCTATAAAGGATCAGGGTTCCCTAAACTTGCATTTTCCCAGGGGTGACACAAACCCACAGCATGTGCAGCATACACCTGAGCTGTTATGCATTGCTATATAGGACTGAGAGACTAGAAGAGCAAAAACAAACATGAAGGTCATGGTGTCTGCTGTACCACAACTAATCAAGTCCTTCATCTTTGACTTAATTGTCTCTTGTATTCTATCAGCATGTATGAAACTGTGGCAGTCTATCTAGTAAGCTTGCAAGTGGAGTGAAATCTCAGTCTCTTCACAGTTCTTGACATCTCATGTTTATTCTGAATACTATATTAGTTAATCCATGCAGAGGACAAAGATTATACACACACAGACATAAACAATGCACTAAATGATCTTTCTATGAACAATTGTAAAAATATATAGGCTTAAGTATAGTACTAAAAATATATATCTGGAAAAGTGATGAAAATGTGAACCATGATTATCATTGAACATTAGGACTTTCCTTTATTGGGCTTCTTTTTCCTTGGTGTTTTCTAACGAACATGTATCCATTTATAACATTTTTTCCATTTGAAAATATGAAATACATATTCATTATAAAAGTGATATTAATGGTCAGTGTTTTCAGAAATTTTAAACTTTAAAAAGGATTTTCTTTGATAAATATGTAAATGTATTTAAGGAATAACCTATAGCCCCTTAAAAATTAGTCAGTATCCCAAGCTTAAAAATAACACTTGATGGAATACATTAAGAGCATTTTTTATACATACTGTTAGTTACATGAAGAAGGTAGTAATGCCATCTATTTTCTACTTGTTTCTTTTTTCTATTTTATAGATCTATAAATTTACCTATATTTTAAACATTTGTATAAACAATTTATATTCAAAAGCTACGTAATTATTTTAAACAATATCTTTACTCATGTGTATACCTCTATTAGGAAAATCTGAAGATCATTGTCCATAAATCACTTTTAGATGTTTTTGGTGCAGTAAATATACTAATGTCAGTACTGGATATAAATTGTGTAGACCATTGAAATCCAAAATGAGAAGCTATACTGTATGAACAAGCCATTAGCCAGGTAAGAAAATTTGTCCTACAGAGGAAGGATGCAGTAATACATTGTTCGTATTAAAATGTGAGATACTCCGGGCACCTTGGTGGCTCAGTAGGTTAAGCATCTGACTTTGGCTGAGGTCATGCTCTCATGATTCATGAGTTCAAGCCATGTTGGGCTCTGTACTGATAGCTCTGAGCCTGCTTTGGATTTTCTGTCTCTCCCCCCACCCCCTCTCTCTCTTTCAAAAAAAAAAAAAAACAAAAAAAAAACAAAAACAAAAACGTGAGATAACCATTAACATGATAGACCATTTATTTTAACTTTGCAGCATGAAAATTAATGTCATGAGCAACTGGTGATCTCGTTGGTGATGCTTTATTTAGGCCTATTATATTTTTTAGGCTGATTTTCAAAATGTTTATAACATATTTTTTTGTGCCCTCTAGCTAAAAATCTAGGAATCCACTTTGTGGTTTATGATAAAGTTTTTTCATGCTCAATACATCCAGAATTAGGACATTAGCTTTCTCAAGTATGAATAAGAAATATAAAAATAAGAATACGTTATAAGAGATATACTTCCAAAAGTATTTCCTTTTGAAAAGTGGGTGGGGAGATAAGCTAATAAATATCTTATAAAAAGGGACATGGATATTCTTTTTTAAATTTTTAAAAAAGTTATTCATTTATTTTGAGAGAGACAGAGACAGTGCAAGCAGGGGGATGGGTAGAGAGAGAGGAAGAGAGAATCCCAAGCAGGCTCCACACTGTCAGTGCAAAGCCTGATGCAGGGCTTGAACCCATGAAACCATGAGATCATGACTTGAGCCGAAACTGAGAGTCTGATATTTGACTGACTGACCCACCCAGGCACCCCTATTCTCTTTACTGATTAAATCCTCAATGCACACATGACAAATATTAGATACAGAAAAATTAAGTAGATTGCCCAAAGTTGAACAGCTAAGAATTTACTGGGTCAAAAACCCAATCCATTATTTTATAACATACACAAAAACAAAATCAAAATGGATTAAAGAGTTGAATTAAGATATGAAACCATAAAACTCCTAGGAGAAAACATTAGGGGTAAGCTCCTTGACATTGGTCTTGGCAATGGATTTTTTGGATTTGACACTAAAAACAAAGGCAACATAAGCAAAAACAAACAAAAGCCCTACATGAAATTAAAAAGCATCTGCTCCACAATGGAAATCATTAACAAAATGAAATACAATCTATAAAATGGAGAAAATGTTTGTAAACCACATATCAGATAAGAGGTTAATATACAAAATATACAAAGAATTCATATAAGTCAATAGCTAAAAAAACAAAAAACACAAAAAACACACAAATAACCCAATTAAAAAATGGGCAAATAGCTTGCATAGACATTTTTCTAAAGATGACATACGAATGGCCAATAGGTTCATCAAACAGTGCTCAACATCACTAATCATAGAGGAAATGCAAATTAAAACCACAATATCACTTTACACCTGTTTTGTCTATTGTCAGAAAGAAAAGAGGTAACAAATTCTGGCAAGGATGTGGACAAAGGGAAATACTTGTACTGGGTGGGAATGTAAATTGGTTATAGTCACTAGGAGGTTCCTAAAAAAAAAAAAAAAAAAAAAAAAAAAGAAATTAAAGAATTTTATATGATCCAGCAATCCCACTACTGGATATAAATCCAAAAGAAATGAGACCATTATCTTGAAGAGATATCAGCACTCCCATGTTCATTGAAGCATTATTCACAATAGCCAACATATGAAAAAAAAACAACGGAGTGTTCACAAATGAATGGAGACAGAAGATGTGGTATATATACACGCGGGAAAGTGGTTCAGCCATGAGAAAAAGTAGGAGATCCTGTCATTTAAGATAACATGAATAAACCTGGAAGCATCATGCTAAGTGATAAAAGCCGACATAGAAAGACAAATCTGCATGGTATCAGTTACATGTGGACTCTTAAGAAAACAAAACAAAACAAAACAAAACAAAACAAAACAAAACAGGTCAAAGTTAAAGAAACAGTAAAAAGAACTGTGATTGCCAGGGTCTGAGGGGTGGGGGAAATGGGAAGGTTGGTAAAAGTGAGCAAACTTGACATTATAAATGAGTAAATTCTAAAGATCTTATGTATAACATGATGGCTATCACTGATAATACTGTATTATATAATTGAAATTTGTTAAGATAGTAAAACTTAAAGTTTCCCACAAAAAAAAGAAGATATATGTGAGAAGTGAATGATATGTTAAATAACTTGACGGTGAAACTTTTTCATAATATACATGTGAATTTTGACAACATGTATGTCAAAACATCATATTGTACACTTTGAATATCTTACAATTTTGTCTGTTAATTATACCTCAGTAAAGCTAAAAAAAAACCCTCCACAAATCCATTATTCTCTTTATGTAGATATTTTTCACATGATATTTCACAGAAGGTATTGTCATATTCACATTAACCTTGTGAGCACTCTTAAAATACATTTAATATGCAAATATTTTCACTTTGAACATATGCATTTGTTCATACACCTAAAGCAAAATTTGGTACAGAAAGTATATACAATTATTATATGTACAATATTTAAAATTTGGCTAAACTTTGGATAAATAGAAAATATGACAAGTTTACTGGATGCAAAATGAATTTAGAAAATAGCTTTTCCTGTATAATTCTATTCTGTGTAAATAAATACATATATAATACATATATACATATGTATATTTCAAACAACATGATTGCTTGAAGGACTTAATACTTATTCCATTATGTAAAGCCATAGTAAAAATTTAATGGAAAATCTCAGAGCATGTATCGTTAATTAGTCATTATAACCAAAAGTAAACAAACTTAATAGTACATACATAGATGACTTAATTTTGACTTGTTTCTTATTCTCTGCAACCCAGAATTTAATTTGTTCAGAAAAGACACTGAAATTAAGTTTTCTGGATATTCCTGAAAAACAGTAAATCAAGTTTTGAAAATACTGAATTTTTTTAAAAGCTCCCCTAGGGTATGTGACAGTTTATGAGTAAAAGATTATAACTACAATACTAATTGGTATGGACACTCTGGGCAATAAAATCTGAGCAGAATTTACCCATGCATAATCAAAAGTGAATCTGGAATTCTACAAATATGGTGCAGTTTTAGTGGAAGAAAAATGAAGCTAGTAGATGGAAAATGGGTTCAGTCCATTTCTCATTCTTATAAAGAATAATTTCACTGTTGTTAGCAACTTGCACTTAGAACTTGGTAGTTATTGTGGCTCAGTTGGTTAAGGTTCTGATTCTTGATTTTGGCTCAGGGCATGATCTCACTGTTCATGAGTTTGAACCCTGCTTTGGGTTCCACACTGACAGAGCGGAGCCTGCTTGGGATTCTCTCTGCCCCTCCCCCACCACTGCCCCCCCCCCCCCAAGATAAATGAATAAACTTAAGGAAAGAAAAAGAATTTAGTAATTGTCATATACAGCCTGTTCTATGGGCTTTCCAAAGATTCTCATCTAATTCTCAGTACAAGCCTATGCAATGTATATTATTATTTCTACTCATTAAGTGGAAAACTAAGGGACAAAATGATTAAGTAATTTGCCCAAAGAGAAATTGATATTGAATACACAAAAGAATTTCAACCTAGGTATTCCTGCTCTGTGGCCCACACTCTTAACCATTAGGCTACATGATATCTAGTCCTAGATCTCATCCCTTTGCGTTTAACTAAACAAAATGAGCGCATGTGAACACTCACAGAGACACACACCTTGATACCTTTTTGTTTTTGCTTTTTGTTTTCCAAAGCAAAACGGTTTTGTTTGCAAAAAGGTTCCGGAAAAATATTATATACTTCATACCCAGTTGCATCTGTCCCTTTATAGCCACCAGCTAATATTATTATTACATGAAATATGTTAAGCTCTAGGTAAAATTTAGACAAAGTTAAACAAAACTAGATAAGACTTTTAAGTATTCACAGCTTCCCATTTTCTGCCCATCCTCTTTAATAAAAATTACATGGGGGGAGGGGGGAGCGCCTGGGTGGATCAGTCCGTTAAACGTTTGACTTCAGCTCAGGTCATGGGCTCTGTTGCTGACAGCTCAGAGCCAGGAGCCTGCTTCAGTTTCTATGTCTCCTGCTCTCTCTGCCCCTCCCCCACTCATACTCTGTCTCTCTCCCCAAAATAAAAAAAAAATTAATTTTTTTTTAAATTACATAGGTTTGATTTAGTATATTCTATTAATGGGGATAATGAGTACAGGTGCTTAATTCAAAGAAGTTATAAAAAACAAAATTGACTTGGAGGAAGAGTGCTATGAGGCCTGTGAGACAGGCAAACAGAAGTTTTTGAGAAGTTTGAGCAGAAAGAGGGGAGTGAATTTGAACAGTTTTCATGCAATGCCAGATTTTGGAGAAAAAACAAATTACTAAAACTGAGCTTCAGGGTATGATTTCCCCTATTCTGCCACTTTCAGAATGTCAACAGCAAAGATTTACAGGATTCTTCATGCTGCTCATGTGAATTGTATTTATATTTCTTTAGCAGATAAGACATGTTGTGATTGGTCACAAGGGAGCTCAACTTCACTGAGGCATAATAATGATGATTTAAAAAGAATCAAGCAACATTCAAAATATCAACTAATGAGATGTAAGAGAGTTCTGCATTTAAAACTAATAGGCTGTCATGGAGCAGTAGTCTTGTATCACAAATATGGGGGGTTGAAATTGATGAGAAAAATACTACCCATCATGAAAAAGCATCCCACCTGTTCACATAGTTCCTTTTAGGATACAGTTGGGAAGATCACCATTTACTTCAGGTTGCTCATTTTTCTGTGGAACATTTACACAGGTACACACAAAAGGTCTTGGGGATAGCTTGAGTTATGGTCAGGACAACTTATTTTATAGTTCAAAAGCAGCAGCCTGGTTTTCACTTTATGAAATAATATAGTTGCTGCCACCTCTAATAAACCTGAAAGTTACACAGGGATTTTGTGGACCTGATGTCCAAGGACAGAGAAAAAGTATCACCCCGAGAAATGTACTAGAATATAGAGATACAGGGATTTCTGTAGAATACAGTTTTCTGACAAGGTCATCTCATTTCAGTAAGGCATGAATCAGCTGTTAATTCTGTACTTAGACACTCCATTAGTAATAATTAAAAAGATATTGTTTACCTCACAATTGGACCAGTAATTGATTTACATGTAAATAGTTAAAGGCTTTAAACCACCTGCTACAAGCTAAAAACAACATTATATTTTAATAGTTGAACTCAAAAACTCCTATTTCAGAGCACAGAAAATACTCCTTTGTATTTCAAAGATAGCTAACACTTTTTAAAAACCATTTTAAACACAACTTTATACATTATGACACATATATATGTATACACAGTCATTTGTTCAGGGTCAAAATATGTCATCTGTTCAAGGTTGAAATATGTCATATGTATTAAAAGTAATGAGGGGGATATTCAGGCACACGTGTATGGCTCAATGTACAAAATTGTATAAGAACAATACATGAATTTGGAGAAGAGACTGGACTTCTGTGTCTCTGAGTAAATGGGTCAAGACAGAGAGGGATTTATCATGGGAGTCTTATGGAGTTGCTTAAAGAATTTACTTTTTATTCATTTTTATACCCTTAGAGTACAGTGCCTGTCATAATAGGTACTTAGTAGGCACTATGATAAATGAAGAGATAAGTAAAACAAGTTTAAAGAATGAGCAATTGCACTACTAGGTATTTATCCAAAGGATACAGGAGTGCTGTTTCACAGGGGCACATGCATCCCAATGTTTGTAGCAGCACTATCAACAACAGCCAAAGTATGGAAAGAGCCCAAATGTCCACTGACAGATGAATGCATAAAGAAGGTGCGGTATACATGCGCGCGCATGCACACACACACACACACACACACATACACACACACACACACACACACACATACACACACACAATGGAGTATTACTTGGCAATCAAAAAGAATGAAATCTTGTCATCTGCAACAATGTGGATGGAACTAGAGTGTAATAGGCTAAAATTAGTCAGAAAAAGACAAATATCATGTGACTTCACTCATGTGAAACTTAAAATACAAAACAGGTGACAGAAGGGAAGGAAAAATAATATAAAAACAGGGAGGGGTACAAAACATAAGAGATTCTTAAATATAGAGAGCTTAGGGTTGCTGGAGGGGTTATGGATGGAGGGATGGGTTAAATGGGCAAGGGGCATTAAGGAAGACACCTGTTGGGATGAGCACTGGGTGTTATATGTAGTGGATGAATCACTGGATTTTACTCCTGAAATCATTATTACACTATATGCTAACTAACTTGGAAGTAAATTTAAAAATAAATAAATATATTATTTAAAAAAATGAGTCCAACCTAGCTAGCTAGAAAAAAATTTCTGAATTCATATTCTGAATATTCCATTCCACAGCCTGAAACAAGTTGTGTGTGGGAGGTGTATGTGAACATGAGTACAAGAAACCCTCTTAATTTGGCTCACCTAGAATTTGCATGGAAATATTAACCTATGAGGCACACAGCTTAGGTGGAACATACATCATAGGGAGTCTTGATTAAGGAGGGGAGAAGATTAGTGGAAATACATTTAAAAGGGAGGGGATGTGGTAAGAGAAATATAGAGTCATGAATTAATATTCTGTAAACAGTGAATGACCCTAGAGAACTTAAGGAATCTTGTGTGTATTTATTGGATAATAGCACCAACTACACAAGAATTCTTATACCAAAAAGTTGCAGTTCCAACATGGCAACTCCATCATCACTAGTGCTACTAGTGCCATTACACTAGTTTTGTGAACAAACGATTTATTCATCTCTCTTGCAATTTGTTTCAATGAGTGGAAATACTTAGGCACTTTGGTACCAATGCCCTGGAGAAGAAGTGGGAAGGCTGTAGAATGAAACAGAAGGTAATCGGGTAACAACAGAGCAGACTTCTCCAAGGCAATGAAGTGTAGCACAGCTTGTTTCAAAGGATCAAATTCATAAAGCCACACATCAAAACAACTGTTAGAACAAGGCATTCTGAAAGCATCCCCGATACCACTGACACACTCAAAATATTCATAAACCAAACTAAACAAGGTTCAAGCACCCACATGTCCCTATCCATCTTTTGAAGTGTAAAACAGCCAAGGAAAATGCATTTTTTAAATAAGTGCACCTAATATGACTTTGTAAAGTAACTTTATGTCATAAAATGCCAGTATTATGGGCAATAAATATAAAATCAAAGCAGTAAATATTCCTCCAAACATACTGAAACACTGAGCAGCGTTCCCTTTTGGGTTTCAGAATATGCTTTTCAAAACTGCAGCAGGAAAAGAAAAAAAAAAACTGGCTTTGAACTTCCTCTTACTCTTATTCAACTTAAACTCATCTGGATTGGAACAATGGTCACCTGTAGCCTCTGCATGGAACGTGACGGCTTTCAAAATTCTTTTTATGATACTGTCAGCATGAAAACTCACAATCATGCCCCAAGTTTGATCTTTTAATGACATTATTTTTTAGCAGAGTTTTGAATAAAAGAATTATTATGCTCTCCATTTGTTTAAAAGGGGGAGGTGTCCTTTATATGTTTATAAAAGTCTAGGTGTTAATTGTTCAGCTAACACAGGTTCCTGAAGGCATCCAGTCAAGCAGCTTGGCAGCAGGAACCTTGGGGAGTGTAGGGAACTTAGCAAAAAGAAATATGAACGTGTATTGCTTGTGTACATATTTACTGAAGGGCAAGACTTGTTCATGGTTGCAGGTGAAATGAACAATCCTGCAAAACTAAAGCCCCTCGAAATTGCTATGATTCTGAGACCCAAGCACAGGCTACTTAATATGTGTGTTAAAAAATGTCTTCTGTGAAGCTTCTTCTTATGCTGAGGATGGCTTTCCTGTACTTCTTATTTCAGAGTTCCTGGAAGAGGACTATCCCACTTTGGCAAAACTCCATGAAACTAATAACCTTGGGAAAATGTGCATAAAAATGCATTACTGCTTGAATTAAAAAAAAAATGCATTACTGCAGGCATTATATTCCAATACATAAGGTTCTCTACTTTCTTCATTTTCAAGGGCTCACAAAACCATATATTTTCAGAGGCCTAATTGTGTTCAGTTATTGTGGATTTCTTTTTTTTTTTTTTAATTTTTTTAATGTTTATTTATTTTTGAGACAGAGAGAGACAGAGCATGAATGGGGGAGGGTCAGAGAGAGGGAGACACAGAATCTGAAACAGGCTCCAGGCTCTGAGCTGTCAGCACAGAGCCCGACGCGGGGCTCGAACTCATTGACCACGAGATCATGACCTGAGCCGAAGTCGGCCGCCCAACCAACTGAGCCACCCAGGCGCTCCTATTGTGGATTTCTTAATAGCAAGCTAAACATGTTGGTATTTTAAAAGATTAATTTGAAACAGTAGATCCTGGAGATGCTGGTCTCTGTGAGAGACAAGTTGCAATTATTTCAGTGATATTGTTTTCAGGTGATATGTTCCCCATTAGAATGGTGGTTAAAAAAATAGGAACACTGGGAAAGATTATTGAAATGCTTCAATAATCATTAAGAACTGACAAATTGGGGCACCTGGATGGCTCAGTCGTTTAAGAGTCCCACTTCGGCTCGGGTCATGATCTTGGAGTTTGTGAGTTCAAGCCCCACATTGGGCTCCATGCTGACAGCTCAGAGCCTGGAGCCTGCTTCAGATTCTATGTCTTCCTCTCTCTGCCCCTCCCCCACTTGTCATCTGTCTCTCAAAAATGAATAAATATTAAAAAAAATTTTTAAAAAGAACTGATAAATTATCGCAGGTGGTAGAGGAAGGAGGATACAAAGATAATCTCAAGATTTGGGGCTTGAATAACTAATTGATCATATTAATGAGAAAAAAAAGGAAAGCTATTTTGGGGGGATAGAACAGGTTATTTTTATATTTACTGAATCTAAGGAGCACCTGGGAGCTCAGTTGGTTGATCGCCCGACTCTTCATTTCAGTTTGGGTCATGATCTCATGGTTGGTGAGATAGAGCCCCATGTTGGGCTCTGCGCTGAGAGTGCAGAGCCTGCTTGGGATTCTCTCTCTCTGCTCCTCCCCAACTTGTGTGTGTGTGTGTGTGTGCATGCACTCTCTCTCTCTCAAAATATATTTACTGAATCTAGGTTATAAATTCAGATAAGGAATAACCAGGATGCGGGCACCTGGGTGGCTCAGCCAGAAGAGCATGTGACTCTTGATCTCAGGGTTGGGAGTTCTAACCCAGTGTTGGGTGTAGAGATCAATCAATCAATCAATGAACTTTAAAAAGGAAAGAAAGAATAACCAGGCCTTTAGTGTGGAGGCCACGATGTAACGGATTTCACTGCCAACTAACAGAGATGTTTTAAAATCCTCATCCTACACTTGACTGATGCATGTTATGGGAAAAGTTATTTGACTTATTGGACATTCATAATCATGATCTATAAAATAAATAGGTTAATAAGACATCTACCTCCCCCCAGTTGTTGGGGGTACAAAATTAGATTGTGTATAAAGTGCTTAGAACATATTAAGCACTTGAAAATATTCTCCTAATTTCTCCTCTCTCTCTTTCCCTCCCCTTACTCTATAGCTGTGCCAAGGTATAGATGACCGAAATAAACTGTAGCTTGAGAAATACAGAGCTCTTTCTGTTTATTTCAAAAAGAGCATATCAAATTGAAGTACATGCCCTTTAAACTATGCTATGAGGCTTTTCTCAAAATTCCATCATGTGATTGCTATGGATGTTTACACTTAGGTTTAAAGTTGAGTGAGGCCAGAAATTGCAGTACAATGCTGATTTATTGGGTCTTACGAGGAGAGTCAGTACCTCAAAAAATCTTGAGAAAGGGTTATAATATATATTTAACTCAATGTGAAAATTCCTCAAAATTATTTATCTTTCATACTGCCTTTTTTTTTTTTTTTTGATGTGTGCAGAATGCACGTATCTCTCTCTCTCTCGATATGTAATAAGCTCCGGCACTCTTATGAAATGACACTGCTCTGAGCTATTTTGCCTCTTACTACAGTCAGTTTTGTTATAACACTTGTTTTGTAAACATAAATTCATTCCAGTGTAATTGACATATTAGGGAACAATTTGAGCATAACGTGAATTTCATGTTTGTCATGCACGAATTCAATCCTGAGAGACACAAGGTGAATGCTGAAAACACCTTCTTGCTGAACAAAGGCATGTAGGAATCCACCATGCGAACATAAACACACATCTCAAACATCTACCAATTCCCTCAGTTCACCATGTGTGTTAGGAGGCACGTTGGAGCACATCTGCAGTTACAACCTTCCACCTGACTTCAGATAACCCTCCTTCCACTACTTCACAATAACTCAGAAGCTGAACCCTTCCAATATCTGCTTCCAAAAAGCAAACTCAAGGTCTTTATCACGGTAAAGTGCATATTTAATGTAATTTTAAAATATTAATTATTTATGCATATATAATTATACTACCACTTTTATTAGTTCCCTATCTTTTTAAAAATGTGTTCCTAACTGTTGTTGAGTATCATGCCCTTTACACATCTTTCACATAAGGCTTGTGAATTTTATTGCCTGATTTTGCTTACAGTGGTACTTTTTTATGAATGCATATGCCACAGAACAGAATTGACTCTGTCCATGAACGTCTTGACCAGGTAACACGAACCTCTATGATACTGCTTTTCCTTCTGTGAAAAGGGAAAAATTGTGGTATCAATCTCATAGGGCTGTTGAAGAATTAAAGAAAATAATGTGCATTGAGCATTCAGCACACACCACGGGGTTTCATAGTACTTAATACATGTTTTATATCATGGTAGGCAGATTAACAGCCCCCCCCCCATTCCTGGAATTGCAAATAAATGGAAAAATGGACTTTGAATATGTAATTAAGATCTTGGACCTTAAACTAGGGATAGAGCCTGTCTTATTCAGGTGAGCCCACTGTAACCACAAGAGCCCTTAAAAGTAGAAAACTTTCTTAGGTTGGAGTCATGGAGAGGCAACAGGATTGAGTGAGATTCAAGAGAAGGACTGGGCACATTGCTGGTAAGTTGAAAATGGAGGGAGGAATTGGAAGTGGGAATGCAGGACAGGAGGCTTTGAAGAGAAGCTCCAGACTGACAGCCAGCGAGAGAAAGGAAAGGTCGGCTTTGTAACTACAAGTAATTGGATTCTGCTGATAATCTAAATGAGGTTAGAAGCCGATTCTGCTGAGCCAGCAGACACCTTGATTTTGGTCTTGTGAAGACTGGAGCAGAGAACCAAACAACCCCACCCATCTTCTGACCTATGGAATTGTAGGATAATAAGTGTGTAATGTTTTCAAGTGCTAAGTTTGTGGTAATTATTATAGGAATAGAAAACTAATGCAGATATTTTTATACCTTTCATTACAAGAGGAGTAAGCTCTTATTGGGTAAGGAAGACTACTTTAAACCAAACTGTATTTACAATGGAAACTTTTCTGGGCTCAGCCCTTTTACACTTTGGTTATGGATAAGGTATATGAACTTGGTTTCTTGTAAAAATATCAGGCATGTTAAAATATCATTTCATCAAGAAAACTAATGTTTCTGGACATATTTTTTTTTTCTTTATACAAGAGATTCTTTCCAACTTGCCTTCAAACCTGAATGTAGTCATATTTCTACTTTTTAAATTTAACCAATCAATCATAGGTTACTACCTTGAGGAGAAGCATGAAAGGAACAGAGAAAAAGCTCCAGAGAAATGAGCCTCAGAAAGATGGGAAAGGCACTACAGACAAATTGCATTTGCCCCCATAATTAGTTTTAGGCCAGTATTTCCTTATGCTTCACTAGAGTTTGTACACATACAAGTAAATCCTGAATCTTGTAGTTGGAAGAGGTGTAAGTAAGCCTATGTAATAGCGTCCTTTTGCTGCTGTAACAAAGTACTTCACAATTAGTGTCTTAGAACAATAGAAATGTACTATCTTACCGTTCTGGAGGTCTGAAGTCTGGAATAGGTCCCACTAGAGTTAAGTCAATGTGTCAGCAGAGCACAGGGTTTTTCCAGGAGGCTCTAGGACAGAATCTGTTTCCTTGCCTTTTCCAGATTCCGGAGGCCACCAACATTCCTTGACTCCTAGCCCCTTCTTCCGTGTTCAAAACTAGTAATGTGATATTTTCAAATCTCTTTCCGGCCTTCGCTTCTATCATCACATCCCCAATCTCACTCTATCCCCACCTGCTTCTCTTTTGTAAAGATCTTTGTGATTACATTGGGCCCACCTGGATTATCCAGGAGACACTCCCATCTCTGGATCCTTAATTATATTAGCAAAGTCCCCTTTGCCCTATAGGGTAGTATATTCAGAGGCTATGAGATTAGAATATGGACATCTTTGGAAAGCCATTATTCTTACTACAGCCTGGAACAAATATATTTTTTATATTTCTTATATTTCTATGGTAATAATAAATGTTTTGCAAATTATTAAATAGTTACAATCCTGTTTGTTCTTAAATCAAATTTCCTACAGACTTCCATCTCCTCAAGTCTTTTTTACTTAATAAATAGATAGAACTTTTTTGTAAGACAAATAGGCTGGAAGAGAAAAATCGATTCCAGAAGAAGACCATATTAGTGAAGGGGGAAAAAATAGCAAAACAAAATATATTTCTGAGTTCCTCCAATATAATATAATACACACACACACCTATCTTTATTTTTATTTTTATTTCCATCAATCAATTTTTATATATATATACGTATATATACACATATATATGTGTGTGTGATATATATATATATATATATATATATATATGTATATATATGAGTTTTGGTGGTTCCTTTGGTATCCTACTTAAGTATCTAAATGTATAAAGATTTGCTTTTATTTTTTTAATAGCCTAAATAAAGTATGGTGAGCTTATTTCATATTTTTTAAAGTTTATTTATTTTTGAGAGAAAGAGGGCAAAGTAGGGTCAGAGAGAGAGGGAGAGAGAGAATCCTAAGCAGGTTCCACACTATCAGCACAGAGCCCAACATGGGGCTCCATTATCATGACCTGAGCCGAAATCAAGAGTTGGATACTTAACTGACCGAGCCACTGAGGTGCCCCTTATTTCATATTGTTGAGCACATTTTAGACATCTAAAACCAGGTAGCATTCCATAAACTAAAACAAATATAATAAATTACCCATATATTCTTTAAGCCAAATATTCCAACTTATACATTCAATCTACAACTACTTATTGTCTACAAAGTGCCAGGTGCTGTTCTAGGTGTTACTGATTCAGTAGTACCACAGACAAACAATAACAAAAGGAATAAGAAAAAACAGACACAAACATCTGCCCATATAGAGCTCACATTCCAGTAAGTAGCTGGAGAATGAATGGGTGCGTGAATGAATGAATGAATGAATCTTAAATAGGTAAAATGTATTAGATAACAAGGAGTGCTAAAGGAGAGTGAGAAAAGACAGGGATGAGGAACTAGGGACAGGTGTACCCAGAAGAAACTTAAATGTTAAATAGGGTGTTTATGGAAGGAGTTACTAAGAAGGTCACATCTGAGCAAAGAAAAAAGGAAGTGAGGGATCAAATCTTGATTTGAATCTCTGGAGAAAAGAGTCCTAGAAGAAGGAAGTACAAAGTCTCAGAGCAGGCAGTGGGACTTATTGTTTTGAGACTTATTCTTATTTCATCTTTTTTTTAATGCTTATTTATTTTTGAGAGAGATACAGAAACAGAGACAGAGAGACAGAGAGGCAGAGCATGAATGGGGGAGGGGCAGTGAGAGAGGGAGATGCAGAATCCAAAGCAGGCACCAGGCTCTGAGCTGTCAGCCCAGAGCCCGATGTGGAGCTCAAACTCACCAACCGCGAGATCATGACCTGAGCTGAATTTGGATGCTTAACCGACTGAGCCACCCAGACACCCCTCTTATTTCATCCTTTAACCAATAATTATTGATGGCCTCCAATGGATCAAGCAGTCTAATAAACACTAGGAATATATCAGTGAACAAAAGATTCTTTTTCTTCAGGGAGCTTATATTCATTCCAAGGGTAACATTACTTCCTTACAATTAATTCATTCTACTCTACCCATTACCTTTACGAAAATGAGGGAAAATTATATACCCTCCTCTTAAAATTTCCCTATTTATGAAACAAGCATAGCCTGCTTACCTCAACAGGGTACTTCAGAGATTTTGTTGCTTACAGATACAGAGTACTAAGGCTGATTTTTATAGTAATATGTTTGGTTGGTACAATGATCATGTGAAAATCTGAATTTAGTTTTGTTACTGTTAGTTTGAATTCTAGTTCCATTGTAACCAGGCCTTACATTTGTAGGATTCCTCAGTTGGAACCAGATGACATTCAGAACAAAACTGATTTTATGAAGATGATTTCCTAGAGTCTAACACCCAGTAAATGCAGTCAGTTTATTCAAACGTTACACAGTTTCCAGAGTAACGTATGTTGCACAAATAAAATAAATCATGGATTTAGGGAGAAGCTAAAGCATTGTCAACTGGGCTGTAAATGTTTCAACATAATAAACAGTATAGCGGAATGGAAATGGCTCCACAGCTGAAGATTTCAGTTTGTGATGGAGGGAAAAAAAGATCTGCTTTAGGTAGGTAAAAAAAGAGAGCATTGTATTCAATTTTAACAACGGAGATGATCTAAAAGAAATAGCATATATTAGGATTGTCAGCATGACAATGGTTGGACTGTATATAATAAAGTCAAAAGATATTTTGACGAGAAAGGGGATAAATCTGACAGTTTCGCAAATCAGAATCCTAGGCAGCACAGATGAGAAAATATAATTGAATGTTTGCTAAGCTGATGCATAGTTAATTTTTCACAGCCCAAGGCAACAGAGTATGAGAGATGGACAGGAGTGTTAGCAGGTATGATAAAAGTAAGAGGCAGAGGAGAATAAAACGAATAAAAAGAGAAATAAGGCAACATTCTATCACATATAAAATATTATTTTCACTAACTTATTTGGGAAAGCAACTGAAACTTATAATTCTGAATGTATTCACAGCTATCATTTTGAACAATACAGAGCTAGATTCAAGTACTATTATAGTTTACCTAAAAATACAGTACCTGTTAATATAAAACTGAATTTTCTCATAGCCAAGAAGGGAATGCACTTCATTACCAGTGTTTCCCAAAATAATTCTAGGAAATAAGCTCATTTCAATTGCATTAGGTGTTCTTTTTGACACAGGTATTTGAGTCAGTTTTTCTCTGGCCATTTACATCAATTGAAATTGTCATTAACTTAAGGATAATTCTATTTTAAGCAAATTTGAAAAGTGATGATTTTTTTAATATAAAATGGATAAGTTTAATAACAGATTCCTCATGTTCCCTTCAGTAAGTGTCAACATTATGCTTCTAGTGTTATATAGGATTTTTGAATTGTTATCACAGAGACAAAAACTTAACTTTAGGTTGAAAATACATCTTTAAATTCTGAGTACTTTGTTAGTGTATGGTCTGTAGCAGCTACTCTTTATATTAAAACTCGGAAAGGGTAAAACGCAATGGCTCCATAGTTGCAGATTTCAGAGGAGGGATCTCTTTCCTCCTAAGAAATCAAGGAACTTATTCAAGAAAATATGATCAGGCTTCTGCAGAGGGGATAGCATTCTACATCCACAGTTTGTGTCCTTAATGCCCTTGCCATTCTGACTTATGAGCCATACCTGCAAATCCTCACCAACTCATTACCCTTGTCAGTCACTTACACATTTACAACAGAAAAATGAGAAACATATCAAAACTCTTTTAGAAGAAATGCAACAGTAGAGACAGTCCAATGCGGTCATCTTTAAAAATCAAGAGTGTGTGTATATCTTCTATGTAGATTGCCCAGAGATATTTTCTTTTTATAGTCCAAACTAAAAATGGCACTGCTAGATGCTTTAATAATCTTTATTGCATCATATTTGTGAATATTATACTACATCACTGCCATCTGTGGCGATTCATAAATCACAGAGCAATAAAGCCTCCTAATAAATCTTATGCTCACTCTCTTCACATTATTGGCCCCTTTTATTTGCTGATGCAAGAACTCTTCCATATGTTGATGCAGCATCTGTGATCTATGTATCATTATCCTTTATGTCTAATATCATTTTCTATAAATCAATATCCTTCCTCCTTGAAGATGGCCCTGCAGAATGAGTTGCTGTCTGCTAGTTGGAGCATTGCGGAAAAGCTGGATGCATGGCATGGCTTGCCATCCCGTCGGTACTCTGCGGAAATGTGAAGGTGGTTTGGGGACCTTTCACAAGTTTTGTCACAGCCTTTCCCTGTTAGTTCTTTGGCCCCGGCAAACAGACTCAGCAGTTTTATTCTAATCACCACAATGTGTCCCAATGGTCAGCGATCTTTTATCTGTGCTTATCATCACTGTAACTCTGCTCTGCTATTTGACATTCTCCTTCACCATAACCTCATGGTGGTTCCACTTCTATCTGGCTCTATCTGCTAAAAAAATCAATCACTGAGGATTTATTTGGCACTCATAATAATCGTCTTATTGTTGCTTTTTTTTTTTTTTTAAATGTTTAACGCAAAGGGCCATGCTACAGAGTGCACTTAGTGATGATTTGACAGTGAACCTGAGTTGCTGATTTAAGAGCTTAGAGGTGAAGTTAGACATACACCAGTTCTCCGAGCCATACACGTTGGGACTCCTAGAGGGAATGCTATCAGCAATTTTGTGTTATATGTCTTTTGCCTGCCAGCATCTCAGAGCACGTGCAGTTTTGACATAGTTTCTGTTGTCTTACCTACTAGCACAGGTAGGTGACAGTACATTGCTGAGAAAGAATTCAGATTGCTTTCCACTTCCTATCATGAGTGCAGATTTTTAACTTGAAGCAGAAAGTCCAGTGTAAATGGAAATATGTCTGCTTTCATATTTTACAGACTTAGTCTAAAATGTGTTTGATTTGATATCACTTTAAACCACCAAAGTCCATGTGCTGCTCAAAAATCATAAAACATGCAATCCTATTTCTCAGTAAAGCATAGTTTATATCTTAAAATCAGATTTCTTTTGAAACTTCATGTGCTAGCACAAAGCGTTAATAATGAATGGGGAAGATACATAATCTTTAGCAATATGTCAGAATGCCTTCACAATAAATTATATATATATATGTATATGTATATATACATATATATATAATTGCATATCTCATTTGGCAAATACTTAAAATATTAAATCTTTTTACAAAGGTTAAATTAAACTTACTTGCAAATAAAAATTTCAGAAAGAGAACAAATAATACACTACTAACACAAATATACCACATTTAAGTAAAGCCAATTTTAAGAGCCGGCTTCAAATTTTGCTAGATAAATTATTGATGAAGCGAGTTACTACAAAATCCCTTATAGTACATCTAAATAACCTGACTAAATTAAGAATCTTAACACTAGGCATTGAAACAAAAGAACAAAACACAAATACGAAGAGAACAAATAATATATTTATTGGGTATAATAAATAAAGAAGAACGTAGAAAAAGGTCATAGCACCAAGTACTTCTTCTCTCTATTCTCCCATTCCTGGTTTCATATGGGGAAATCTTCCATTCAAAATTCTCTTACATATCCGAAATGGATATGGCTTATAATAAATGACGTATTATCTGTCTGTCCCCTTTCAGACCAGAATTTTACTGACAGTAAGGCCTCATACACAAATACTCCTATCCAAATGCAAAGTCATTGTGGTAGAAATGGGTAAACAACTGTTACCTGACTAAACAAGTAACGCAGTACATTCATCCCACTCATTGCGGAGAGGCTATAAGGCTTTGTGACATTTTCCTGCTGTGCTCTGTCAGCCTAATCTGGCCATCCAGCCAGAATAACGGTCCAATCCTCCAAAGTCCTATATCTCATTGGCTTATTTACTTCTCAGACTCACTTAGAGAAACAATAATTTAAATCATTATTGGTTCAGTTGATTTGTCTTTGTAGAGAGACAAAATCAGAATCAAAACATTCTTATGCCCTTGTTCTTACTATCAGCACAGTATTGAATCTGACTCATCCATTCAGACAAACACATTTCTAAAAAGTAACTGTAAACCATTACTTTTATATCTCTTTTCCCAATTTGAAAAAAAATAAATAGTAATATTATGTGAGAAATGTCTCAAATAAGTGGTCAGAATTACAAAAAAATTATATGTATAAGTTACTATTTGTAGAAATTCAGTTTTCCTTTTGGTATTATATTACACTTTTTAGATTTGTATTTCTAGGTTTAAAAAAATAATAATTTAAGAAGAATTTTACCTGTCCTCTCAATTCTTATCCAGAAGCCCTTTCTTGACTGTTCAGTCTCCTTTAACGCTAGCTATTCACTTTTGCCACTTTCCACAATGGTCACTTAGAAATCAGGAAAAAGTAGCTTTCCCTGGCCCGTTCCACTTCATCCACCATCACTTCCAGGCCCCGCATACCTATGCTGTTATGTCTCATTTCTATGCAATCTGTATTCTTCCCTCACCAGTCCACCAAACTGCTTTTCATTTTCAATACACTTCTAATTACAACCTTAACAATGTTTTCTCTCATTTTTTAAAAAAAATATATTTTCCAAGTTAAAGGTCATAACCACCTCTTTGCTTCTTAAGGCTTTGCTCCTTTTAGCTTTTTACCACAAAACACTCATTTCTTTCCATTCTTCTTGATCACCGCGTTTTTTTTCCTTCTGCAGACACTAAATGTCTATATTTGCCGAGATTTCCTTTTTACATCTCTTCTTCCTTTATATTTTTCCACCTGAAATATCATTCATTTTCAAGTAATTCTCTATCACCTCTGTGCAGATAACTCTCAAGCCTGAATTTCTTTCTTTTTTTTTTTTAATGCTTATTTCTTTTTGAGAGAAAGAGAGAGAGAGAGAGAGAGAGAGCATGAGTGTGTGTGTGTGTGTGTGGGGGGGGGACAGAGAGAGAGGGAGATAGAATCCGAAGCAGGCTCCAGGCTTTGAGCTGTCAGCACAGAGCCCAACACGGAGCTCCAACTCAAAAACTGTGAGATCATCACCTGAGCCAGAGTGGGACGCTTAACCTTAACCGACTGAGCCACCCAGACACCCATCATGGCTAAATTTCTCTCTATGACTCACTCCATGAACTGCAGATGTGATTTTCAACTACAGGCTGGATACGCAGCTTGATATTTTAGCAGTACCTCATATGTGACCTGCCAACAAGGACTTTTTAATTTTCTTTTTTTTTTTTTTATTTTTTTTTTAACATTTATTTTGAGACAGAGAGAGACAGAGCGTGAATAGGGGAGGGTCAGAGAGAGAGGGAGACACAGAATCTGAAACAGGCTACAGGCTCCGAGCTGTCAGCACAGAGCCCGATGCGGGGCTCGAACTCACGGACCGCGAGATCATGACCTGAGCCGAAGTGGGACGCCCAACCGACTGAGCCACCCAGGCGCCCCGGACTTTTTAATTTTCAAATACAAAAGTTGCTTTTAAAATCTTATCTCAATTTCATTTTAATAATGGTGGTTTCTTTGATGCCATCTCTTTGCACGGATTGGGTCATACTGCTACTCCTTCCCTGTGTCCTCTTCTGGTCCCATCATTGTTAATCTTAACTAGGAATTTAGTTAAGATATTTTTTTCCCCTCTGTATAAATGTATCTGTTATTTTGGCATCCATTATCACCTATTTCTGATATTGCCTACATCTTGATTCCTAAACTAGAGATAATTACAAATATTTTAGTTTTTTTCTTGGCATTTTGAGTGAACATCAGATGGACATTACAACTTATTAAAAATTAAAATCATATCTTCTCTGACCTGTTCCTCTGAGTCTTATTTCACAATTAAACAGCATCACCATCCAGCAAGACCTCTCTAGCCCAGAAGTTGGAAGACATCACTGAATCCACATCAACCTCCACATCTATTTCATACATAAGTCTTATTGTTTCTACCTTCAGAACTGCTTTTATCAACCTCCTTTCCTCTTCCTCTGTTATTATACTCTATAATTTCTAGGGAGCTGGCCTCATAAAACATGAAATTAATCATGTCACTACCTTGTTGATACATGTAAGGGACTCTCCAATGCCTACAAAATGTAATCCAAAATCTTTATCATGATGCAGTATAAACCAAAGTGTTTTAACGACTTCCATTTTTAATCAACACTTCATGTTACAGATTCAAAGAGCCTCTTACCTTTCCCACAATTTTATGATTTGACAATTTCCAAGACTTTTTTCCCATTCTATTCCTTTTGTGTAAGTTGCCTCTCATCTTTTCATCTGCCAAACAAAATCCAACTGATCGTCGAGGGTCCAATTCAGATCTCACCCCTCTTTTATGAGCCTAAAGCACTTTTTCTTCATGTTACCAGGCAAACTTAATGGTTTCCTTTTCTAGACAGTAAAATTATTTGGTTGTTATTATGTGTGATGGATATCCATTAATTTATTTGCCTGCTTGTAAATGAGCCCTGGAGGACAGAGAATGT
Source organism: Panthera onca (assembly GCF_046562875.1). Lineage (NCBI taxonomy): Eukaryota > Metazoa > Chordata > Mammalia > Carnivora > Felidae > Panthera > Panthera onca. The sequence continues at coordinate 58,160,384 of NC_138343.1, forward strand.
CTAATTTATCCTTGAATTCCTAGCATTTCAAGTATTTCAACATTGTCTAGCACTTGAGTTCATAAACATTTATTGAATCAACTAAAATGATCTAATCTTTTAAATATGCAAGCATGATCTATGTGCCTTATTTAAGTAAACATGACTTATGACTTAAGAGCTAATTACAGGTAGATGTTATATAACTATTTTGTTTCATGACAATCACACTATATTTCTACCAAAATGCCAAAGTAGGAAAAGAAGAGATTCAGGTTGGAAATGTCCTTGGAAAGGACACTTTTCTTCTATGGTAAATGTAAGAATACAGCCCTGACTAATTCAACCACAGCAAAGTCCTTTTATAGAATTGAATCCTGTGACTCTATTCAATGAAATTAGTGGTTGTTTCACATGAGTGATAGTGATGTATTGAGATTTAAGGAAGGGTGTGGAAGATAACACAGTAGAAAGTAGATATAATATTTAAAATATAATTCCTCTAGAATGAAAACAAAATCTATAAGAGAGGGCTCCACAGAAGCGTAATGTTCCATTTCAGGCTTTCAGAACAGATTTACAAATGAAACATTTCATAAACAATGAATAACGTGCACTTAAAGAACCTCACACAGAGGAAAATTGCAACTGAGCATGCATAATTTGCACTACAGTAATCTTATTTTCTAGCAAAAGCAATGAATCCTGTCACCAAATGGGAGCCAAGACAAAGTGACGGGATGCATACTGATGTTACTGAAATTCTCTCTGGAGGACTAAGGAGACAAGAAAATAATTGTGATGAGTTTTGTATTTTTAATTCTTAACTGGCAATAAACGTAAACAAATAATTTGAAGCTTATTTTCATCAAAGTATAGATCTACAGCTTAAAATATTAGGTCACTCATAAAACTGAATAATTAAACATATTAAATACTATATTATTCTGGGGGACAATCATTTCTGCACTGTAAAATTCTACTTATTATTATAGATTCTGTTTGCACCAGCTTCTCTACTTCCCTCAAAGCATGAAAATCGTGGGCTTAAATTTATTAGATACTGAATTGTTTCTTTATTTGTATACATATAATTCATAGGTCATCCAGCAGTAATAAATTTTCCCAGGAATCAACTCCCTTGCATCAACCTATCACCAAGCAGCAGCCTTATTACCTATTAGGTTGTCAGGTTATTGGTGCTTCTTTCACTCTCTCTAAATGTGTTATAGTAGTTAGCTGCATAACTATCTTCTGAAACTTAAGTAGTAAAAAACTCTCACATGTCTTGTGAATGAAGATGAAGATAGCAGCGTAACAGCATAGCTAAAGTAAAGGTGAGATTGAACAACACAATAAGCTACCTGGACCCAGAAGACATGTACAGAACAGTCTACCCAAGAATATATATTCTTCTCAAATGCACATAGGACATTTTCCAGTGTAGACAATATGTCAGGCTACAAATTAAGTGCAAATAGATTTTAAAAGATAGATAATATGCAAAGTATCTATTCTAACCACAATGAAATGAAATTAAAAGTCAATAAATAATAGAAGGAAAACTGGAAAATTCATAAATTTGTGGAAATTAACATATTTTAAGCAACTGGTGGATCAAATCAAGAAATCTTAAGGGAAATTAAGAAAAGCTTAGAGATAAATGAAAACATAAGCGCAACATACCAAAACACATGGAACAAAGTGAAAGCAGTGCTAAGGGGTAAATTTATGGCTATAAATGCTTATGTTAAAACAAACAAACAAACAAACAAACAAAAACCAAGAAATATCTCCACTCTAGCTTTACAACTGGAACTAGAAAAGAAAACAAACTAAAACCAAAGCTAGAAGAAGGACTGACAAATTGTAGCTAGCTGGACTTAAAAAAAAATAGATAAGAAGACTCAAAATATTTAAATAAAAAATGAAAATGGGGGCTTTACTAATAATTCTATAGAAGTAAAAAGGATTTTAAGATTATTATGAGCAACTGTACCTGCACATTGGATATCCTACACAAAATGGACAACTTTTTACACTTAGAAACCATGAACAAATAAAAAAATCTGAATAGACCTGTAACTAACAAGGAGATTGAATCAGTAATAAAATATCCTCCCAAAAAGAAAAGCCTTGGACTTTATTGCTGCCTGAATGGCTCAATTGGTGAGCATCCGACTTCAGCTCAGGTCACGATCTCATAGCTCATGAGTTTGAGCTCCGCCTCAAACTCTGGGTTGACAGCTCAGAGCCTGGAGACTTCTTCAGATTCTGTCCCTGTCTCTCTCTGCCCCTCTCCCACTTGCACACTTTCTTTCTCACTCTCTCTCTCACATATAAATAAACATTAAAAAAATTTAAAAAATTAAAAAAAAAACCCTGCTTATCAATATCCCTTAAGAGCATGGATGCAAAAATCCTGAACAAAATATTAGCAATGCAAAACAGTAGCATATAAAAATGATTATATTTGACCAAATAGAATTTATTCTTGGAATACAAAGATGGTTCAACATATGAAAATTGCCCCATACAACACAAAATGTTTTTTAAAAAGGAAAAAAGTCCATAAAATCCTTTCAGTTGATGCATAAAAAGCATTTGAAATTCAACATTATTTCATGATAAAAACACTCAACAAAGAAAGAATGGATAAAAATTACTTCAACGTAATAAGCCCATCGATGAAAAGCTCACAGTGGACATCATAGTCAACAGTGAAGAACTGAAAGTTTTTCATCTAAATCAAGAACAAGGGAAAGATGTCTGCTTTTGCCACTTCTATTCAACATAGTACTAGAAGTCCTTGCCAGGGTAATTATTCAAGAAAAATAAATAAAAGGCATCTGGATTGGAAAGGAAGAAGAAAATTATCTGTGTTCACAGATGACATGATTTTATATTTCAAAATCCTAAAGATTCCACAAAAGTCTATTCGAATTAATAAATGAATTCAACAAAGTAGCGGGATACATCAACATACAAAAAAATAGTTGCGTATCTATACAGTAACAATGAACAATCCTAAAAGGAAATTAAGAACACAGTTTCATTTACAGTAGTGTCAAAAATAATAAAAACATTTAGAAAGTAATGTAGCCAACATGGTAAAAATTTTGTACAATGAAACATAAAAACATTTATGAAATAAAATAAATAAATGAGAAGATACCAACTGGAATGTAAAATGGTGCAGATGTTGGAAAAATATAATAATTCCTCAAAAATTAAAAACAGAATGAACATATGATCCAGCAATTCCATTCTGGAAATGGAAATGCAGAGTCTTGCAATGTAATGGAAAGCAGAGTCTTGAAGAAATATTTCTACACCAATGCCCATAGCAGCATTATTCACAATAGCTAAAATGTGCCAACAACCCAAGTTTCCACTGACTGATGAATGGATAAACAAAATATGATATATGCATATAATGGAATATTATTCAGCCTTAAAAAAGTAAGGAAATTCTGACATGCTATAAAATGAATAAACTTTGAGAACATTATGATAAATAAAATAAGATAGTTACAAAAAGACAAATATTCTATGATTGCACTTATTTGAGGTAATCAAATAATCATAAATTCATAGAGTAATCAAATTCATAGAGACAGAAAGTAAAATGGTGGTTGCCAGGGGCTGGAGGACAGATGAATGGGGAGTTATTGTTTAATGACTGATCTATTCATTAATGATTAAATTATGATAGAATAGAAAATCTGAATAGAACTCTAACTGGTAAGGAGATTGAATCAGATATCAAAATTCTCGGGATTTACAAAATGGTGTTGGAGTAGGAGGACCCTAAGCTCCTTTCGTCCCATGAACACAACCAGATAACTATCAAATCATCCTAAATACCCCAGAAATTGACCTGAAGACTGAAGGGTAAACTCCACAACTAAAGGGGGAGAAGAGGCCACATTGAAGAAGCTAGGAAGTGTGGAGATGTGGTTTTAGGGAGGAAAGGATCACAGGTGCTGTGGAGGGGAGGGTGCTATGATCATGGAGAAGGAAAAGAGAGAGAAGAACACACAGGGGAATGCACAAGAACACTTCCCCAAAGCCATTGGCTTGGAATACGAGAAGGGATGGATATCATGAGTTCTTACAAACAGTGGGTTTAAAACCTCGAGTTTTAAAGGTCAGTGGGCTTGGCTGGGATAGAGCCAGGAGGGCAGTGCCATGCTCCTGGAAATAAGGCAGGCAAACAACTGGGAGCAGACAGTGTGGAAACAGCAATCTGAAAAACACTTGGGGTACATAGGGGAGAGATTGTTCACTATTCTAGGAGCACTTCCCTGAGAGGCAGCATTCACGGAGACACCTCTCTGGGAGCAAAGGAGCTGGCTGGTGCTATTTCTCTCTCATCCCTCAGCATAAACACAGAGCCACCTGCAGGGAGTAGCTCATCGTGGACATTAGCTGCCTAACTTGCTTACACCACACCCCACCCCCTGTGTTCTGGCAGAACTGCCCCTCTCAGTCAAGCTTGCCTGAGCCCCAGTATGATAGGTCCCACCCACAGAGGACCACCAAAAACCCCTGCCATACCACATCTCCTGACCAGAGAGCACACCTAGTTAAAACTTGCCACATTCAGGCTAGGGACAAAATATTGCCTAGAGCAGGCAAAGAGAACCTCTGCAGACAACTGGATTGAAGGACAGAGCAGCAAAACACAACAGTAGAGCACATGTAGCACACACTGAAGTGGCAGGCCCTGGGCACTACATGACCTCTTCTTCCCAAGGCCGTTACTTTCAAGAGCAGAAGACACAGCTAGCTTTCCTTTCTTTTTCTTCTTTCTTTTTCTTCCTTTCCTTTCCTTTCCTTTTATTTTCTTTTTCTTCTCTTTTCTTTCCTCTTTTGTTTGTTTCTTTTTTTTTTTTTAAATAGGCTTTATGCCCAGCACAGAACCCAAATCAGGGGTTGAACTTATGACCCTGAGATCAAGACCTGAGCTGAGATCAAGAGTTGGACACTTAAACAAATGACCCACCTAGACACCCTGACATAACTGCCTTTTCTAACACACAGAAGAAGGCAGAGACTTAGACAAAATGCCAAGATGGAGGAATATCAGTGACTATCAGGATATCAGCGAGACACTTACCACAGAGATAGAAGAGTTAAAAAAGAATCAATTAGAGGTGAAGAATGCAAGAAACAAGATTGGAATGAATAGCAGGCTGGAAGAAACAGAGGAAATAATTAGTGACCTAGGAGACAAAATAATGGAAAATAATGAAGCTGAACAAAAGAGAGAAAGAAAACTTATGGATCACAAGAATAGACTTACGGAATTCATTGACTCCATAAAATATAGTAGCATTCATATTAAAGAAATCCCAGAAAAAGAGAGAGAAAAGGGGGCAGGAAATTTATTTCAAGAAATAATAGCTGAAAACTCCCCTAATCTGAAGAAGGAAACAGACATTCAGATCTAGGGGCCACAGGGAATTCCCCTCAAAATTAGCAAAAGCACGCCAACACATATTAGACAGATATTAGATGTTAGACATCTAGATATTAATAACAACAGATATTAGAATTAAATTTGCAAAACATAGTGATAATGAAAAAATCTTAAAAGCAGAAAGACAAAAGAAGTCCTTAGCTTACAAGAGAAAACCCATACGGCTAGCTGGAGATTTCTCAACAGAAATTTGTAAGCCTGAAGGGAGTGGCATCATATATTCAAAGTGTTAAATGGGAAAAATCTGCAGCCAAGAATATTCTATCTAGCAAGGCTGTCATTAGAATAGAAGGACAGATGAAGACTTTCCCAGAAAAAAACTAAAGGAGTGTGACCATTAAACCAGCACTGAAACAAATATGAAAGGAGACTCTTTGAGTGCAAAAGAGAGACCAAAAGTGAAAAAGAAAGGATCAGAGAAAATCGCCAGAAACAATGACAAAATAATTAATAAAATGGCAATAAATACATATTTGTCAATAATTACTTTGAAACAAGTGATCTAAATGCTCCAATCAAAAGATATAGGGTGTCAGAATGAATAAAAAAAAATAAGACTCATCTATACGCTGTCTATAAGAGACCTATTAGACCTAAAGACACCTGCAGATTGAAAGTGGCTGGGTAAATAAACATTTATCATGCAAATGGATGTCAAAAGAAAGCTGGTATAGCAATACTTTTATTAGACAAACTAGACTTTTTTGTTCTTATATTGTTTTTATCCTGCTTTGGTATCAGGGTAATACTGGCTTCACAGAATGATTTTGAATGTGTCCTCTCTATTCTATTATTTGTAAGATTTTGCTAAATATTGTCATTAATTATTTTTTTAAATGTTTGGCAGAATTCACTAATGAAACCATGTAGTCTTGGGCATTTCTGTGCTGGGAGATTTTTGGTTACTAATTAAACTTTCATTCTTGTTATTGGTCTAAGAAGACTCCCTATTTCCTGGACTCAAGTTTCATGATTCAATCTTGGTGCATTTTTAGGAATTATCTATTTTTTTCCCTAAGTTATCTGATTAGTTAGCATATAATTGTTTATAGTAATCTTTATCACACTATGTATTTCTGTAGTTTCTGTTATATTGCTTTTTCTTCCATTTTTCATTTTGGCTTGTGAGTCTTCTTTCTTTTTCTTAATGTAGTTAAAGCAATGCCAATTTTATTTATTTTGTTTGAAAAACTGATCATAACTTTCAATGTTATTTGTTTATTCTGATCTCTATTTTATTTATTTATGGTTTTTCTTTGTTATTTCCTTCCTCTACTAAATTACAGCTAAGTTTCTTCTTTTTCTAGTTCCTTGTGGTGTAATATTAAGTAGTTTATTTGAACTCCTTTTTTTAATACAATCATTTATATCTTAAAATATTAAAATAGAAACAGAATTAACAACAACAATAACAAGGAAAAGAAGTCAAAACCCACTCAGCAAAGAAAAGCTCTGGACCTTATGGCTTCAAAAGTGAATCCTTAACAAATATTTAAAGAAGATCATGACACTAATGACTTAAAAACTGAAACTCTGCAAGCTGAAAAGACTTCTGGAGATGGATGGAGGTGATGGATGTACAATAGGGATAGACTTAATACCACTAAATGGTACACTTAAAAATGGTTCAGTACATGTTTATGTTGTCTTCTTAAAATTATTTTATTTTTTATTATTTTTAAATGCTTTATTTATTTTTGAGAGAACACAAGTGGGGGAAGCTCAGAGAGAGAGGGACAGAGGATCTGTAGCAGACTCTGTGCTGACAACAGCGAACCTCACGTGGGGCTTGAACTCACGAACCATGAGATCATGACCTGAGTTGAAGTCAGGTGCTCATCCAACTGAGTACCCTTATGTTTCTTTTTATGCAATAAAACAATTGGGAAAAAAGTAAAGGTGAGGCCTGTTTTTATGTTTAAAAGGATTCCATGATTTTATCTCAACAATAGTCTACTTTCTCATCACATGATGCTTGAACAATGACCTGACCCTGGCACAGAGCATGGGCTGCATTCATGTATGTTGCACCAAATATGAGGACATAGATGTTGTAAAACAATTCAAAAGAATAAGTGATTTTTAGGGGCACCTGGGTGGCTCAGCTGGTTGAGTCTGACTCTTGATTTCAGCTAAAGTCACGTTCCCAGGATCATGGGATCGAGCTCCTTGTTGGGCTCTGTGCTAAGTGTGGAGCCTGCTTAAGATTCTCTATCTCCCTCTGCCCTTCCCCAACTCATGCCCTCTGTCTCTCTCTAAAAAAAATATAATAATAATAAATAAGAAGTGGTCTAGTCAGTGCAATGTCCAATGCCACATACTCAACTGAATATGACAATGTCAAATTTATCATCACTTCTAACTCTATTTGAAAATTGAATTGAAATCACTACCAAGGCTGTGTAGTGTCATAAAACCCAAGTGAGGTAAGTTACATTACTGCTTAGCAAATAATCATGCCCTATTTCCTTCCATGAGAAGAATACATTTCCCTGACTAATTGATGTTGGGCATAGCTATATGACTTGCTTTGCTGGGTGGGATAAGAGTGGAAATGATCTAAGCAAAACTAGAAAATTGTTTTTCAGATTTGACTGAGCCTTATACTTCTCTTTTCCCATAAGAAGAATGTGCGTCAGGTGGTTGGAGGTGTAAGGAGAATGAGAAACAGGTAAACTCAGTTCACAGCTAGGACACAAGTGCAACTGAGCTAAGTGTAAATGAGTTGAATTCCAGTTAATCTACAGATGAGTAAGTGTGAAACAGATGCTAACTGCTGCACATGATATTATGGCTGTAACTAACTAATACACTAAGGAAGAAATGGAATTCATCAAAACACAAACAGAATCAAGATTTTAAAAGCCTCAAGTTTGTGAGATTATATTGGTTTAACTGGGTGAAATAGTTGAAAAAGTGAAAGTATAGCTTTGCTTATGCATGCAAAGGTAACAACTGAATATTTTGAAAGGTAGGGTACCTAGTGAGAAAATAAAGAAGAAAAAATAGCAAATAGATAAGTCTTAAAATTTTTATTGATGAGGGGGCGCCTCAGTGGCTCAGTTGGGTAAGTGTCTGACTCTTGATTTCGGCTCAGTTCATGGTCTCACGGTTTGTGGGATCGTGCCCCGTGTTGGGCTCTGTGTTGACAGTGTGGAGCCTGCTTGGGAATCTCTTTCTCCGTCTCTCTGCCCCTCCCCTGCTCATGCTTCCCCAGTCTCTCTCAAAATAAATAAATAGACATTAAAAAAACATAAAAAATGTTTTTATTGATGAAAGAAAGGGAAGAAATAAGACTGATGCTAGAAAGGGCATTTGGGAAGAGAGAAGGCTTTTTGATTTTGTTATTCATTTCCTTTTTTTTCATAAAAAAGAAAGGATCACAATGTATTTACAATTATAAGAGAAATACCAATAAAGCAGGAGAATTAAAATGCAAGAAAGGAAGTTATTGACTGACTTGAAAAAAACCATAACTCAGTTCGTTTAAGAATGACATTCAGTACACAGTGAAAGACATGAAACAAATTCTTGCTCTGAGACGGAGAAATAGAAGAAAAGTGATGTTGCAAATAATTTCTAAAAATGTGTGGAAGGTGTGTCCACACAGAACTGTTGAAATGAGAAGAATGAAGATGGGACTTGTGCTGGATGGATATATTTGCCATCATGGGATGAGGGGATTGCACTGTTGAATAACATAAGACTCCAAACAACTTTTGGGGGGAATTTATTGCCTGTTTAAAATGTATGTTTAAGATGATTGCTGACAAATAACAAAAGCCAAGACTACGATAAGTACACTTACAATGGCAACTAGGTTGAAACAATGGTTCAAAGATCAAGAATGGATAGAGTACAGGGAGTTATTTTGGTTTGAACATCTTTCAGGTCTGGCTCCACTACTTTTTCTCTATTTGACACCTTACCAGCAGACCCCATAACTTCTGACCAAAGCCTTTTAATGGCACTCCAGTAGCCACGTGGCAAAGTTCACTTTCTTTGATGTGATAGATTATGATTCAGCAAATATTCACATATAGACCTCCAGCCAACAGGAGGAATATACTTCCCTATTCTGTTATACAACTAGTTATTTTCTAAGCTTTTACTCCATTATTACACATATCTCAGTGCTCCTCTCCTTTCATTACCTTGAATGCTCACGACCATTATAACTTTCCCCAAGAAACTTTCTTTAATTACTTTATCTCCTATGGATTTCTTATTATACAGAATTGTTTAGCTCTTACTATCTTTCATCATTTCCTTAATATTATGCAATTTTTCATTGTTTTTCTCTCCATGAATCTACCCACCTTTCTTCTGTCCTCAAGTAGAATTGCTAGCTCTTAGGGAGAGAGTGTATTGATGAACATTTTATCCCCTCTACTTAGAAGTCTACTGCATACTTTTGTGACTATTAATACATATTTATATCAATAACAAATATAATAATTAACAGGTCACACTTTCAAAAAACTTGACTTTATCCACGTTATTAAATATCACAATATCTCCCTCTTGGTAAATTTATTCTAAGATCTGACCTTAACTTCAATAACTAAAGATCCCTTTGGAACAGGCAACTCAATGTCTAGTGACCCTTTATTTCTGCTTTCTAGTTTTCAGTGTAGAATAACTAAAAATTCACCTTGGAAGAAACAGAACCAAAGAGATTTGATCAAAACAGTGTCATCTTTTATATAAACAAGATTACTATTTACTTTCATTTGAAAAATAAGGCACAGACATGACAAGAATATAAATTATATGAATTATAGTAATTTATTTTTAAAGGGAATGGCAAAATATTTTAAAATAACAGAATATATGAGGCCCTCAGTATAGCTTCATTTAACACAATAATAAAGCAAACAAAATCCTGAGATGAGATCCATAATTTCTATTATATTTTTAGTGCTTACCCAATCTTTGACCTTCTGTTCATATCACAGATACTTTGGGTGGAGTGAAGATATGCTGGGGCCATATAAAGAAATTCTGTTTTGATCAAATTAATACAATTCAGGAAGACCTTTTTGAGGACTGAAGTGAATAAACACTTTGACCTTCACTCCCAGTAACACACATTTTATCTGTGAAAGTTATCTATAGAAAAATAAAAGGTTCTGACACTTTAAAGTTTTGTCTGAAGTATTCCTTAGCAAATTTGTTTATAGAGAAAAGTAGATGTATGGTATATACAATAGGCATAATTTTTACTTTGCATCTGTTTTGCTGCAATTTGTCTTCTGGAAATACTGCTATAAGAGCAAAGAGATCATAATAAGATTGATCTTCTTAGCAAAAACTGTGAAGTTTTGTTTATATAACCTGTCATAAATTGTTATTTTATGTGAACTTTTCTAAATATTTCTATTGTCTACTACAAGTTTTTGTAAAACACGAGGTGACTATGCTCCATTTTCTCTAAGTCCTCTCTCAATACAAAGACTGATTTTTTACCTAAAATTCATTATTCTAGAAAGTGTGTGTGTGTGGTGAGGGAGGTTGTGTGTGTGTGTGTGTGTGTGTGTGTGTGTGTGTGTGTGTGTTTGTGTATGTGTGTGCATGAGAATGGAGGTGTGATATAAAGTGCACATAGATAGAAATGGGTACAACTAGGACCCTTTCAGGCATGGGGTAAACCAAGATTACCAAATTTTTTTCTTAATTTTAATATATCTTTGAGTAGTCACATATGATGATATTCTCATTAATTATGTTCTAAGGAAAAAAAGTGGTAGAAAACCATATTGATGCTTCTTTTCTTGTTCCTCCATTGTTCCTCTATTTTCCCCTGATGTATGCCTGAAATTGCATGGAAGTATATTTAAATGAACCTAAATAAATTAATAGGTAACTAAGTCATGAATTTGTAGAATAAGTTATATTTTAAGATTAGAATGTCAAATCTAAATGACTCAATTCATAGTACAGTATAAGTTTTCTGACTTTTTCTGCTGTCTACTTACATTCAAGTTTGGATAATGATACAATTGATCTTAAAATAGTATCGATATACTTCTCCCAAATACTAATTTATCCATATGGGAAAAATAAAACTATATGGTTTAAAAAATAAAAATAATAATTATACTGTACAACTTATACTTTATCTTATTGAACTATTTCTATTTTATAGCAATTAAATTATGTAATGAGTTGGGTTTCACTTTCTTAAAGTAAAATGAAATGATTGAACATATTTGAATTATTTTATATATTATTGAAAACTAGGAAAATATAAATACTTATAATTATTATAATTCATGTATAGGATCTGAGAAATTATCTTTCCTTTTGACTATCATAAAGTTGTAGGTAGCATTTTAGTGACATATAAAATGTAATTTATATTGGTAGACTAAACATCAATAAAATTCCTATTCCATGTTAGAATGTAAATAAAAGACGAATACAGAAGAGTGATGATACATGTTGCAAACCTAAAAACAGAAGCTTGTATTATAATTAGCTTACTTTAAGACTCTTTTAGAATTTTATATTTCAGTTATGATCAAGATGCTATCTTGGTCCTGATGGTTTTTTTTTTAAATGAATTAAATTTAATATTAATTATTAGATGCACACTCAAAAATTAGCTTCTGAAGTTCTCAAGCCTATCTCATATTATTACAAACTTTTTCCTCTAACAGCTTATCCTACTGATTAATGAAAATTCATAAGAAATGCCTCTGAAAATGTGTTAATTTAAACTTACAACAATTTTTGAAACATTCCATGATAGCTTTTTCAATTTATTATTCCTATACTTTCTCCCTTATATATTTGAAGAAACTTGTATGAATATTGCCTTTTATAAAAGTTGGATAGTTCAATAATTAAAAATAAATAGGGATTATATCATTAAAATAAAATTATATTTTAAGAGCATTAAATAAACAACAAAGAGATGACTGACTCCTTGTAATATTTTCCATAAATTCAATATAAAGATCTGTAAAGAATGATTAAAGAAATAATAGAAATGTTGATTTCCTAATATTATCTTCATTCTTCCAGTGTTATTGCACTAACTCTGACTCAGTAACAATGAAACTACATTAACATATTTTTTCTCAGAATCATTAAGAGGTATTGATTACCAAATCTTTTCTGAATTCTCTCTACACCTTTGGACCATTATCATAATTGTTACTATTTCACCTTTTCTGTGCAGTCTTTGTCAGTAAGTCAAACATTTTCCTTTCTAACTGCTTTTTTTAAATATGTGTGTGTGTGTGTGTGTGTGTGTGTGTGTGTGTGTGTGTTTTATTTGGGGGCACCTGGGTGGCTCAGTCAGTCAAGCCTCCGACTTCAGCTCCAGTCATGTTCTCAGGATCACAGAGCCTGGAGCCTGCTTCGGATTCTCTCTCTCTCTCTCTCTCTGTCTCTCTCTCTCTCTCTCAAAGGTAAATAAACATTAAAAGAGAGAGTGTAAACATTGAGAGAGAGAGACAGAGAGAGAGAGTGAGCAGGGGAGGGGCAGAGAAAGAGAAAGAGATACAGAATCCAAAGCAGCCTTCAGGCTAGGCTCTGAACTGTCAACACAGAGCCCAAAGGGGCTTGAACCCACAAACCCCAAGATCATGAACTGAGCCAAAGTCAGACGCTTAATTGACTGGGCCACCCAGGTGTCCCCCTTTCTAACTGCTTTTTAAAAAATTTTTTTTAATGTTTATTTATTTTTGAGACAGACAGGGACAGAATGTGAGTGGGTTAGGGGCAGAGAGAGAGGGAGACACAGAAGCAGAAGCAGGCTCCAGGCTCTGAGCGGTCAGCACAGAGCCCGACGCGGGGCTCGAACTCACGAGCTGTGAGATCATGACCTGAGCCGAAGTCGGACGCTCAACCAACCGAGCCACCCAGGCGCCCCTCTAACTGCTTTTAATATGATATCTCTATTGTGAAATGATTCTTTTATTAGGTATTTCTATGTGTTCTAACTGGTCATATTTATTAAGTATATATGCAGAGTCTCACCACTGTGTTATACACTGAGCCAGGGATGAGGGATACCAATGTGAACAAAATCAGTCAAGGGGAACTTACTAACAACCAGAGAAGACAGAGAATAAGGAATTACACAAAGGAATGTAAAATAACAGCCCTAAATTCTACAAAGGAAGATTTCATGATAATCTGAGGGACTTGTCCCTGTCTGGGAAACAGAGGGATACAACTTACAACTTCATATTACTTTATGATGTTTTGTTACCTGGTAATTCTCACTTTAGATGAATATAATTTGCCCTCTGAGTTGTATACCATCCCAGCTTGCGAAGGAACAATGTAATGTACTAGCTTTTATCCATTACTTTGAACCTAGGCACATGGAAAATGTGACTGATAGTTTATTGACACAAATGCAGACCAAGATCATTACTGTGGATGAAATCTTGTAATAATCCACTGTGACATGACAAGTTTCTAGAGACGTATCTTTAAAAATGTCATAAAAATAAATTTCTTTACTAGAACAACCTAATCAGACTTCACTTTATTTAGAACAATGATAATCACAAATAAAACAAGTCTAGACAGACCATGGAAGAAAGAAAAAATGTTTTTCATTATTTGAATAAGAAGCTCACATTTTCATTTTGCAGTGGGCCCCTCAAGTTATTTTAGTTGACCCACCATAGCTAAAAATAATCAAAAAGTCTTGTCCACCCTCTGAGTAAAAAGGGTTAGTCATGCAACAATTATTTCAGAGACATCTCAATAACTTTATAATAATTAATATTTGGTTTTTGAAAACTAAAGCTATTTACTCAAATTGAGAAAATAAAACCATGCTGTGATACCATTTCCTAGAGAAATTCTTAATGCAGATATTTAAAATCTAAACAGGAAACAAGGTCAAAAGTACAGGCAATGTTTATATATTTCAACCAAGGAACTCAGATTATAATCTTATGGGCTGCAGTATCGATTTTCCTATAAAGACGAAAGAAGAACATAATTATCATGACCACATATAAGAAAGTTCTATGGTGCAAACATATCAGTGTATTATTACCACAGAGATACGGTTAGGCACATTAATTGCTGATGGTACCCAACAGGTTACAAATCTACTAGATGTTCAAAATTATTTTATTTCCTAGTTGAACCTATCGTTTATCAGACAGTTCCATCCAAAGCTGCTATTTTTCTATACGCATAAGGATTTGTAATTTGTTGTCTAACACAAGTCCTTGATTGTTGTCCTGAATAACATTAAAAAATGGTTATTTATCAAAAACATTCTATAAGGACCTTAAAACAATGAGACAAAACCTCCAAATTTTCAGAAATTCCAAACTATAGTTTACCATAAAGGTTAGTGTCCTAGACTAACTCCATTAGGGGTTCATCGTCCATGTGGTGGTGAGGGAAGTAGAAAAATCCTTATCTTGGGAAAAGAAAACAATTGAATAAGAAATGTTATTTAGTCTTATTTCATGTTAATACTTGTAGAAATGTGTCACTACTTACTTCACTGAGAAGTGACCACTTTATATTGAGCAATGAAAACTATGAAGCCATGCAAAAATTAATACAATAAAATACACGAAGCTACTGAGATTATAATAATTCTATGTAAAATACATTTACAAGAAATTCCAATGAATGTTCTAAGTCTTGAAATGCATTATTGTATTGCAGCTACAAAATTTACATTAAATGCTCAACTATAATTTCAACTCATAAAAACTGAAAAATATGAGAATGACTGATATTAGTCTTTTAGACTTAGTACTTCAGTCTAAGGTCACAGAATCTGTAAAACAGTTAAAGGATTATTAGTTTGCCTGTATTTCTCACCTTGGGGAACAGTGGTCTATGGAAGCAGAACAAAACATTTTTTTTTATTTGCTGCTTTTAATGCTTTATTTTATTTTAGTTTTATTTTGGAACCTAATTTATTTGGGACCTGTATTCTAGCATAATTAAGCAGAATGAGACCATACAGCATTTATGCCAGAGAAGGGTAATGGCTCCACTCTGGTTGGTACCTCTCACATGTCTGGGATGGGGTATGTTTGACGCTTGTCACTGCATGGCTAAAAGTCAGAGATCCATATAAAAGTCACACATCCAGAATCTGTCCAGAAAGAACATTTGACATCTCATCTAATTTTTGTTGTTGTTGATGTTACTGATTCACAAGCAAGCCACATTCTGTTTATAGAAAATAACCAATTCCAGTGTAAATTCTAATAAGGAAGAGGATTGATAAGCTCCATTATTTTTCTTATTTTGAGACCTGCATACAAATGAATGATACTCTATTTTATAACAGTGCATGTGCAAAATGCTTAATTTTCTTGGCCACACACAGTTTTCTTTATTTAATTTTTTTTTTTTTTTTTACATTTACTTATTTTTGAGAAACAGAGTGAGACAAAGCGTGAGCAGGGGAAGGGCAGAGACAGAGAAGGAGACAAGAATCTGAAGCAGGCTCCAGGCTCTGAGAAAACAGTCAGCACAGGGCCTGATGCGGGGCTGGAACCCACAAACTGTGAGATCATGACTTGAGCCGAAGTCGGACGCTCAACCGACTGAGCCACCCAGGCGCCCCACCACACACACTTTTCAAGTGGAGAAAGTCCTACATTTTACAGTGACAGGGGATCTAGCTTGAGGCCATCCATTACATATGGCATAGTGATGATTTGCAATCTATAGCTTCAGGCATATACTGGGATTTATTAAATGCAATAATCTCTTCCTCTCTTTTGTTAATGACCAAATTTATTTGAGGAGACTATGTTAGGGATTCAGATGAGGAGGAGAAAGAAGAGGTATTTTGAGGGCGTGAAGAGTGAATAATTCTTTAAGAGTAGGAAAAAAAATCAGTGAGTTTTATGAATTAATTATGAGCTGATTACCTCTCCTTTGAAATATCCCCCAGTTACAGTACCTCTCAGGGAGTGGTTTCATGTACACAGCGAGGCTGATCATATACGTTCAGTTTTCCAGTCTTGTGAAAGCTTCCTACACCCTAAGTTGAGTATGAAAGCTCCAAAACCACTAGTGATAAAGGAAATATGTAGGCAGGGCAGTAAGATAATTCAGTAGTAAATGTAGAAGCCCGGTGATCTGAGGATTTATTCCGCTTCCTCCAACATTGGGCTGTCTTCTAAGATTTATTTTTTGTTCTGGGATAAGGGAAAAGGAGATTCAAAAATGATCCCAGTTGAATTTCCCTCCAGCCAAGTAAGACAGAAGCTAAGGAAAGTTTAGGCTGAGGCTTAATAAATAAATATGGTGTACATGAATTTCTTGTATATGACTAATATGTGTTACGAAAGTTTGTTTCAATCATTTGCATTCTTTACACATTTAAATCTGTAATTTATCTGGAACATCAGTGGTAGTGCCTATAGAATGATAGAGTAATTTCATAAATATGATATATGTAAGTAACAAGACATAATATTAATCAGGACCAACATAAAATAGCTTTTGGTTTTATTATATCTGACTAAACATGTAATTGCATAATTATATAAGTTAAAATACTTGGTTGAGAAATTTCAAGGTATGTTTTCTTGGTTCTGTGTACTATAGAGTTTCTTTTTTACAGTTTTAATATGTTTACTATCGATCTTCAATTAAAAAAATCATGTATGTCATTCTTAACTACAGATATTTTAGAAATTTCTCACTAACAAATGATCTATTCTTACTGTTCCAACTGATTTTCAAAGAAATTTTATTATTTTACAATAAATGGGATTTTCATATCACAAGATCAAATGTTATAGAGCTTAGGGTATTTGTAGAAAAATCGATTGTTATCCATTCATTGTTTCAAATAGCAAAAGTGTTCTAGATCATTTACTTGATTTTTTATCTGCAAATTTTATTTGGAGATACTGTCTACTATCTATCTGGAAATAAAGGCTAAAATATGTGGACTCATTATAAAGACAAAATAATTGCAGAATCATTTTCACTTTAAAACAACACAAACAAAAAATTAGATAAATAAAACAAAACAATCAAATTATAATGTAAACTGAAAAATGGGTAAAAGATGTCAAAATATTACTGCTCTTTAGTTGAAATATAAGTCATCATATTTTAATTACTGTTACATCATTCTAACAAATAGAAACCACTATCAAATCATTTTCTATTTCTACTGTAAGACAATTTTATAGTGCATAGATGACTATCTTTGTCAAGTTTTGACATATATTTATGTCTTTATAGATCAAAAATGTTGATGAGAAGTGTTGGCTAGGAGTGCCTGGGTGGCTCATTTTGTTGAGTATCCAATTTCAGTTCAGGTCATGATCTCGTGGTTCATGAGTTCAAGCCCCCCATCAGGCTCTGTGTTAACAGCTCAGAGCCTGGAACCTGCTTCAGATTCTGTGTCTTCCTCTCTCTGCCCCTCCCTTGCTCATATTCTGTCTCTCTGTCTCTCAAAAAATGAATAAACATTAGAAAATTAAAAGAAAAAGAAGTGTTGCTTAATTGGCAGTCTTTTATGAAACTGAACTATTATGAAGACTCTTATTTTCTAAAACAGATATTTTGCCATTCAGTGAGTTTTAGAAACAACAAAGTCTTCAACATATCATCCAGTAGCATCATTGAATCATTTTTCCAGTTGGCAAAGAAATCAGGAAATGAGCTGAAAACCACTAGGGCCACACACTACTAATCTATAAATTAGATTTTCTAGTTAAAAGAGATTTAAATCCCAAATTGGATAAGACTTAGAATGAGAAACAGATGCTATTTGTATTGTGCTTCTTATCAGATAGTGGGTCTCCTGAGGTCACATTAAAGTGACACAATCAAAGCATCTCATCACCTGCTCAATGTTAGGTTATTTTAGATATTTGCTAGGATGGTTCTGGAGTGTTCATAACCAACACTCAAGAAGAGTTTCACTGCCTGTATGGAAGTAGATTAAAAGTTAAATAATCTGCCATGTGCATTAATGCAGTTAGGTAGTATAAGAAATAACTGTATTAAAGCTTAAGCTAAAAACAAGGCAGCAACTGTCAAATGAATATGTGTATAATAATTCATACACATTGTACACACTAGACTAAAAGTAATCTAGTTTTAGAATACACATAAGTAAAAAAGAACAGTTCTGGTTTTGTTGAGGAAGAAACGAAATATGATCAAGAAATCTTTAACTCAGGGAATATTTATTTTAAATTTTAAACAAGAGTAAAAAAGAATTGACAATTATTTTGATCACCTGGATTCAAAAAATAATATTTGACTGCAAACTGTATACTAGAACACTCTTAAACAATATTTCTAGGTATAGTGGAAAGACTTCTGCTCAGAACTATCAAAATTGGAAATAGATATGTTTTTTGTTTGTTTTTTTAATGTTTATTTTTGAGAGAGAGAGAGAGAGAGAGAGAGAGACAGAGTGCAAGCAGGGCAGGGGCACAGAGAAAGGGAGACACGGAATCCGAAGCAGTCTCCAGGTCTGAGCTGTCAGCCCAGAGCCTGATGTGGAGCTCGAACTCACGAACCTGAGCTGAAGTCAGAAGCTTAACCAAATGAGCCACCAAGGAGCCCCCTAGATATGTTTTTTTTTTTTTTAATTTAAAACTCAGAATAGATATGGGCAAATTTCTATCAATATTTTCTTAATCTTGTAAAGTAAAATTCTCATATGCAATTTAAGGGAAAGCAGAGTGTCATGTATCCTACTTTCTATTTTGGCTTTTTGGTTAAACAAAATATACTAATATCTGGTAATAAATTCACATAATTTTTTAAAAAAGGAAACTGTTTTATTCTTTCTTTTGAAATATCTCTCCAACAGTTAATTTTCGTTTTCCATAAAGTTCAGGAAACATTTTCTAAGCATTACAATGACCTTTCTGAAAGATGTGTAATAAAAATGCAGACTATTAGTAAATTGACAGGGAAGCAGGGATTTAAAAAGTAGATAAATACATATGAACATACATAATATCAACTATTTATAAGCCTAATAGGGGAATAGAGATTTAAAGTGTGCAAAATAAAAATAAATACATTTATTTTGGTAAGCAATATTTTTTAACTGAGGTAAATTCATGTACAATAAAATAAACCATTTAACTGAGGTACATTCATGTACAAATAAAATAAACTACTTGGAAGTAGCATTTAATACATTCATGTTGTACAAATATCACTTCTATCAAGTTCCAAAATATTTTCATCATCTCCAAAGAATATTCTGTGTCCATTAGGCAGATACCTAAGCAACAATGTTTTAAAACTTATTAGCCCTTGGGATACAGAAAATTTGCATTACTATGTAAAAATTCAGGAGAGAAAAACTTTATATGTTCTTGAAATATTATGAGGATTCTACATTGACAAATTCTTCTACTCATAGTAACTTCAATTTTAGTGGAAATAGTTACCTGTGAACATTTTGTTTGCTTTATATGTAATATAATTCAAAACAGCTGTAAGTAGGGTAGAGTCTAATTTAATTTCTTTGACTCAAAGTAGAGGAGTATACATCTTATAATTTCATCTCATTTCATTACAAGTGTTACGTACATTCTTACACAGCCTTTAAACCATAGCCTCACTAGGTTGCTGTGGCCCCCATAGTGGATATAGAAAAGGAACCACTGGGGTGTGAGAAAGAAGCATTTGAATTCTCATACTTTTCAATTTTTATATGGGCTATGTTTTCAAATGTTTATGATGAAAGAGTACAATAGTTCATCTGTATGTTTTTTAAACAACTATTTGGGGAATATGATTAACTAATTTGGTGTCATTGGGTTTCCAGTATCCGTCATGCTTTTTCCATGGCTCCCTCTTAAGTATTTTGAGTCAGTTCTACCCCAATATCCATTCATAGCAATCTTCTGTCCAGATTGTATAGAAGCTAATGTTTTTCTTATATGGATAAAGTAAGTTTGACAGCTCATCCCTCATTGGTCACCCCAATTCTCTAAATCTTCCTGCAGGCTGTCTAATGTCCTTTGGCATTGTAATACGATTCACCTATACTTTTACAGATTGTAAAAGGCTGGAAAATTTGATCATTTCAATTTTCTGTGGCTGATTAATTCTGCCACGGCATATGTCTGGTCTTAGAAATAGGAGGGCTCAGCAGATTACTAGTTGCTAAGAGCTTTCTTGCCTGGAGCTGTCTTCCTCAAAGCAACAGTTTGGGAACATAATATTTCTCTCTCTGTAACTGTCTGCAGGCCACCAGTCTTAACCATCCTACAAGTAAAGGTATAGTTAGTCAAAGTAACACACATTAAGCTTAGTTTTTGTGAGTGCAGAATACACTACAGTATGAATGTTGATAAGGATCAATAAGAACTTTTAGTATTCAAAGGTCATATATTCCAGGTCCAGGGTAATTTTTCCTGACTCTTTAATAACACAAGACTTGGGCTAAATATAACTACCTTTCATTTCCAGCAATTTCCTTCTTTGGGCAATTCCAATGCTTTTCTGAAATCTTTTTTCTTCTCTACATCTCCCTTTATGGTAGCCCTTATGTTACTATCAGTTTTGATCTGTGGTTGTCAGAATAATTTAATGGCTCCTTCATCCCTCTCAGTGATCTGTTCAAGACATTAATATATGCAGAAGAAAGCCCTAGAATATTCAGGACTCACACTGGGAGTTACTTCTCTCATACATCCCCATTCTCTCTCCTTCTGCTTTAGGATTTGCCCAGGGGTTCAGAATTATCGTCTTCTTTATCTTATATTAAGTCTATTCCCCCCAAAATACATGATTTGAAAGGCAATAATTATGTATGTCACTTAGATTGAAGTTTTGTTTTCTATGCCTGATGATGAATATTGTCAGCTATTGTTTTTTTCTTTGATGCTCTTCATATAATATCTACATATATATACAATTTATATCAACTAGAACTGTTGCAAATAAATATGATTAAGAATATAGCACTGATAAAAAGTGCTTAGAACATATATTTTTACTGCATTAGTAGTTAAATTGTACTGTGTGGTACTTAAAAGCAAAGAGACATTTTCATGGTAACTTTTGTTTTTGGGTCACATATTATATTTAAAGGCATATAATTCACTAGGAAACACACTAAACATACTTAATTATATATACACATAACACATTTCAGAGATGTTGGCATTCCAGCTACTTTAAGGAGGAAAATTTGAGTACTCAGAAATACCGAAATAGCAAATATGTCAGTGTCAAATATCTGTCAGTTACCTTGGTTATAGTGCTTATCTCTGTCTATTTTGTGGGAGGAACAGAAGGCAGATATTGAAAATTATGGTAAATAGACAATCTGTTCTTTGTTTATCATTGCTGTACTAGTTTTAAATCTCTAAGAATTCCTTTTTTTTTTTTTTAAATATCTGGAATCTAGTTGATTAGTCCTTGGCTATGAACTTCCATAACTGGTGGGTCATATCATTCTGCCAATTATTCCTTAATAAAAGTCTCTCCCAATTCCTGTGTCTCTACCTGAATTTCCACGGTCTACAAGATTGGCCTTTATAGCTAAGTATTATATATACTCGAAATACCTAGCCTTTCAAAAGAACTCATTTATCATGGTGCTCCACAAAAAGAAGGACATATGTGAATCCTGTGTGGCCAGAGAAGACAGAGGTTGAGAAAACACAGTGGAATCTGAATCTTCCAGATGTTTTAATTACCCAAATGGGTGTGGGAATACTAGCATGCCTTACACAACATCTCTAACTATTTTCAACGTTAAGAATTTAGAAAATTATAACTTCCATAATTTTAAAAATCCTATATGCCAGAGATTTTATGAGCACATATCTTTAACACTAGCTGATTATTTCTTTAAAAAAAAATTTGGGGCGCCTGGGTGGCTTAGTCGGTTGGGCGTCCATCTTCAGCTCAGGTCATGATCTCACAGTTTGTGAGTTTGAGCCCCGCATCGGGCTCTGTGCTGACAGCTCAGAACCTGGAGCCTGCTTGGGATTCTGTGTCTCCCCCTCACTCTGCCCCTTCCCTGCTCATGCTCTGTGTCTCTCTGTCTCTCAATAATAAATACATGTTAAAAAAATTAAAAAATAACTTTAATGTTTATTTTTGAGAGAGAGAGAGAGAGAGAGAGACAGTGTGTGTGTGGTGGGGGGGGGGGGGTAGGGGAGGCAGAGAGAGAGGGAGACATAGAATCCAAAACAGGCTCCAGGCTGGCTCTGCGTTGTCAGCACAGAGCCCTGACGCACAGCTCAAACTCACAGACCGCGAGATCATGACCTGAGCCACCTAGGCGCCCCAATACTAGCTGATTATTTATATTTTCTTACCAAAATGATGAGATATAAAACACAAACATACTTTCACATGTAGTACACTATTAATGTAGACTGTATTTTGCTCACCTTTTGTTCATCTACCTTTAACATTTTTCTGTTATCCAATTTCTAAACGATACAACACTTAGAATTTATTAGAAGCTCCATTGTCTTCTAAGACTAAAAAACACGGAGTTTGGAGATAGTTTTTTTTTTTTTTTATTCTCTTCTTTAAGAGTTTGATTAGACCCAAATGTTCAAAGCATAGTTAAGTGAAAAGTGGCTATTGCTAACATTTGAAAGCTTACTACATGCCAACACTATATATTGTAGGTCATGCACTTGAGCCCTTAGAATTCAAAAGGCCATAAGAAATGGTTTCACTACTATTATGGATTGGATATCTTAATGATCATTCTAAAATTATTTTGACAAGTCTCCCTGAATAAATAAAATAAAATAAAATAAAAGGTTCAAAACCAGACTCAACAACCTAGATTCTGTTAAGCAAATATGCCATCAAAAACTGCGAAGTAGATTTGAAGTACCATCTGCTCTTTGGTACCCCAGATATTGTGCTACAGGGGGATTCTATGAGGATAGTCAAGTTATAGTCAAACTTTCTTTAGGCTGTCTCTTTCCTTTTTATGTTGCATGAAGCATGTTTGTTTGTTTTGTTTTGCTTGCTTGATTGTTGCTTTTAAAGATTATTTATTTATTTTGAGAAAGAGAGAGGGAGAGAGAGAAACCCAAGCAGGCTCCATGCTGTCAGCACAGGACCCAAGGCGGAGGGGGGAGGGGCTTGATCTCACCACTGTGATATCATGACCCGAACCAATACCAATAGTCTGAGGCTTAACCAGTTGAGCCACCCAGTCACCCTGCATGAAGCTTATTTTTTAAGCCTACCTGGAAATTCTGTGAACTACATCGTACCCTATACAAAATTCCTTTCTGTTTACACTAAGTTGGACTATACTGCCTGCAAAGAATAATATTAAAATAAATGTAGTTTATAAATTAGGTAATGGAGGCTAGAAGAAATTAAATGACTTGCACAAGCTTCTGTGACTAGTCAGTGTCAGAGCCAGGAACCCAGCTTGTCTGCTTTGGGGTCCATAAGTATAGCCATTGTGCTTTTGTGCATTTTTTCCCTCTTTCACAGACATTTTGACTTTTGATATTTGAGTAAATGATAAAGTTTGGGAGGAGTAAAATCTAGTATTTAGGCATCACAGAAAATATCTTAATATCGCTAATAATAGAATGCCTTAGAGTAATTGGAGTCATTTATATTTTCTAAGGATGTTTTATAATTGTATTCTATTATGTGATTCGGGATTAATTTGTAGAAAAAAAAATGGTTTTTGGTTTACTTTATAAGACTCAATTTTCCGTATGAACATGATATTTATTCCAAAAAGGCATCAAAATGACTAAACATTTTATTACCTGGCTATCTTTACAAAGCTATTCTTTACAAAGATTTTGCCAAAAGCTAAATATATAATTAAACAGGCAGCAAAAGAGGTACTAAAACTAAATCGGCTTGTTTCTCAGGTTTCATATGACAAATTTTGAGTCTCATCTAGTGGCTCTAGATCCAAGAAGTAATACAATAGTAAAGAAGAGTACAGAAGCAAAGAGCCCGAGAGTAAAGAAGGCATGAATAAAGACAAAACCATGACTTTGAATTTAAAGCACTAATGAAAGCAGTAGTAGCTAACACCTAAATAACAGTAGTAGTAGTAGAAATAACTAAATGGTGAATAAGATTTTTTCACCAAAATGTGTCATAATGTGTGTTAGCCATAGAAACCTAAATTAGAAAGAAAATAAAAGATAAGAGAGCTAGGGTTATAAATTTAAAAGTCATCTGCATTGCCATTCCCTTATAAATGGCAATTCAGAATAAATCATGTCACAAAAGGAATTTAAAGGCTATTTTACATGTCTATATAAATATTCATTTATATAGAATTGCATTTTGTATTTATACATTTATAAATGTTAAAACACAACAGTCAAACATATCAAGATAATATTTGTCCTGAGACTTGTTCTATTTGAAATTGCTCTTTTAGCAAATTATGAAGCAAAAATTATTTCCACCTAAAACAAATATATGAATTTAGTGTACCATAATAGAGTCATAAACTGACCTCTACATTCTTTAGGTATTAAACATTTAATATTTGTCCTTTAAGTTGAAAATTTGGTTCCAAACTTTGTTTCAGAATTAAGCTCCATCTAGTTGTTCCAAATTCTTTTGACTGTTATATTTGATTTATAACAGCATTTAAAGTCCTCAGCAGCACCAAAACATTCCATTCCATTTAATGACATGCTTGTAGGCATCTACTGTTTTTCAATCTGAGACTTTAATTTGAGCAAAGACTTTGATTTTTAGTCATTAGATGCATATAAAATATGAATGAGGAATAGGACCACAGCAGAATTCAAGCTGTGATATTTCATAGCCTGTTTCCAAATACCTTAGATCTAAGATTCTTTCTACAAATTTAAGATGTGTTAATTTAGCAAGTAATTTACAATACTTGCTAAAATAATACATGTAAGCTTCAAAAAAAAAACTTTCATGATTGTAAGCACTGGGATAATTATAGTTCTCTGACTTATCTTTATTTTTAGTTGAAAACAGAGCTGTATTAAAATTGGAGCATTATTGTAGTCCTTTGTGCTTCATGTCTTACATGTAAAACTAAGACAAGCAGGCCCCTTCTACTCAGTGCACAATAAATCTTCCTGCACAGAGTTCACAATAACATATATGTACTGTTATCCTACTATGTATCATAGGTAGTTGCAGAAAAAAAAGCATCCTGAAAAACCACTCAAGAAACAGATAATTGAAGATAAATTTCAAAATCAAAATCAGCATATTTCCTGAATTGAAAAATAATAAATCTGCAGTGCTTTTTCTACAGACATGGAATTTCTTGACGAAGTTGTTCAGGAAGAAGAAAAATTTTAATATAGTCACTTTGGCATTAGGCTCATTTATACTCTTTCTTTAAGACTTGGTATATGGATCTTCACAAACACATACTAAATTATTATCTAATTTAAATGTTTTAAAATTTTTTTAATGTTTATTTTTGAGAGAGAGAGAGAGAGCAGAGGAGGGGCAGAGAGAGAGGGAGACACAGAATCTGAAGCAGGCTTCAGGCTCTGAGCTGTCAGCACAGAGCCCCATGTGGAACTCAAACTCACAAACCACAAGATCATGACCTGAGCCAAAGTCCAACATTCAACCAACGGAGCCACCCAGGTCCCCGATTATTATCTAAATTATAAAATACAAAATTCTTACAATAACACAGAAACCCCTATATAACCTGTTCTCAACCTACTCCCCATTCTTATCTCTTACTACTCAACTCTCTAACTTATGAACAAAATTCTCTCTTTCCCAGGAGAGACATGCCCTACATGCCTGATGCTCTCTGTTGGTTAGGAATGTGGTCATCCATAATCTCTCTGTAGAGAAGTCCTACTGTGCCTTGAAAAGTCACTCCTGTCAACTCCTTTTCTTAAGACAATGGGTAGTAATTCTCTCCTCTACTTCCTGACATCTTGTTCAGACTTCTATTGTAACATTTATTACATTGCCTTGGGATTATCTTTTATTTCATCTTTCTTATCCAAAAATTGAATATTGGAATTTTGGAATATTGGAATATTGGAAATTTTGGTGTCATAACTATTCTATAACATTTTAAGATGTATTATTTTAAAATGTATACATCCCTTTCACAGACAATTTTATCCCAATCCTCTAAATATATATATATATATATATATATATATATATATAGAGAGAGAGAGAGAGAGAGAGAGAGAGATAGGTTACCAGTGATTGGTCAGCTTGGCCCCTGAGTGTTTGGTGTCTTTTGATTAGAACAATGACAAAGGAAAGAATCTATAACTCTCTTCCCTGAGTGATAACCTGAAGAAACAGAATTTGCTCCCAGTCTATATTATTAGTATTATTGTGCTTGTGGTAAACCCCTGAGGGAGTTTTGTTTTTTTCTGACACGAGGACACAGACCCTGTTTCTTTGTCCTTGCAATGCAAGGTGTGCAATATCCTGACTGTAAAGCGAAGCAGTGACATACTACACTCTTCCTGGTACAGATTTATTTTCCTTCCTTTACATTGGTCTAGGAGAAAAATAAGAGATGGAGCTAAGTCTAATTTTTTTTTTTTACTAAACAATCTGCTTTGGGGAACAGGGTAATCGATTTGCAGGGAAAAAAAAGAAAACACTCTTATATCTTCCTAAAGAGTAGAAAATTAGTTTTTATTTGTAATGAGACAGGTAGCTATTAAGAGATAAAAGCTACTTGGCTAGATAATCAAATTCTTTTTTGAAAAGAATATATCAATATATCACTGATCATTGTATATAGATCATCTCATAGATTCAGTGCTATGATGAACAACTTATCACCACTTCTCTTAGTCTACTTTCACTCAAAGCAAATTATAAGTTATTGTATGCATTTATAAATATAATTTTATCTATATTATTTTACCTAAAGCAATTCTCTTGTCATTTCACCTACTGTTATAGTGGAAACAATGTGCACATATAAAATGAATTGAAATGTATAAGAAGAGTCATCCTATTTTTGGAAAGAAATAATATAACACTGATAGTTTAATTCATTTCTGCTATCTCATTTCAAAATATAATCAGTTGCATTGCAAGAGTAGAATAAATTAGTAATTGAATGGTTAAAAAGGAACTAGAGTTTCTAAATATATGTCACAGGTAAAGAGAGAACTACATCTAAAACCAAAAAAAGGAGGCTGTGACTATCTAATGATCTACAAATGAGTAAGATAACTCACTGCTTTTGAGTTATTTTTAATAATAGCAAATAAGGATGAAATATTGACAATTAGCAAAGAATAAACCTTCAAGCATAAAATTCTTGAAAACAAGGTAACAAAACACTTCATAAAATGAGTAAGATAGCCTCTAGAGGATACTACATGTTAATACCATGGGTAATGGCCATATGTAACAGTGCTAAAATAAGTCAAAGCAAGTGAAAACACCTTTTTATGACATTTAAAAGTTTTGCATAATATTGAAGTCAAATAAATCTTCAGCACAAAAATGTACATTGAATTTTGCTAACCTACCCCTGCACTTTTGTACCCTCATTGAAAGTACAAAGGATATGATGTCTTTTTTTAAATTTTTTTTATCACATTTATTTATTTTTGATAGAGAGAGACAGAGCACAAGTGGGGCCGGGGCAGAGAGAGAAGGAGACACAGAATCCAAAGCAGGCTCCAGGCTCCCAGCTGTGAGCACAGAGCGGCGGCGTCAGCACAGAGCTCCACCCCGGTCTCGAACTCACAAACCACGAGACCATGACCTGAGCCGAAGTACGACGCTCAACCGACTGAGTCACCCAGGTGCCCCCCAATGATATGATGTTTAAAAATATTCTATACTTATCAGAATGCTGAGTCCAAACTCTCTGGGCAAAGATAATTTGGCACTGGCCTCCTGTCCTCTCACCCCAAATAGTTATACGCTTTCTATCCTTCCACATTAGCATATGCACTCTTCCATTTTTCTCTTCAACTTTTGCATGCCACACATACCGGCCTCTCCTTGAGGCTCCACTCTAGTGAGGATTTTTAGATATTATCTTGTATGTAGGGTGACCAACCATTCAGGTCTGCCTACAATGTTCCCAGCTTTAGCACTGAAAATCCTGTATCCCCAGAACTCCCTCAGTCCTGAGCAAACCAGAATGGTTGGTCACTCTACTTGTATGTTCTCTATAACACAGCTTCCGGTTTAAAGCTGCCTGAAAGCAGGAATGGTGTCAGGGCAGATGGAAGCAGAAAAGGAGAGAGAGCTAGACTGAAACAATCTACACACTCAAATTCTCTTTCGGTGGCTGTGAGGTATGAAATGAACCAAAACTACTTCCTATGGCTGGAGCAAAGGAAGCTTAGAACTTTGTGCCTGTGTCTCCTGCCAGATGCTGTGGACTCATCAAAAGGACCTAGAAGAAAGAAGCTATTGTGTGGAACAGATTTGAATCTCAATAAATCAGCATGGCCTTTAATTGGGATTGTCAGTTGGAGGTGATGAGCAAGTCAAGGGCACAGTGCCTTCCCAGGGCCAAAAGGAACGGCTACATGTGACCCCAGCCACGGATGCTTCAGTAGGAACCCCGTGAAGTCAGAAACTGACAAAGACAACTGATGAGATGAGACATGTCAAAAGGCCCTGGCGGTTCCAATGAAGAATAGTTGGCCCCTCAGAGCCAGCCATCCTCTCCAATTCTTTGATGTAGCTTCCTGGGAGAAGGAACAGCAAGAAAGGAAAATAACCACGCTTTTTGAAAATATTTTGCTAAAAGAGACTGTCTTATGTGGGAAATAAAGGACTAAACATTTTCACGTCACATTTTCCTGCCATTGGTGGATTTGGAGATTTCTTAACTCTACTTGAATTCAGTTAGAGATTTCCGCATAAGTGAGTTGAAACTATCAAATATAAAGCCATTACAATTTTGTCTCTAGGAAGTTGGAAACTCAAGGCTCAGAAGAGATTCATATGGAACAGTGAGGGATGAAGAGACATTTACTTTCTCAATGTAATGTAGAGATGCAGCCTGTTTGAAGGTCAACCACAAATTCTGATTATCACTGAGAACTTACTTATAACTCCCCTTTTCCTGAGAAACTGACTTAGTTTCTCCATGTTTCTCCATATTTAAATAGGAATAATAACAATGCTAATAATAATACCTATGTCCTCACAAGTGGTTTTTGAGAATTATCAGAAACAACATATGTTTGTGGTAAATATTAAGTGCTCAAACAAAAAATAGCTATTGATGTTATTACTAGTATTAGTTTAATTTCTTTAAAAGCTTAAAAGCAAATAGAAAAAATAAGCACAGATAAAGCATACTGTATATACCTGATGTTTCTATTCTCCCATTTATAATATAATATATCAAATAACATTAATATGAAAATGTAAAAATTTCCGTTGTAACTGTTATAGTGATTGCTGGAACAAATTAAAAAGAAATTAATGGATTCCTCATTCAGCAAGTTTCAGAAGGCAAAGGCTAACTTGTTTCTGCAACACACACATTGGGGGCTCTGTTCCTTGATTACCTATACATTCATGTGCTAGAGTCTGAGCTGAAATCATTGGGCCCCCTGAAAAGCCATTAGTTGTAGCTGACATCAGCTGCTTGTAAAGTTTCTGTAAAGGGCAACATGAGGGTGATATGATAGGGAAGTGGGGCTTATTCTGCTGCCTCTGCTGAGACTAAGACATGATTAGTTTCTCCAAAAGATTTATCTTCTCTTTTTGTTTTTTTTTTTTTCTATTTATCCACACAGGGAGAAGCAGATATATGTATGCATGTGGTTCCTAAGGTAAACATGCATATATTTTCATATATTTGAAAATGTGTACACACACTCATATGCACATACAGACACACACACGTTTCCTTTGATATAAAATTGTTTAAAATTTATTTGGTACCCTGAGTCCCTTTCTATGCGAGAGTGACTATACCTTTTAATACACCACTGCTTCACCATCTTGAAAGAAAATATGCATTTATAGTGTATTGATTTCAAGAAGTATATCTATTGTCTACTTTAGTTTTGACTGTTCCAGTTTTGAAATGGAATTTACTTCATAAAATTACCTGCAGAGTATCACGTTAAAAATAAATTCCCTGTAGAATAATAATATTAAAAATAACTTACTATAAAACCCAACTCTAAAAGGGGAATACAAATACAACAAGCAATATATTGCTTGCCAATTTTTCTTAAAACAAATATTCATTGCTCCTTTTATTTTGAAAAAAAAAATTTGCTCTAACATTACAAATTACCACAGATATACAGTAAAAATTTTTTTTTAATGTTTACTTATTTTTGAGAGAGAGAGTGAGAGTGTGAGCGGGGGAGAGCCAGAGAGAGGGAGACACAGAATCAGAAGCAGACTCCAGGCTCTGAGCTGTCAGCACAGAGCCTGACGCGGGGCTCGAACTCACAGACTGCTAGATCATGACTTGAGCTGAAGCCGGACGCCCAACCAAATGAGCCACTCAGGCGCCCCAAAGATATACATTTTAAAGAAATGAAGCTGGATGTTAAGGAATTACCTTTGTGAGTACATCTCACAATTAATAAATTCTGAAAATATTTAGCACAAAACTTTCAGTTGTACTTTGTTGAGTTGTTGGCTCTATTTTCAAATAATGAGGACCCAGAAAAAAAAAATAGCTAGGTTAATTTCAGTTAATAAGCTAGGAAAAGGTTTTGAAAACCTAAATTCTTAAAAGAAATATTTGTATCACTTTTTTAAAAAGTGTTTATTCAAATTACAGTTAACAGTCAGTATAATATTAGTTTCAGGTGTCCAATACAGTGATTTACACTTCCATAAATCACCCTGCGTGTATCACAAGTGCACTTCTTAATCCTATCACCTATTTAGGATCACCTATCACCACCCACCTCTTCTCTGGTAACAGTCAGTTACAAAGAATTTGTTTCTTGGTTTGCCTCTCTCTCTTTTTATTCCCTTTGCTCTTTTGTTTTATTTCTTAAATTCCACACATAAGTGAAATCATATGGAATTTGTCTTTCTCTGATTGACTTATTTGACTTAGCATAATACTCTCTAGCTTCATCCATGTCGTTGCTCATGGCAAGGTTACATTCTTTTTTATGGTTGAGTAATATCCCATTATATGTATGTATACCTCTTCTTTATCCATTCATCAGTCGATGAACACTTGGGCTGTTTCCATAATTTGGCTATTGCAGGTAATGCTGCTATAAACATCAAGGTGCATGTATCCCTTCGAATTAGTATTTACGTATTCTTTGGGTAATACCTTAATGCAATTGCTGGATTGTAGGGTGCTTCTATTTTAAGTTTTTGGGGAAACTCTATACTGTTTTCCAGAATGGCTTCACCAGTTTGCATTCTCACCAACAGTGTAAGAAGGTCTCTCTTTCTCCACATCCTCACCAACACCTGTTGTTTCTTGTGCTGTTGATTTTCACCATTCTGACAGTTGTGAGATGATATCTTTTTGTAGTTTTGATTTGTATTTCGCTGACAATGAGTAATGTTGAACATCTTTTCATCTATTAGTTTATTTTTGTTTCTGTTTCCCTTGCCTCAGGAAACATATCCAGAAAGAATTTGCTATGGCCGATGCCAGAAACATTCCTGTATTCTCTTTTAGGATTTTTATGGTTTCAGGTCTCACATTTAGGTATTTGATCCATTTTGAATTTATTTTTGTGTATAGTATAAGAAAATCGTCCAGTTTCATTATTTTGCATGTTGCTGTCCAGTTTTCCCAACGCTGTCTGTCTTTTTCTCATCTGATATTCTTTCCTGCTTTGAAGATTAGTTGACCACATAGTTGTGGGTTCATTTCTGGGTTTTCTATTTTGTTGCATTCATTTATGTGTCTATTTTACCTTTTAAGTGATACGAATATAGTCTCACACCAAATCAAGCATTCTAAATGAGTAGAAAGAGGTAAAAGCCTTTATCACCTGCTCCTGAATCTTAAGACATTTTTTGCTTATATCTTCCTGCCACCCTTCCTCCCTCCCTTCCTATATTCCTGCCTTCCTCCCTTCCTCCCTTCCTTTACCATGAAAAAAAATATCCAAAAAATATTCATTGTGTTTATCCTGTCAGTACTTTCATACTGGCCCTTCTACTGAAAAACAAATTTGAGAACATTTCACAGATAAACAAAATCAAATATACTTATTATTTTATGGTCTACTAAGTTCTTACTACATAAGCCTATGAACAGAATTTGGGTATTTTATTGTTTTGAAGTATTAATTAATTTGCATTATTTCTCACTTTCAGAAAAGGGTTGAATCAGGCAAAGGAAGAATTGATTCCTAGAGAAAAGAGATGTGTCCAGTTAGGTAAAAGGAAACTAAAAAGAAGTCAAATATTTTTTAAAATCTACATATCACTTAAAACTATGAATAGAAAGGGAAGAAAAGTTTAAAATAAATATATATATTTTAAAAAGATATACAATTTTAAATATATTTTATATATTTATATATTTATATTATTATATCTATTTATATATACATTGTAAATATAGTTATATATTTATATTAATATATATTATATTTATACATTTATATATTTTATATTTATATAAACATATATATTATACTATATATTATATAATTACATATAATACATACAAATTACATAGTATATATATTACATTTTTATTTTATATATTTATACATAAATTATAAATATATTTATATATTTACATTATTAATATATACATATATATATACACATATTTACACTGATTACCCTATAAGGTAATCAGAGACACACTCTATGTTCATGTGGGCTGCAAATAATTCTTACTCCTAAATCACATAAAGGCAAAAAAGCATTGTTTTATGGGTGAAGTATCAATTGAGTCATTGCAATATCCCCATTATTAAGATGGAAGAAAATTTAAATTATCATAGAATAATTAATAAATATCTGAATAGCAATATATTTAAATATTACATTTGATTAATATATTTTTGATATGAATATCTCAAGGCAGTAATAGAGTAGAATATCATTTTAAAATATTTTGGTATCAGTTACACTAAAATTCTAAAAGTGTTTCTTAAGAATAAAAAAGGCAACTTCAGAAATTTCATATTTAAAAAATAGAATATATAAATATGATGATGCTGATAATGAGTTTTAATAATTCCTTCATATACATGAATATTTTAGCAAAATGGGTACCCACACAAAATGGGCAGGGGTGTGGAAATTGAATTATATTTTATGAGCAATTTAGAACAGTTGAAACAGAGCCTGATGGTATGCTTTGGTCCTTTTAAAAGGTCATTTACCTTTTTGTTCCTTGTAGAAAATTATTGGCAAGGAATTCTTTCTATAGGGGTCACCAATGTGAACCATTTCCTTTAACCATTTCCTTTCCTTGGTCATATCAGAAAGTTTTATTATAACTTCAGGGTAGTTCTTTGATAAATTGATAAGAATGTCCTTAAATGAATATGCAACCATAAAATATGCCCTTTGGTGATAAAGTTCAGGAGTAAAAGTTTCTCTCTGAGGTGGTTTGAAGTTTGAGGAAAATAAAATTGCCACAAACCACCTTAATGTGTGAAGTTTTGACTGCAGGACCATCCTTTAACAACAAAGAAAATGCTGCTTACAACCTTATTTTCTCCTCTGCCATCATTCATGTCTATAAAATATGTATATATTATTTGTGTATATAAAATATGATTATAATAACATTTATCTTATTATTTTAGTTTTTTAATTGTAAAAACAACTAACTTTAGATCTACCCTTTTAGTAAAACCTTAAGTGCACAAGACAGTATTGTTAACTATAGGCACAATGTTGTAATGTAGCTCTCTAGAACTTATTTATCTTATAGAACTAGGTAACTGAAACATTACACCTTTTCTCCACCAACTTCACTTTCCCCCCTTTCCCTAGCTCCTGGCAACCACCATTCTATTCTCTGTTTCTATGAGTATGGATAACAACATTAAAGGCAGAAGAAGATCATGAGAGATTTCTGTAGGCACAAAGATAAGGAAGAGTCTATGTTTCTTACATTGGTAATGATTTCAGGAAAAGAGTATTGCCAATCGCTTATGTGCTGAACAAGGCTTAACCAGCTGCCTCCTTGAGTCACCTAGTGGCTTGTTTATTGCACCTGGAGCCAATGCCAGGGAGTCACTTTGATGTTACAGTGAGATAGACCTGATTCTTCAAGAGGAAAATAAGAGCTTATATTATTTTCTTTTATACTCCAGATGAAAGCTACATTGGTTAGTGGGATAATGGTTAAACAAGGTGTGATCCATTATATTACTGCAGGGCTAAACATTTTTTTTGTGTGTGCTTTTCAAGCTCTTCCTGAGGAATAGCTAAGGTTTCAGCACAGTTATGGTGTTGCCCTGCTCCATTTTCAGCAGGTGTGCGTGGTACTGACCACAACAATGTTCATTTAGAAGATGGCCAGTTTCTGCATCATTCAGTATCAGAGGCAGCGGTAATGAGATCTGAGCTCCCACAAGAGTAAGCAGGAAAAGAAATAAAGACACTAATCTGTACCCTGGGGATTCACTGAATGGAAAGGTAGTTGAGAGCTTGCAGTTATTATATTTTTGGACATCATTGTAGGTTGATATTGAAGACAAGGTGTAGGCAAACATGTTCTGCAATGGGTTATATAGTAAATATTTTTGGTTTAGTATTTTATGATCTCTGTTGCACCTACGCACTTCTGCCATTCTTGCTCAGAAGTTGCCAATACGTAAATGGGTAGGCAGGGTTGCATTCCAATGAAGCTTTATTTATAAACAATGAAATTTTAATTTCATGTAACTTTCACATCATGAAATATGACTCTAATTTTTATTTATTTTTAAGATTTTGTTTATGTAACAACTATTCTTAGCTCATTAGCAGGATTTGGCCTTCATAGTTTGTCTACCTATGTTGTAGCCAATCTAGTGAATGACTAATCATTTAAATATAGTTTGATAAGTGCAAAGATGGAAAAGGACAGGATATGATATGATTGGATCACTTAGAAAACATATTCAGGGGTGCGTGGGTGGGTCAGTTGGTTAAGCATGTGACTTCAGCTCAGGGCATGATCTCATGGTTTGTGCGTTTGAGCCCATGTCGGGCTCTGTGCTGACAGTACAGAGCCAGCTTAGAATTCTCTTTCTCTCTCTCTCTGCCCCTCTCCCATTCACGTTCTCTCTCTCTCTCTCTCTCTCAAAAATAAATAAATAAATAAATAAATAAATAAATAAATAAATAAATAAATATTTTAAAGGCCATATTCAGACATTTTTTAAAGATTCAGAAAAAATTCCTGATGGAGATAAGGAAGCTGAGGTAGAAAACATGGATAGAAGGTACCCAACTGAAGCTGGGGATAAAGTGTGTGAAGCCAAGGGGGACAACATAGTCAGAGACTGAAGAAAGTAAAGCAAGTTTAAGGAACTAAGAATATTATAGTAAAGTCGAACACATTTTGTCATGTCTCTATGTATACATTGTAATGTATGTTGATAAATGTACTTGCTTATTTATTTATTCTCACTGAGAAAATAATTTTCTTTACTTT
The DNA here is from genome assembly GCF_046562875.1 of Panthera onca. Classification (NCBI taxonomy): domain Eukaryota; kingdom Metazoa; phylum Chordata; class Mammalia; order Carnivora; family Felidae; genus Panthera; species Panthera onca. Next base: position 58,196,353 of record NC_138343.1, read on the forward strand.
TGTTCTCAGTTTCCTTCACATGAAGTTTGATAATAACTTTGGTGAGAACAGGCACTAGCTATAACTTGATCTTTGTTGTACTCCCTAGTAGTTTTTATTTTTTTCATTTATTTATTTAAATTAAAGTTAGTTAATATACAATGTAGTATTTGTTTCAGGAGTAGAACGCAGTGATTCATCACTTACATATAACACCCAGTGCTCATCCAAACAAGTTTGGCCATCCCCCCACCTATTTAGCCCATCCCCCCACCTACCTCCCCTCCAGCAGCCCTCAGTTTGTTCTCTGTATTTAAGAGTTTCATGTTTTGCCTCCCTCTCTGTTTTTACCTTATTTTTCCTTCCATTCCCCTATGTTCGTCTGTTGTATTTCTTGAAGTCCTATGATATCTCTTTCTCTGCTGACTTATTTCACTTGGCATAATATACTCTAGTTCCATCCAGTTGCTGCAAATGGCAAAATTTCATTCTTTTTGATCACCAAGTAGTATTCCATTGTGTGTGTGTGTGTGTGTGTGTGTGTGTGTGTATACACCATCTCTTCTTTTTTTTTAAATTTATTGAGAGAGAGAGAGTGAGTTGGAGAGGGGGGAGGGGCAGAAAGAGGGAGAGAGAGAATCTCAAGCAGCTTTTGCACCGTCAGTGTGGAGCCCAATGCAGGTCTCAAACACACAAAATGTGAGATCATGACCTGAGCTAAAATCAAGAGTCAAACACTTAACTGACTGAGCCACTCAGGCACCCCTCTGTTTTAAATTAATTTATTTATTTTTATTATTTTTTTATACCACCACTTCTTTATCCATTAATCATTTGATGGACATATGGATTCTTTCTATAATTTGGCTATTGTTGATAGAGCTGCTATAAACATTTGGGTGCATGTGCCCCTTCAAATCAGCATTTTTGTATCCTTTGGATAAATATCTAGTAGTGTAATTGCTAAGTCATAGGGTAGCTCTATTTTTAATTTTTTGAAAAATTTCCATACTGTTCTCCAGAGTGGCTGCACCAGTGTGCATTCCCATCAACAGTGCAAAAGTGTTCCCCATTCTATGCATCTTTGGCAACATCTGTCGTTTCCTAAGTTATTAATTTTAGCTATTATGATTCTATAAATAATTAATCATCAGTAAGTATTAGGAAGCATACTGTGGGAGTTTGAGAGATTGTTTGGGATCTGGCCCTATGGAAATTTTCTTTTGAATGACTCTTAAAATAATTATACGGACATATTTCAGATGTAAAGGGGACACAGATATAAACAGGAATCGAAAGTCTTTAAAGAAATTAAAAACTATTTAATTTTTAAATTTTTAATGTTTATTCATTTATTTTTGAGACACAGAGTGACAGGGCATGAGTGGGGAGGGGCAGAGAGAGAGGGAGACACAGAATATGAAGCAGGCCCCATGTTTAGCAAAGAGCCTGACACAGGGCTCAAGTTCACAAACCACAAGATTATGACCTAAGATGAAGTCAGATGCTTAACTGACCCTGCTACCCAGACGTCCTTAAAAATTATTTTTGAAAAGATCATATTAAGGACATTTTATCTGCTGATAAAAAGAACATACATTGAGGGGCGCCTGGGTAGCTCAGGTTAAGCATTTGACTCTTGATGTCAGCTCAGGTCATTATCTCATGGTTCAATTCCTGAGTTCAAGCCCCTGTGTCAGGCTCTGTGCTGAGTTTGCAGAGCCTGCTTGGGATTCTGTCTCTCCCTCTCTCAGCCTCTCCCCTTCTCCGATTCTCCCTTTCTCTCTCAAATATCAAAATAAATAAACTTAAAAAAAAGAACATACATTGGAAGGCTATACAGGTACATTTTTTCTTTTCGAACAGTTCTAGTCAGAAAAGTCAGACAATCTATTCTCAGAGTAGTTGGTTTATCACTACTTGTTTTTATAACATTTTAGTTTCTGCACGGAAAAAAAAATCCCAGAAGGATCTATCCCATAGAAAAACAGATTATTTTACCACTGTAGTTGAGTGGAATTTGTAAGTGCATTGACCCATAACAGTGTCCAGTGATTCTGAAGTCCACTGTTTCAGTAAATTTCTTTTAAACTCAATCTTCAAAACTAGATGCTGCTTAAAATAAGTGACTTTGGGAGACTTTGAAGGTATGCAGCACCATGATGAGTCAAATACTACTTAAAGCACATAATATCTCCAAGTGAATTATTATTAGCAGTAATAGTATTCATAAAGGAACCCTCAAATGAGCTTTCACACTTATACATAGAACTCTTTGCTTGCATAAAGTATTTTAAAAAAAAGTGAAGCCAGCTACATTAGAGTTCAACAATACCACCAGTATTCCTAGGCCCATGCTCTTTGTAGGGTAATTCATTCTAAGATACAGCAAAGTTCACTAACAATGAATTTTAATTTTTTTTAATTTAAGAAAAAAATTATTTTTTTTTTTAATTTTTGAGAGAGAGAGAGACAGAGTGTGAGCAGGGGAGGGGCAGAAAGAGATGGACACACAGAATCTGAAGCAGGCTCCAGGTGCTGAGCTGACAGCACAGAGCCAGACGTGGGGCTGGAACGCATGGACTGTAAGATCATGACTCGACCTGAACTCTGATGTTTAACTGAGTGAGCCAGCCAGGCCCCCCACTAACAGTGAATTTTATACCAAAGCCATCTTTAGTTATGTTTCCTGAGAGTCCTATGATTGAATTTTGGTTTTTATAGCAGCCTAACATAGGCCTTTTTTTATTAAAATATATGTTTTCTTTCACAAAGTTAATTTTAGTATAAACTTTCACATATTTTCTCCTATATCAGCTCTCCTGTTTATCATGGTCTTCTCTTCCATGCTGGTAGTTTTTCAAAGTTCTGTGAACATGGTTGTCATTTAGTTTAGAGTATAAGGATCTGTTGATTCGTGTAGGCAGCTATAATTTTATTCGTGTAGGCAGCTGTAATGGGTTCCTCAGTGGGTGTGTAGATCTTTAAGGGGTCCTGTGCCCTGGATAAGAAGGCTTCCTCAAATCCCTTCTAAGTGGATGTGGCATGGTTCTTTTAGGTTTGGTGGATACCCTTTCACAATTTTTTGAATTATGAGGCTTTTACTAGAAGACAAACATTTTTATTCATTTCTCATCTTGCCTTTTCTTTCATTTTCCTTGTCTCTACTTCGGAGAACCAGAATTTACTTAACCTGTGATTTAATCTCAGGCCCTATCACCCATGTTAATAGGTCTTACTGCTGATCATTCCATTCCATTTCCTAAGAGCAGTCCAGTTTTGCCTGGGATCAGAACTGCTTGACTCAGAAAAAGCACAAGGTGAGCTAGAATGGCCTGAAGTTCACAGTACTATCTCGTAATTGCCCGGATTCCCCTGGGCTTGGGTCCTCCTCCTATTCTTTTTATGTATACATTGAGCTTTGATTATTACTGAACTTTCAATTGCCTCTACACTAGTTGTTTTTGTTGTTGTTTTTTTCCACCTTTGTGTGTTCTTTCTGCTATGGTTTACTTCAGTCTTGCTTCTTTGACAATCATGAGTTTGTTTTCCAAAATTTGTCAAAATGCCTTGGACACCAAAACTATTCTTTCTTAATTGCTGGCACTGTTAAAACTTTATCCTAAAAATAACAAAAACAACCAACAACAGGTTTTTGATTTTTCAAATAATTTAACTGAAAGGGGATGTAAATGCATATGACCAGTTTATCATCTCAATCCATCTTCCAAACAAACGTTTTCTAAAATAATCTTTTCTTATTATAATACTTTAAAATTTTGTTTTATAAAAATACAGTGCATCAATAAATAAAATTAGGCAAAGCTCAAGAATTCTATCCACAACAGATAAATACATTTAAATGTTGCCTGTGTGTTTGTGTTTGTGTGTGTGTTTCTTGGTAAACCTATATGAGCTCATATACAATATATGGTTTCTTAGGCCATGATGTAATGATACTCATCTACAACATCATATTTATTTCTGGATACAATTATTTGTATGAGAATATAGAAGAAACACTCCAGAAACAGATTCTCCTGGTGATGAAAATCAATAAAGAAGAAAAGAATAAATAATAATTCTATATTACCTGACTATACACTTAAATTTGTAACACATATATAAACATGTGTGTATAATCATATACACATATGTACATATATGTATCCAATCACTTATTGTGGTATATATTTTCAATGTTTCTATCATGAAAAAATCTCTGTTGTACACTGACACACACACACACACACACACACACACACACACACATATAAACACAGGAAATGTCTCCAATTTATTTATTGAATTGTTAGATAATATTTTTGATTATCTATTGCTAAATAGTACAAACAATATTGATTATTGTTAAATAATATTTATTGAATTATTTATTTATTGTTAGATCAGAGTCTTTTGACAGACATTATCTAATGGATCCCTAAAAGAATTGTACTTCACCATTTTTATACATAATTACCAAAAGTATATATTACAGTATTTTATATCTTGGCTAATTTAAGAAGATTAAATGACATTGCAGTTTTGTCAGAAATCTGCTCTTTAATTAAAATATGAATTGAAAATTTAAATATACTTGTTAGCATTCCCTATTTTTTCAAGCATTAAATATTCACATTTTTGTTCATTTTATTATTGTTCATGTTTTGTTTCTTATTGATTTTTAAAAATCCTTTACTAATTAGGGTGGGTGGGTAGCTCACTTAGTTAAGAATCCAACTTCATGTCTTAGGTCATGATCTCACAGTTCATGAATTCGAGCCCCACATTGGGCTCTGTGCTGACAGCTTGGAGCCTGAAGCCTGCTTCAGATTCTGTGTCTGTCTCTCTGCCCTTCCCCTGCTCATGCTATGTGTCTCTCTATCTCTCTCTCAAAAATAAACAAACATTAAAAAAATTTAAAAAATAAAAATATTTTACTAAGTTATGCAAAAATATTTGTCACATTATTTCACATCTTTCCTTTTGTTATTAAAATTAGTTTTATCATTTCTTGAGGTACAGGATGTTTAACATTTTACATAATAATATTCATCAATATTTTGCATTTCTCCTTAGGTCATATTTCTAAAGACATTCCCACTTTCACCTATATTTCCATGTCTTTAATTTTCACCTAACAATCTTTAACATTAGGAATTAATTTTATTGCAAGTGTGTGGTACAGACCTAATCATGTTCCCCAAATGTATAGCCTTTCATCCTGACATATTTTACTAAGTGCTCTATTTTTCTACATTTATTTTTCATGCCACCTTTAATATATAATAAATATTCTATATCCTTATTTATGTGTTTGTATCCTCTCTCTCATCTTGGGATCTACTTACTGCCCTTATTGAAATTATGTATAAAATTATTAGAAATTGAAAACTACACATTCACAATTAAAATATCACCTAGCTAACAGGCCCCAACAAAGACACTTGAATTCCCATTGAATAAAATTAAAAACAAGAATGCTATTAATGGATTAGGATAGAAAGTTCAGAAATAGGTTCTTTCAGTTGAAGTAGCATATTTAACCAATGGAAATTAATGGGTTCCTTAATAAACCTGTTGGAACACCTACGTCAAATCTGGGAAAGCAAAAATAGGGTAAAAAGCTGAGTTTCTATTTCATGTCAGACACCAAAGTATTTCCAAACCTAATAAATAATAAGTATTAAGATAGAAATGATAATAGAAAAATACTGATAATCTATAAAGCCGATAAAGTCATCTAATATTTATTAACTTTAACAAAATGAGGTGACTATTGTATATGTATTCAGCAATGAATCCACATACACAGAAATATACATATGTACATTCAGCAATGTTGTCTCTTCTCACTACTCCTTTTCAACATCATATGGAAGTCTTGTCAAAGGCAATATGACAAGAAAAAGAAATAAAACATGGTTCACGTATTACCATCTACATAGAAAATGCCAAAAAATTGACAATAAAACATAATGCCATTTACATCAACAACAGACAGATGAAATAAATGGGTATAAACTAACACAACACGCACAAGAGCTACATGACATAAACTATACAACTTTGGTTAAGTAAATCAAGGGAGAATCAAATAAATGGAGAAAATACTCCATGTTCATAGATAGGAAGATACAACATTGTGAAAATGTCAATTCTTCCCAACTTAATCTATAGATTCAATAAAATGCCAATGAAAATACCAGCAAGCTATTCTATTAACATTGACAAATTTCTCCTAAAATTTGTGTGTAGACGCAAAAGACCCAGAACAGCAACACAATATTGAAGGAGAAGAACAAGGTTGGATACTGACACTACCCATATTCAAGAGTTACTGTGGAGCTACAGTAAATCAGAGTGTGATTCTGGTGAAAGAATAGACAATTAGATAGACATCCCAGAAATAGATCCACACAAATATAATCTATTTATCTTTGACAAAAAAGAAAAGGTAATTCAAAAAGAAATGATAGTCTTTTTATGGAATATGTAGGAAATCATAAATATCTACATACTTAAAAAAATAATTCTTGACATAGACATCATACCCTTTAAAAATTAGAATTGATCATAGACTTAAATGTAAATCCCAAAACCATAAAGTTCCTGTAAGACAACATAGGAGAAAATCTGTATGATTTTGGGTTTGTCAATGAATTTTTAAATACAACACCAAAGCACCATTCATGAAAGAAAGAAGTGATGAGTTGTACTGTAATTTTATTTTATTTTATTGTAATATAATTCTAAAATTAAAAATTTATGCATTGCAAAAGACAGTAGCAGGAGAATGAGAAGACAAAACACAGACTGGGAGAAAATATTTGCAAAAGGCATGTTTGGTAAAGTACTGTTATACAAAACACAGAAAAGCCTCTTAAAAATCAACAATAAGAAAATAAACAACTTCATTTTAAAATGGGCCAAACTTTTGTAGCAACGTGGATGGAACTGGAGAGTGTGATGCTAAGTGAAATAAGCCATACAGAGAAAGACAGATACCATATGGTTTCACTCTTATGTGGATCCTGAGAAACATAACAGAAACCCATGGGGGAGGGGAAGGAAAAAAAAAAAAAAGAGGTTAGAGTGGGAGAGAGCCAAAGCATAAAAGACTGTTAAAAACTGAGAACAAACTGAGGGTTGATGGGGGGTGGGAGGGAGGGGAGGGTGGGTGATGGGTATTGAGGAGGGCACCTTTTGGGATGAGCACTGGGTGTTGTATGGAAACCAATTTGACAGTAAATTTCATATATTAAAAAAATAAATAAAATAAAATAAAATAAAATGGGCCAAAGACTGGGGCTCAGTCGGTTAAGTGGCTGACTTCAGCTCAGGTCAAGATCTCACAGTTCGTGAGTTTCAGCCCCACAACGGGCTCTGTGTTGACAGCTCAGAGCCTGAAGCCTGCTTTGGATTCTGTGTCTCCGTCTCTCTCTGCCCTCCCCTGTTCATGTTCTGTCTCTCTCAAAAATAAATAAACATTAAAAAAAATTAAATGGGCCCAAAACCAACAGACTCCTTACCAAAAAAAACATATAGATGGCAAACAAGTATGTGAAAGGATGCTCCACAAGTCATCAGGGAAATGCAAATTAAAATGTCAACGAGATACTCTACTCACTCATTACAATGACCAAATCCAAAACACCTACAGCACCAAATCCTAGGAAGAATGTGGAGAAATAGTCATGTTCATTCATTGCTAGCGGGAATGCAAAATGATATAGCCACTTTGGAAGATCAGGAAAAAAGCCAATCTGAAAAAGTTACATTGTATGTGATTCCAATTACATGTTTTGGAAAGGCCAAAACTATCGAGGAAGTAAAATGATCAGTGCTTTCCAGGTGTTGGGGGAGAATGAGGGAGGAATGAGTAGGCAGGCACCAGGGATATTTTGGACAGTGAAAATATTCTGCCTGATACCAAAATGATAGATACATAACAGTATATATTTGCCCAAACCCACAGAATATACGACATCAAGAGTGAACCATAAAATAAACTATGGACTTTGGGTGACTATGATGAATCAATGTAGGCTCATCATTTACAACAAATATACTATTCTGGTTAAGGGTTGTTGATAACAGGGGAGGCTATGCATGTGTGGCAGAGGGCATATGAGAAATCTCTAAATCTTCCCCATTTTGCTGTGAACCTAAAACTTCTAAAACAGTAAAGTCTTAAGAAAAAAACTTATGAATTTATAGAAGAATGCAACATAGAGTCAAATACATACGCATACACTGCATTGTGTACATTTAAATATTTACATGAAACAAGATCATTAAAGGGACTATCCTCGGAGCTTTCTATGATTAAGTTTAACCACCAGTGGATTTATATCCACAGTAATATGAGGAAACACACAAACAAACAACAAAAAAACTTGTTATTAAATCTTTGTTACAGCAAGCAGTTAATCCTTGATTACGAAATCAGATCTTCATGAGTAATAAAAAAACGAGAATAACTTTTTATGACTGTTGTAATGTAGCTCATAGGTAAGTATACAGATAATATTTATCAAAGCAAAATCAGTGTTTTCAGTATGATCTGAGCATTGTCACATGAGCATTATCAAGGGCAACAACTACATTATATCTTATGTAAACTAGAGGCCACTTACGTAACCATAGCTGGCCTTGTTTTTAAATTTTGCACTAAGTTGTAGCAAAAGCTCCAAGAAAAGGTGAAGACTTAGAAAAGCAGAACACAAGAACCCTGTTTCTACCAGCCCGTCCTCTCCCCATGTCACTAGCAAGACCCCACATGATCGACCCCAAGACATGACCTTTGCTGCCCACCTGCACGTACCCACTGACTATTGTCCCATATTTTCCTTAAGTTCCTATTTCCAGTTTATCTTTTGACTCAGAAAATGACCAGATGTGCAAAGCATCCCATGATGGTAACCAAAACTACCCGTTTAAGAAATAACGACTGTCCTGATGTAGAGCTCTGGCCAGCCAAGACCACCCAGACCAGTTTGAGCTCAACCACTGATTCATACCACACAGATGGACCATGGAGTGACCAAGAATTACCTTATCCTGATTATAATACTAAAATCTCCTCCCAAGGAAAAGCGCCAACCTCATTAACATAACATACAATGTATGTATAGGCACGTTCCTTTAAGGTGTGTGCACGACCTAACTCTACATATGATGACAAAACTCCCCTTTCTGAATATTCACCCTAACCCTAAATAAAACAAACCCATTCATCCTTGCTTGGGGAGTCATGGCTTTGGAAATTACTTCCCATGATTTCCTTATTTGCTGCAAATGAAGCTTCCTTCCTGTGATAAGGTATAGTCTCTACCTGTAACTCAGCAAGAAAGGAATTTATTGTGTTAGTGCAGTTAAAATCCAGCTGTAGATCTCCATGTGGCCCACACTTCACCAGCTCCCAAAACCAGATGTAAAAGGGCCCTGGGTCTTTTTAGGAGAACCTCACAAATTTCATGTTAATCTCTCTCAGAATTTTGCTTGTACCTCCAAGATTTCTCCAGGGTTGGTTGTGGGAAAGAGATTCAGGAAACTGAAGATCTTTTGTCAAGAGGTCTCTAATCTTTCCTTATCATTCCTCTTTCTTTTATATTAAAAGGCAGGGGAAAACAACAGAAAACGGTTAACATAAACCAATGGTTAGAACTGCAAAGGCTTGGGGCGCCTGGGTGGCTCAGTCGGTTAAGCGTCCGACTTCGGCTCAGGTCATGATCTCGCGGTCCGTGAGTTCGAGCCCCGCATCAGGCTCTGTGCTGACAGCTCAGAGCCTGGAGCCTGTTTCAGATTCTGTGTCTCCCTCTCTCTGACCCTCCCCCGATCATGCTCTGTCTCTCTCTGTCTCAAAAATAAATAAACGTTTTAAAAAAAAATTTAAAAAAAAAAAAAGAACTGCAAAGGCTTGTAATTGGGGTTATTTAATGTTAATTTGCAGGTTTATCTTCATTCAATCTGAAGTCACTCTTAGACCCATGTAGAGAAGAAAAAGCATAAAAGCACCTGAATTCACTTATGTATCTGCTTAGCATGGAGTTAATTTTAGCATTTTAATTAAACTTAGAATGTTAATTTTAGCATTTGCTTTCCATTTACCTCTGTACACCATTTTTGTAGTGACTAAGATCCCATCCTGATCTTTGACTAATGCCCCTACAAGGACTTTGTCTTCTGCCCTTGGATCTTCATCTGTCATGTTTAAACTACAATTCCTAAAACTGAATCTCTTGATAACATGTACTTGTTTCCTAATTGTCGGTCTACCCTAATCTGGTCTCTCTAAAATCAGTCTCCAAATGTCTCACCTTCATTTGAACGTCCCGGTATAAAATCACTCTTCTCAGACTAGATTTTTGTTTCATCCATCCTTGTAACTACTTTCTTTGTTAAACTTACCACATTTTATCTGATTCCTTCATTTAATTTGACACCTTGTGCTCCTACCCGCAGTTCTTCCACTTGATGGTAAATTAGAATATTCTAAATGATATTTATATTTCCAACTATTTAACATTTGTCTCACGGACTAGTGTTTTGTCTCCGGGGAAAGGTATTTCTAATACCTATCAGATAAGTAGATTTACTTATACTGTAATCTGGGAGTGCAAACTCAAATGCCTAGAGATGTTTGGGACAGATGTCAAGGAGTGAAACTCTCCCTGGGGTAAGCCAGCAGGGAGTGGTAAGGCTGAAAATCTCATGACTGCTTAAATCCTCCAAAATCAAATCTAAAACTGTGTAAAGTCCAAGTCAACAGACAAACAAATAAACAAACAGACCAAACAGGTATGCTTTGCACTGCAACCTTGAGCAGGCAGCAAAGTTTGTACTAAGACATTCACCTCCAGTCCAAATATATTTACTTCTACTCCCAAGGCTGCATCCAGTCATTCTGTGCCTTCTTGTTTTCCTTATATCAAGACTGCTCACATGGTCTACTTTTAACAGGCTTTTCTCTCAATAAAAATTAAAAAAAATTAATATATATTTTTGAGAGACAGAGAAAGAGCACCCACACAAGTCAGAGAGGGTTAGAGAGAGGGAGACAGAGGATCTGAAGCAGGTCCAAGCTGTCAGCACTGAGCCTGATGCAGGGATCCTACTCATGAACCACAAGATCATGACCTGAGCCAATGTCAGACACCCTGCCTACTGAGCAACCCAGGTGCCCCTATCAACAAAATTATCCTGAGGCAACAGGATGCTAGACCATGGTTCAAATCCCAAGTCTACTTAGTAGTTGAATCACCTGAAGCAAACGATTAACTTCTCTGAACTTCAGTGTTCTCTTTTATTTATTTAACAATTTTTTTAACATTTATTTATTTTGAGACACAGAGAGAGACAGAGTGCGAGTGGGGGAGGAGGAGAGAGAGAGGGAGACACAGAATTCTAAGCAGGCTCCAGGCTCCCAGCTAGCTGTCAGCGCAGAGCCTGATGCTGGGCTCAAACCCACGAACCTTGAGATCATGACCTAAGCCAAAGTCGGATCCTCAACTGACTGAGCCACCCAGGCACCCCTCAGTGTTCTCTTTTATAAAATAAGCATAATTATTTACATATTGAATAGTTGTAGTAATATTAAAGGTAAACACAAAATAAAGGTTTCATGCTATTCCTGTCGTCACTCTCATACATTCTAAATATTGTATATTTTTTATTTAGGCCATAAAACCCTCTTAAGAACAGTCCTGCTCTTAAGTTGGACTTCAGGACCAGAGAAGCTACAGTAGAGAAATATTATTATCTATAGTTAAAATTCTCAATAACTATATTAGTGTTTTTATATGGAAACTTCTTCATGAATTCTTGTTAAAAGTCTGAAACCTTACAAGTATATAAAAAAAGGTGTAAACAGGAATGTGGTATATCTAAATTTGAAAAAAAAAACCCGAAAATGATAAAATATAATTGCTAGTTATTTGTGTTTTGTTTCCTCTGAGACTTATCTTTCATTGGTGCTGATGTTTTAAAACAACATTTTCTATCAGGTTCAAGTTCTACATACCCTTTACCTTTTTCCCCTTGCAAAATTTATCAACAAAACAGAGCCTGCTGCAGAACTGCTGTTTCTATAAAAATGCAAATGGCACTAAATCAAAATGGGCTGCTGAAAAAACAAGAATCAAATATCATACAAATCACCCAGCTGCCTGGACTTAGAAGGAGAGCATTTGAAAGCTCATATGTGGACTGATATTGCCAATTGACATACTCTGTTGTTTTAAGCAAACCCTTTAAAAATTCATTGCTTGAGCAGATCTAGCAAACCTGTTTTTCTGGCCAGATATGCTTTTCCTATTTCAGTGGCTTATGAAGTTTCATAGGATGAGTTTTAAATTACTCTAGAAATAGCTATAGGGGATCCTATTTACATCATAAAAGATACACTGACTGAACCAGAGGGTTTATGACAATCTGTAACACTACAGAAAGATTTTTCATTGTGATGCAGGGTATATAAGGAGCCATTTCTTGAACATATATAGGAAAAGAAGTAACCCTTTATATTTTCATTTAAATATATATTTTTGGCTCTCCGGTAGGCCATACACTCTTTGAGGGAGAAATTGTATTCAGTTCTTTGCTGACTACTGCTGTCTGTGTCATTATATAAAATTATCAGAAATAGTAAGGCTGCCTATATTTAAAGTGAGACTGCTCTAAGCTCTCACCATAAATATCATAATAAGCCTTTACTTTATTTCCAAATAAAAATATAAACACATGTAATAGTATTTTCTTTTGGTGCTTAGCAAATGAATACCAATTGCCACACTGTCAAATTGGTATCACAAGCTAAAACAGTTGACACTTGCTGAAAATCTCTTCCCATGCTTCATTAGCTAGACTAAGAAGTCAGACAAGAACATTCCTGTCATTAGGGTCCCTACTACATTTCAGATGTTATCTAATTATATAGCAGATTGTGATATAAAATAGGCAAGTCAGACTGCTGTATTAAGAGGAACTCTGGCTTCCAGATAATTACATGATTTTAGTTACTATTCTTTATACCTTGGAGTCTCAAAGCACTTGACAGCCAATGGCCTTAGTTTGGTAGTGAGCATGCTATTGGAATGTTCTGATAAAGTCTGATAAAGTTAAATAACCAAAAGAAATAAACGGCAGCTAAAAGGATGAAGAAACAGAATGCACGTAAGGCTGCGCACTTCCTTTGATTTGTTTATAGTGCTTCAAATATCACACTCTGACCAGAAGTAATGAACAGGTCCTGAGCTTTCCTTAAATGTGTTTTATGCTTGCTTTGCTGTTAATATGTTGATTAGTTTTCATAATGAGATCACAGCAAAGTTGTTACTTCTAAATAAAATCTTTGCCACAGGTTGCAAGTAGTGGACACTATAAACTATAAGTAATAAAATGCTTGCAATTTCATCTTGCTTGTTTTAAATTGAGACTATTCCTCCTTTGGTTCATATATGAGGTATCTTGGGAAATTAACAACCATCCTCTAACTTACTTCATGCTCTGTCTATAAACCTTAAATTCTAACAACAAAAGCTATCTTAATCTGAAGAAATTGCCATGAATTTGAAAATAATTTCAAGACCATGGGATAATTAATTATAAAATAAACCTTACCTACATTTATCTAATGCTGGTGGACAATATTAAAATATAGAGAATTATGAACATGAATATTTAAGGATAACATTTAAGTTTCTGTGAGATTCCAATCCAATTAAACAGCTGATTAAATGCTTTCCTTTCAAATTAACTAATTGATTTAGTTTGTTCATTTTAGAAAAGTACTGGTAGGTGTAATCTTGTAATAATGCATAATCCAAAGTCTGGCTGCTACTTAGAATCCAGAATGTGTTTACATACATGTATCAGATACCAGAAGAACTTGGATGGGGGCTGATGCCATTATGGGTAGCAAAGAATTTATCTTAACTTGAAGCTGAGAGTGTTAAGATCATGAAAAGGAAAGGATCCACATTTGAAATGCACCCCATGTGAGGTAAGATATTGCTTGCACCATGTTCAAAAAAATCTGCAAAAGCTTGGGCTCCAAGTGTTGGCAGAGTAAAATTAAAAAGTCCAAATGTTTGCAAGGGTTATTACACACAAAAAAAGAAGACCATCTACCGTTAGGCATTCTCCTCTATTTCTAACAGATCTACCCAGTTTCTGATGGATTACAATCACGAGAAAACTTCCTGCTGGATTGCTGCTTCTCTCTAAAAATTTAAGCATGATGCCCTCACTCAAAGAAAAAAGAAGTCTCTTGGGGTGTCATAAGAGAATGAGAAGACAAGCCTCTAACTGAGAGAAAATATTTCCAAAACACATATGAATAAAGGGTGGTATCTAAAATACAAAAGAAGTTTTAAAATTGAACAATAAGGACACAATAGAACTAAAAAATGGGCAAAGTATTTCGACACTTTACCAAAGAAGATATACAGATGGCAAATGAACATATGAAAAAGATGCTCAACATCATCCATCTTTAGGAAAATTCAAATTAATACAAGATATCACTACACACCTATTAGAATGGATAAAATCCAAAACACTGACAAAACTAAATGATGGCAAGGATGTAGAGGAACAGGAACTCTCATTTGTTGCTGGTGGAATACAAAATGTTACATCCACTTCAGAAGATATTTTGGTAGTTTTTTACAAAATTAAACAGACTCTTTCCATACAATCAAATAATCACATTCCTTAGAATTTACCCAATGATCTGAAAACATATGCCCAAAAAAACAAAACAAACTAAGAGACAAATAGCATATTTATTCAAAATTGTCAAACCTTGGAAGCAACGAAACATGCTTCAGTAGGTGAACGAATACATAAACTGTGGTGCATCCAAACAATGGGATTTTCAGTGACAAAAGAAATGAAGAATCAAGCCGCTAAAAGAGGAATCTTAAACATATATTGGTACGTGAAAGAAGCCAATTCTAAAAGGCTATACACTGTATAATTGCAACTGTATGACATTCTGGAAAGGTGAAACCATGGAGACAGTAAAATGATCAGTAGTTGCCAGGGGTTGAGGCTGGAAGGATGGAAGAATAGGTAGAACAACAATATTTTTATGGCAGTTAAACTATTGTGTATGATAATATGATGGTAAATTAATGCCATTATACATTTCTCAAACCCATAGAATAGTAACCCATAGTTAACTATGGACTTTAGTTAACAGTAAAGTGTCATTGTTTGTTCGTTAACTGTAACAAATGCAAGATGGTACCACATTCATGCAAGATGTTAATAAAAGGGGAAAAGGGGATAGTGGAGTATATGGGAACTTTTTGGACTTTTCACTCGGTATTTTTGTAAACTTTAAACTGCTTTAAAACATCTATTAATTAAGGGGAACCTGGGTGGCTCAGTTGATTACATGTCAGACGTCCGCTCAGGTCATGATCTCATGGCTCGTGAGTTCGAGCCCCACGATGGGCTCTGTGCTGACAGTTTAGAGCCTGGAGCCTGCTTCGGATTCTGTGTCTCCCTCTCTCTCTGCCCCTCCACTCGCACTCTGTCTCTCTCTCTCTCAAAAATATGTAAACATTAAAAAATTTAAAAAGTCAATTAATTAAAAGAATAATAATTTAAAAAGTGTTGTTAGATGAATTAACTGCAAAACGGAGTGATCAGAACAAGTTCAGTAATTATGTGATCTCTCCCCTGGAAATCACCTGTCTCCAAGGCCAACCCCGTATGCTTGTTTATGTGAGTAACATTCTCTAGACTTACACAGTGCTTATCTTGCAAAAATTATTCAGCAGCTACACCCTCATCTCCTTAAGAATAAACACAATCCAGAATAAATTTAAGAATAAACACAATCCAGGTCTTGGTATTTGGAGCTTTGTGAACATAAAATACTGGTGTCTGATATCCCTAGTTCAACATGGGTCAAATAAGTAGACACCTGAAAGATAATCACTATAAAAGAAAGATGACATATGCCAAATGAAGCAGACTTTTAAATCAGAAGGTTTAAAAATAAGCATGTTATATGGTCTTAAATATAAATGGAAGGGTATAAATAATGAGGCAAGAATAAGATCTCATTTAAAAGTGGATTTTTGGTATATGAAAAAATACAGTAGTTGAAGGAAAGAAAATGATAGATGGGATATTTAAATATGATTATTATAGCTGAAGAAAAAAAATGAATGATTTGAAAGTTTGATCTGAGGAATGTACTGGATCTATCTACATTCTGCTCTATTCTTATGATGAATACAGACACACAATAATCAACATGGCTGCCATCATGAAATATGAATAAGGAATTCTGTGTATCATATTCCGTTGCTATTTTTGTGAACTTGTACAAGTTATTTAAATGCTATGAGTTTTGTGGTCTTCATCTAAGAAAACATATGACTGTGTTGCTTTGAAGATCTTTTAAATGTCAAGATTATATAATATTGCATTACATTATAGGGCCCCATTTTTTAATGATATATTAGTACTGCATTTTCAGTATACATAGTAAGAACTATTACATAGTACTATAGCAAAACACTATGATTATATATATATAATACTATATATAAGAGAAATACTATATATATATATATATATATATATACATAGTAATAGTATATACTATAGTATATAACAATATAGTATAGTAATAGTATATACTAATATACTATACTATATATAGTATATATACTAATATACTATACTATATATATATATATATACTATACTATATATATATATAGTATATTAGTATATTATATATTAGTATATATATTAAGAGTATAGTACTATATATATAATAGTGAAATAAGCAAATATAGAAAAACACCATATTAGTATATAGTACTATATATATATACATATATATGCACACTATATATAATAGTATACATACTATATACATACTATTATATATAGTATTTCACTATATATAATATATGTAATATATTAGTATATATATTAATAGCATAGTACTATATATAGTATTATATATATATATATATATATATATATATATATATATATATAAAATGATAAAATAAGCAACTATGCCTAAAGAAATTAGAAATAGAACAGTAGGAAAAATAATTTATGGAATTCATAAAAAAGTAAATTTTGCCTTCCTTTCTTATGGTTCAAACATGCTTCTTACAAAGATAATGAATAATAAGCATTATTTATGATTCGTAAAATAATTTTATGGTTCACACAGTACCTTACAGATTCAAAATCTATTTTTTATTTTATTTTTTTATTATTTTTTTTATTTTGTTAATATATGAAATTTATTGTCAAATTGGTTTCCATACAACACCCAGTGCTCATCCCAAAAGATGCCCTCTTCAATGCCTGTCACGTACCCTTCCCTCCCTCCCCCCCCCATCAACTCTCAGTTTGTTCTCAGTTTTTTTTTTTAATGTTTATTTATTTATTTAATTTATTTATTTATTTATTTATTTAATATATGAAATTTACTGTCAAATTGGTTTCCATACAACACCCAGTGCTCATCCCAAAAGGTGCCCTCCTCAATACCCATCACCCACCCTCCCCACCCTCCCACCCCCCATCAACCCTCAGTTTGTTCTCAGTTTTTAACAGTCTCTTATGCTTTGGCTCTCTCCCACTCTAACCTCTTTTTTTTTTTTTTTTTTTCCTTCCCCTCCCCCAGGGGTTTCTGTTATGTTTCTCAGGATCCACATAAGAGTGAAACCTTATGGTATCTGTCTTTCTCTGTATGGCTTATTTCACTTAGCATCACACTCTCCAGTTCCATCCATGTTGCTACAAAAGGCCATATTTCATTTTTTCTCATTGCCATGTAGTATTCCATTGTGTATATAAACCACAATTTCTTTATCCATTCATCAGTTGATGGACATGTAGGCTCTTTCTTTATTAACATTACATAAATGTATGGGCACAATAATAATAGGACACAGGGAGAACTTTTAGACCCTCCTAAAGACCTTTTTAATCTCTCTACTTTTCAGTCGACAGATTCTGTTATCACAGATAAAAGAGATTCTTTTCACATTTAATTAATTTCCTTGTCTTCTTATTTTTAAACAAAATCATAACAACATTGTACCCTGTAGTCCTAAATATTTCATAATTTTTCCCAACCAGTACTCTAAATTATAAACTACCACAATTAAAAATGGATTACATGTTTGACCTTTCAGTGCATTTTATTATTTTCCTCTGTTCTCCCATTGCTATGCTCTGCTATCTCTGATTTTATAGAACTGGTTACAATTGAATTGTACCTTTAATGCAATGGAATGCCTGGCAGGGGATCTATGCTAATTTAAGAGTTTCTTAGTCAGTAGCCCTTGTGAGAATATCCAGCATTCATACCAACTAAATGATACAGACTAAAAGAAATATCTTTACAGAGTCACATTTTACAGAAATTTTACATAAAGCGTGTCATGATCTGAATGCCAGATAATTTTCAGTTTATTCCCCCAAATGAAAGGTAAATCTGGTTTTAAATCTTATCTGCATACATATCGAACAACTTGCATTCAGACATAAGGGAAATTACTGGAAGATAGCAACGTGGAAGTGGTACTAATTAATCATGTACCCTTGCAAAAATTAATTTTGTTCAATTTAAGGTACAGTTAGTTTTATGGCTCAGGCTCATTCTAACTGATTCTCAGTAGTCTAGTTTAGGACCATAAACACAGGATAAATCTGCAGATTAGTATTCACACAATTTAAAGTACAATTATAATGTAAGTTGTATTCCTATCAACATAAAAACAACATACAGTGCAATCTCAAGTCTCTACCTGCTCAAACTAACAATAAAATCATGGTTTAGCAACTTATACCATTTGTGCAAAGACCCCCCCAAAAATATTTTTTTGTTTGTTTTTGTGTGTGTGTGTGTGTGTTGTCTCTAGATTATCATACAATGTCCCTTCTCTTGCACAGGTTCCAACTCTCTTCTGTATTACTTAGGGTATATGCCAATTTTCAATGAACAAATATTTTCATTCCAGCAGATATCCCAGAGATGATTTTAACATGTAATGACATGTTAAGTTACCAAAGTCTAAGTCACACATAGTATAGTTACAGAATGGGAAAGGAGTGGAATGCTTTCATGGGCACATATGTGAATTTATGGACAAATACAGAAGTGCATACCTTTGGAGTATTTTTTCCCATTACTTCAATCACTTGTCAATTACAGAGTCATCCAATGGCAACAATATTGCATTCTAAGCACATATTAATATAAGAGTGGATTATCTTTTTTATTAAATTATTTTAGAAAAATCTTGGAGATTAGAGGGTAAAGAACTATGATTCTAATAAATGAAATTGAGGTTTGATTAATCAATTTAATTCTGAACATAGGTAAAACGAACTGTTAAACTTAATAAGAAGAAATCTTGTAACCTCCTGTCATGTTTTGAATCAGGTATCACCAGAATTCAAGCAGCTTAAAGAAAACCAACTTTACAACCAGGATCAAAGTATCCTTTAAATGAACAGACAGGCACATATGTGGGATTTCAATTTAAAAACATAACTATAATTATTAGAAAAAATCAACCAATATGGGTATAATTAACTTTCATTCAGTAAAATTTTCAGCGAAATGTACACTATTCAGCCACATCCCCCGCCCCCCAAGATTTACAAAGCGGAATTACCATTTCAAAAACTTTTACTCTTTCTGTATCGTTTACAACTCCTAACAGTTGAGGAATATTTATAGAAATTTATTGTTATTTAGTTTACATTATAAAGATACTTTCTGAGGCATTAATAAAGCCCCCATGCAGATACTGTTTTGGGGCTGTTTCTGTATACTTCCATGTATTCTAAAACGTATATACTGGTTTTAAAGATGTTTTAATCCACTCTGGGGAAAGGCACTATACCTAGCAATTTAAGGTATGGAATATCTTCAGTTTGGAGAAATTCAAAGATTCTTGCTTGCTGTTTGCAATTTGGTGTACAGAGTTTAGAATCTTCTTTATAATAACAACATTACAGATTAATCCTAATATTAATTACATCTTGATATTCCTAATGAAGAATCTTATAAAGGATATATTCTTTTTTCTATCCTCTTTCTTTATGGCATAGTTTCTCAATGTTATCACTATTACATTTGGAGCCAGATAATTATTTGTTTTGAGGGTTGTTTTGTGATTTATAGGATGCTTAAGGAAATCCTGTACTCTACCCATTAGATGATAAAAGCAACTTCCTCTATGAGTTGTGACCCCAAAAGTATCTCCATACATTGCCGAATATGCCATAGGAGATAAAACTATGGAGAAGCATAGTCTTATGGTATGCCATGAAATTGATTAGGCCTGCTTTATGGATAGGATGGCATTTAGATTTTATGGGAGACAAGTATACAGTTTTCCCATTATATTTTCACCTTTAGTTATTGATACAATTGTGTAGTGTCTCTTTGAAATTATTTTACTCTTAATTAAGAAGCATATTATAGATGTGATAGATGATTAATATTTTTAAGAGAATGAAATAAGAGGAAAAGGCATCAAAATATGCTGATTTTTGTAATCATTATACAATCTATCTCTGAGAAATAGCCATAATTTCATAGTTGTGCTGTTAGCATAACAATTACTCATGTCCCCAATAATGACTCTGAGGCATTAAAATAACCTCAAATGACTTCTGAATCATAGAAAATTAACTTACACCCAGGAGATTTTAGGGATAGCCACATATGCTATTTTCAGTCCATAGTTGATCATTTACAAAATTTTTATTGACCACCTCTTATAGGAAAAACATTATTGGTTTGTAAAAATTAATAAAAAGTATTCTCTAACTTCAAAAAATATATTTCTTAGTAG
Source organism: Panthera onca (assembly GCF_046562875.1). Lineage (NCBI taxonomy): Eukaryota > Metazoa > Chordata > Mammalia > Carnivora > Felidae > Panthera > Panthera onca. The sequence goes on from NC_138343.1 coordinate 58,217,199, forward strand.
AGTTAAAATATATAAATTAATAGTATAAACAATGGTTATGTCATAGGAGAAATAAAAATGTGCTATGGGAATTTAGAGAAGATTGGGGCACCTGGGTGGCTCAGTGGGTTAAGCGTCCGACTTCAGCTCAGGTCACGATCTCAGCGTCCGTGAGTTCGAGCCCCGCGTAGGGCTCTGGGCTGATGGCTCAGAGCCTGGAGCCTGCTTCTGATTCTGTGTCTCCCTCTCTCTCCGCCCCTCCCCCGTTCATGCTCTGTCTCTCTCTGTCTCAAAAATACATAAACGTTAAAATTTTTTTTTTTAAAAATAGAGAAGATAAATACACATTACATATTATCCATGGAATTTATTTTTTTAGTATATCTTATTATCTAACCATTATATAATATTTTTTAAACATTTATTTACTTTTGAGACAGAGAGAGACAGAGCATGAACAGGGGAGGGGCAGAGAGAGAGGGAGACACAGAATCTGAAACAGGCTCCAGGCTCTGAGCTGTCAGAACAGAGCCTGATGAGGGGCTCGAACCCATTGGCTGTGAGATCATGACCTGAGCCAAAGTCAGGCGCTTAACCCACTGAGCCACCCAGGCGCCCCTATGTAACCATTATAAAGACAAGGCATTAGTACCAAGATAGTTTCAGATTTTCACAAACATTTGAATTTGTCAGAGAGTAAAACTAAACATTTGCATGATTGTAAATTTGAACTACTTTTATGGGACAGAATCTGAAGTCAAGGCTGATGATATAAAAGACAACATATTTGGAGTGAAAAGCCTTTAGTTTAATGATACTCTGCCTCTTAACAGCAGGATGACCTTGGCCATGTCTGTATGAAGAAGAAGCACACATACACACCCAAAAACCATAAGCACCTAAGTTATGGGGGATTTGGAAAGTTCTTCATATTCCCAGATAAATGGAATTGTTGTGATCTGACTAAATAAAAAATCAAGATGAGAATAGAAATATTGAAAATACACATAAAAATGACGTGGGACTTGTTCTATAGAAAATTAAGAGGCACTAAAGTTTTAAAAATAGTTATTTAGGTGGTGCCTGGGTGACTCAGTCAGTTAAGCATCTTGACTTCGGCTCAGGTCATGATCTCATGGTTTGTGAGTTCAAGTCCCGCGTCGGGCTCTGTGTTGACAACGTGGAGCCTGGAACCTGCTTCAGATTCTGTGTCTCCCTCTCTCTCTGCCCCTCCCCTACTCACACTCTAAATCTCTCTGTCTCAAAAATAAATAAACATTAAAAAATAAAAAATAAAATTTAGTTAGCATTCTTAATTTTTTTTAATATAAGCCCACTAGAAACTCTACTATAATGAACTGATTGGACAAAATATTGGACATAAAAGATGGCTTATAAGGTTATTGAATAGTTCTAAGAAGAAAAGATAAGGGCACAAACTGAGGAAAGGAATCTGCAGAAGAGGATATGTATGAAAGATAATGAGGTAGGAAATATGTATAGGTTTCATTGGATTCCCCAGGACCAGACTCTTAGGCAAAGAGTAGTTTCTAAGTCCTCTGAAAAAATGCTCTTGGGGGAGACTATTAAGGAAATGGAGAAAACAGAACAAGAAGAGAAAAACGGGTATAATATGAGACTTGATTTAATGTAAAAGCTATGTAAAAGGAAATACACAATACATAGAATATGAGGTTATGCACATAGAACTAGAAATAAAAACAGAATAAAATTACTTAAGAGATGGATTTAAAACTGCAAGATATCGTGTATAATATTCAGTATTTTATTATTATTATTATTATTATTATTATTATTATTACTATTAGTATATTGTTCTATACTTAAAACAATTGGAAATCTCTTTACCAAACTATTCCAAATGGTTATCTCTGGGAAACAAGACTATAGAAGACTTTATTTCATACATGCTTAAGTTAATTATTTATAATGGTCATACAGTTACTTTTTTGGTTAAAATTAATATTATAATAAGCTGAAGTTGCAAAACCAATTCACAGTCTCTGGTGCATTTCCAAGGCAAAACAAAGAAGAATAAAAGTGCTTGGGTGCCTCAGTAGGTTAAGTGTCCAACTCTTGATTTTGGCTCAGGTCATGATCTCATGGTCAGTGGGACTGAGCCGGGCATCGGGCTCTGTGCTGACAGCATGGAGTGTGCTTGGGAATCTCTTTCTCCCTCTCTCTGTCCCTCCCCTACTCTCTCTCTCTCTCTCTCTCAAAATAAATTAATAACAAAGAAGGACTTGCGAGGGAGATGGCAGAGTAGGAGGGTCCTAAGCTTACCTTGTCCAGTGGATACAACTAGATAACACCTGTATCAGTGTAAATAACTCAGGAAATGACCTGAAAACTGGAAAGGCAGTCTCTCCACAGCTAAATGTAGAGAAGAGACCACAATGAAGAGGGTAGCAAGGGCAGAGATGCAGTCTGGAGCTAAAGAGACGCATAGGACTGCCTGTAGGAGGGAGGGATGCCGCGGGTTTAGAGAGAAGAAAGAAAAGGATCCTCACACCAGACACCCCAAGCATGGGGAAACTGCATGGAGAGAATGAATCCCCAAAACATCTGACTAAACCAGAGGTACATAATTTTGTGAGTTCTTGCAATCAGTGGGTCTTAAAACCTGGATCTTTAAAATTCAGCAGTGTTGCTCTTCCAGAGGGGACAGAGTGATAGGAAGCTGAGTCTCCACCCTTAAAAGGATAGCAGAACAAACAGATACAAAGAGATACAGCATAAAAGTAGCAGTTTGGAAAATGTCCAGAGTATACAAGAGGTAGATTTGTTTGCTAATCTCGGAGTGCAGGCTAGAGAAACAGGGATCATTGAGAGAGTTCTCCATGACAAAACAATTGGCTGGTTCCATTTCCCTCCCACACCCACCAGTCCGGATACATGGACACTTTAGCAACTAGCTCAGTGCCAACACTCACTACTTTATTCACTAACAGCACACTTGATCCCCAAGTTCTCCCACAGAAAAGCCTCCTCCAGCCAAACTTCTACTCCATGTTGCCTCATGGAGGCAGTAGATTCACAGTAGATTCACACAAACCTTGTTAACATATATGTCCTGTCCCCTTATTCTCCTGTAAAACTTCCCCTTCCACCAATATGCCCTTGGAAGTAATAAAGATTAGGGTAGAAACAAATGAAATAAAAACTAGAAAACAATAGAACAGATCAGTGAAACCAGGAGCTGGTTCTTGAAAAGATTAACAAAATTGATCTTCAGCCAGATTAAAAAAAAAAAAGCCAGAGGACTCAAATAAACAAAAATCAGAAATAAAAGGGAAGATATAATGACCAACACCCACAGAAATACACATATTATAAGAGAATATTTTAAAAATTGTATGCCAGCAAACTGGCAACCAGGAAAAATGGATAAATTCTGAGAAACATATAACCTGTCAAAATTGAAGCAGGAAGAAATAGAAAATTTGAACAGACTTATTACTAGCAATGAATTTGAATCAGTAATTAAAAAACAAACAAACAAACAAGTCCTAACAAACAAAGTGCAGGAAAAGATGACTTCATGGGTGAATTCTACAAATCATTTAAAGAAGAGCTAAAGAGTTAAAACCTATTCTTCTCAAACTATTCAAAAAAAATAGAAGAGGAAGGAAAGCTTCCAAATTCATTCTATGAGGTCAGCATTACCCTGGTATCAAAACCAGATACAGATACTCAGGAAAACAAGAGAGAGAGAGAGAGAGAGAGAGAGAGAGAGAGAGGGAACTACAGTCCAATATCTCTGATGATCATAGATGCAAAAATCCTCAACAAAATATTAGCAAACCAAATACAACAATATATTAAAATAATCATTCACCACCATCAAGTAAGATTAATTCTAGGGATGCCAGAGTGTTTCAATATTTGGAAATCAATCAATGTGATATACCACATCAATAACAGAAAGGATAAAAAAACATACGATTATTTCAATAGATTCAGAAAGAGCATTTGACAAAATACAATATCCATTTATGATAAAAAAAAAAAACCCTCAACAAAGTAGGTTTAGAAGAACATACCTCATCCTAATAAAGGCCATATATGAAAAACCCACAGCTAACACAAACTCAGTGGTGAAAATCTGACAGCTTTCCCCCTAAGATCAGGAACAAGACAAGGATGTCCACTCACCACTTTTTTTCAACATAGTACTGCAAGTCCTAGACACAACAGTCAGATAAGGAAAAGAAATAAAAGGAATTCAGATTGGTAAGGAAGAAGTAAAACTTTTACTATTTTTAATGACATTTATATATAGAAATCCCCAAACACTCCACCAAAAACTACTAGAACTGATAAATGAATTCAGTACAGTTGCAGGATACAAAATCAATATACTAAAATCCATTGCATTTCTACACACTAATAATAAAGCAGCAGAAAGAGAAATGAAGGAAACAGCCCCATTTACAATTGCACCAGAAATATTAAAATACCTAGAAATAAACTTAACCAAGGAGATGAAACCTGTACTTGACAACTATAAAACCTTGTTGAAGGGGCACCTGGGTAGCTCAGTTTGTTAAGATTCTGACTGGCTTAGGTTGTGATCTCATGGTTTGTGAGTTCAACTCCCGTGTCGGGCTCTGTGCTGACAGCTTGGAGCCTGGAGCCTGCTTTGGATTCTGTGTCTCCCTCTCTCTCTGCTCCTTCCCCACTTGTGCTCTGTCTTTCTCTCAGAAATAAATAAAAACATTTTAAAAATGGTTGAAAGATATTAAAGATAATACAAACAAACGGAAAGATATTCCATGCTCATGTATTGAAAGAAGAAATATTGTTAAAAAGTCCATACTACCCAAATCAATCTACAGATTTAGTGAAATCCATATGAAAATACCAATAACATTTTCCACAGAACTAGAACAAATAATACTAAAATTTGTACTGAACCACAAAAGACCTCAAATAGCTAAAGCAATCTTGAAAAACAAGCACAAGACTTTAGGTATCACAATTTTAGATTTCAGGATATCGTACAAAGCTGTAGCCATCAAAACACTATGATACTTGCATAAAAAGAGACACATGGATAATGGAACAGAACGGAGAGCCAGAAACCCATGCTTATATGGTTAATTAATCCTACACAAAGGAGGCAAGACTATTCAATGGGGAAAAGAGAGTCTCTTCAACAAATAGTATTGGGAAAACTGGACAGCCATGTGCAAAATAATGAAATGGGACCATTTTCTTCCATTATACACACAAACTCGAAAGGGATTAAATACCCAAGTGTGAGACTTGAAATCATAAAAACCCCAGAAAATAACATAGGCAGTGATTTCTTTGACATCAGTCATAGAAACATTTTTTTTTAAGATATGTCTCCTCAGGCAAGAGAAACAAAAGCAAAAATAAACCATTGTGACTACATTAAAATAAAAACTTCTTCACAGCTAATGAAGCAATTAACAAAATTAAAAGATGACATATTGAATAGGAGAATATATTTGCAAATAATACATCCAATGAAGGGTTAATACCCAAAATATGTAAAGATACAAATCAACACCAAAGAAACCCAAGTAATTCAAATAAAAAAAACATTTTTTAACGTTTATTTATTTTTGAGACAGAGAGAGACAGAGCATGAACGGGGGAGGGTCAGAGACAGAGGGAGACACAGAATCTGAAACAGGCTCCGGGCTCTGAGCTGTCAGCACAGAGCCCGACATGGGGCTTGAACTCACAGACTGTGAGATCATGACCTGAGCTGAAGTCAGACGCTCAACCAACTGAGCCACCCAGGCGACCCCAAAGTAATTCAATTGAACATGGACAGAAGACATGAACAGACTTTTCTCCAAAGAAAACACAGATGGCCAACAGAGACATTAAAAAATGTTCTACATCACTAATCATAAGGGAAATACAAATTAAAACCACAATGAGATATCACCTCACACCTGTCAGAATGGTTAGAATCAAAAACACAAGAAAGAACAAGTGTTGGTGAGGATGTGGAGAAAAAAGCAACCTTCGTGCACTGTTGGTAGGAATGAAAACTGGTGCAGCCATTGTGGAAAACAGTATGGAAGTTCCTGAAAAAATTAAAAATAGGATCACCATATGATCCAGTAATCTCACTACTGGATATTTACCTAAAGAATACAAAAACACTAATTTGAAAAGACATATCTGTATCTATCTATATCTATACCTATATAGATATTTATATAGATATATACATATCTACATAGATATATAGATATCTATCTATATAGATATAGATAGATCCATATCTATATAGATATAAGGAGATATATCTTAGGATATATATAGGATATATCTATATCCTATAGATATAAGGAGATATAAGGAGATAATAAACATATCTATATCTATATAGATATAGATATATCTCCTTATGTTTATTGCAGCCTTATTAATAGCCAAATTACAGACATAGCCCAGGTGTCTATTAATAGATGGATGAATGAAGATGTGGTATATATACAATGGAATATTATACAGCCACAAAAAACAATGAAATCTTGTTATTTGCACAAAATGGATGGAGCTGAAGAGTATAATGCTGAGCAAAATAAGTCAGTCAGAGAAAGATAAACACCATATAATTTCACTCATATGTAGAATTTAAAAAAAAAGAGAGACCAATCAATAAAGATAGTCTTAACTATAAAGAACAAACTGATGGTTACCAGAGGGGAGTTGGGTGGGTGGATGGATGAAATAGGTGAAGGGGATTAAGAATGCACTTAGCTTGATGAGCACTTAGTAATGTATGAACTGTTGAATCAGTATAGTGTATACTTGAAACTAATATAACACTGCATGTTAACTATACTGGAATTACAATTTTTAAAAAGACCAGAAAAAAAAATAAACACATACACATAGATGAATAAAATATCTTCCTCATTGAATTTTGGGAAATTTCACACATTCAGGAAGCTAGTAAAAAGAAATTAATAAAGTTAAAATAAGTTTTCATAGGCCTAGTGCATGATATGTAAAGCGTTTAAATTTATTTTACAAAACTGGTATGAAACTGAAGCCAAATTTGATATGTATCCTCATTTTCACAGTAAATACACGTATGAAGAGACATGTATGAAGAGCTGGAATTCTGTCATCTATATGACGGGTATAAAATTTATTAAAATTTTATTCCCTTGCAAAGTTTTTCTTTAAAAAAATTAAACACAGGAATCAAAATCTGTTGATTTCATTTCACCAATGTTTTAGAGTTATTTTCTTTTTTTAATGTTTAAATTTATTTTTATTTTTTTTTAATGTTTACTTATTTTTGAGAGAGAAAAAGACAGAATGCAAGTGGGTTGGGGCAGAGAGAGAGGTAGGCACAGAATCCAAAGCAGGCTCCAGGCTCTGAGGTGTCAGTACAGAGCCCCATGCAGGGCTTGACCTCACGAACTACAAGATCATGACCTGAGCCGAAGTCAGACAATTAACCAACTGAGTCACCCAGGTGCCCCCAGAGTTATTTTCTAAGGACAAATCCATGAGAAAATAAATGAAAAACTAACTTCTCAAATAACTAAGTTGTGAAATCAAGAAATCCAAGGGAATAAAAAAAAATATATTTTTTTAATGTTTATTTTTAAAGGAAAGAGAGAGCGTGAGCAGAGGAGGGTCAGAGAGAGAGGGAGACAGAATCTAAAGTAGGCTCCAGGCTCTGCGCTGTCAGCACAGAGCCTGACGTGGGGCTCGAACTCACAAACTGTGAGATCGTGACCTGAGCCGAAGTTGCTCGCTTAACCGACTGAAACACCCAGGCGTCCAAGGGAATAAAATATTTTTAAGTTTGCGTTTCTTATGCCACAGTTGATTTATAAAATCAATATGCTTTTTATTAATCATTCTGTTAATCCTGAATGGAAGTCTTCATGTCTCAAGATGCTGGGATGCTTCTCACAGAAGGACAAGTTCTCACAAGGAAAGGATAGAAGTGTCTCCAAGATAGAGCTGCTAGATTTAGCAAATAAAAATATAGGATGCCCAGTTAAATTAGATTTTCAAGTAAATGTTGAATAATTTTTTGTATAGGTATTTTCTAAATTATTATGTGCTTTTCTTATTGATATCTTAGCCCCACTCCAGACCTATTAAATCAGTGTCTGGGAATGGGGACCAAGGCATCTGTTTTCTAAAAAGTTCATCAGTGATTCTAATGTGCAGCTAAGGTTGAGAATCACTGTGCCTAATGATTATTTATTAATCAAACCACCTATGTGATATATGCAATAACAATTACACCGCCACACCATACAACAAATCCAGAGATGGATAAACTTTAGCCCTTGTGCATCCTGTTAGCCACAGTAATCTTTGGTTAAGAATTACTACCAACTTTTCAACCTTACCCTGATCTCCACTTTGGCTTCCTATTTCCTATATTGGAGAGTAAGCTATAGGCGCATTACCCATTTCATTTCTTCATGTCAAGGTCATCAGTAAATGTGTGTAAAAATAAAAATAATGTCTATTTGGGGTGCCTGGGTGGCTCAGTCGGTTAATCTGACTGACTCTTGATTTTCGCTTAGGTCATGATCTCATGGTTCATGAGTTCCAGCCCTGCACCAGGCTCTTCACTGACAGTGAGGAGCCTGCTTGGGATTCTGTCTCCCTCTCTCTCTGACCCTCCCCTGTTTGTGCTCTTTCTCTCTCTCTCTCTCTAAAAGAAAGAAATAAACTTAAAAAATAATAATGTCTATTATAAAACTGCATAATATGGAAATGTTTAATTTGCTATGTAATAGGCATTATGTTTCATCTCATAAAAAACATACAAGATGGTTGAGGATGCTAAATGAGTGGTTAGGAAATTTTTTGTCAGGAAACACAGTCATCTGCTTTCTTGGTATGCTAGTTAACTTTTCTGGGCCACCATTTCTTCATCGGTAAAACTGATAACTTGATTTGGTAACTGTCTAGTCTAAAATATCTATAATCTGGTGTTTAAAATGTCCCTTGGAAAAACTAAGATGGAAACATATAACTTATTAGATGATCAATATCTTCTGACTATTGTTATTAGAGATGTGCATTTTAATAAGAACATTGTGGAAATGAAATAGATTATTGTAGTATTTTTGCTCCATACTTGTCATTAGGGAGAATTCTTATATACAATTAAATGCAGACTAAAAATTGCAGTCTACAATTTATAGCAACACTGTGAACTTTTCAAAATACTGAAACTCAGTTTTGGAGAAAGTAAATGTGTCTTGCTTTCAGCTCATTGGCAGGAATAATCAATGACCTATTTGGTGTCATGAAGTGGGGACAACAAAACTTCATGAATTTTAATTAAGATTTAGCTTGTCCAATGACATAGAAACATCTCTCAATACTATCTGCTAGCAACTGACATTATTTCTATAAGTGACTAAAGAGTGGTTTTTTTTAAAAAAAATAATTAGTAGGCTATTAAGTTATATATTTTTTTCCTTCTAATCTCTGCCCTGGGATAAGTACATTCCACATTTTAACTTTTCTTGTTTTTTAATTTTACTATAAAAGATAGTGATTGATGATTATTTTCCTAAATTTAAAATTTTTGGAATATGTCACAACTTACAGATATATTTTATCAAATACATCTCAATATTTTAACCCTGAAGAAGAAATAAATGTGTCATTAAATACTATATATAATAGTTGTAAAGGGATGAGAAATAGCCAGTTCTCAAATATATATTATTTTGTTCACCATTAAATAATACAAGAAATGAGTAGGTTCATTGTCACCCATAAGTAGTTTTAGTATTTATGATTCAAGTACATTATTCAATTTATCTTTTCATTGAGCTAAAGGAAAATCAACTTGAAAACATAAGTGAAACTATATCCATGTCTTCTGATGTGCCCATTGTACATCAAAATTATTATGAATATTGTTCTGATGCACAAACACAAATGGCAAAATTTGTGCAATGTAGATGAAAATTGGAATTAGCATCATTTCAGTGACTATGCCAATTAAAAACGTATGTCAATATCTGCAGCAGAAAAAGCAATCACTGTTATTTTCTAATTAGTCAGGCCTTTTGTCCTTCATTAGAGACATCAAAGGCTGTCAGCAAATTCAAAAATCTTTAATAACCCAAAGTGTTTAATATTCCAAACACTAAAATATTCCAAAGATAGGTCTGAACTTCCTGCCCATCTCTATTCTGCTTTAGGACCCCAAGTTTGCCCAGTATTTCCCAAGCTGAAAACTGTTTGAAAAGCAGATTCTTTGAAGAAACAAATTATCTTTTATAATAGAAGTTTAAATAATATACCATTTGAAAATGTTGTCCTCATGATGAAAAGATTATATGTACTTGATCTTACAAAGTTCAGGTACATATTTACCTGATATTTACCATAAACTTTATGTTTTGTTACTCACTTTTATATTCTTAATATTTATTATGTGAATATTAAAATTGCTTTTAACATTCTTAAGATTATTTGTGATATCTTCTTAATCAAATTTCTGAGTTTTGCCTGTATTTTATTGCATTTTCTTTCTGTTCTTTCTATATAAACAATTCTATTACCTTTCTTCTAATCTCTTTGAAATTATTACTTTCTTCTAATGATCAAGTTAAATACTTTGTTAGTTATTTACACTTCATATTTTCTAATATGTGCTTTAAAGAATATAAATTCCATTTTCTGTAATACTGTTTTATCTGTATCCAAATACCTAAATATATTATAATATATATTTATTTTATTTTGTCGAATGTAAGAACAGCTTTTTAACTTCCTTTTTTTTTTTTTTTTTGTCATAAACTAACATGCTCCCTGATAGTAGGACTAATTTTGTCTGCTTTGTTCATTGTTGTATGCTCGCAATCAGAATAGAGCCTGGGACATAATAAACCTCAGTAATTAATTATTTGGTTCTAGAGGTTTCAGCAGTCTTGAACTATTTTTTACATCATTAAATTTCTTTGATATTGGTGTAAATCGAGCCATCATACACTTTTTGCACAGACTGGCATTTTCAATTTATCACAGTATTTTTTTCCCACTTGTTCCTTGGGTTGGATAAAAGTTCTTTTATTATTAATATTTTGCAGTTTATGAGTGTAAAGTGATTCCAGGTTTCCTTTCACAGATTGTGCAAGCACCTAGGGAATCATTTGCATTAGGGTCCTTTTTCTGTTTTTATGACTTGGGGAGACCCAAATAATCTTCTGACCCTGTATATTTAGTAAAATCTAGGCTGCAATTTCCAGAGAACATACAAATACATATTTAAGCCTGCTACCACTTGAGTTGTCAGTATTTTAGCGGGACTATACAATCTATTTCTAATTGCCTTTTTCATTTCTAGCCTCTAGCAGTTTCTATTTCTTTCTTTTGAGTTTTGGTACATATTAAAATTTCCTTTATCATGTTTTATCTAGCATTTGCAAGTGGTTGTGTTAATCTCTGTTGTTGAAAGTTCATAAGCTTTCTTTAGATTAAGTCTTGATTTAAAATGAGTGTACCCAAGTTTTGCTGACCTAAGAACTGTTCTATTTCTTTAAGGAAAATGTATACAAATTAAAGGATTATCCTCTAAAAGCTATCATAACTCTCTTATTTCAGAATTCCTATAGCACTTACTGTTACACCCATGGATTGAGCACCACCAGGAAAGAGTTTCTCCTCTCAAACACATTCTTCCTTATTATCATGAAAAAATTGTATTTATCCTAATTTAAGATTGTTCTTAGGGTCCAAAATTGAACATATTTTACCTTTTGTTATTCTTGACAACTAACATTACATCATAGCCTGATAACTTCAGTATGGCCAAAGCCACGGTCCTTTAACAGTACATTTATTCCATAAATATTTGTTGTACTTTTACTACTTGTCAAACACTATTTGTTATTATTTACTGTGTTAGTTGCTGAAGGTATAGAGCTACATAATGTAGACAAAGCCCTTGCCATCATGGATCTTATTTTCAAAAGGGTGGGGGGGATCAAAAAGGGCAAAGTCTGGTTAACTCAGACACAACTCAATCCTTCAAAACGTCAATAAATATTTCAAGAGTTCCTTCTATATTCCAGGGCTACAGAAAATAAGAATTGTCACTCTTATAGTCAAGTAGAGACAAAAGGCACTGAGATTGGCACATCACTATGTAACTAACTATAGGTGTGGGAGGCACAGGCTGAGAGAAAAAGATTATTTTAGAAATTCTAGCAGAATGCAGTTGGGGTTTTACAATGAGTACGTCTTGCTACTTGAAGTATTCTAGCCTAGCTAGACTGAGTTCTTACCTTGGGAGTTGGATATTTTTTATTGGTTCAACTTTTGAGCATGTCATTCACACTAACCTCATTAGTATTCAATACTGGAGCACTCAGGGGCAGTGGGGTGGCTCAGTCAGTTAAGCATTCGACTCTCAGTTTTGGCTCAGGTCATGGTCTCACGGTTATGAGTTCAAGGCCCACATGGAGCTCTGTGCTGACAGCGTGCAGGCTGCTATGGATTCTCTCTCTCTCTCTCTCTCTCTCTCTCTCTCTCTGTGCCCCTCCCAGCTCACACACTCTTTCTCTCTCTCTCAAAAGTCAAACAAACAAACAAATAAACGAACACTGGAGCCCTTACCAAATCATCTTAGCTGACTTCCATTTACGGATATTGATCCTCAGATATTCTAGGCTTAAGAAACTCTTGTCCATGTCTTGCCTATAAATCTAGAACCCTCCCTCAAAACTCATGTTTTTCTCAACATGTTTTTGTTTGTTTGTTTGTTTTTACTTTCCTTTGCTCAAGGGCCCTTGGTTGGAAGTTCATTCTTCTTTGGAGCTGAACTATTCTAATGATAAATCCTGGGACTATTCTCAAGTTTCTCTACACTCCCTCCAAGGTGATGAGAACCTTTTTATATGCTGCCAAGAAGGTTTGCTGACTTTCATTCTTGGTTTTCAATTGCTTGTTTATCACACTCAGCCTTTTTTTTTTTTTTTCTAGATGACAATGGAGTTTGGCAATAGCATACAACCTATTCTACATGTTTTTTTCCAGGCTCTTGTTGAGCCCTTTTCAATCTACAAATGCATGGATTTCGGTTCTCAAAAATGCTATTCAAATATTCCATTATTAATTTTTTCCTTCGTGTTATTTCCTTCTGAGAGTACTAAACATCAAATGTTGGATCATCTGAAACTTTTATTAATTTTCTCATCTGATCATCTCATATTGCATCCTTGTGATTTTTGAGGTAGGGAGGGCATCTGCCTTCTGGGAAACTTTCTTAATTTTATCATTCAAGCTTTCCCTTTAATTTTTAATTCTTCTATATATATATTTTTTTAGTTTCCAAAAGCTCTTATGTTCTTTGAATTTACTTTCCATAGCATGCTATTTTGTGGTTGTTGTTTTAAGTGTCTGTATATGTTGCTTACTTCTCTTAATTGAGGTTACCAATTGTACTTTTTAAGCTTTTTTTTCATATTTTATTTTATTATTTTTGTAACAAATGTATTTATCTATTTATCTATTTAATTTATTGTCAAATTGGCTTACCTACAACACCCAGTGCTCATCCCAACAAGTGCCCTCCTCAATACCCATCACCCATTTTCCTTCTCCTCCACTCCCCTGTTCCCCCTTTGTTCTCTGTATTTGAGAGTCTCTTGTGGTTTGCCTCCCTCCCTCTCATTTGTAACTATTTTTTTCCCCTTCCTTTACCCCATGGTCTTCTGTTAAGTTTCTCAAGATCCACATATGAGTGAAAACATGATATCTGTCCTCTGACTGACTTATTTCACTCAGCATAATACCTCCCAGTTCCATCCACATTGCTGCAAATGACATGATTTCATTCTTTCTCATTGCCAAGTAGTATTCCATTGTGTATATAAGCCACATCTTCTTTATCCATTCATCAGTTGGTGGACACTTTTGAAGCTTTTTATTTGTCCTTCGGCTCCTGCACTGCCTTCAATTCCTCTGAGTTCCTCTTAGTGTTTCTTTATTTGATCCTTTTAATGTTAGAGTTCTCCAGATGTCTAGTGATCCCTGTCTGTCTGATCCTATTTAAGAGTGAGGCACTAAATATCAGATCGCAAGTTTGTTGTGAATTTGCAAATTTTAAGGGTCAGGTATAGATTAAGGTGACTAAGGAGGGACATGACTATTTCATCAGTATCTCCAACAGGTAATGTGCCCTTCCCCAGGGAGGAAGGATTGGTGCTTTCTGTAGCCTGAAAATTATGAATTTGAGGGCCTGTCCTCTGGCAGCTGAGTAGGAAGAGGGGTTTGGATCCTCACCATTTAATGTGTAGATAGACATCATTCCTTGGGGTCAGCACTGTACTCCCCACATTAGTAGTGCATCCTGTTCACAATTCCAAATTTCTTCTGTTTTAAACTTTCTTGAGGATAAATTTTCAATATTCTGCTTATTTGTGCATATGCTTGTGAAAAAGGGTTAGAGGGAATAACTGAGTACTTGGGAAGAAAGTATATCTAGGTGTTTAAATCTTTCTAACAGTGGCATTCAAGAGCCTTCCTTTTTCAGCTCCACCTTCAACCTTGCCTTCACAGGTAGCAATTGCCTCCAATTCTTCATCCTTTTAAGAATACTTCAGGATTTTTTTATTCTTTTAAGAATAATTCAGAAATTAAGAATGTTTCTTAATTTCTTTCCCTACAGTCACTTTCTCTTGTCTGCAAAGTTAACAAAAAATTACAGCTTCCATCATTCAATTAACATCTTTTTTTGTGTGCGTGTGGTGTCCTGTCTTTTTCTTTTGTTCTATGAAATTATTGTCTTTCAAAATATCCCTTATATAGCTATTTTAGTAGTGTTTGTGGAATTTGCAGTGGTAAAGACATGTATGTTCAACTTGCTACGTATAACCAAAAAGTCCATAAGTCACCTCGAAAAATGATTTCAATGATCAGTCTCTCATTCAGCACTCATATCCAGTTATTCTTTATTGTTTTTAATTTTTTTAAGTTCATTTATTTGAGAGAGAGAGCATGAGTAGGGGAATGGAAGAGATAAAGGGAGAGAGAGAATCCCAAGCAGGCTCTGCACTGTCAGCATGGCGCCCAACATGGGGCTCAAACTCAAGAACTCATGAACGATGAGATCACGACCTGAGCTGTAACCAAGAGATGGACACTCAACCAACTGAGCCACCCAGGTGCCCCTCCAGTCATTCCACTTTAATTCAAACACAGAAATACATCTCCAGTAAGCCCACTATTCTCCATTCCTTGTGCTATTATGTCACTATAATATTTGACCTGAGTTACATTTCCAATATTGTCCTAACAAATTCCATTCTTCAATTGCAACAAATATGTTTATCTTTCTAAAAAAACAAACATGACTATGTCATTCTCTTTCTCAAAATTTTTCAATAATTCCTCTAATTCCTAAGAATAATGTCTAAAGTTCTTAGTGGTGCACGCAAAATGCATAATAATCCAACTCTCAGCCACCACAGAACTTGGATTGTACTCAAAAACCATCCCTTTGCCTTGCCCAACCAGATGACTATGAACATGGGGTTATGCACACACACACACACACACACACACACACACACACACACATGCTCACATGCTCCATGAGTATCAAGCTATTTTCAGTTCTATAAATATGCACATTTTTCTTTTATGCTGTACTACCTACCCTAATTCCTCTATCAAAATCATCTCTTTCTTCACAGTCTTCATATTGTAGTTTAGCTATAATTCATACCAAGGTATTTTCCTGACTCTGTATTACAGGATCTACATTCATGGTATTCTCTTTTTATTTTTTTTTAAATTTAAAATTTTTTTTAACATTTATTTATTTTTGAGACAGAGAGAGACAGAGCATGAACAAGGGAGGGGCAGAGAGAGAGGGAGACACAGAATCTGAAACGGACTCCAGGCTCTGAGCTGTCAGCACAGAGCCAGACGCAGGGCTCAAATTCACGGACCGTGAGATCATGACCTGAGCCGAAGTCGGACGCTTAACCGACTGAGCCACCCAGGCGCCCCTGGTATTCTCTTTTTAGCCCAAGGTGTCATTCACCACACTGCATTCTTTTTTTCTTCCCTCTCTCTACTACCACCTGCTGTGCTTTACTCCGAAGACTGTATCCTCTTTAAAGGTGCTTATGCATTTCCTATATTCAATTTTAATTCCTTCCACACTACTTAGCACATAGCCAATGCTCAATAAGTACTTGGGAAAAAACAAAACAAAACAAAGACTACTATAAGTGCCAAAAAAAAAAAAAACTAGGGGAATGTGAATAATATTTGTTATAATTAATTTGTGGGGATAAGCAACTTGTCATTTGATTCATTCTTTGTTTTTTATGAAGAAGCTACAACTAACAAATCCTGACACAAAACAGCCAATGAATCATTTATCATCAGATTTATTTTCTCATTAGATTCTTTTTTTAAATAAGAAATTTATCTTTTGGAAAGCACTAAGGGGATCTTTTTTACTTTGCTTTAATAGGTCTTACATGTAAAAACAAATAAAAGGAAAAGAATAGAGTTTGTGTTTAGTCATCAAAAGAACTGCAACAATATGGCAGAAATAGTAGAATGGGCCGTTACATATATTTTTTATTTCAAGACTATTAAAGCATAATAATTATTTATAGCATTTAAATGATGATCTAAATGAAATGAGAATTACAGATTCAAAGTTAGTTTGATTGTAAGACATGAAGAAGAAAAAATATGGGTGCACCTAATTATCAATTAGCAATCTCCTCATAAGCTGCAAAGAAGAAAAGAATACATATATTCTTATGACTATTCTATATGTCAAACACAAATGTAGCAGAAAGGAATACAGTTGGAGGGATTTTCTAATAAATTTGTGGCACTGAAACCAAGATAAATTGCAATAGATCCTTTACTGAAGATATTAAATAGTAGAGTAAAAGCATCCTACTTCAGTATCACTAAGTGGAGAAAAAGGAAACAAGAACATGAACATATTTTATTTTTTAACTGTTTCTTACCTGTATGTAATGCTTAATTTATAAAAAGGTTATCATTTTAAATATCCAATTGCTGGTATCTTTTTTAAAGGCAAAGGGAGATCAAAATGATGTTATGAAGAAGCATTTTTGTCTTTAATATTTTATCTATTTATTTATTTATGCATTTTATTAATAAAATAAGAATGAAAATGGAAGGAAAAAATGATATGTCTACACAGTTTAAAAACATCTTGTGTTATATTTTTAGATATTATTTGCAAATTTATGACCAATATTTTATATGCATTTTTGCACATGCTAGAAACATCAGTTTTTACTTATTCTATTTATGCTTTCTCTCTTTTTACTGTAAATAAAAGTCTAAGAATTTTCATGGATTATAGCTTTTCCCATTCTCCTTTCATTATAGTTCATTGTTTTCCATAATGTACAAAAAAAGATATATAACATACCCAGTCCATTTCAGCTTAAGACCAGGAAAAATCTATAAAGTTTACAAGTCCTGTAAAACCCTTCAAAGGTAACTCTGCAAGGAAAAAGTACTGTTTTTTATGTTACTTTTTAAGTTGGCAAATAAACGTTAGTGAAATAATAATAACGAAATGGCTAAGTAGAGTTTTAAGTTGATGCATAAATGTTATTGAAATAATAAAAATTAAAAAACATGTTAGGTGTTCATTCACCAGGACCTAAAATTTACTGTTTATGCACAATGTTATTACTACAGAAAGGACATCAAGCACTGTAGACCATAAAGATTTTCTACTTCTTGATAATTGGCAAAGATAAATTTAAAATTTTTAAGAGGAAACTTCAGAATAGGGATAAACCACACAATGCAATATTTTCATGTTATTTAAGATTATACTTACATCTTAAGTAGTTAACTGGATAAGATATATATAACCAAAGAGAAAATTTAAACAATTTGTGACTTTTAATTAGTGATGATTTAATTGTTAGCAGAAACTACAAACATTTTTTTGTATTATTTTGTGCTTAAAATTGTCTAAAACCTGTATAAAAATCCAAACTAATAACTATATTTCATTGTTTCAAATACTAAATTCAATGTTTGCCAAGCTTAAGACCTATTTTAAAGAAAACACTATTCTCATGGCCTACCGTGTTGTACTGAATTATTTCTAGTATATCATTTAAATAGCAGCAAACTTAAAACATGCCAAAAACTCTATATACTTGTAGTTTTCACAGAACTGTATGACCAGGGAAAATTTTGACATAGTACACACAGAACTACAAATCTAACAAAGTTTAAATTAACAGTAAGTTTATATGATTGATGAAGTTGTTTGTTGAATTGTATTGACTTTTGCAACATGACTATGATATTCACCATCATCATGCATATGCTGTGGAGTTCAACCCATCTATATTCCTCTTTGCCTTATAATGACTCAATTCTTTCACACTTTTGTGTATTAAAATTATTGTGAAATCTTCACTCATCCTGTTGTAATATGATGTCAGGTGGCTATTGCTTGGCTCCATTTCCAAATATACAAAATAACACTGTCCAAATTATTTTCTATTAACCTCTGATGATGAAAGTAATACTACTAGGCTACAAAGTAATGGGAAACAGAAATATGCATGTGAGCCATAATATTCTGTGCCAGTACCTGATTACACACTCACAATCCAAATAATTGGGAAATAATTGGGTTTTGAGATATTGATAAATATTAAAATATTAAATTAAGATCATTACAGTAGATAATTGTTAGACATAAAGCATATGTCCTTGGGCCCTAGTCCAGAAAACACTACCAAAGAGTCACCATAAGGGTTAGATAATACCTAAAGTTAGGCAACATTAAAATGTGATAAGAGACTTAATTTTTATGTCCTATAGTAATTTCTAGGATTAGAGTGAGGTCATTTGCCTTTGAAAAATTAACAAAGGATAAAAGATATAGAAATAAACCTGAACGCCAAAGTATGGAAAATTCAAATATTTTAAGGAGTCAGTGTTTTCAGTTCAGCAAAATTGATGTGTAACTTTGAACAAAATTTATTTCACATAGTGTGCTATTAAATTTATAATGTTAGAACAAGAAAGACTTCCCAAAGGGTTTCTCTGTAAATATGTATATATATATATATATATATATATATATATATATGCGCACACATATTTTCCATATATATATATATATATATATATATATATATGAAAGATCTTTAGTAATTATCTAAATATCCAGGATATACAGAGAAATGTAAATCTCTAATTATGCTGAAGCAAAAACTTATTCATATACAACTCAAAACTGATGTATGGAAGTCACTTAGACAATAAATGCATCTGACTGCTATTTCTACATTTGCCATGCTACTTATCATTATATGACCTTAACAAGAACACCACCTCCTACTATTAGTTATAAGAATAAATGGTATATTGAAATGCAAGAAATAAATGGTTCTTTACTGGAAAATAACTATGTAAGTATCTTAGGCCTTGTGTTTATCAGTGTAAAGCAATTAATTCTATTTTTATCTACATTTTACTACTTGTTTGGGATACAGTAATAAAATATTTACAAGTTAAAACTACAAAAAGTTGATTGATATTGTACAGTTTTGGGGAATGTACTGATGTAGAGGATCTTATTTGGTCAGTGGAAGATGTAAAAGCCCTTTAGTAGCTGAAAAAAAATGCTCGAATGTATATTTAACAATCTTATCTAAATGTGGTTTTAATAGAGGGCTATAAATTAGCTGCTGTTGAAGATATAACTAGATCTTGTCCTAGACCTGATTAAGAAAAACATTAACTTTGATAGCTACTTTTCATTTTATTTATGGTTTCAAGTTCAATGGCTTGAGTTTCACGAGTAAATATTCCAGTGAATGTTTTTACTTTTATTGGTGTCCAGTCACTAGAATAAATTTCCCCTTCCTCATCTATTTTATTATTATATAAGTTCCAATTCTTTTTATTTCTTGGAATAGGACAACTCAAATAATTAATCGCCATAGCTATGATATTTTGAAAGCAAATCACAGGAAACATAATTGAGATATAGACTGTCATTATTTTATCCTACACACACACACACACACACACACACACACACTAAACATCTCTTCTTCACTTTGAGCTTTTGTACTACAGGGACAGGAGTAGAAGTTGGCTTTTATTTTTAAAGAACACAGAGTATGATATTTGGGTTTCCTGGAGAAATGTAAACCAGGCAACAGTCTCTGAGAAAGAGCAAGATGGAGGAGAAAGTTGAAGATAGAGAAGTAAATATCTCAAGTATAAGAGAGGAAACAATTTCTGAGGGGTGGTATTTCTGTAGTATTCTTTAGTAGGGTATGTTGTCCTACCCTGCTAGGGTTTTAGAGTGGAGGGCATTTGATTCAGAAAAAAAAAAAGAATGTGGCACTTCTTATAAACATATACACACTTAGGTCTGCTATATATATAAGGACCACATCCAGCATTGCTAAGAGACTATAGTCAGGGCGCATGCATAGTATAATGGTAGCAATCTACAGAGATGAAGCAAGATGATTTTCAGACAAGAATGTTGACTCAGTTGCAGTATGACATATAGGGATGAGTCTGGAGTAACTACTGGTTTAGAATATACCTCTAAGTCTATGCTGAAACTAAAGTTGATTTAAAATGCTTACGTGATAAAGAGAATAAAACAAAGAGAAAACAAGACACATCTGAATGGTAATGAGTCAAATAAAGAAGACTAAGACATGCTTCTGAAAAGTCTATTCTGCATCCAAGTCACATAATAAGTTATTGATGTTTTGTTCCATAACGGAAGACTGTGCTTTTTATGTGGAAGCAATTATCCTAGGAATCTATTCAATGCCTCAGATTTATATGAGGCTTGTGGGATGGAGCATTCATTAAGAGGCACACAGGCTTCTGATGAAAGGAATCATTGAGTAAATAGTAAGGAAAGAAACATCTAACTGGTTGTTTTCCCAGTGAGTTGCTTTCCCACTATTCCCAGGAAGGAGAGACTAGTAGTGTGTTTTTAAAAGCCCATTGAAGAAAGAAAATGTAAGGCATGCCAGCAAGGGTAGGAGTTAGAGATTTGGTAGGGCAATCCACTACGTAAAAAAGAGATTTAATGTGGGGCACCTGGGTGGCTCAGTTGGTTAAGCGTCAGACTTCTGATTTCGGCTCAGGTCATGATTTCATAGTTTGTGAGTTAGAGCCCACATTGGGATCTGTGCTGACAGTGTGGAGTCTGCTTGGGATTCTCTGTCTCTGTGTCTGTCTCTGTCTCTGTCTCTGTCTCTCTCTCTGACCCTCCCCTACTCGTGCTGATTCTCTCTCTCAAAATAAATAAATAAACTTAAAGAAAGAGATTTAATGTAACCCCCAAGTTATCTGATACAAAATTGAATTTCAGGTTTTGAAATAATAGGGACCAGCCCCTACTCCCCCACCGCCCCAAGTTCCAAGGAGAAAGGGCAGAACCAAGGGGGCAAATAACAACCTGACACACACAGAGATCTTCTGAGGTATCTAAGCTGCCAATTCTGGCCAAGGGTCGCAAAGCCAAGTTGAGCCACAAAGGGCAGAACTGCCTCTCCTCAAATTAATGATATAGACCTGAGTTTGAATGGTTGTACTAAAAAGAAGAGTCCTTTACCTGAATATCCTACATACCTTTTAAACCTAAGACTTTTCATATGACCCTAGGTTATGTGAGAAATTCCAGGACACATTAATGAAATTCAATATTACACCATCCTATAATTTGGGGCTTGGAATTCACTTATATTTTAATTTAGAAAAATTAAGTAATAGGTATTTCTTACACTGGGGTATGGTGAGGGAAAATTCATGCCACTTATACTTTCATTGTCAATACTTTCCATGATAGTTACAAATATAACTGCTTCTCTAAAGCACTGTAGGGTTTCAAGCAAGGAGAAAGTCTGAGGGGAGTTCAGTCTACCAAACCTACCAATCCTAATTAGGTCAGTCAATATCAGGCAGTTCTACCTTCCAAATTCCAAATGTTGTGATATATGCTGTCCAGGACTTGGAAGCAAGCAGTTGGCTGAAAGAAATACTAGAATCCGATGCAGGAAAGGAAAGCAAAGCGAAGCTGGAAGAACAAACTTACTCTTCAAGAGCACAGGGTAGTGGGGTTAATTACATTAAGGAATGGGGCCCTGAAGGTATAGCCAGAACTGGCCAAAAAAAAAAAAAAATTAATCTTCATAAGTGATTCCAAGTTTAAAAATCTTAATTCACATTCAAAGCCACTTTTGTGGCCCCCCAAAGTTATCTAAATACATTGTTTTGAACTTGGAAGTTTGGAATTAAATGGATGATTTTTCAGAGAAATTCTGACTGGTAAAGGAAAAGAAAACTATGAAGGTCAGTGACATCTATGGGCATTTCTGGTTTCCCAAGGCATGCTAATATTGTGCCTCCAAACCAAAGAGTGATAAAAAACGGTATATTTAACATTTCATATGGTAACATCTCACCTGGCCGACCAATTATAGGAGATAAATCTTACTTACATTTTTTTATTTGAACATAAGCTTATATTTATAGAACTAGCAGAAATAATATAAATCATAAAATACAAACTATAAGAATATGTTTTAATTTTCTATACATAATTCTGAAAAGAAATCTTAAATGAACTTAAAGTTTAACACCTGCATATAAGGGCTTGCATTTCCTCATCTTCCATATAAATCTTAAACAAGAGATAGACTCAAGAGATCACTAAACCACAAATGCAAACTGCCTACTCACGCTGCCAAAAAGCCAGATGGCATTCAAACTTAAAAAGAAACAAAAACAAAAAAAAACCAAAAACAAAACAGAGAGAGAGAATGCTTTCCAAATTTCCAATACCCATATAACACCTGCCTACTCCAATTATTAGATACTCAAAAGAGATACTAAGAATGGGATATGTTATACATTATATAATTGTTATGAATAAACCAACGATATATATGCATATTAAAACTATTCTGGGGCGCCTGGGTGGCTCAGTCGGTTAAGTGTCTGGCTTCGGCTCAGGTCATGATCTCACAGTCCGTGAGTTCAAGCCCCGCGTCAGGCTCTGTGCTGACAGCGCAGAGCCTGGAGCCTGCTTCGGATTCTGTGTCTCCCTCTCTCTCTGCCCCTCCCCTGCTCATGCTCTGCCTCTCTCTGTCTCAAAAATAAATTAAAAAAAAAACATTAAAAAAAATTTAAAACTATTCTTTCATTCATTATATTCTTTATAATTTTAATGATATTAAGTAATACACAATAAATATTAGAAATCCCCAAATTAAAAAGTATATCATTTCTTTTAGGTTAATTTCCTTAAAGGAATCAAAGGGAAATCTTGCCATACTTATGTATGCCTACATTGTGATATACAGTAAGTATTTAACTTGGACTATTACAAAAGCCTTTAACTCATCAATTTTTATGTTCCTTAATTTTATGAATTCTAAAGTTATTAACTCATATTTCCTGAGGATTTTAAGGGTATTCATTATCTTATTTATAGATATGTTAAAACATAGTTAATAACATAAAAAATGGTTAAATATTTTTAATCATAAGGATATGAGGTTTTGAGATACTGAGGAATATGTTTAAAATTAAACTATTTACAGATCAACAATCCTTTCTATGTGTTTTGTTACACGAACTTTATTTTATTTCCTGAAAAATTATTAGATTTTTTTTTCTTTTTTTTATTATTTAAAAAAAATTTTTTTAATGTTTATTTATTTTTGAGACAGAGAGAGACAGAGCATGAATGGGGGAGGGGCAGAGAGAGAGGGAGACACAGAATCGGAAGCAGGCTCCAGGCTCTGAGCCATCAGCCCAGAGCCTTACGCGGGGCTCGAACTCACGAACAGTGAGATCGTGACCTGAGCTGAAGTTGGACGCTCAACCGACTGAGCCACCCAGGCGCCCCAATTATTATTATTATTTTTTCTTAGCTTTAATTTTTATTTATTTTGAGAGAGAGAGAGAGAGAGAGAGAGCTAGCCGCAGAGGGGCAGAGAGAAGGAGAGAGAATCCCAAGTAGGCTCTGCACTGTCAGGGACTTGAGCCCATGAACCCTCAGATCATGACAGGAACTGAAATCAAGAGTCCAATGCTCAACCAACTGAGCCACCTAGGTGCCCCTTAGATTATTTTAATTACGAAGAAGGAGAAGGAGAAGGAAAAGGAGGAGAAGGAGGCAAAAATATACGTGACAGAAGCTATAGTGTCTATATATTTCTATAGGTCTTATTTCTGTTTATTATGTTCCCAGGTCAACAAAATTGGTTTGAAAACTCACTCAGGCTGACTTTTTTGCATTATTTAAGTTAAAAGGCTTTGGGCTAACAATTATTTCTGACTGAACCACAGAACTACACAAAAGTAGGAGACCTAGGATCTATTCCCACTTTGACTGGAGACAATGATTATCAGATAAATGAATTTATATAAACAACAATGCCTAAAAAACCTAGAGCCATCCTTGACTCTTCATCTTACTCCCACATTCAACCAATATTAACATTTTTTATTTTAAACTCCTAAATCTCTTTCAACCCTACCCATCTCCTCCTTTTTCATGGTCTCTTCTGGACTCACTCAGCCTTATTTATCTAGATCATTACAGTACTTGGCACTTTATTTTATTAGACAGATAAATTGCTCCCAAAAGTTATTTCTCCAAAATACAAATCTGACCATTTGACTCCCTGCCTTATGAACCTTTAAAGAACCTCTTCTCTTGTCATTTACAGGATTAAGTCCAAAGTCCTACAATATTTTACAAATCTATGCAGGGTCTGGCTCCTTAGTAACTTAGCACATCTGTTTTTGTCACACCTGCAATACATTTTTAAAAGTTTTACTTTTATTTATTCTTGGAGAAAGAGAGAGAGAGAGGGAGAGAGACACTGTGTATGAGCAATTGGGGGAGGGGCAGAGAGAGAGGGAGAGAGAGAGAATTCCAAAGAGACTCTGTGGGGACAGTGCAGAGCCTGACAGGGGGCTCAAACTGAAGAACTGTGAGATCATGACCTGAACCAAAATCAAGAGTCAGATGCTTAACTGACTGAGTCACCCAGGAACCCCAATACATTTTTAATTTAAATGACAATGAACTCCTTATAACACAGCAAAGTCTGCATGTCATATCACCTTTCCTTGCTTTACGGTTTTTTTCATCTGCTTTTGTTATCAAATATACCAGTGTGATGAGTTCCTCCTTCAAGACAGTGTCAAAAACCACCTCTTTTTGAAACATTAAAGGACACATCAAAAGAGAATGGGTAACTTTTTTACTGTATTCCCCCACTGAAACTGTATGTATTTTTACTGCATTGCCCTTATACACCATGTTGCATTTTTCTTTTTCACAGATTTCCTTAATAAACTATAAACATATTTATCTAAGACATGTATTTACCTCTATGCCTTTAAGTATATGCCAGGTCAAAAACACTCAATAAATGTTTGTTGTATAAACAGATGACTTAGCTAATTAAAAAAAAGATATTTACATAGAGTGAGTTGGTCATATATGACACAATATAATGCTATTCTGAATATATGTAATCAAAATATATAAAAACAAAGTGCCTTTCTATGTCTAAATAACTGGAAGATATTAAAAATTCTCTCATTCTCTACTCTCTCCATCTCTATCTCTCTCTCTCTCACACACACACAAACACACACACACTCTGTCTGCCCGACTCTCCTACACAAACACTTGCACTGATATTTCAATTTAAAATACTGATATTCAATTTAAAATACTGATATTTCAATTTAAATAATTTAAGATCATCTTCAAGAATCTCATTATTAAGTTTATAGTTCTCCCAGGCCTAAAATATTTGGGAGAAGCTTGGAAACCTTATGGATAAGGAAAAATCATCTTATTAAATTTGGAAGGCAAGAAGACTTTTCAGCCATATAAATTGGTCTAGAAAAGGTATTACTAAAGAACTAAAGTATGCTGTAAATGTACTGATGCCCTGACCTGTGGTGATACATAAATTCCACTGACAGTAAGAAGTATGAGCAATTTTTTTTTTCTTTCCTTACTGCCCAACGTCTTTGATGAAAAAGTACTGTCAAACTAGACTGCAGAACGTGGCATTAAAGTTTAATTCTGTCCAATCAGGTAGGCAGAGATCAAATTCTGACACTGGCTTTTATTGTGGAAGAGATAAAATTTGTGAAAACTCTTTTAAATCATTGTAGCAAACCAAAAATATTCTAATAGCCAAGAGGAAAGATTTCCAGTTTTATTATTTTTCTTCATTGTTAAAATATCTGTGTAAGTGTAATGTAAAATAAATTTGGAAAGTTTTTTTTTTTTTTTTTTCCAGAGGAAGCATTTTGTTTTTATTTCAAACTTTAACACTGCCCTTATTTAATCCTTAAGAACCCTGGTCAAACTTTTGCATAAGTGCTATTACATATTAGGTAATCCTATACATTCAATGCATTAACAACAGAAAAATATAATTGTAATTTCTGATATTAAAGTTCTCCTACATTTTCTACTTCAATAATAAAAACAAAATTAATGTTGATAGAATTTCTTTTCCCTTGCAATGTCGACAGTATTCATCAATGACTTATGGCCAAAATTTGAAAACCAAGATACAAAATGGGTTATATTTTTAGAAATAATAAAAAGATGTACATTTAGGACACTTGATTTGTACAATTGCAAAAGTTAGACTAAAATGCTATAACAGAGACACACAATGAGCACAATAAACTATTCAGCAATGTTCAAAATCATTATTTATTTTATTTCCTATCATCTGAATAAACTATCTTCCCAGAAAAATGGGATATTTATCCCATTATTAAAAAAAAATATGGGGCGCCCTGGGTGGCTTAGTCGGTTGGTTGAGCGTCCAACTTCAGCTCAGGTCATGATCTCATGGCTCGTGAGTTCGAGCCCCGCGTCGGGCTCTGTGCTGATAGCTCAGAGCCTGGAGCCTGCTTCAGATTCTGTGTCTCCCTCTCTCTCTACCCCTCCCCTGCTCATGCTCTGTCTCTCTCTCTCTCTCTCTCTCTCTCTCAAAAATAAATAAACATTAAAAAAATTAAAAAAAAATAAATCTACCTCAATCATTATAACTTAAATATTATGGGAAATTCACCCTTACTTTTGGAAGGGCTTTACTTCCAGAAAACATTTGACTATAAAAGTCATGATTTTAGTAGCAGTGCTTAGTTGAAGGGAATGAATAACTACATATTGCTTAAAATTTGCATTTGACAGGGGCATTTGGGTGGCTCAGTCGGTTGAGGATCCAACTTTAGCTCAGGTCATGATCTCATGGTTCAAGAGTTTGAGCCCGACATGGAGCCTGCTTCAGATTCTGTGTCTTCCTCTCTCTCTGACCCTCCCCTGCTTATGCGCACGCTCGCGTGCTCTCTCTCTCTCTCTCAAGAATAAATAAACATTAAAAAAAATTTGCATTTGAAAAATTTCCATACAGTTAGTTTCCATACAGGACAAGCATTAAACACTAAAAATAATTAAACATATACTTTTAAAGAAAAAAAAGTGTTAAACTGTTATTCTGTCTGCTGATAACTCAAGCAGAAATTAAAAATCACATTCTATGAATTGCTAAATGATGTGAACTGGAAGAAAAGTACTTTTATTTTTTATATTTTATTTTATATTTTTATTGAAGTATAATTAACATAGCGTTATATTAGTTCCAGGTGTACAATATAATTATTCAACAATTCTATTCATTTCTCAGTGCTCATCAAGATAAGTGTACTCTTAATCCACTTTCTCTATTTCACCCATTACCCCACCCTTGGGCAACCACAAGTTTGTTTTCTGTATTTAAGAATCTGTTCTTTTGTTTGTATCTCCTTTTATTTGTTTGTTTGTTTTGTTTCTAAGATTCCACACCTGAGTGAAATCATATGAAACTTCAAGATTCCAACCTCAAGGATATTGTTTTGTACAGTAGTTTCCCAAGAATTACTTGATGAGTTAAATAACATAAAAATTAATGTTACCATGAAATTCATGTTTTTCTCAATTCTTTTTTAAAACTTTTTTTTTTAAACATTTATTTACCTTTGAAAGAGAGAGACAGACAGACACAGTGTGAGCTGAGAAGGGGCAGAGAGAGAGGGAGAAACAGAATCTGAAGCAGACTCCAGGCTCTGAGCTGTCAGCACAGAGCCCAACGTGGGGCTTGAACCCAGGAACCATGAGATCATGACCTAAGCTGAAGTCTGGCAGTTAACTGACTGAGCCACCCAAGCACCCCTTGTTTCTCTCAATTCTAATCTTTAATCTTTTGAAATTAAATGAGTATTTGCCTAAAAGATATAGAAATCACCAATTTTCATTATAATTTTGTGAGAGATCAGTAATGTTCTTATTTTATTTTCTACATGTGGTAATAAACTAAAATGACCTTAACTATGTCCCCAAGAGGAATAAAAATCTATCTAAAACTTAACTTGGTGAAACAGAGCAATCCCTATGTGTGCTGTATAGAGTCAAATTCTTCATATTGAATAAAGAGGCTTTCTCTGTCACTAATATAAATTTTCTATTTAACACATAAACATTATTTTTCTTTGGATTTACTGTCACATTTGCTGTGTTCGACATTGATTTGTGTCTAAAATAATCTATATTTAACTTTTAAAAAGCAATGATTTGGTCATGAATTATTGTCAGGGATTTTTAAAGGCAAACTACCATATAAATGCTCACCATTGATTTTTACTTATTTACCTAGGGAATGACAAAGAACACATATATCACAATAGCACTAGCCAGAGAATAAAGTACATACATTATATTCAAAGTCAATCCCAAACGTTATAAAAAAGTTGGAAATAAGCAAATATTAGTGTAATTCTACCTTAATGTTTTCTGTGATGTTGATTTAGTAAAATGATATTTTAAAGTGATTTAATTTATTAATATTTGGAAAATCTATAATCAATGTTAAAAACACAGTGGTTCAAACAAATAGAAAGATATTCCATACTCATGGATGGGAAGAAGAAATATTGTTTTCCAAAGAATTTCCAAAGAAATCTTCAGATTTAATGCAATCCATATGAAAATACCAATAACATTTTCCACAGAACTAGAACAAATAGCACTAAAATTTGTATGGAACCACAAAATACCTTGAATTGCCAAAGCAATCTTGAAAAACAAGAACAAAGCTGGAGATAATCACAGTGCTAGATTTTAAGATAGACTATAAAGTTGTAGCAATCAGGGGCACCTGGGTGGCTCAGTCAGTTAAGCATCCAACTTTGGCTCAGGTCATGATCTCAAGGTTCATGAGTCTGAGCCCTACACTGGGCTCTGTGCTGACAGCTCAGAACCTGGAGCCTCCTTCAGATTCTGTCTCCCCTCTCTCTCTGCCCCTCCCTGGTTCATGCTCTCTCTCTCTCTCTCTCTCAAAAATAAATCTTAAAAAAAATTTAAAGTTGTAGCAATCAAAACAGTATGATAGTGGCACAAAAATACACACAGAGGTAATGGAACAGAATAGAGAGTCCAGAAATAAACCTACACTTATATGGTTAATTAATCTACAACAAAGGAGGCAAGACTATACAATGGGGAAGAGATGATCTCTTCAACAAATGGGAAAACTGGACAGCTACATGCAAAATAATGAAATGGGACCATTTTCTTATACTATAAACACAAATAAACTCAAAATGGATTAAATATCTAAATATGAGACTGGAAACCATAAAACTCCCAGAAGAAAATATAGGCAGTAATTTCTTTGATATTAGCCATAGAACGAGTTTTCTAGATATGTCTCCTTAGGTAAGGAAAACAAAAGCATATTAAACTTTTGAGACTACAACAACAAACCTTTCCATAGGAAGAGAAACCATTAACAAATGACAAGGTAAACTACTGAATGGGACAAGATATTTGAAAATGTTATGTCCAATAAGGAGTTAATATTCAAAATATATAAAGAACTTATACAAGCAAACACCAAAAAAAAAGTTATCCAATTAAAAATGGGCAGAGGACATGAATAGACATTTTTCTAGAGAAGACATATAAATGGACAGCAGGTATATGAAAAGATGCTCAACACCACTAATCATGAAGGAACTAGAAATCAAAATCACAATGAGGGGTGTCTGGGTGGCTCAGTTGGTTAAGTGTCTGACTTCGACTCAGGTCATGATCTCATGGTTCATGGGTTCAAGCCCGGTGTCAAGCTCTGTGCTGACATCTCAGAGCCTGGAGCCTGCTTCTGATTCTGTGTATCCCTCTCTCTCTGCCCCTTCCCTGCTTGAGTTCTGTCTCTCCCTCTCTTGAAAATAAACATCAAAAAAAATTAAAACAAACACAATGAGGTATTACTTCACACCTGTCAGAATGGCTAGAATTAAAAAGACAAGAAATAACAAATATTGGCAAGGGTGTAGAGAAAAAGGAACCCTTGTACCCTGTTGATGAGAATGAAAATTGGTATAGTCACTGTGGAAAACAGTATGGACTTTCCTCAAAAAATTAAAAATATAAATACACAAGATCTAGCAATTTTACTACTGGGTATTTATCCAAAGAAACCAAAAACAATAATTCTGGAAGATATATACACCCCTGTGTTTACCGCAGCATTATTTATAAAAGCCAAGATATGGAAGCAGCCCAAATATCAATCAATGGATTAATGGACAATGATGTGGTTTGTGTGTGTGTGTGTGTGTGTGTGTGTGTGTGTGTGTACATGATGGAATATACAACGAGATCTTGTCACTTGCATAACATGGATATACCTAGAGGATATAACACTAAGTGAAGTAAGTTAGAGAAAGACAAATACCACATGATTTCATTCATATGTGGAATTTAAGAAACAAAAAAAAAATTAATAAAAAAGAAACCAACCAACCAACCAACCAAACAAACAAAAAAAGTTCACAAACAAACCAACAAACCCAGACTCTTAAATATGGAGAACAAACTGATAGTTGCCAGAGGGTAGGTAGGGGTGTGTGTGTGTGTGTGTGTGTGTTTGTGTGTGTGAAATAGATAAAAGGAATTAAGAGTACATTTATTGTTTTGGTGTAACTGTAAATGGGATTGATTCC
This sequence comes from Panthera onca, assembly GCF_046562875.1. Classification (NCBI taxonomy): domain Eukaryota; kingdom Metazoa; phylum Chordata; class Mammalia; order Carnivora; family Felidae; genus Panthera; species Panthera onca. The sequence continues at coordinate 58,248,312 of NC_138343.1, forward strand.
TTAATTTCTCTTTCTTCCCTTAATTACTGATGTATAGAAATGCTACAGATTTCTGGACATCGATTTTGTATCCTATGACTTAACTGAATTCTTGGAACAGCCCAAGTGTCCACTGGCTGATGAATATATAAAGAACATGTGATACACACACACACACACACACACACATACACACACAGAGGAATGTTACTTGGAAACAAAAAAGAATGAAGTCTTGCCAATTATAGTAACATGGATGGAACTAGAGTGGAAGTAGAGTGTATTATTAGAGTGTATTATGCTAAGAAAAATAAGTCAGAGAAAGACAAATGCCAAAGAAACAAAACAAATGGGCAAAGAGAATAAAAAAAAACAAAAAACTAGAGACAGAAAGGCAAACCAAGAAACAGACCCTTAAAGATAGAGAAAAAAAACTGATGTTTACCAGAGGGGAGGTGGGTGGGTTTATGGGTTAAATAAGTGATGGAGATTAAGGAATGCACTTGTGATCAGCACCAAGTGTTGTATGGAAATGTTGAATCACTCTATTCTACATCTGAAACTAATATTACACTGTATGTTAACTAACTGGAATTCAAATAAAAACAAAACAAAAAAGAAGACACCTTTTTTTTTTTAAGGAAAGTGTGATGGAAGTAAATCCTCCCCACACTTTTTTATTCTTAAAAATTATTTATTTATTTATTTATTTATTTATTTATTTATTTATTTATTTAGAGTGAGAGAGAGAGAGAGAGAGCCTGTAAGCAGGGGAGGGACAGAGAGAAACAGAAAGAGAGAGAGAGAGAGAGAGAGAGAGAGAGAGAGAGAGAGAGAACCCTATCAGGCTCCATACTGTCACCTTGGAGCTTGACACAGGGCTCAATCTCACAAATCATGAAATTGTGACCTGAGCTGAAATCAAGGGTAGGATGCTTAACTGACTGAGCCACCAAGGTACACCACTTACCCTGATGAGCACTGAGTAATGTATAGAATTGTTAAATCATTATATTGTACACCTGAAACCAATATAACACTGAATATTAATTATAATTCAATAAAAAGAAATGCACTAAAAATTTATAAATTAAATTTTTAAAAACTTAGTATATCACTTGATTTGGAGAACAAATTGCAAAATGTGTAATTTAAAAAGCACCCCAAAATATTGAAAATTCCTGTGATGGGTTTTAAAGAGTATGAACATAGGAAAATACTTAATGATTAATTATAAGAGTTCTGATGGCTCAGAGAGTCATCAAAAGGAGTCCTCATTATTAAAAAATAAATTTTAAAATAAGGAAATACAATCCTACATTTGAATATAGCAAAATGCATACTAATTTGATTAATGAAATATATATTTTAAAATTAAAATTTTATAATTGGTAAAAATAGCATTTTACATATAACAATCAAAATAGGTTCACAATTTAAATTTGAGTATCTTCTGAAGCAATGTGCTAAAATAGCAACTATAGTGTTGATATAGTCGACCTATTAAGGAAAATGAGTCCTGCTTATTATTCTACCACTGGTAATACTTTATAAGGCAATATAATGCAATTTCTTTTTCTTTTCTTTTTTTTAACACTTATTCATTTTAGAGATAGCATGAGCAGAGGAGAGGCAGAGAGAGAGGGAGAATACGAAGCAGGCTCCAGGCTCTGAGCTGTCAGCACAGAACTTGATGTGAGGCTTGAACTCAGGGGCCATGAGATCATGACCTGAGCCAAAGTTGGACACTCAACCAACTAAGGCACCGAGGCACCCCTTATTTTTCTTATAAATTGATTTTTTTTCATTATTAATTTAACTTTGGATTCATGGTAAAATGTTTATTTTTGGAGAGTGTAAACAAAATAAAAAGTTGTTAGAGTATTTAAAAGCCCATCTGATATTTCTGAAAACATAAATAGAAAGCCACCAAAGTGTGGTTGTTAAATATGGATATTTTATTCCAAGTTATAAAATGAATTAACTTGCAGCAAAGATGATATTAATGGTTGTTGAAAATGAGTTATTGTAGATCAATACCCTTACACTCTGTACACTTCATTAGTTACCTAACATCTCTGATTTTTCTATCCAAATATAGAAAGAACTAGAATCTATCTTTCCTTACTTATGATACTAGGGGACTCAGGAAAGCTTATCTCCAATGTTTGATGTACCAATATGTTTTGGTTGCTGAGATTTTATAATTAACAATTTATTATTTTTATTGATGTTTCTGAATATTTTCAAAAAATTTTAAACATTTATTTATTTTTGAGAGAGAGAGAGGCAGTGTGAGCAGGGGAGGGCAGAGAGAGAAGAGAGGGAGACATAGAATCCAAAGTGGGCTGCAGACTATGAGCTGTCAGCAGAGAGCCTGACATGGGACTCGAACTCACGAGCCATGAGATTATGACCTGAGCTGAAGCTGGATGCTCAACCGACTGAGTAACCCAGGTGCCCCTTGAATATTCTTTAAAGGAAAAATACCAATGTGAGTAACCAAATATGTTTTACTTCTCTTTTAACATAATACATATAGTAGTATGAACTAATTACACTTGGTTTATGGCAGAACATGTAATGAAACTTAGGTGAATGAGAAGTGTAAGGGCCTAAAGTACTTCAAGAATATGGAGGCAATGACCAAGAAGAGCTGAATTTGGAGGAATTATCAGACTGAGGGGACACTTCCAGCTAAAAAGTTGTGGCAGATGGAAAGAGATGCTGCAACGCCGAAAGTAGAGAACACCAAGGGAAAAATTATGTGGAACAGGATTTCACATATTAAAAACAAAAACAAGTATCTTTTATGCCTCAGTGCTTTGTTTTATAAATTAATTGCTATATTCTTTATAATCTACATAGTGCCAGAGAAAAAGTTATGTATAGTGTTTTTCCTTATTTCTACAGCCCTCTGCCGTGTGATTCTAATTTGGATTTTAGTGTAATTTCAACATAGTTTTTATGGTATAATAAAACTTGCACACATTAAAATGCTATTAAACTGTTACACATGGTTAATAATACTTATGGACTTCTGAAAGCAGCCATTATTAAACTGAACAAAGTCATTAATGTCTTTAAACTTTGCACCAGAATATAAAGTACAAAAGAGATGTTTAACTGTACCTACACAACAGTCATGGTATCTGACTATATAAGTTTTTTTTTCTTTTTTTACCACATGTATATATATATTTTTTGTATTAGTACTCTAATGAAAATTAAAAAAGAAACTCATTGTGTTCTTGAATTGACTTTCCCACCTATCATGACTTTGCAGGAACGGACTGCAAAACTCCCATGCTTTTGCTTTTTCCTCTACATACTAACTAGACCACCAGAGATAATCTCTATAATCTTCTTTATCCCTAAAATTCAATGTGTTAATAAGAAATACCATTTAAGTTTGGACTAGAAATACAAAAATAAATTATTATATTTTCTGCACAAAAGGTTATTTTCATTTCTTTTAAAGTAACAAATAATGCAAAGATTTTGAAAATCTTATCAATTATTAACCATTTTTAATATTTTAAACATTCATAATTATTAACTTAATATGTCTTCATTGGGAAATATAAATGACCTCACTTAGAGTTTGAGTTGTTTAACACATATATCGCTAAAAATAAATTTAGGTATTTGAAATGTCCTATCACTTCTCTAGAAATGATCTGAAGTACGATTATAAAATTGTCTTTAAATTATGATTGAATTACTTCAACATAATATTCCCCGGCACCTAACATCCCAGTTGTTATTTATCCAAAACTAATCCTAGCTTATTTTGCTTGAAATGGTTAACTGATTTAAATTGTCAATATTCAAAGCAATATTACCTATGTATGTGTCCATTGTAATGAGGAAACTAGCTACATATCACTGGCTTATTCATTTTACCATCTTCCAGGATCACATTCTAAAAGGTCAGACTTTTAGTACATCCTTTCTTTTTTCCTTCATTTTATTTTACATTTAAAGATTCTATCTATGCCTTTCAAAATTTAGCAACTATCAGGAAGATTAAAACGTGAGTATTGGCTATTTCTTTTTTTTTCCTTTAAGTTTTTTATTTATTTAAATCATCTCCATACCCAACGTAGGGCTCAAATGTACAACCCTGAGATCAAAAGTTGCATGCTTTTACCTACTGAGCCATCCAGGTGCCCCAATAGTGGCTATTCTTAGTGTGTTTCATTGTTGTAGTTATAAAATAATCTAAACTAATCAGATGTCTTCATGAGAAGTATCAGCAATGACCAAACTACAAATCTGACACATCTCAGATCTAGAGAAATCCAACATTCAATGTCTAGAGAGTGAAGTGGAGATATTTAAATGGGCCCACACATGCCAAGCAATTTTACCCTGGATGTAAGCCACAATAACACATGTAGTTAAAATAGGCTTTCTCAGGCATGCCTCAGTACATGCTGCTACTCCACTCCTTAAGTGGTAAGTCCTATCATTTAAAACAGTCTTATAGACACAGAAATAAAGAAGAGTCTGGCCCATAGAGGTGGGATATAAAAGTGGTCATAGGAGACATCTGGGTAACAGCAATAAAAATCAATAAACATAAAAATGTTAGTAACTGAGACTTCAAGTCAAGTTAAAGAATTCTAACAAAAAATGAGGCAAGTTATAAGAACTTTGAGAAAAATGAACTCTTCAAATAAATTACTTTGAAAACAGAAAATAATACTATAGTTTGCTAAGTGGGCATTGCATTTACAATGGAAGAAAACAGCTACTTAAAAAGTGCATATCCGGGGCGCCTGGGTGGCGCAGTCGGTTAAGCGTCCGACTTCAGCCAGGTCACGATCTCGCGGTCCGTGAGTTCGAGCCCCGCGTCAGGCTCTGGGCTGATGGCTCGGAGCCTGGAGCCTGTTTCCGATTCTGTGTCTCCCTCTCTCTCTGCCCCTCCCCCGTTCATGCTCTGTCTCTCTCTGTCCCAAAAATAAATAAAAAACGTTGAAAAAAAAATTAAAAAAAAAAGTGCATATCCATTGAAATGTAAGAGAAAATAATATTATCCTAAGGAAAAATTTCATAAAACCAGATAAAAATGGTTGAGAAGTAGACAAATTTAGAGGGAATTTTTAAAAAGAAATAAAAATAGAAAAAAGAATAAAATGCCTGACAGAGTTTAAAGGTTGTGATTGCAGTATGTAAGCATTATTAGTACCCAAAGAAGAATGCAGAATGAATGAACCAGTATTAATGCCGAAAAGAATAATAACAGAATAATAAAATTTTCCAGACATGAAGAAATAAATAAGGAAAATATATAACATCACATATTCTGGTTAAATGCTTCAATGTCAAAGATAAAAGGGAAGGGAATTAAATTATAAAGTATCTACGTGCCAGTCACTGGGTATTTTACACATCGTTTTTAATTAAAGAAATTAAAAATCATGTATCAGCTTTTATGAAGCAAGTGAATCAATTGCATTCATAAAACATAATGTTCATGAGAATAGGCCATTCTCTTGTTTATTTTCTACAATGATGGAAATGAAAGCAAAATAACAACATTAACTACATAATCCTCAAACAATAATAAGGTCTAAAAATTTGTACTTCTCCAAGTTCTAATTCATATGTTAAGCTAAGAACACAACAAAATATCTTAGGTTTTCAGTTTCAAATTTCCGAGTTTGTCATATAGGATAAGTTTTTAATCAGAAGAAAATTAGTTTTCTCAAAATCATTAGGAAACCAATAGTATAGAATATTCTATAGATCATTAAAGGCTGAAATCTTTTACTAACAAAATGACATCAAAAAGAAGACTTCAGGATAAGTGTCATGAAGGTGGAAATTTATAGGCTTTGACTTTTTCCCCATTTAAAATCAAACAAAATTTAGAAAGCTGATTAACTAATAAACCATCAATGAGAACACAAATATTAACACTGATTTGTGTAGACACTGAAGGAAAATGAACATAACAAAGACAATGACAAAAATTTTACATTTCTAAGAGTATGCTTTTTTGATTTAACTTGAAGAATGGAAAAAAAATGGGATCTAACAGTAGGTTTGATACAATTTTTTAAATAAAGAAAGATGATTATTTTATTATGGTTTAAATATATCACAGATTAATCCTTAACCCACAAACAAATCTATGATTCAATTTGCAAAACAGTCTCTCCCATGAGTTTTCTTTTTAAATAAACGGCTTGATCATTGTGCTAACTTGGCACCAACATCTTTGGCTACTCACAGTCACTGTGCAAATCCCCTAGAAACTGAAATTCCCAAGGCATTTAATTACCATTCACAGACTTTCAGGAGCTTACAGGAATGTTGAATCAGCAGGGAAGTTTGAAGACAGACAACTCTTATTTAAATGCAATTTGGGGGTGCATGGGTGGCTCAGTCATTAAGCATCCCTCTTGATCTCAGCTCAAGTTTTGATTTCAGAGTCTTGAGTTCAAGCCCTGTGTTTTTTAAGTGGAGTCTACTTAAAAAAAATGTAATTTGAATAACCTTGTAACTGTAATGGCTGCCTATGTCCCTGGGAGATAAGCTAGGAAAAGAAGCAGGCCTCTTCAGTCTAGATTCCACTGACTTCATGCTTTAAGAAAGGTCAGTCTAACTAGCCCATGGATAACATCTCCTAAATGGAACATTTGTAGCATAGCTTGTATAGTGCTTGAATTAGCAAGGTTATAAAAATATACATTTTAGTTTTAGGTTCACTTATTTCTATTTTTTTTTTATTGAACAGAATGAGTTTCCATGACTCGAACCTTCATTTGTAACATTGTATTAATTGGAAGTAAATGTTGAACTTACTGTTGTTGACTTCATCCAGGCACTGATTAGGTTCAATCAGAGGATCCTTACAGTGCTCAAGTGATCATTTTTATAATGATATTTTAGAAAATTACAATTCTATTGGAAACATCTTTACTTTCTGTACTTTATCAAACTACCAGTGTAAAATAAGCAAAATTCATGCTAAAAATACGATACAAAACAGAGACAACACACACAACCACACTATAAATAAAAATGGCATGTTAGGTCATATGTAATAAAGAATAACAGTGTCATAATAATAACTGAACACTGTATGTATATGTTAAATGAAACAATAATAATCTTGGGTTTATGTAAAACAATCACCTATGTGTACTTCATTAGAGATATGCCCTAAATAAGATAATACAGCAGAGATCAAAATAAATAAAAGGGCAAAAACACACTGTAGATATTGAACAAAGAAAATATGGTGGTGTCAATAATAAACATAATGCAGAATATATTAATATTTTTTTAAATAACTGATAAAATATAAAAATAATAGATATACTTTACTATTAAATAACTATGCACCAAAATAAACATGTTCAACCTTCCCAAAATTTAAGATATTTAGAAGAAATACAGTTGTTCACAGATTTTAACTTAATATCAAGCTCTCAAAAATCAAAATGAAATAGAAGAGGTAAACTATTTTTTAAATATGTGGGTTCAATTATATTTTACAAATAGAACAGGTAATGGCTAACTTCTCAAAATAAAAACCATTTATATATTATGTAATCATAAAAAACAAAGGTAATGGAAATTATCTCCTAAGAATTTTTAAAAGATACTTTAAATAGTAGTTGGTTCAAAAATACAGTGACACATTAATTTATTTTTATAAATCTTAGCACATAAAAATTTTTTATCAATTGTTAAGATCTTAGAATTGTAAGTACAGCAGGAGGACTAATGAATCTTTGTAATAAGCCTATTATAAATATGAACTATCTAGGTGTCATTCATGTAGTGTAATATTTAAGAAAAGAAACAATTCAATTCTGGGAAGGATAGGGGATATGAAACAATTATAAAATGAGAGATAATAAACTTTAGAAGTCCAACATGGAATTTATATGAGTATATAGTATTTTGAAAAATATGAAAGTAAATACTTCCTTAGAATTGTTGATTTAAATTTGTGATTTCATTTTTTTAAGATGAAAACGTACTCAAAAACTTAGTATTTATATTTCAGCGTGCATCACTCTTATGATGTTTATATGCTTTCCTAAATATATGTTTAGTTAATTGTGGGTAAATAAATACTGACCTGCAGTAAAACATGTGTCCAGGTCCATCAACACAAATACTTCCATTAAGACAGAGGACCAAATTCAGTTCAGGCTCAGCACAACCATCAATATGTATTTCACAATATGCACGAATGTATCCACTCAGGCAAATGCAAGTAAAGTCATCGACTGATTTCTGACAGAAGTCTTCATTTATAGAAAGGTTTGATGTACAGTTCTAAATTAAGAAATAAAGAATCAAATTTGATTATTAGTGATAAGACTAAACATTTTATTAAACTTATTTTATTTAAATATTTGTAAGAAATCAATATGCAAGCTTATCTGATATTCCATTCCTCTAGAAACTGAAATATGTTTTTGGTAATAAATGATTTTCGTTTTTTATCACCAGAAATGTCCCATTATTGATTTTTCAGAAAAAAAAACCAACTTTATTAAACTTTGCTAAAACATGTGCCATGGCAGTGAATACCTACCCTCCTACACACCCAAATAATGATGCTAAAACAAATTTCCTATGTATATAATATCAGGAATTCACTGACCCTTAGTATACATGCCAGCTTGCCTGGAACAGCCCTAGATTAATTCTGCTGTCTTAGGGTGATTAATAGTGCCTTTATTAACTCTCAAAGGAATCCTGGGTTTGAACACATACTTAGAACAGACAATTCACAATGGACTTACATCTACAAAACAAGGCATCTTTAATATCTGCTTTTATTCCATTCATAGTTGTTTTTCCCCCCCAAATTGTTTTAATATGTATATTACTTTTTCAGACTTATTAAGGTATAATTGACCAAAAAAAAAAAAAAACCCTGCACTATATTTAAAGTGTACAGCATAATGATTTCATATACATACACATCGTGAAGTGATTCCCACCACTGAGTTAATTCACACACCTATCACTGCACATATTCACCTTTCTTCTTCTTGAGAGTAGAGGGAGTGAGAACACTGAAGTTCTACTCTCTTAGCAAATTTTAATTGTAGAGTAGTGTTATTAATATAGTCACCATGTTATATATTAGATCACCATAATCTGTTCAACTTATAGCTGAAAGTGATTTCCCAGCATTTTCTATTTCTCCTATGCCCTACCCTCTGGCAATCAATTATTCTATTCTCTGTCTCTGTAAGCCCAGCCTTTAAAAAAATTTTTTTTTTTAGATTTTTTAACAAGAGAACCCATGTAGTACAGTATTGGTCTTTTAGTTTGGCTTATTTGCCTTAGCATACTGTCCTCCAAGTTTATCAATGTTTTTGGAAATGGTAGAATTTCCTTCCTTTTAAGACTCAATAATATTTCATTGTATATACAGACACCACATTTTCTTTATCCAATCATCTATTGATGAACACAGTTTGTTTCCATACCTTGATTATTGTGAATAATGATGCAGTAAACATGGAACTACAGATATCTTTACAAGGTGATGGTTTAATTTCTTTCATCTATTTACCCAGAAGTGTGATTACCGGATCATATGATGGTTATATTTTTAATTTCTTGACGAACCTCCATAGTGTTTTCCATAGTGACTCTACCAGTTTACATAGCTATCAGCAGCATAAAGGGTTCCCTTTTTTCCACATCCTTGCCAATATCTGTTATCTCCTATGTTTTTGCTAATAGACCTAATAGGTTGGGACAATTATCTCATTGCAGTTTTGATTTACATTTCCCTGATCAGTGATGTTGAGCACCTTTTCATATATCTACTGTCCATTTGTACAGCATCATTGCAGAAATGTCTCTTCAAGTCTTTTGCTCATTTTTTAAATTGGATTATTTGGGGTTTTTGTTTGTTTGCTTTGCTTTGTTTTGCTATTAAGTTGTATGAATTCTCTATATATTTTGGATACTAATCCCTTATTATATATGTGGTTTGTGAATATTTTCTCCCACTCCATAGGTAGTTGTTAATTTTGTTAATGGTTTCCTTTGCCGTGCAGAAGCTTTTTCAGTTTTATGTAGTCCCACTTGTTTATTTTTTATTTTGTTGCATTTGCTTTGGGTGTCAACTCTAAAAAAAAATGATTGCTAAGATCAAACATCAAGGGATTTACCAGCTATGTCTTCTAGGAGTTTTAAGGTTTTAGGTCTTACTTTCAAATCTTTAACCCATTTTGAATTGTTTCTGTGATGGTGTAAGACAGGAGTCCAGTTATTATTTTGCATGAGGCTATCAGTTTTCCAAATACCAGTGTTTGAAGGGACTATCCTCTCCTCATGTGCATTCTTGGCTCCTTTGTCATAAATTAATTGACCATATTTACATAGATTTATTTCTGGGCTCTTTACTGTGTTCCATTGATCTGTGTTTCTGTTTTTATGCCAAACCATGCTACTTTGATTACTATAGCTTTGAATATAATTTAAAATTAGGAAGTTTAATGCCTCCAGCCTTGTTCTCCTTTCTCAAGATTGCTTTGGCTATTTGGAGTCTTTTGTGGTTCCATACAAATGTTAGGTTTGTTTTTCTATTTCTTTGAAAAACCATTTGGAATTTTGATAAGCGTGGTATTAAATCTATAAATTGTTTTTGACACTACAGACATTGTAACAATATTAATTCTTCCAATCCAAGAATAGGAAATATCTTCTCTTTTTTTCTTTTTTTTCCCTATACCTTCTTGAATGTCTTGCATCAATGTTTTATAGTGTTCAGTGTATGGGCACACTGGTTAAATTTATATTAAATTTATGTTTCACCTCCTTCGTAGTTAAATTTAGTATTTTATTCATTTTGGTATTATTATAAATGGGGTTTCTTTCTTATTTTCTCTTTCTGATAGTTCATTGTTTGTGTATAGAAATGGAAATAATTTTGGAGGGTGCCTGGGTGGCTCAGTAGGTTAAGTGTCTGGCTCTTGATTTCAGCTCAGGTCAGGATCTCATGGTTCGTGAATTCAGGCTCTGCATCAGGCTCTGTGCTGACAATGCAGAGCATGCTTGGGATTCTAAGTCTCTCTCTCTCTCTCTGACCCTCCCCTAGTCACAGTTGCCCTTTGTCTCTCTCTCAAAATAAATAAACGTTAAAAAAATTAATAAATGCAACTAACTTTTGTATTTTGTCTATTTTAGAGCATGGCATATCCATGTTAACAACTTAACTGTGAATGCATACAAAAGCTCTAGATTTATGCATTCTTAAAATTCGGGATGTTAGGGTGGGGTCCAACCCATAACTTCTCAAAGAGAAGATGGAAGTTAGGGATTTCTTCTTCTTGTATGGCAGTGTGCAGGAGTGGGATTTATGGTGAGAGTGTGTCTCAGCCTTTCCTACCAATTTCAGTGTGGGTATTTTCTCAGTTGCTCAATGTGTGGTAGTTTCTGAATTTCTCTCAAGGGGACTTGCTCTGTGCATAGCTGTACATTCAGTGCAGCCAGGGCAGGAGGGAAATTCAGGCACCTCATATGCCGCCGTCCTGGTCCAGATCTTATTGTGTATCCAATCATAATCTTTTAATTAGCCAATTTTCCCATGCATTTGCCCAAATTTGTGTCTGGCATTTCTGCATCCTATAATTCTAGAAGTACAGACAGAGGCTTTGTGGAACCTGTAAAATATCTGTCTCTTACTTTTTAAGCATTGGAATATTGTTATACTTTTATGCTACTTTTAGCCACCTATTAAATAAATGGTATTTTATTTATTGTAGGTACATTTATGCATAAAATGGTGACAATTTCATCCACTTCATACAGGTTCCTGTGAGAATTAAATAAAATAGTAAATATAAGGTAATTAGCCCTGTTCTTGGAACATAACAGCTGTTCAGTAAATGTTATATTCTTTCCCTTTATATACTGAAGGCCACAGGCCTTGTCAGCCTCTATTTCAGTCATTTGGCACTTCCCTACAACAGTAAATCAGATTTTGTTGGTATATTAATGTCTACCATATCATGCTATATGCTTCTTAAGTTTACATTTTAGATATTATACATGTGCCTATATTCTGGAAAGCAAAAAGCATGGTGCTTTAAATATGGTATGTCATCATTTTTCAAGGTAATGTTAACTCTGAAAATATTGGCACCTATAATTCTGAGAAATAATTTCTGGAACTTTGTGACATCATTAGTAAAACATTTTTATGTGCTCTTAATATGTTGTCTACACATAATTTCTTTTTAAAAATTTTTTAATGTTTATTTATTTTTGAGAAAGAGCGAGACAGAGTGTGAGTGACGGAGGGGCAGAGAGACAGGGAGACAGAATCTTATGCAGGTCGTAGGCTCTGAGTTGTCAGCACAAAACCCGAGGTGGGACTCGAACTCACAAACCATGAGATCATGACCTGAGCTGAAGCTGGATGTTCAACTGACTGAGCCATCCAGGTGCCCCCAGGATTTCTTAATGAATATACAGAAATATGAATCATTTGCACTCAGGAATCTAAGTTACTACATCTTCAAAGATAGACATAGAACTATGGTACACAAAAAGCTAGAGCATAGGCAAACATGTGATATTTCTTTAATATTTTACTCTGAAAATGGGTATTTTCTAGAACTATCATTAGACATTTATGCTTAGAAACATTTAGTGACTTTTAAAAAATGTTAGCATAACAATAAAATTCACACTGAAAAGGCTAATGTGAAACCATTGCATTCATATCATTTATCAAATGGAAAATTAAGGATGTCAAAATCACTAGAGAATTTAATTAGTATCCCTTTCAATAAGAAATGGATTGTGCCCTTGATTATAAAACTCAAGTCATGCTTGGAACTCAGATGGTGATCTTTTACACTTGCCCAAGTGATAGAGATAAATGCATGACTTTATACGTGAATGCCATTTGGATATTTGTTCCACCTGTGCTGAAAATGTAAACTCCTTAAGGATAACTGAGGGCACTTAGTAGACTTTGTAAAGGTACTGCAGTTATTTTCATGGAATGTAAATGCAGAATTCCACAAGGGATAACATGGAAACAACATGTTTCCTTCTTAGTCCTACAGCTGGGTATATATAGAATGATTTATTAGAAAGCATTACATAAACTAATTGAATTATATCTCCCATGGGAAGAAAACGATCATTTTTAGACTGCCAAAAGTTCTGTCTCTAGGGTTAACAAGAATCTTTTACCAAATTAATTAGCAGGCTTAATGGAAATACAAAAGCAATTTCTTTCCAGAAAAAGAAATCAAATATTCATTTACAATTCTTAATCTTTCCTGGTGCAAAACTTAAGGCAGATGCCTTTCCTTCTGTTCATCATAATTTATATTATTTTGCTATACTCTATTTAAATATAATAAAATGATTGCCAAGAAGAATTGACTAATTTAATTTCAGAAAATGAGAAAAGTAAAAGGTTGGGGTATGTAGAGAAAGAAAACAAAGCTAAGAGTGATGTTGCAGATCAGGGCAATCTGGACAATTAAGCTATACCCCAATACTATGTTCATTCAACTTGCATTCAAAACACCATGCCAGGAAATGTACAGAAGTGTAGCAGTAACAGAACAGTGATGTATTCATTATGGACTGCTTAGCCAGAGCAAACTACCAGATTGGCTAGTAAATGTGTCAATTATCTCTCTGATAGTTGTGTTCCATCTGAGTTGTATAGTTTAGATGCAGAAGTTGTTCTGTGATCTCTGAACTTCCCAGAAGAACAGGAAGTTTTTACTTGAGATCATCTTTATCATAGTATTTCTCTCATAGAATCATATGTTTTCTTTTTTTTACACTGCTGTTTTTAAGGTAGTGGACTACTTTCTTCAAATAAGATCTTGGAGAAACAATATATTAAACAGATAATCATGAAACTGTTCTATCTGAAGAATGGAAAAAGAACAAGGTACCCATTGCAGCCTTAACTTATCTGATGCAAAGACTTATTGAAAGTCACAGAATTTCTCAAATTGTGTGTAGCTCTGAATAAAAACTACTAATGTAGTCTACTGTTCCTAAGACTTAAGTTGACAATGAATACTCAGTAGCTTGTTAAATTGAAGATTTAAACTCAAAAGATTTGGTGTGAGGCCTGAGTTTTTCCATCTCTAACAAACTCTTAGGTGATTCTGATGCTAATAGACCATGGACCAAACACTGAGTAGAAAAAATCTAGTCCAAAAATTTTATTTTATTTTCAAAAATGAAACAAGCCCAAAAGTGTTACTGACTTCACCAATGTCCTATAGCAAGATGATGTCAGAATAAAATCTCACTGACACAAAATGCCTTGAATTCCAACTTAGAGCTCATTGTACCACCAAGCTTTGGTTTCTCTCTCAGAGGAATCTCTTGGCCGAGAAATATGACAATGTATATGGTAAAGACTAAATATCTCTAAAATTTACTTCCAATATAGTTTTGAATATGGGACTAAAGCAGTTAATAGGAAGAAGATTTTGATTCCCAATTAATCTGATTTATGATATTTTGATGTAAAGAAAATGCATTTTTAATTTTTTATTTCAATAAATTAAACAAGATTATAAAATACCAAAATTGGGATATTTGTAGTAAATATTTTCTCTTTTGAAAAATAGTTTCCTGGAAACTGTGTTTCTGAAGTAATTCCAGGAAAGAGAGCCACTGCAAAACCACTGTCTCAGAAGCAGCCTGAAATACACAAATGAATCAAATATGGAAAAGTACATCAGGGCTGAATGATGAACATCAATGAAGAATGTCAAAATTCTTTAAAAGTAACGTAGAGTTCTAAAGACATTTAAAAAAGCTAACACTTTAATATATACTATTTCCTCAGGTAAACAAAGGGATGTTGCATAAGAAACCTAAACGTGGGAGTTCCTGGGCGACTCAGTCAGTTGAGTGCCCAATTCTTGATTTCAGCTCAGGTCATGATCCCAGGGTCATAGGATTGAGCCCCACATTGGGCTCCATGCTGAGCATGGAGTCTGTTTAAGATTCTCACTTTCTCTCTGCCCCTCTGTCCAGCTTGTGTTCTCTCTCTCTTAAAAAAAAAAAAGAAGAGAAGAAAGAAGAAAGAATAAGAAGAAGGAGGAGGAGGAGGAGATGGAGGAGGAGAAAACAATCTAAAGACTTAAAGTATATATTCAAAATCTTGGAAGTATATTGTGCTATAACTTGGAAAAATGAGGGGTTAAGCATGGGCAAATAATGCAAAAGATTGAGAGCATTTTGAATATATTATTAAGGAATCTGTAACATTATAAGGGACATAGGGTTGGTGTTGGTGGCCAAGACAGGTTGGGAAAGGAAGTACAACTCCTTTTGCCCACTGGTTTGTTCTGATTCAGGTTTGGGCTCACTCTTGCATTAGGGATAATAGAAATCTGCTTCTATTTTGGAAATTCAAGACTCATGAAACAAGAAAAATGATGGAACAGATAGAGAAAATATGTGAGAAAAATATGTAGGAAAAGATTCCTAAAAAACAAACAAATACGGTGGGAAAGGAATAGCCTTCCCACAAATGTATTTGTCACTAACCACAACATCCTATACCCTGAGGCCAAAAGGAAATACACACACACACACACACACACACACACACACACACACACACACACAAATGACAGAGTTTTAAAAGTAATAATAAGTATTTCCTGCAATGAAATTGAGTAATATTAACTCACACTTTTTCATCTAATATAGATAATTTTTAGAAAATGTTTATTATTTATTTATTTTGAGAGAGAGCAAGATGGAGAGAAAGGGAGAGAGAGAGAGTGAGGAGGGAAGACATTCCCAAGCAGGCTCCACTCTTGTTACCTCAGAGCCTGACGTGGGATTCCATCTCACAGACTGTGAGATCATGACCTGAGCCGAAATCAAGAGTCCGGCGCTCAACCAACTAAGTCACCCAGGCGCCCCTAATATAGATAATTTTTAAGAGTAATACACTTAAAATAAATCTCCATCCAGAAAGTACTGATTAAATAAATATGGTACCTCCATACACTAGGATATTAATAAGAATAAAGTAGAACTATGTATGTTAATGTAGAATTATCTGCAGTGATAAAGTGAGAAAGCAAGGTATCCTGAGTGTGTGACAAATATTACCATTTGTGAGATCTATTTTATTTTAAAGATGTTTTTAATCAAAGGACATAGATATTCCTTGCAACGACCTCTGGGAAATAGGAGACATTTGGGGCAAGATTACAACTCAAACTTTA
The DNA here is from genome assembly GCF_046562875.1 of Panthera onca. Classification (NCBI taxonomy): domain Eukaryota; kingdom Metazoa; phylum Chordata; class Mammalia; order Carnivora; family Felidae; genus Panthera; species Panthera onca. The sequence continues at coordinate 58,264,526 of NC_138343.1, forward strand.
CCCTGAAAAGCATTCTGATGGATCAATCATTTAATTGAAAATAAAAAGGAAATAAGAAAAATAGTAGAACTTTTTGAATAAGTCCTTGTTGAACTTGTAACAAATCATAGAACCTTTAGAAAGTATATCAGTAAATGTAAAAATTTTGAATGTCAGAATCCACTACATACTAATTGAACATTGACAACAAAAAAGTCAATGTACATAATGTATATGATAGATAAAGGTAAATAATCTTATTATATAAGAAGCCCCTTATGAAAATTTCAGCTTATATTCAAACATACACACAATCACACACACACACACACACACGCACACGCACACACACACACAGTTATTTTCTTTAATCATTTCTTTTCTATTTAAAGAACTTCCTTTAGTCCTTCTTTTGAATTAGATCTGCTCATGATAAATTCTTAGCTTTCCTTCAGCTGAGAATGTCTTGATTCCTTCTTTTATTTTATAATCATATTTTATGGTTTCCCATTTTAGTACTTTTCTTACATATTTATAATTTGGTATTTAAAAAAAAAATTCTCCCTTGTAGCAGTTATCTTTCTCAGCCCCAATGTCTGCTTTCTATATCTCCCCACTCTCTGTTCTTTTCTGTGAGTGTGTGTATGTGTACCCAGAGTTGAGTTAATTACATTTGTCACTAACTACAACATCCTATACCCAATCATGGATTTGCTTTTATTGTAGAATTAATTCTAATGTTGTAAAGCCTGCCTCAAATTGTCAGATTTACAAAAACAAAAACAAAAACAGAACAAAAGAACTTAGCTCATGGTTTTCCCCACTAATTCTAACATAAACTTTTCCTTCTCATTTTCCAAAGAGCTTCAGATATAACACTCTGCCCCATACTGACCTAGAATGTTCTTTTCAATGAGTACTGCCCATGTTTCTCTACTGCTCTGGTCTCTAGCCTAGAAAGACGGACTCGGACATCAATCCATGAACGCCCATTAGAGGCTATTATCTGGGCATTACAACATAGAGGAAGTTACAATAAATAGGTAAAGATACACATTTATATCTATATAGATATCTCCAAATGGAGCTGATGAGTAGGAGGTATGCCTGAAAATTATTTCATCTCCATTTCTCATATATATAAATTATCCAATATTTGCAAAATGAATGACAAAATTATATTTAGAGTGTACTTAATGTATTATTTTAAAAGACACTAAAAAAACTCTGTTGAACTGCAATAATTAATATAAATGACAGCATGAAATTTTATTTATTTATTTTTTAAGTTTATTTATTTTGAGAGACAGAGAGAGAGAGAGAGAGAGAGAGAGAGAACAAGCAGGGGAGGGGCAGAGGGAGAAGGAGAGAGAGGATCCCAAGCACTGCCAGTGCAAAGCCTGATGTGGGCTCGAACTCACAAACTGTGAGGTCATGACCTGAGCCGAAATAGAGTCACACACTTAACCGACTGAGCCACCCAGGCACCCCAACAGCATGAAATTTAAAAAAGCAGAACAGAATAAATAGTCCTAAAACTGACCCATACATAGGAACTTAGTGCATGAAAAATGAGGCAACCTAAATCAATAGAGAAATAACAGATCCTTTGATAAAAATTATTAGAAAATTGGGTCGCCTGGGTGTCTCAGTCAGTTGTTTCTCACCCTTGATTTCAGCTCAGGTCATGATCTCATGGCTCAAGAGATCAAGTCCTGCAGTTGGGCTCCATGCTGACAGCACAGATCCTGCTTAGGATTCTCTCTCTCTCTCACTCTCTGTCCCTACCCCAATCTATTTCTCTCTCAAAATGAATAAACATTAAGAAAATCTCTTGGAAAATTATTTGCCCTACTTTTTATCAATCATAATAATATATTCACTGTGAATTAAAGTACTAAAAGTGTTATTAATCCTAAAATTGTACTGGATGAGAATATAAGAAAATAATTTAAATATTGCTGTATGAAAAGATTTTCTAAGGAGAGATGCAAAGCCCAGTGTCATAAAGAAAAAAGTAAAAATAAAATATAAAAATCTCACAATTTACAAGTCTTATAAAGTAAAAGTAGCTAAGCTCTAGACAAGATTTGTGATTTTGCAGAACCCAGTGGATTTTACCCATAATTTGGAATGATATATACAAACCAAAAAGGAGAAAGCAAGAAATAAAAAAAAATACTATTCATCAAAGGCTCTGAATAGACAAGGCACAAAGAGATACAAACAGCAAATAATCTTATGGAAAGGTGCTTAATCTTGATAATAACCTAGGAAAACAATAAAAACAATGCATGTCACATTTTCCTCATCAAATTAGTAAACAAAGAAAATGATTTTATTTACTAGGATCTAGGGAAGTTGGCATGTTCATAGTCTAATTAAATAAGTGAAATTCTTCAACACTTATTAAAAGGAATGAGTCAGGCTCTTTCCACCATCTTTCCACGGCGCCATAATGGGGCTCATGAATGTCATGGCAGATGCTCTCAAGAGCATTAACAATGCTGAAAAGAGAGGCAAATGCCAAGTTTTTAATAGCCCATGCTCCAAAGTCATCGTCTGCTTTCTAACTATAATGAAGAAGCATGATCACATGGATGAATTTGAAATCATCGATGATCAAAGAACTGGGAAAATTGTTGTGAACCTCACAGGCAGGTTAAACATGTATGGAGTGATCAGCCCCATATTTGAAGTACAACTCAAAGATCTAGAAAAATGGCTGGCAGAATAATCTGCTCCTGTCCTGCCAGTTTGATTTCATTGTACTGACAACCTCAACTGGTATCATGGACCATAACAACCTCAACTGGTATCATGGACCATAAAGAAGCACGATGAAAACACACAGGAGGGAAAATCCTTACCCCATAAAATAAACTTACCCCAAATCACAGACCTGACAAGTGGAGGCAGAATTCAAAGATAGCTTTAAGGTACCAAAATCAATGCCTTTTAACTATCCCTTGTTGTTCTGTATGACTTACATAGTTCAAGCTTCTCAGTTCCTAGCAAACCGTAAAAACACATAAGCTTTATATGGGTCTTACTAATTCAACTTTGATCCTTTTTCTAGGAATGTAGTACATATGTGCAGATAAAATGCCTCAATGGACAATAAATCAATAAGTAAGTAAGTAAATAAATAAATAAATAAATAAATAAATGAAAGGAATGAGTCATGGCTCTATGTATTATGGTGCAATGGTTCCTAAAATACACTAAGTGAAGCAAAAAGTCACTAAATAAGGAGGATAACGAATCCGGTCTCTTGTTAAAATAAAAATATTAGGAAGAAAATCTAGGTAGAATTAGGAAGAAGTATATAGGTAGAATTTAAGAATGGTTCTCATATTGTATGTATGTGTATATGAATATATATAAATTTGTATACAAAGAAAATATTTATTTATTTATGTATTTAATTCTGAAAAGAATGCCACATTTATACTATCAAAAGAGGATTTTAGAGATTGCCGTAGGCAATATGTGTAAAGAAGATAGATGCCTTGGCCATTCTCCACAAAGGAACTTACTAGTTACAACATTTCCTTTTCCATATCAAGTATGGCTTCACTATCTAGAATAAATCAATGTAATATCAATAAATAAGTTTTAAAAAATAATGTGTCAGAAAATGTGCTAATTATTTTACATGTATTATCTAATTGAATCCTCACAACAACCCAAGACAGTGTTACTAAAATTACCCTCATTGAATAGTTAAAATATGATTTCAGAATATAAATAATTTATCCAAGAACACACAGCGGGTAGCAAGTAAACAGAAAAATAATGGCTCAATCTTGTTTCTCCTTAATGCATTTAACCACCCCATCACTCCCTCTGAAAGGACTGTTTACTGTGTACCTATCATGTCACATGTGCATTATCCCATCAATGACTTTGTGATGTAGGAGCTATTATAGCTATATTTTACTGATAAGGGAAAGAGACAAAGGATTTAAATAAAATATCCATAGTCTCACAATATTAGAGGCTCTTTTTAGTCCTTTTAATTCCTTTCTTTACTATGTCAGACAGAAAAGATTTGGAAGAATGTCCCATTATTCAGGAAGGCTCACAAGTTTCTCATCTACCAAATATGATCCTAAACTTCAGGTAACCGACATTTCTCAATAAATGAGGCATAAAATACCATGACTCAATCACATCACAGATTTCTGAAAACTGGTAAACAGATCTTGAGAGTGTTACAGGTATTGGTGTTCTTTACCTGTACCACCTCTTGGCACATACATCCATTATTTACTTTCTTCTTGTGATATCTGGATCAATTTAAACTCCTCTCATTCTTAGACATCCACAGACACCTGTGAGTCTCAAGACCAGAATGGGGAAGGTAGAGGGCAAAGCACAAGCCTTTTGAGGCTTCTTTTGACAATGACCACTTTCAGGAAGTAATTATTACTATTTTCTAAAATTTTTAATGTTTATTTATTTTTGAGAGAGAGAGAGAGAGAGACAGAGCATGAGTGGGGGAGGGGCAGAGAGAGCCAGAGACAGAATCTGAAGCAGGCTCAAGGCTCTGAGCTGTCAGAACAGAGCCCGATGCAGGGTTCCAACTTGCAAGCTGCGAGATCATGACCTGAGTTGAAATCAGATGCTTAACCAGCTAAGTCCCCCAGGGGCACCCCAGGACTTAATTATTGAGGGATCCAGATTGTAGAAATTGATGATAACAAGAGATAGAGGAGGAAAACTGAACAGAAGCTGTGATTTTTCATTCTGTTTAGAACAATGTAGAAATTCCAAAGGAGAAAATTGAAAGAGCAGTTAAATCTTTAATAACTGTTCATTAATTTGAAACCCATAGCAAGTAGTTTGGTTTTTATTTTAAATTACTTTAGATTTAATAAAAATTATGAAACTTACATTAATCTTGATCTCACATCTTGAGCTAGTCCATTCTGTAACACATGAACATTGATATTCAATAATGAGATCTATGCATCTGAAACACAGAATTAAATTTTTAAATAATTAAGAAAATAAAGTCTAATTTCAAGGGAGTTTCACCATTTAAAGTTTTTCTTTTCTAGTTACTGTAAAAAAATACATTCCCATAAGCAACAGAAGGCAGAGTCTGTTCCTGGTTTCTTATCCTTCAAGGTGACTGGACTGAGAGAACGGATCAATTTTAATTTTTGCCGTCTTCCCCATGGCAATGTAAAGAAAGAGCAGTTTCAAAGATAAACAGTATGTCTAGAGTTCATGTAGGGAACTGAAGTCAGCTATGGCCAAACTGCATTGCAATGAGCTACCCATCCTCATCCTCTCTTCCCTGTTTACAAGGTCAGTGGCAGGACTAGAAAAGAGAAATATTGCTGCAGAGGCAGTCTGGTGCATCTATGAGCCATTCTTCTTTGCCACATGCATCTCCTAGAAATATCCAGGGTCTGAGTTTGCATAAACTAATATTCTATCCATGAGCAGAATGGTCACTATACAATTCCATAATGTCAAACAATACCTTACATGCACATAGGGATGAAAGAACCAGTCTACTTAGGGACATTTTAAATACTAAGTGTGTGGCATTATCCCTTCACAGAGCAAATAATAGAATGTCTCATCATCTTACCTTCTACTTCTATTACTGAAAGCAGTTACCTTTAAGTATATTAAAGTCCAATTAATCCACATTTATTGAAAATTACTTTATGCTAATGAGCAGAAGTAAAAGAAGGGCAGAGATAATGTATCAGTACACTGCATTAAGTAAAACAGGCAGCATCTGTCATCTTAACTGTGCTTAGCTCTTGTTTTATGAAAGAGCGTAATTAAAATTATCTTTATCAACTTTCCCTTGACATTAAGTCTTAAATATTGTGAGTTAAATTTACTTTCGGATTTAATAATAGAAAAATAAAAATAGCAACCTTCCATGTAGACAAGGATTTGAGAGGCAATCATTTGCATTTGCTTCACAGTGTGTTCCAGAAAAGCTACTCTTGCAGTCACAGGTACAATGATTGATGCCGTCAGTGCCAGCTCCATAATGGAGACAGGGCTTTGATAGACCTTCATCTGTATTTACTTCATTACAATTGATGCCTACAACAGAAGAGACAAGACAAAACATGAGACCATTTAAATGCAAAACTCAAAAGTTTGTTCCTTATGGTAAATGTCACCAAGAAACGAAGACTCCGTCTCCATGAAGGTAATTTGACACATTGTAGCAAAGGAAAAACATTTTTCAAGGTTAAACATGTTTAGAGGTCTATGAACTTGCACACTCCTAATTTAATGTAAATGAGAAAAACAAAGCACAAGCTGTCACTGTAAATAGTAATCATAGTTTTTTTTAAATAATGATTCTTGACAGTTTAACATTTCTTACCAACACAAGTTAAGAAAGAGCTTGAATTTTTCTAAATTTGGTCTTGGTGAATCTGTTAATGGACTGTCTGAGATTTCTAAATGCAACCTAATTTTGGTGAAATATCTAGTGTTTTCAAAGGCCAAGTTTTAAATATTTATTAAGCACCTACCATGAGTTACCTCTGTGATCAACTAGGGGCACCAAACAAAAAAAAAAAAGGAAAAAAAAAAACACAACAAAACAAGAAAAGAGAGTGACCCTGTTAATCCAGAAATGTGATGTCAGAGGCAATATTTATAATTAGAAAACATCTGGAGAACAACATAAACAAAGCTTAATGGAAAGCTAGATTCTATTTTAGGTTTTACGTGTGAGAGATACTAGGAGAAAGTAGAGAGACAAGGTGAAAATGGTTGGAATAATCTTTTAGTCATTGTGTCCATCCCTACTGAGCACCTAGCTACCATTGATTGAGCACTTGTTGATGCATCAGGCCCTGCGCTGAAGCTTTTACACATATTACCTCAGTTAATGGTCATCTAACCAGGAGGCAGATATCATTAACTCTAGCTCACTGGTGAGTAAACAAGGGTTTGGAGAGTTTTAATAATGTTTTCAAGTCACACAGGCCATAACAGTAGACTGAGATTCAAATCAGTCTCCTGGAATTATGCTTGTGATCATTAGTTTAAATGGACAATTCTGCAACTACTATGATACGTGCATAAGCTACTGTGCTGAGTAATACAATAGACACTGTTAAAAACAAGACAATAGACCCCAAATAGAGTCATGTCACCAAACCAAGACGTAATTACAGTTTCAGCTCTCCTAGAAAAGGAATCTTAAGGGGCGCCTGGATGGCGCAGTCGGTTAAGCGTCCGACTTCAGCCAGGTCACGATCTCGTGGTCCGTGAGTTCGAGCCCCGCGTCAGGCTCTGGGCTGATGGCTCGAAGCCTGGAGCCTGTTTCCGATTCTGTGTCTCCCTCTCTCTCTGCCCCTCCCCCGTTCATGCTCTGTCTCTCTCTGTCCCAAAAATAAAATAAAAAAAAAAAAAACAAAAAAAAACGTTGAAAAGGAATCTTAAACCAGTCAGTCAGGAATCACCTGATCGGCACTAGTTAGGTAGTCTGCCTGAAAGACCTCTGTCATGCCCTAATGAGTGCAATAATCAACCTGCTTTCCTGCCTAGAATAACTTCCTAGTTTCTGCTCTCTTTAGGCCATAAGTCTTTCATTTTGTACAGCTCCTCTGCTCCATTCTATGTATTAAATGGATGCTGCCCATTTGAATCAATTTTGGGGCAAAGTAGCTCTCAAAATTTTTAATATGCCTCAGTTTATCTTTTAACAGTTCCAATTAAAATTGTCTCTAATATCCAGAAACATAATATTTAGCTGAGAATAAAGATAAGCTTATTAAACACGTAGTTATCATAATGCTTATAAACAGATAGTTGTAAATAAGCTAGCTGGAAATAAAGAGAAGGTTATAAGTAAATAAGTTTATTACAATGAAGAGAATAATAATAATAATAATAATAATAATAATAATAATAAATAACTGATACTTGGAGAACTTACTTTGTGCCAGGTACTGTTGAGAACTTATATAGATCAACTCATTTAAACTATAATAATTTTTTGACATGGAAATTGGTCTTCCCACTTTAGAGAATAAGAAAATAAAGCGCAAGATCTCACAGCTAGTAAATGGCAGAGTGCCTGCTGTTAGCCACTATGTTATACCATCACACCACATCTTAATATGCAACAGTATGGTGTCTGTCCTAATGAGAGAGGAAACTGAGTGCTTTGGGAATTTAAGAAATGAAGTAATTGAGTCCATGTCTGAAAAAGAGGATCAAGAAAGCTTTGATGTTTGTGGAGAAAAGGCATCTGAGAAAATTCAGATAAATAGTTTAAAAGCGTACATTCTAGGTGAGTTAGATATCTCAGCATTTGTTTGCATATCAGGAAAAAAGTTGACTATTGGCAGATAGGCAGCCATTTCACAAAGTGATATCATAACTTAACTTTACTATATATCTATCTATATCTATATCTATATCTATATCTATATCTATATCTATATCTATATAATAGTAGAATTATCTATTCAAGTTATCTAATCATATATATCTATATACATATCTATATATATCTATATATATGGCATATATACCATATATAGAAGATTGTCAGTTTTCAAATTAAAATTCTATTACATAGTGGTTGCTTTTTTTTTTATAATAAATGTTATTACCTATATAGAACTTTGGATATTAATGATGTTATAAAAATAATGTGTGTAAATTGGTCAAATCTGCAGCCATATTTAAAAGGACTATAAAAACTTAGGTTCAGAATATGGATTACATAAGCATTATAGAGCACATTAGGTTATTAATAATAAAACCAAAAACGGATTGGACCCCCTTTCTTAAATCTCAGTGGCTCATGTCACACAGCTCCATGACCAAGGGGAGCATACCCACTTTACATTATCTTCATTCTGGGCCCCAGGTTAATGGAACATCTCCCACCTGGGACATTGTCATCATCGTGGGACAGGGAAAAGGGCACTTGGCAAACACATACTGGTTCTTAAATCTCCCACCTACATTTCATTTGCCAAGTCACATGAGAAACCCTATCGTAAGTGGAATAGGCATTAGCGGTCTTCCACAATGGAAAAGAACAGATATTTATAACAATAGTAATTTTAGTGAAGACACATTAGTCATTGATTAGGACATCACAGGTTTATTGAGATGATCAAGTAAAACTATGTATTTAAAACAACTAGTCCAGGGCCTGATACATATTTAACACAAAATAAATATCATTTTCTTGGCAAAAAATCACAACTACATTGTATAAAACAAGTGATTTGGTGTTTCCAGAGGTATCTTTCTAATTAACATGACAAGTAAAAAGTGTCTCTGTAGGACTATGTAGAATATTGGCAGAATTGGTGACAAAAATTTCAGTTAAAAAGAGATGTTCAATTCACCAGAAAGTGTGGTGCAAGGGGTAAAATGATAAAAGGGAATTTGGCAGGATGCATCTAGCACTATTTAGAGCAGGAGACTTGATAGAAGATACTACTCTCTGCTGTTGAATTATTCTCTGTAGAAAGGGCAAGTATGTCTCAAATTCAGTTTAGCAACATCATCAACATCATCTTAGGAATTTTTCATTCCCCTACTGTTTTATTTAGCAATTATAGTATTAATTTGACTTCCTAAGTAACTTCCAGAGAGAATAAGAATGTAATGATTAGCTGACTTGGACACTCTTGTCCCTGTAAGCAATTTTTTTTTTCATTTTTAACACCATAATCTTTCAGCACTGTATAGATTGTGCCCTCTTTTCACCTCTTTAGTTCATTATATTCTATCCTTACCCTTGACTACTATGCTGTAGTTACACTGAACTTATGTCTCCTCAAAGACTTTGTTCCTCTTCCTGGCCCTCTCTTTTCCTAGATTTCACACAAGTCAGTCCTTCACTTTCTTCAGGTGTTTATTGAAATGCCATTTTCTCAGTGAGGCCTAGTTGACTACACTAGATAAAACTGCATCCCCTTCTGTATTCACAATCACTGTTATCCTAATTTTAATATTTTCCCCAATGGCAAATAAAAATATGTTCATTTATGTTTTTATTTTTGTCTACTTTTCCCGTTACAAGCTTAACTCCAAGATGGTATGAATTTTGTCTGTCTAGTTCAATGCTTCCTTCCTTCAATTCATTGTGGAGTGTGCGTGTGTGTATTTATATTTTGCTTTATACATCATTTTTGTTTTCGTTTTCCCTCAGAAGTCTTTGACTCTTCCCAAACAAGAACAAAACAGTTCTTGTGAATCTGGGGAAACTGTCAGTCCTTGGAATGGTGAGAATCAGAATCTGGAATAAAGTGATGTCTCTGAGGTGTGTGCCTGAAAGGCATGTCTTATCTGTGCAGTCGGGGGGAATTATTTAATGGAATCTCTATTTTTCCCTACCTTCAAACAGAGAAGAATTCATGACAAGTTAAAAAGTAATAAAGGTGTGGAGAGTGTTAGACTTTGGTTTAAAATGATCTCCCATACATAATTACCAACATTGAGAAAGAAGGAAATACTGTTGTTTGTGACAACATGAACTTTCAGGGCAGTAAGCTAAGTGAAGTAAATCAGACAAAGACAAATATTGTACCGTATCACTTACATGTGGAATTTAAAAGAAAGAGAGAAAGACAGAAAGACAGACAGAAATAAAAGAAAGGAAGAAAGAAAAAGAAGAAAGAAAGAAAGAAAGAAAGAAAGAAAGAAAGAAAGAAAGAAAGGGTCAAGCCCACAGAAGAAAGAAAGAAAAAAAGAAAGAAAGAAAGAAAGAAAGAAAGAAAGAAAGAAAGAAAGAAAGAAAGAGTCAAGCCCACAGAAAAGGAAGAAAAGCAGTTGTCAGGGGCTGGGTGTAGAGGAAATAGGAAGAGGTTGGTAAAATCACACAAACTTTCAGCTATAAGATGAATAAGCTCTCAGGATCTAATGTATAATAACATGGTGACTATAGTTGGTAATATTGTATTGTATAATTTCAAACATGTTAAGAGAGAAATATTCTCTTAAAAACAGATAAAAGTTCTGAGGTGTTAATTAACTACATGGAAGAATCCCTTTATAATGTACACATGTATCAAATCATCATGTTGTGCACTTTAAATAATCTTACAATTTTGTCAATTATAGCATAATAAAGCCAAAGACAGAAATTGTATATTACCACCATAAATGGAAAAACATTATTATGTTCAAGAAATGAAAAATAACAACAAAAAAAAGCAACAAAACATAATTGTCAACCCATCCAAACTTTAAATTAGTCATCTTCAAACTATGGATCAAAATATCTACATTGTAGCATAGTTGGGAGACTTACAGAGAGTACATATACATTTCTAGCAGCATGAAGAAGAAAAGAAATGGTGTTTATAGTAACTATTATTATAACAGTAGGTTCATTTATTTTCTTTACAGTATTCGAATCTGAATGCTTTGACATTGTCTCCATGAATCCAAACAAATCAAAAAGAAATATTATTAGTATTTGTTAGGCATTACCTAAGGCTTGCTCAAAATCTCAGTCTTAGTTCTTTGCCTACTTTGCCTTATATGCCAGATACTTCCTACTACTCTTCAATGTATCCAACACAGATTTATTGAGCATCTATCTATTTGGGGTCAGTCATAGTTCTGGACTCCTTCCATACTTAGTTCTCGTTGACCTGGTATGTACTTTCACAGCATGTCTCCATCACAGTGTAACAAAAATTTTCCAAGTAATTTAATGAGAACATTATGGGTTTCATTTGACCAGAGAAGAAACATCACAATTTTTTTTTTTTTTTTTTTGCTACGCCTAACTTCTTTTCTTTTCTGCTATCTTGCTGTCTGCTTTGGGGCTTAGAAAGCCACAAAATATATCTTAGAATAATAGTTCTATAGTTACGAAATATCAATATATCTCTAAAGAGACCAAAAGATTATATAGTTTTTAAATATTAAGAAAAAATGAGAATTTTATAGGATTTTACTTATTTCTTTTTCTTGGGATCACAGGTTGATTCTTAATCTGTTTTTTTTTTCAGCTAACAATATTTCTAGACTTACTTTTTAGACTATGCTATCTTTTTTAAAAAGTTGGACAGGCAAAGGAGTGATTCAGTGGTTATAGAAAGCTATGAATGCAATAGAGTTGCATAAACCAGGAGTAAATGGTATACATACAAAATTAAGAAACTAAGAAAACAAATTTACTAAGATTGATGGTTGACAGCACATAGTTGGGATCACATTAAAAAAAAAGTTTGCTCTCTGTGCCAGAGCCTCCCAGCTTTAAAGTCATTTTATTCCCTGAAAAATATTTTTAGTAAGAATAAACTTTCAGATGTAATAGGTTTCCATACAGTTCTAGATAAAGATTTGTGTATTTGTGAATATACTAGATCTTATTTAAAATCATTTATAGAATTTCATGCCACACATCTTCTGCCCAGTGAAGTTTAAGTGCTTTTAACATACAACCCATATTATCAATATTATTTCTTTGGAAAGAAATGTTTTAATTTTGGCAAACATATCCACAACAGACAAGTTTATATTTGGAATATTTTCAAATATTAGAGTCCTCAAAAACAGTAGAGTCCTTTATTTCATTAATAGCATAGACAACTCCTTTTCTAAGCAGAGTATATGATAACTTGTGGAATTTGGAAGACTTCCCATGCCCCTGTCTGTGTCAAAACCTTCTTTACCAGACTGTCTCAACATGTGCCTCTGTACTGAACATTTTCACAGTAGAAATTAAAGAATCCTTTAGAGAAATAAGCCATTAAAGTATATGAACTGAGAAATGTGATCAGTAAAATATTTGTACGCATAGACAATGTTATAACAGAAATAATATATGCAAATATCTATCATCTATCTATCTATCTATCTATCTATCTATCTATCTATCTATCTATCATCTGTCATCTATGTATCTGTCATCTATCTAACTAACAAACTTTTCTCAAGTCTGTATTCCTTGTCTTACTTTCTCTCTAAGCCCTCTTCACCCAACTTTCTCCAACTGGTCAGTCTTACATGTTGGACAAGTTTTCCAAAATGGCTTTTCTGATTCCTAATCCTTTTCATTTATGTTATCCTAACAAAATACTTAACCATCACTTTAGTATCTCCTGAAATAAACGTAGTATTTTTAGCCTAAAACTATTTTCTCTGGGTCGATCGCCTTGCTTACCATTCCTCTGATGCTAATAACTACTCTAGTACCCTAGTTTAGAAACCTAATAGAATTATCTGTGGAGTTAAAAAATATATATATAAATTCCCATATTTGAATCTCTGGGGAGTATGTCTGACAAGCTGTATTCTCAAAAACATCTCTCCAGATATTTCCAAAGCACAGGCAGATGTTATGAATCACTGTTTTCATCAAACTAGATTAGAATTAAATCTTATATTTTCCTATATCTATGTTTACACCCTGATAGTTCTGCCTGGAATGTTATACCCTTATCTGCTTATTGGAAGTGTGATTTTACCCAGGCCCTCTTAAAATCCTAACTCATTTTTAAATGTTTTTTTTTTAAATATTGCCTAACAAAAATTAGCTAACAATTTTTATCAGATTATCCTTAAAGTATACTTATTTGAATTATTGTCTTATATTCCATACTTAATGATTGAGGACAGAGATCATATCTACTTATTTTTACTTCATATAAAATTCCAAAAACAAAACTTCTCATGTTGTCAATGATCAGTCTGCTCATCTAATGTTGAAAATATCCAAATTATGATGACATTTTGAAAATGATTACAACAGACATAATAGGATGATACATATGAATGACCTGATAAATTAATGCAGAAACACAATACTCACATAATCAATGGACTTAGTAATCAATGACTTTGAAAATTCAAATGGACACATCTAGACATTTATTTATTTATTTATTTATTTATTTATTTATTTATTTAACTTAGACAGAAGCGGTGCGGGGGGAGGGGGGAGGGCAGAGAGAGAGGAGAGACAGAATCCCTAGCAGGCTCTGTGCTTACAGCAGGGCTCAATCTTAGGAACCAATCCAAGAGATCAAGACCTGAGCTGAGATCAAGAGTCAGACACTTGACCGACTGAGTCACCCAAGCACCCCTATTCTTCTTTGTTTGCACTGAAAAATGCACGAGAGACTGTGAATTGGTTTTGCAACTTTAGTTCATTATAATATTAATTTTAACCAAAAAAGTATGACAATTATAAATAACTAATTTAAGCACGTATGAAATAAAGTCTTCTATAGTCTTATTTCCCAGAGATAACCATTTGAATTAGTTTGGTAAATATATTTCCAATTGTTTTAAGTATAGTATGTTGGTACTTCTTTGTCCAATGTTGTCAGTAAATAGACAAACACAGCACCAACAGCTTTACTAAGAGATCAGAACTCAGGCATAACATTCTAGATTACTCCACCAGGCAAACCACTAACTAGCACATTTTACCAAATAAGGATGAGAGTAATAGAAATTGCAGAGAACAGGAAGATGTATATCAGCTATAGTATCAAAAACTGCTTCAGTGGCAGAAGTTATAGTTCTTTCCAGTCATCACCCTCTTGTATATTTACTCAGAAAAAAACCAGACACATCAGAATTTATGGGAAACATTTTTCAGATGAAGTATATTTATTTTTGAAAGTAGTTGTGGTTGACTGTGGTATATGAAGTAATGAGCATCCCACATCTTTGTTCAAAATAAAGGAACTCATGTCTCCTGCTGCTGGAGGTGTTGCTTTCCAAGAGTTTGGATGTGAATTCTTCCCCATGAATTGAATTTTCCTTGGCAAAGGGAATTGCCTTGCTCAAGTTTGGGCTCTCTCACTGGTTGTTATATGGTATATGAGAGTGACTCAATTTGGGTCAACTCTGAAGGATGCTTCAGCATGCCCGGGTGATTAACTGAGGCTTCTGTTATAACTACCTGTTAGTTCAACATCTTTCTTTCCCAGTCCTACTCTTGTTTCTCTCTAACAGGTACTGTTGTTGAAAATATCCTCAAGAAGTTCCCTGCATGTAAATCTCAGTTTCATTTTTGGGAAGCCTGACTTAGGAACATTTTTCTAGGAAATGAACTTTTCCTTCACAATATTTGGTTAGAAAAAATAAAAAAAGTGTTGAAGGTAAATAAATTATAGTTATTAGCAAAACATATATCATTAATGCAAAAATAAAATTATGTGATTTTAAAGTTTGAACCTTCAAATGCCATAAAACAAGTATAATTAGATTTTATATGTTGATCTCAAGAGATGCCCTACAGTACTATATGTTGAACTTCCGAATAAAAGTACTAACATATTAGGTATTGGATTAAACAAGGATGGATTAAGCATTTAGTTAACAATCATTTTGCTACTGTTCTCGTTGTGAGGAAAGATTTTATGGAGATGATGTTTAACCCATGTTTATTTTCAAAAGCTCTCTCAAGAAATTTTACTGATGCTTTCTTTTTCTATCTATAACTAGCCCAAGATTGGGCGAGGAATTTTATAATTCATTATAGTAGTCCTTAGAGCTTTGGGCATAGGACAAGTATCAATAAATATTTGATGATAAAAATGATGATGATAATGATGCTCATTTGTATCTTGTCTCTCCTTATCTTTTTATACCTCTTTTATGAAAAGAATGGAGGCAACTCTTCAATATCAGGCCAGGATTAAATGAAAGCTTCTCTCTCTTAGACTTCATTACCATAGGAATGTGGCCTGACATTAGAGTACTTCATAGTTCATTGGAAAAGTCATAAAAACAATTACTACACCATTAGGAGGAACTTTTAAAGAGGAGATTCAAAGTACCCTTCACAGAATTGCTAAGACAAGCAAAAACAATATTCCAATTCATGTATGTTGCTCCCTTATTGTTTTTAGATCATATCAAATGAAGAAGTCAAGAAGCATGTGAAATGAGCCATGTATTTAATTAGGCAACTATGTTGAGAGCTTTGGAAAAGTGAGAAGTTGTTCAAGGTGAAGGTATGTAGTGTATATGTAAATGCAAATAGGCATATGAGGACAGATTAAAAGTGGAAGATATCAGACAAGAGAAAGTGTTAATATTCATAACAAAGTGAGAGAGATAAGTCAGAGTCCTGTTCTAATGTATAGATAATCATTTATTATCTCAGGCATTGACTGAAACGAACATGTTAAAATATTGTCAGAACTTATGAAATTCACACATATATACCTTGGAGGACACACTTTAAGAATGATTATTGGAGGCTAGTCTGAATGAGTGCCCAGAATAGCCTACATGCAGTTAGTGTGTGTTACTGAGTATCAGCAGACTGTTGCACTCCATCTTCCAACTCATAAGGCTAACAACTGAGATCATTAGGATTAACTTTATGGTTTATTATATATAGAGATAATTGCATACAACTCTTTGTTTCTGATTCTGCATACCTTATTCAATCTACTTCAACATCAAATTCTTATTTTATCTTATATGCATATCAAAATCTTTACATAACAAAGAAAGTACTTCAGTAGACAAGACCGAATATTATAAAAGAGCCATAAAAAATAAGTTTGGAGAAGAAAGCGATTTTGTAAAAAGAATTGTATTTTAGGCTACTTGTGTTTACATTTAATGAAAATAAGAAAAAAATAACTAAGAAAGAATATCTTGATATGATTAAAATTTGAATATGTGACAATTTCATTTTAGATAAACATGGCTGATACTCAATGGGATATACTGACACATGACTAGTGTCAAAATATTGAAAAGTACATGTAGTGTTGCCTCAGTTGGTTAAGCGTCCGACTTCAGCTCAGGTCATGAACTTGCAGTTTGTGAGTTCAAGCCCCACATCAGGCCCTGTGCTGACAGCTCAGCCTAGATTGCTTCAGATTCAGTGTCTCCCTCTCTCTCTGTTCCTTCCCCACTTGCACTCTGTCTCTCTCTCACCCTCTCTCTCAAAAATAAATAAAATTTTTTTAAAAAACTAAAAAAAAGAAAATCCATGTATTTTAACCACCCAATGTGACTCACATTTCTTGGCTGACCCAGGCTCTCTACTGACTATCCAGACTTCACCTCTGATAAGTAAGGGATGACATGTGGTGCAGAAACATTAGGGTGTGCTTGCGTGCTTATATCAAACTGATCGTTACATAATTTTATTATGACCTCTGAAGATAAATATCATAAATACATTTTGAAAAGCACCTCATATAAATAAAATGACATTTAGTTAAATTTTGTTGAATTTCACTAAATTGTAATTTTTTGTATTTGGTAGCAATCAGAAGAGAACCAGTCTTTTAATGCCTTTAGTAGGCCAAATTATATTTCTATAGAGAGGAAATATATCTTGAGCACTTGAAATCTTTCTTTAATAATTCAAAAAAAAAGTAAGATTAAAAGACCTACAATTATGTGACTGGCAGCTGACAAATGGAAGCACTTTACAGAGTCCTGGGGCTGTGAACAAAATGTGTGACATTTTGCAATGCATGTTTCTCTTATTTCTGACAAATCCACCAGGAACTCCACCAAGGAGATCAATGAAAAGCTCAAAGTTTTATTCTTCATTTGAATGGGCCCTAAATCCAGGGTCTTGATTAAATTTAAAGATTTTGTTTACCTCATACCCTCCAGGTTATGCACAGAGACATTCTGACATCAAGACTGATTTAGGTTCTGTGAAGCAATCTAACATATCAAAGAGAAACACTGCGGGAAAACAAAGCAGACCAACCAGTCCCTCGGCCCAAGCTGTGAACAAAGATAGAGTAGAAAATAAATGTTCCTGATTAGAAACAAGAAACCTGTTCAGCTTATAAAATTTGGGGATTCTTCTTTAATAATAAAAAATGCAATAATGACAATAATAATAAAAATGCAAAATCATAAATAAAAATCAGGTACAGTAACTTGGAAGAACAACTTCTAGGTGAAGGTCCCTAAAGGTCAAATCAATTAGCTTCATAGTAAACTCATCTGTACTCGCTATTATTTTTAATACAGAGCTGCATGGAAAAAAATGAAAAATTTTCTAAATAATATTATTTCTACTATTCTCCATATGCCTAATTCCACAATTTACTTAAGTGGGAAGTACACTTTAAAACTAAGTCAATTTTGGAGGGAGCCAAGATGGCAGAACAGCATGGAACTTTTTTGTGTGTCTTGCGTCCATGAAATACAGCCAGACCAACATTAAACCATCCTGCACACCTAGAAAACTGATTGGAGGATTAACACAACAATCTGCACAAC
Source organism: Panthera onca (assembly GCF_046562875.1). Classification (NCBI taxonomy): domain Eukaryota; kingdom Metazoa; phylum Chordata; class Mammalia; order Carnivora; family Felidae; genus Panthera; species Panthera onca. The sequence goes on from NC_138343.1 coordinate 58,282,709, forward strand.
CTGAACCACAGAATTCAGCAGGTACATGGCATGGAGAGGTGAATTTGGAGAGAAAGAAGCCATGGAGGGAAGGGAGCCTCTTCTGTGGGTGGAGAGAGGACGGAGATGGTGTTGGGGGGAGAAAAAGGGAAAAGCACCCCTCCCCAAAAGCAGCTGGAGAGAAAGTGGAAAATTGGAAACAGCTGCAGGGACTAAACTAAAAAGGGAGAAAGGAGAAAGGAGAAGGTTTAAATTCCATTAAGACTGTTAACAAGGGGAGCGCAGAGTCTACAACTCCACAGCTTGATACCTGGCGGTGCTCTGGTGGGAAGGGTGAATCCCCAGGAGCACAGTGGGGTCCTGGAGGTTCTCGGGCCACACGGGGAAAAGCATTTCCACTGCTGGAAGGACACTTGGTAGAGCCTTTTGAGGCCACCTGGTCCCAGCAGACCCCAGAGAACGGCCACATTTGCTGGTGCTGGAACAAGGTCAATAAGGGTGCAACCTGGTGCCAGATGTGTGTTGTGATTTTCCATTATCCCTGAAATGCTGCTGCTACACTATCTCATGAACTTTTTCTGGGCGGGCTGGCACCTGGCCGCAGTCTCAGGGCACCGGCAGCAGCAGGGTCCAGCATGCCTCACTGGGTGCAGCCGACATTCGGCCATTGCTCATTTGGCCATTGCTCGGTGAGACCCTCCTGCAGAGCGGTGGAACGGGTCAAAGCCGCAGTCCTTCAGAAGTAAAGGGCCGGGGAAAACAGCAGCATCTGAGACAAAAATTGGGAGACAGGTACTGTCTGGGGCCTGGTCACGGAGAGTGAAAAAGCGGGAGTGGACGAAACCTGAAGACAGAGGATGGGTGCACGATTGCTGATCCGGGAAAACAGACTGGGTAGCTGTGTGGCGCAATTTTCACTGCTCCCGCACATGAGCATAGGCACCTACCAGCACAGCAATACACCCCAGTAAGATAGCAGCGCCATCTAGTGGAGAGCGGAGCCATTACGCTAAGCCCTGCCCAAATGGGCCAACCTCACTCTTCAAGAACACAAGTCTCATAGCCGGTTTAGTTTATGGACTATAAAGCTCTACAAAGACTGACTTCTAGGGGAAAACGAAGTAATTTCAGTCCTATTTCAATCTGTTAGAAAGTTCATTTATGCAATTTTCTTTCTTTTTTTTTTTCTTTTTCTCTTTTACACTTTTTCTTGAATACAGAAAAAGAAAAAAATCCTTTTTATTTTCAATTTTCATTAAAAATATTCTTTAATTTTTATTACTATATTTTTTTCTTTTCTGTAATTTTTTTCACATTCTATTTTACTTCCATCATTTTATTCTAGTCTACATCAGTGTATTCACCTTTTCAAATTTTCAAACAATTTCCTTTTTATTTCTTTTTTCTCATTCTTTTTCCTTTTTTCTCTTTTTCATTTCTTTTCTTTTTCTTGATTGTGGAAAGAGAAAAACTTCTTTTTTACCTTCAATATCTATTAAAATATTTTTATTTAATTTTTTACTATTTTTTTGCTATTATGTAATTTTTTTCAAATTCTATTTTACTTCCATCATTTTATTTTAGTCTACTACAGTGTATTCACTTTTTAAAATTTTCAAACGATTTCCTGTTTTCTTTCTTTTTTTAAGTCTTTTTTCTCTTTCTTTCTTTCCTGAATACAGAAAAAGAAAAAATTCATATTTATTTTTAATTTTTATTAAAAATATTTTTCTTAGTTTTTTCTATTATATTCTTTACTTTTGTGTATATTTTTTCAAATTCTATTTTACCCACATCATCTCATTTTAGTCTACTTCAATGTACTCGCTTTTTCAAATTCTCAAACGATTTCCTTTATTTTCTCGCCCCCCTTTTCTTTCTCTGTTCTGTCAAACCACTTCCGACACCTAGACCAAAACACACCTAGTATCTAGCTCACCTATTTGATTTTTGTGTGTGTGAGTGTTTTTACCTTTTAATTTTAATATTTTTTTAATTTGATTTTTTTAATTTAAATTTTTCTACCTCATTAATTACTTTTATCCCTTCAAAACGACAAAATGAAGGAATTCACCGAAAAACAAAGAGCACAAAGAAATGACAGCCAGGGATTTAACCAACACAGAGACAAGCAAGATGTCTGAACCAGAATTTAGAATCATGATGATAAGAATACTAGCTGGAGGCAAAAATAGATTAGAATCCCTTTCTGCAGAGATAAAAGAAGTAAAAACTAGTCAGAATGAAATTAAAAATGCTATGACTGAGCTGCAATCATGGATAGAGGCAGCGGCAGCAAAGATGGATGAGGCAGAACAGAGATCAGTGATACAGAGGACAAACTTAGAATAATGAAGCAGAAAAAAAGAGGGAGATGAAGGCAAAAGAGCATGATTTAAGAATTAGAGAAATCAGTGACTCATAAAAAGGAATAACATCAGAATCATAGGGGTCCCAGAAGAGGAAAAGAGAGAAACAGGGGCAGAAGGGTTATGTGAGCAAATCATAGCGGAAAACTTTCCTAACCTGGGGAAAGACACAGACAGCAAAATCCAGGAAGCACAGAGGACGCCCATTAGATTCAACAAAAATTGACCATCAACAAGGCATATCATAGTCAAATTCACAAAATACTCAGCCAAGGAGAGAATCGTGAAAGAAGCAAGGGAAAAAAAAGTCCCTAACCTACAAGGGAAGACAGATCAGGTTTGCAGCAGACCTATCCACAGAAACTTGGCAGGCCAGAAAGGAGTGGCAGGATATATTCAGTGTGCTGAATCAGAAAAATATGCAGCCAAGAAATCTTTATCCAACAAGGCTGTCCTTCAAAAGAGAAGGAGAGATAAAAAGTTTCCCAGACGAACAAAAATTAAAAGAGTTTGTGACCATTAAACCAGCCCTGCAAGAAATTTTAAGGGGGACTCTGAGAGGAGAAAAGATGGAAATAAAATACATACATACATACATACATAAGTAAATACCAAAAGCAACAAAGACTAGAAAGGACCAGAGAACACTACCAGAAACTCCAACTCTTACAGGCGACATAATGGCAATAAATTCATATCTTTCAGTACTCACTCTAAATGTCAATGGACTCAATGCTCCAATCAAAAGACATAGGATAACAGAATGGATAAGACAACCAGATCCATCTATATGCAGTTTACAAGAGACCCACTTTAGACCTAAAGGCACCTTCAGATTGAAAGTAAGGGTATGGACAACCATCTATAATGCTAATGGTCAATAAAAGAAAGCCAGAGTAGCCATACTTATATCAGACAATCTAGAGTCTAAAATAAAGACTGTATCAAGAGATGCAGAAGGGCCTTCTATCATAATCAAGGGGTCTATCCACCAAGAAGTCCTAATAATTGTAAACATTTATGCACCAAATATGGGGGTCCCCAAATATATAAATCAATTAATCACAAACATAAAGAAACACATTGATAGTAACACCATAATAGTAGGAGACTTCAGCACCCCACTCACAGCAAAGGACAGATCATCTAATCAAAAAATCAACAAGGAAACAATAGCTTTGAATGACACATTGGACCGGATCGACTTAACAGATATATTCAGGACATTTCATCCTAAAGCAGAAGAACATACATTCTCTCCAGTGCACATGGAACATTCTCCAGAATAGACCACATACTGGGACACAAATAAGCCCTAAGCAAGTACAAAAAGACTGAGAACATACTGTGCATATTTTCAGACCACAATACTATGAAGCTCCAAATCAACCACAGAAAAAATCTGGAAAGGTAACAAATACTTTAGGACTGAAGAACATCCCACTAAAGAATGAATGGGTTAACCAAGAAATTAAAGAAGAAATTAAAAAGTATATGGAAGTCAATGAAAATGATAACACCACAACCCAAAAACTTTGAGATGCAGCAAAGTATATAGCAATCCAGGCCTTCCTAAAGAAGGAAGTATGATCTCAGATATACAACCTAACCTTATGTCTTAAAGAGGTGGAAAAAGAACAGCAAAAAAAAAAAAAAAAAAAAAATCCAAAACCAGAAGAAGACAGAGAATAAGAAGGATTAGAGCAGAAATGAATGCTATGAAAACCAAAAAAGCAGTAGAACAGATCAATGAAACCAGAAGCTGGTTCGTTGACAGAATTAACAAAATTGATAAACCACTAGCCAGTTTGATCAAAAAGAAAAAGGAAAGGACCCAAATAAGTAAAATCAAGAATGAAAGAGGAGAGATCACAACCAACACAGCAGATAAAAACAATATTAATAGAATATTATGAGCAATTATATCCCAATAAGATGGGCAGTCTGGAAGAAATGGACAAATTCCTAGAAACATATACAGTACCAAAATTGAAACAGGAAGAAATAGAAAATTTGAACAGACCCATAACCAGTAAGGAAATCGAATTACTAATCAAAAATCTGCCAAAAAACAAGAGTCCAGGGCCAGATGGCTTTCCGGGGGAATTCTACCAACCTTTTAAAGAAGAGTTAACACCTATTCTCTTGAAGCTGTTCCAAAACATAGAAATGGAAGGAAAACTTTCAAATTCATTCTATGAGGCCAGCATTACCTTGATTCCAAAACAAGACAAAGACCCCACTAAAAAGGGGAACTATAGACCAATTTCCCTGACAACCATGGATGCAAAAATCCTCAACAAGATATTACCCAACCAGATCCAACAATACATTAAAAAAATTATTCACCACGACCAAGTAAGATTTATACCTGGGATGCTGGGCTTGTTCAATATCCACAAAACAATTAATGTGATTCATCACATCAATAAAAGAGAGGACAAGAACCATAAGATCCTCTCAATAGATGCAGAGAAAGCATTTGACAAAATACAGCATCCTTTCTTGGTAAAAACCCTCAAGAAAGTAAGGATAGAAGGAACATACCTCGAGATCATAAAAGCCATATACGAACGACCCAATGCTAATATTATCCTCAATGGGGAAAAACTGAGAGCTTTCCCCCTAAGGTCAGGAACAAGACAGGGATGTCCACTCTCGCCACTGTTATTCAACATATTATTGGAAGTCTTAGCCTCTGCAATCAGACAACACAAAGAAATAAAAGGCATCCAAATCGGCCAGGAGGAGATCAAACGTTCACTCTTTTCAGATGTCATGATACTCTATATGGAAAACCCTAAAGATTCCACCAACAAACTCCTAGAACTGATTCATGAATTCTGCAAACTTTCAGGATGTAAAATCAACGCACAGAAATCGGTTGCATTCCTATACACCAACAATGAAGCAACAGAAAGAGAACTCCAGGATTCGATCTCATTTACGATTGCACCAAAAACCTTAAAATACCTAGGAATAAATCTAACTAAAGAGGTGAATAATCTATACGCTGAGAACTATAGAAAGCTTATGAAAGAAATTGAAGAAGTCCCAAAAAATGGGAAAAAATATTCCATGCTCCTGGATACGGAAGAACAAATACTGTTAAAATGTCGATACCACCCAAATCAATCTACATATTCAATGCAATCCCTATTAAAATAACACCAGCATTCTTCACAGAGTTAGAACAAATAATCCTAAAAATTGTATGGAACCAGAAAAGACCCTGAATAGCCGAAACAATGTTGAAAAAGAAAACCAAAGCAGGAAGCATCACACTCCCAGACTTCAAGAGGTACTATAAGCTGCAATCATCAAGACAGTATGGCATTGGCATAAAAAGAGATACTCAGATCAATTGCAGAGGTACTCTAAGCTGCAAACCCAGAAATGGACCCACAAATGTATGGCCAACTTATCTTTGACAAAGCAGGAAAGAATATCCAATGGAATAAAGACAGTCTCCTTCGCAAATGGTGCTGGGAAAACTGGACAGCAACATGCAGAAGAATGAACCTGGACCACTTTCCTACACCATACACAAAAATAAACTCAAAATGGATGAAAGACCTCAATGTAAGACAGGAAGCCATCAAAATCTTCCAGGAGAAAGCAGGCAAAAACCTCTTGATCTTGGCCGCAGCAACTTCTTATTAAACACATCTCTGGCGGCAAGGGAAACAAAAGCAAAAATGAACTACTGGGACCTCATCAAAATAAAAATCTTTCCCACAGCGAAGGAAACAATTAGCAAACTAAAAGGCAACTGACAGAATGGGAGAAGATATTTGCAAATGACATATCAGATAAAGGGTTAGTATCCAAAATCTATAAAGAACTTATCAAACTCAACAGCCAGAAAGCAAATAATCCAGTGAAGAAATGAGCAGAAGACATGAAGAGACACTTCTCCAAAGAAGACATCCAGATGGCCAACCGACACATGAAAAAATGCTCAACTTCACTCATCATCAGGGAAATACAAATCAAAACCACAATGAGATACCACCTCACACCTGTCAGAATGGCTAACATTAACAACTCAGGCAACAACAGATGTTGGCGAGGATGTGGAGAAAGTGGATCTCTTTTGCACTGCTGGTGGGAATGAAAACTGGTGAAGCCACTCTGGAAAACAGTGTGGAGGTTCCTCAAAAAATTAAAAATTGAGGGGCTCCTGAGTGGCTCAGTTGTCTAGCATCCGACTTCAGATTGGGTCATGATCTCACAGCTCATTAGTTCGTGTCCCACATCGGGCTCTGTGCTGACAGTTCGGAGCCTGGCACCTGCTTCAGATTCTGTGTCTCCCTCTCTTTGCCCCTTCCCAACTCGTGCCATGTCTCTGTCTCTCAAAAATAAATAAACATTAAAAAAATTAAAAAGTGAATTAAAAATAGAACTACGCTATGACCCAGCAGATGCATTACTACGTATTTATCTAAGGGATATAGGTGTGCTGTTTCAAAGGGGTACATACACCCCAATGTTTATAGCAGCACTATAGATAATAGCCAGAGTATGGAAAAAGCCCAAATGTCCATCGACTGATGAGTGGATAAAGAAGATGTGGTATATATATTCAATTACTCGGCAATCAAAAAGAATGAAATCTTGCCATTTGCAACTACATGGATGGAACTGGAGGGTATTATGCAAAGTGAAATTAGTCAGTCAGAGAAAAAAATATTTTATGACTTCACTCATATGAGGACTGTATTTATTTTTCACATGAGGAATTTAAGATATAAAACAGATGAACATAAAAGCAGGGAAGCAAACATAATATAAAAACAGGGAGGGTGACAAAACATAAAAGACTTAAATATCGAGAACAAACAGAGGGATGCTGGACTGATTGTGGGAGGGGGATGGTCTAAATGTGTAAGAGGCCTTAAGGAATCTACTCCTGAAATCATTGTTGCACCATATGCTAACTAACTTGGATGTAAATTAAATAATAAATAAACCCTATTGAGATTAAAAAAAAAAAAACAACTCATTGAGTCGTATGTACTAGGCAAGCACTGTGGTAATAGCACAGCAACAGGCTTAGGTACCATTTGAATGTTAATATTATGGATAAAACTTAGCCACAAGGATGATATGAAACCTCTTAAAAACCAGGCTATTATTAACTGGTAGAGCTGGGATTCAAACCCAGGGAATCAAATATGAGAGTCTTCATTAAACATTCAAATAATTCTGTGAATAACGTATTAGGGAGTTGTCAACTTTATTCTGTTAAAATAAGAATGACCATTGAAAACTATGTGTCAAGGCTAGAGACAAGGGAAGCAGTGGGGTGGCAGTTTCATCAGCACAGTTGTTAATCAGTAAGAACTGAACTGTGATGATGATAATGACAATAAAATTAAGTGACACAAAAAAGTATCTCCATTTCATTTTAGCTCATCATCAAATTTCTCTTTCTTCTTTCTTTTTTCATAAAACCATATTAAATTTTAGAAAATAGTGGAAAACAGGGGCACCTGGGTGGCTAAGTTGGTTGAGTGTCTTACTCGATCTCAACTCAGGCCATGGTCTCATAGATTTCGAGACTGAGACCTACATTGGGTTCTGCAATTCTGTGCTGACAGCAGGGAACGTGCTTGGGATTCTCTCTCTGCCACTTTCTCTCTCCCACAAAAATTAAATAAGTAAGTAAATAAATAAATAAACCTTTAAAACAATGCTGGAAACTAAACAGAAATAAAAATAATTTCTATAATCTCATAATCTTAATATTTTTGTATATTCCCTTTTTATATTTTAATTTTGTCCAAATGATTACCTATATGAGCACTTTCATACATACATATATTCCTTTTCAGTTATTGTTACTCTTTATAATTTACACAGGGGAATATGTCTTCTATGAGAAAATATTATGTCAAATGAATATTTAACTTCACAGGTGTCTACCTCCCTTGCAAGCAGTGACATGGGTATTCAAACTATGAGGCATAATTTTTCACCAAAAAAAGTCGCTATTTTAAAAATAATTTTTTGTTTATTAATTTTAGAGAGACAGAGTGTGAGTGGTGGAGGGGCAGAGAGAAAGGGAGACACAGAATCCAAAGCAGGCTACAGGCTCTGAGTTGTCAGCACAGAGCCCAACACAGAGCTCAAACACACAAGCTGTGAGACATGACCTGAGCCAAAGTAGGATGCTTAACCCACTGAGCTACCCAGGTGCCCCAGAAGTGGCTACTTTTAAAAAAGTAATAATAAGTAATAAGTAATAATAGCAATAACCAGTAATGGTGAAGATGAAGTAAAATACACACTCTCTTGCATTCCTGGTTGGTCTTCAAATTACAACAATCCATCAAAATACAGAAAAAAACAGGCTTTAGTAAGCAATTTAGCCAAATGCTCTAAACAGTTTCTTCATCTGTGGCAAAAGACAAACATGCCCAAATACATTTCCCATAAAATTCTACTTTAGAAATTTGTCCAAAGGACATGCTCATAAATGCTTCATATATACTTAGGAAGATGATTATTTCAGTATTTTTTAAATTTTTATTTATTTTTTGAGAGAGAGAGAGAGAGAGAGAGAGAGCAGGGGAGGGTCAGAGAGAGAGAGGGAGACACAGAATCCGAAGCAGGCTCCAGGGTCTGAGCTGTCAGCACAGAGCCTGACATGGTGCTTGAAACCACAAGCTGTGAGATCATGATCTGAGCCGAAGTCAGACGCTTAACTGACTGAGCCACCCAGGTGCCCCTCAGTATTTTTGATAAAAGTGAAAATTGGAATATATACAGATGTCTAAGTTTGAAATTAATTATACTAATTCCTTATGATGAAATTTTAGTCAGCTATTAAAAGTCATGCCATGAAGGGGCGCCTGGGTGGCTCAGTCGGTTAAGCGTCCGACTTTGGCTCAGGTCACGATCTCACGGTATGTGAGTTCGAGCCCTGCGTCGGGCTCTGTGCTGACTGCTCAGAGCCTGGAGCCTGTTTCAGATTCTGTGTCTCCCTCTCTCTCTGACCCTCCCCCGTTCATGCTCTGTCTCTCTGTCTCAAAAATAAATAAACATTAAAAAAAAAATTAAAAAAAAAGTCATGCCATGAAAAATTAATAAACATTATGAGGTATTTTTAAGAACATGTTATTGCTAATTAAAAAGTCAGGTGACCAGATACTATGTACTATGCATAAAACTAATTATAAAACTACCTCTAATATGTTATCCAAATAATGCTATAGCACTGGACAACTGTTACTAGGTATTTTGCATTCTTTGCTTTTGAGTTTTCTATAATTTTCCTATTTCTACCTTCTGCATGTATTGTACATTTTTAATGAAAAAAATTGTATATTGATTGATTAGACTCTTTAATTTAAAAATAGAATGTTTTCACATCCTTTATATCTAACCAATGTGTTTTCAAAGGACCACTCTGATTTCTGATGGCAATATTGCCACTTGTGCTTGCTTTAGTTCAAATTTATTGATGTATTGTAGCTTAGTCTTTTATTTTTAGTATTCCTGTGCAATTTAGTTTTAGATGTGCTTTTTAAATGAAGCATCATTTGGAATTTTGTTTTGTATCTGCTCTGGCAGACATTGTCTTAAAGATGGCAGTATAAAGATATTCATGCTTGTTTAGGATTTATTATATTTTGTCCTGCATCTGATAGACTCCTTTTAACTTTTTTACTCCCTCTCCTCTCTCCCATCCCTTTAGGTTTTGCTGTCTAGTTCTTTCACTAGTCTGCATGATTTATATTTTTTTAAGTTTATTTATTTTGAGAGAGAGAGAGAGAGAGGGAGAGAGAATCCCAAGTGGGCTCCATTCTCAGCGCAGAGCCTGATGCAGGCTGGATCCTATGATCTCTCTCTTTTTTTTTAATTTATTTATTTCTGAGAGAGAGAGACAGAGTGCGAGCAGGTAGGGGCAGAGAGAGAGGGAGACACAGAGTCTGAAGCAGGCTCCAGGCTCTGAGCTGTCAGCACAGAGCCTGACGCGGGGCTCAAACTCAAGAACTGTGAGATCATGACCTGAGCTGAAGCCAGACGCTTAACCGACTGAGCCACCCAGGTGCCCATGGATCCTATGATCTTGAGATCATAACCTGAACTAATATCAATAGTCTGACACTTAACTGACTCAGCCACAGAGGCACCCTTGCATGATTTATCTTTTATCTCTGTACCAAACACAAGTGCAGAAAGTTTATGATTTCTGAATGAATGAATGATCTAATAATCCAAATACAGAAATGACAGTTCTGTCACACAACTTAAACTTTATTTACATTCACATTAAACCAAGTGAATGTACATATATTTTTAATTATAATGTAAGACACATAGAAATCAAATGGAGAGACTTTTCTTGATTGCTGTTCTTTCATTTTCTCTATACACAGATCATTTAACTTTTTATCTAAAACTCCATTTCATTTTCTAAAATATTACTTTGTCTTATACTTTTTTTCAAAATAAGGAAATAGTTAAATTTCTCCATACAAGTTTTGTTTCATGATGTATTTATGTGTATCAATAAGTCTACTAGGTTTAACCCAAGAGTTCTTTTTCACTACAACTTTCAAATTTAAGAATTCTCTCTCCTTGTTTTACCTGTTAGTGGCTTTTTATATATTTCTGGTACATCTGTAAGATTTATTTTGCAGGGAAAAGAGACACTTAGCTAACATGTTGTTTGAGAATATAAATCTGAAAATGCCTTTGTGTGGTCTTTTCAGGGAAATGGCAGCTTTGTATCATATGTGACTCTCACACCACTGTCTTTTATCTGTTATTAAAGAGGAGGAGAAAACATAAAGTCATTATGAATTTAACTCTTCTGAAATCATCTCAGCAAGAGAAATTCTGGTGCAAACTGATGATATATATAAGAGTATGTTCCCATTCCTCATCTAATTTTTCATCAAAATCAATCACAAATTGATGAAAACAAAAACTAAGAACTGACTTAGAACAAGAAAACATATTTCTACCGAACTTAATGCCTACATGCATCTTTTACATTGATTTCTTATGTCTGAAAATCTAGGTCCAGAAGCTCATTAGGGCAGCTTTTCAAGTGGTGGTTAATTCCATAAATTCATTTGCTTCAAGGTGCTGGTTAGATGCAGATAAAACATTATAAGTATCATAATCAGACTTGCAGATATAGTAGCAATTTCTTTCATTAGGCATTATCTTCCTTTCAAAAATTAATTTGAATGTTTTCTAAGAATTAATGACATATAACAATATCAGCTATTATGTAGTGAGTCTCTCTCTTTGTGTCTGTGTGTTTGTGTATATGTATACATATAAAACTGTTATTTGATATGTACATCAAATGACACCATGTTAAGCCTTTAATTCATTAAGTAAATGCTAACAGAATTGGTATACTTCACATTGCTCTAGACTTTCTATAGATATGTGTGGGGTAAGAGAAGTGACAGTTACATTTGTTTCCTTATACCCCACTTATGATTATTTTCTTTAATGCTTGACTTGGTTAATTGTGACTCTAAATGAATAATACATTCCTTTGCATTTACATGTAAAACCTAAGCAACTAGGAGGAGCTACAGCTCCATGGTAAATTATAATCTGTACTTGAAGAACTTCAATATTAAGAAAGAGTTTAAAAAAATATATGACATGTATATAATTTAAGGTACCAGAATTAATTTTGCCTCCTTCCTAGATCTTACCAATTATATATTCTATTCATAACAAAAATTCTGTCATTATTCTTGATGATTAACATCTAGTAATTAAAAACATTTTGCTATGCTTTCTAGATCTGCCCTTATTTCTGCTGCATGGATCCAATGCAATCATATTGAATTAATTTTTGCTTGAGTAGTTCACTATAAATACAATGAAAACCCATTATTTCATTTTGAAAAGTTAGATTGGATACATAAATTTCATTATTCATTAAATAATTAGTGACCCCAAATATATTTCTTTTGTAGATTCAATCAGTTATATAATGATTTTTTTATTTTAATTTCAGTATGACAAAAATACCAAAATTGTCTTACTTGGTTTTTAAATTGTGTGCACTGTGGCTATAGTACATTATACCGCTTAAAGCAATGTTATTTATAGTAAAAATTTACAGTGAATATAAATTTAAAAATTTAAAAATTTAAAAATTATGGGTGATGATATACTCATTTAAATAATTTTCCCAGAGAATTTAATTTACCACATTTTAGGATTTTAGAATATTTGACTAGTTCTTTTGTACTCATATACACATATAGACATATGCTCATATATCAAGATCATTCCAAATGGCATATTTTACTATTACTTGCATGATGACTAACATTACATTGTCATGATTGATTATGAACACAAATTTGTCATCAAGTAGACTTGACTCAGAATCTTGCCTCTGTGACTAATTAGGTATGTGACCTTAGTTTTGCTAGACCTTATCTATAAACCTGTCATAATATTTACCATAAATATTTTTGCTACAATATTAATTAACTAGGTGAAAAAATTTCCAAGTTTATTGTTATTATTGTAGGATGCTATTAAATATTATTAGGTTGGAACTGGGTAAGAAAAGATTATTTGCCTCCCATCTTGGGACATATGCAATAAGATAAATCATTACAAATTGAAAAAAATGTAATTTGCAGTCTTTGATTTCACTGTGTTTTGAAATTCTAAGTGAGGGTGTTATGAAAGTAAATAATATAATATGGGCTTTGAGAATTGAGCCTTCCCTATATTTGAATTAGTGGGTTGGCCCCTAGGTGGGGGCCACTTGATGGGAGGAAGGCATCTTGGATTCCTTCATATCCAGAATATTTTCAATTTCCAAAGGAAAAATGCAAGAGACTTTCCGACTAATGAATAGCCCTGAAATTTGTGATTCATTTCTTGGGATTAGTTAGGATCCTATTGTCTTTTGAGAACTGAAAGAAAATCTATAGGATATAGAATCATAAAACAACTGATATTAAATATTGTCATGTATAGAATCATAAAACAACTGATATTAAATATTGTCATGTAAAGAAAAAAATCTAGTTAGTGGCAACTGTTACATAATTGCTCAAATGATTTGGTTTTTATAATTGACACATGTGACTTCAAATCAGGTTTTTTCATTAGAATACAGAACTGTCCAATATTGCAATAGGTACAGGTGGTGATTTAAATTTAATTAAAGGGTAAATTTAATTTAAAATTCAGTTCTTTAGTCAGACAGGGCACATTTCAACTGCTTAATAGCTACATGTATCTTGTCACTATAGTCATATACATCACAGAATACACCATACCCATCATCATAGAATGTTCTATTAGACAACATTGTTATAAACCAGTGTTCCTCAACTTAAAAAAAAATCCTATAGTCTTTTGAGACTTTTTCCCCCCAATCACCCATACTGTGAAATTTTAATGCCAGAGATATATGTTTTATGCAACTATGTCTTACACATAAAAAAGTAAGATCCTCCAACTTCATTGAGAATGCATGATGTAGACTTATGGAAAGAAAAAGAATTAATCCACAGACTAATGCCATAAAAGGAAGAACAGAATTTTTCCACGTGTTCATTCACATTTAAAAATTCTATGAACCATTTATTTACCTTCCTGAACATGCAAATAATTGTAATTAAAGTGAATATGTTGAGGAGCAGTCACGGAGCCAACATGGTGGAGAAGTAGGGGGAATCCATACTTCCCGTGTCTCTCAAACAAAGAAGTGTAGAAGCCAAAGGACTTTGAACACCGGAGCCTGGGAGGAAAGGAGACTGAATCTACTAGGAAGAAAATGGGAAGCTAGAAAAAAATAGTTGGTGTTTTGGGGTTTTTGTTTTTAGTCTTTAGGTTATTGTTTTTGTTTATTTGTTTGTTTGTGTTATTTGTTTGTGTGTTTGCATGCTTTTGTCTCCTGTTTGTCTGTTTTCCTTTACAGGGCTATTCCAAGGAACAAAAAAAGCACATGTGGTGGAAGGTCCAAAATATTACTAGGAGTAGGGTAATAAAATAAACAAAGTCAGCAATAAACAAAGTCAATAAAATAAACAACAGAGAGCAAGTAACAATCCCCGAAAAAACACCTCCTGAAGGGCAGGGTCCTGGACAGTGTATGACCCTCCTTTAATATAGCAGTGCTCCCAGGTGCAGAACACACACCAAGCTTTTTTTTTTATTTTATTTTAAATTTATTTATTTTTGACAGAGAGTGCGAGCATGAGCTGGGGAGGTGAAGAGAGAGACAGAGGGAGACACAGAATCTGAAACAGGCTCCAGGCTTCAGGCTGTCAGAACATAGCCTGATGCGGGGCTTGAACTCACAAACTGTGAGATAATGACCTGGGCCGAAGTCGGACGCTTAACAACTGAGCCACACAGGCGCCACCACAGCCAGCTTTTAAAATGCATAAGGGACAGAAAACTAGCCAAAATGATGAAACAGAAGAATTCTCCTCAAAAGAAACTTCAGGAAGTAGCAACAGCTAATGAATTGATCAAAAACTATTTAAACAATATAATGGAACAAGAATTGAGAATAATAGTCATAAAATGAATCTCTGGGCTTGAAAAAGCATACAGTATAGCAGAGAATCTATTACTACAGAGATCAGGGGACTAAGAAATAGTTATAAGGAGCTAAAAAATGCTATAAATGAGGTACAAAATAAAATGGAGGCAGCTACGGTGCAGATTGAAGAGGGAGAAGAGTGAATAGGTGAATTAGAAGACAAAATTATGGAAAAAGAGGAAGCTGGAAACAGAGAGAGAAAAAAATCCAGGAGTACAAGGGGAGAATTAGAGAACTAAGTGATGCAATCAAACAGAACAATATCTGTATGATAGGAATTCCAGAAGAAGAAGAGAGAGAGAAAGGAGCTGAAGGTGTACTTGAACAAATCACAGCTGAGAACTTCCCTGGTCTGGGGAAGGAAAAAGACATTGAAATCCAAGAGGCAAAGAGAACACCCTTCAGACGTAACTTGAATCGATCTTCTGCACGACATATCATAGTGAAACTGGCAAAATACAAGGACAAAGAAAGAATTCTGAAAGCAGCTAGGGATAAACGGGCCCTAACATACAAAGGAAGACACATAAGGGTAGTAGCAGACCTATACTGAATATTGGCAGGCCAGAAAGGAATGGCAGGAAATCTTCAATGTGATGAACAGAAAAAAATATGCAGCCAAGAATCCTTTAGCCAGCAAGTCTGTCATTCAGAATACAAGGAGAGATAAAGGTTTTCCCAAACAAACAAAAACTGAAGGAATTCATCACCACTAAACCAGCCCTACAAGAGGTCCTAAGGGGGATTCTGTGAGTGAAATGCTGCAAGGACCACAAAATACCAGAGACACCACTACAAGCATGAAACTTACAGATATCACAATGACTCTAAACCCATATCTTTCTATAATAACACTGAATGTAAATGGACTAATGCTCCAACCAAAAGACATGGGGTATCAGAATGGATAAGAAAACAAGACCCATCTATTTGCTATCTACAAGACTCATTTTAGATCTGAGGACACTTAGGATTGAAAGTGAGGGGATGGGGAACTATCTATCATGCTAGTGAAAGTCAAAAGAAAGCTGGAGTAGCCATACTTGTATCAGACAAACTGGACTTTAAATTAAAGGGTAACAAGAATGAAGAAGAGCATTATATAATAATTACAGGGTCAATCCATCAGGAAGAGCTAATAATTATAAATGTCTATGTGCTGAATATGGGATCCCCTGGATATATAAAACAATTAATTACAAACATAAGCAACCTTATTGATAAGAATGTGGTAATTTAGGGGACTTTAATACCCCTCTTACAACAATGGATAGATCATCTAGACATGGGATCAATAAAGAAGCAAGGGCCCTGAATGATACATTGGATCAGATGGACTTGACAGATATATTTAGAGCTCTGCATCCCAAAGCAACAGAATAGACTTTCTTCTCGAGTGCACATGGAACACTGTCCAAGGTAGATCACATAGTGGGTCACAAAACAGCCCTTCATAAGTATAACAGAATTGAGATCATACCATGCATACTTTCAGACCACAATGCTATGAAAATTGAAATCAACCACAGGAAAAAGTCTGGAAAACCTCCACAAGCATGGAGTATAAAGAACACCCTACTAAAGAATGAATGGGCCAACTAGGCAATTAGAGAAGAAATTTAAAAATATATGGAAACAAATGAAAATGAAAACACAACAATCCAAACGCTTTGGGATGCAGCGAAGGCAGTCCTGAGAGGAAAATACATTGCAATCCAGGCCTATCTCAAGAAACAAGAAAAATCCCAAATACAAAATCTAACAGCACACCTAAAGGAAGTTGAAGCAGAACACCAAAGACACCCCAAACCGAGCAGAAGAGAAATCATAAAGATCAGAGCATAAATAAACAATATAGAATCTAAAAAAAAAAAAAACAGTAGAGCAGATCAATGAAACCAAGAGTTGGTTTTTTGAAAAAATAAACAAAATTGAGAAACCCCTAGCCAGGCTTCTCAAAAAGAAAAGGGAGAGGACCCAAATAGATAAAATCATGAATGAAAATGGAATTATTACAACCAATCCCTCAGAAATACAGGCAATCATCAGGAAATACTATGAAAAATTATATGCCAACAAACTGGACAACCTGGAAGAAATGGACAAATTCCTAAGTACCCACACACTTCCAAAACTCAAACAGGAAGAAATAGAAAATTTAAGCAGACCCATAACCAGCGAAGAAATTGAATCAGTTATCAAAAATCTTCCAACAAATAAGAGTCCAGGACCAGATGGTTTCCCTGGGGAATTCTACCAGACATTTAAAGCAGAGATAATACCTATCCTTCTCAAGCTGTTCCAAAAAATAGAAAGGGAAGGAAAACTTCCAGACTAATTCTCTGAAGCCAGCATTACTTTGATTCCCAAAACCAGAGAGAGACCCAGCAAAAAAAAAAAAAAAAAAAAAAGAGACAGAGAGACAGAGAGAGAGAGAGAGAGAGAGAGAGAGAGAGAACTACAGGCCAATATCCCTGATGAATATGGATGCAAAAATTCTCTACAAGATACTAGCAAATCGAATTCAACAGCATATAAAAAGAATTATTCACCATGATCAAGTGGGATTCATTCCTGGGCTGAAGGGCTGGTTCAATATTTGCAAATCAGTCAATGTGATACATCACATTAATAAAAGAAAAGATAAAAACTATATTATCCTGTCAATCAATGCAGAAAAAAGCAATTGACAAAATTCAGCATTCTTTCTTAATAAAAACCCTCGAGAAAGTCGGGATAGAAGGAACATACTTAAACATCATAAAAGCCATTTACGAAAAGCCCCAGCGAATACCATCATCAGTGGAGAAAAACTGAGAGCTTTCCCCCTGAGATCAAGAACACAACAGGGATGTCCACTCTCGCTGCTGTTGTTTAACATAAAGTTGGAAGTTCTAGCATCAGCAATCAGACAACAAAAGGAAATCAAAGGCATCCAAATTGGCAAAGATGAAGTCAAGCTTTCGCTTTTTGCAGATGACATGATACTATACATGGAAAACCCAATAGACTCCACCAAAAGTCTGCTACAACTGATATATGAATTCTGAAAAGTCGCAGGATACAAAATTAATGTACATAAATCAGTTGCATTCTTATACACTAATAATGAAGCAACAGAAAGACAAATAAAGAAACTGACCCCATTCACAGTTGCACCAAGAATCATAAAATATGTAGGAATAAACCTAAACAAAGATGTAAAGGATCTGTATGCTGAAAACCATAGAAAGTTTATGAAGGAAATTGAAGAAGATATAAAGAAATGGAAAAACATTCCATGCTCATGGATTGGAAGAATAAATATTGTTAAAATGTCAATACTACACAAAGCTATCTATATATTCAATGCAATCCCAATCAAAATTGCACCAGCATTCTTCTCAAAGCTAGAACAAGCAATCCTAAAATTTGTATGGAACCACAAAGACCCCAAATAGCCAAAGTAATATTGAAGAAGAAAACCAAAGCGGGAGGCATCACAATCCCACACTTTAGCCTCTACTACAAAGCTGTAATCATCAAGACAGCATGGTATTGACACAAAAACAGACACATAGACCAATGGAATAGAATAGAGACTCCAGAATTGGACCCACAAAAGTATGGCCAACTAATCTTTGACAAAGCGGGAAACAATATCCAATGGAAATAAGACAGCCTCTTTAACAAATGGTCCTGGGAGAACTGGACAGCAACATGCTGAAGAATGAAACTAGACCACTTTCTTATACCATTCACCAAGACAAACTCAAAATGGATGAAGGACCTGAATGTGAGACAGGAAACCATCAAAACCCTAGAGGAGAAAGCAGGAAAAAACCTCTCTCACCTCAGCCACAGCAATTTCTTATATGACACATCTCCAAAGGTAAGGGAATTAAAAGCAAAAATGAACTATTGGGACCTCATCAAGATAAAAAGCTTCTGCACTGCAAAGGAAACCATCAACAATACTAAAAGGCAACCAACAGAATGGGAAAAGATATTTGCAAATGACATATCAGACATAGGGCTAGTATCCAAAATCTATAAAGAACTCACCAAACTCCACACCTGTAAAACAAATAATCCAGGGAAGAAATGGGCAGAAGACATGAATAGACACTTTGGTAAAGAAGACATCCAGATGGCCAACAGGCACATGAAAAGATGCTCATCGTCACTCCTCATCAGGGAAATGCAAATCAAAACCACACTGAGATACCACCTCATGCCATTCAGAGTGGAAGAAATCAGAGACTATAGATGCTGGAGAGGATGTGGAGAAATGGGAACTCTCTTGCACTGTTGGTGGGAATGCAAACTGGTGCAGCCACTCTGGAAAACAGTGAGGTAATTCAATTTCTAATCGTTTTATAAGTCTGCTGCATTAAGGAATTATCTAATCCTTTCCATTTCCACTGCCACAAGTCTAAATCAGATCTCTGTTTACTTTATATTTAAAATCATGTAAGAGATTATTTGTTTCTTTTCAACTTAATCTATGCTCACAGAATATTTAAATTGATTGTCTTACACAGGCAATTCCTGTATTGCTACTCTATTGCTTTAAGACTTTCAATGGCTACCTGTTACCAAGACTTAAAGTACAAATTCCATATTTCTTATTTCTTATTTTTGACTAGTACTGAAGAATTAAATCAAAACTTGTCCAACAATGAGTTCTCTGGAAGAAGCTCTCTGGAAGAAGAAATAAGAAAAACGAACCATTATCTCAAAACTTTTTAAAACACTGCAATATCAAAGAACAGCTCTCATATATGTGTTCTGGAAGAAGATTAATGGTTGATGAAAATTATTCAAAGTTCAAGTTGTTCCTAGAATTGAACACTGTTCACATTCTCAGAAGGTGTAGGGAAAATGAGGATGTGTTAGTAACAGAACAGGATGTTGAGCAGCCAGTCTGGGGTCATAGGTTAGTAGTTGTTGGTTAGACAATTTTGGAGTTTAGCCACAGGGATTGGGAAGAACAATTTGGGGCCAGGCTTTTGCAAGTGTATATGGAAAAATTAAGTCCTATTGGACTTTCACAGTTGTATTTCTAGTTTGTACATGAAAAGATGATATAATGTTATCCTCAACAGAAATGCAGAGACATTTCATAGCTTTACTACCTGCTATTTTATCAAAGCAATAGTTAATATTTCAGTGATAAGAATTCTTGAAATCTAAACTGAGATGTCACTGTTGATTTTGACATTAACATAATTATATTAACTTAATGTGGTAATACAGTATATTTGAGGGAAGGATTAGATTTTCTGTATGCAACTAATGTGATTGTATTACAGTTTTCTATTACTTTATTAAAAATTATAATACAAACATTAACACAAATCAAAAATTAACTTATTATGGGAAACAGTAAAAATTAGACAAAAAATTAAAAATATATGATCCAACAATTCCACTTCTGGGCATATATCCAAAGGAAAGAAAAGCACCACATCACAGAGATATCTGCATTCCCATGTTCACAGCAACATTATCTATAAGAGCCAAAACATGGAAACAACTTAAGTGCCCATCAATGAATGAATGGATAGAGAAGTTGTGGGATAGATATAAACTATATATTTATAATTACATATTATTATACACAAATATAGTAATATTTATATAATATTTAGATATTATATATCTATATAAATGGACAATTGTTCAGCCATAAAAAAGTAGGAAATCTTGCCATTTGCAACAACATAGATGGAGTTTAAGGGTATTATTCTAGTGAACTAGTTAAAGACAAATACTGTATGATCTGTCACTTACATGTGGAATCTAAAAAACCAAATAACAAACCAAACAACAATAACAAAAAATTCAAAGAAAAATAGATCAGAGTTGTGGTTACCAGATGTGGGGGGAGGTAGAGGTTAGGAGAATTGGATGAATGTGGTCAAAATATACAAAGTACCAGTTATAAGATAAGTAAGTACTGAGGATGTAATGTACATGATGACTATTGCTAATACTGCTGTGTAGTACATTTGAAAACTGTTGAAGGAATAAATCTTAAGAGTTCTCATCACAGGGGAAAACACACATATTTTTTTCTTTTTTTCTTTTTGGCAACCAAATTACATGATAAATGTTAAGTAAACTTATTTTGGTAACCATTTAATAAGGTATATAAGTCATTATGCTGTACACCTTGGACTTATACAGTGCCATACAATTATATCTCAATAAAACTGGAAAAAAATTTCCAGCTCAGAAAAATTTATTTATTTATAAGAATTCTAACAAATATGATTAATATATTTAAATTACTATAATGATAAGAAACTGTTTCCCTTAGTTATTATTGATTCTCTTATATCTTGTGTTCTTCATTTTTCTATTCAGAAGTACAAATTAGAGAAGTCTGAGTCATCCATGAATTCCTTATGTCCCAAACCTAACTTTTAAAAAAAAATATTTTTAATATTTATTTATTTGAGAGAGAAAGAGAGAGAGACAGAGAGAGAATATGAGCAAGGCAGGGCAGAGAGAGAGAGGAAGACACAGAATATGAAGTGGGCTCCAGGCTCTGAGCTGTCAGCACAGAGCCCAATGTGAGGCTCGAACTCATGGGCCAAGCCATGAGATCATGACCTGAGCTGAAGCTGGACACTTAACCAACTGAGCCACCCAGGCACCCCATCCCATACCCAGCTTTTTAATAATAAAAAAATTTTCTACTTCCCTGGCAACTGCCTTGGGTCTGTTTCACTACATCTCAAATGTGTTTTAAGGACATTATTTTTCTAAAAAGGACATTATTTCAACAACATCCTTTTTGGATTTACACTAACTTCTACCATATCAATTTATTTTTTTAAACGCTAATAATATTTTATGTTTTCTGCTTGATAACTTTCAATAATTTCTCCATGAAAAAAATTCTTATTGAAATATAATACCCTTCACATTTTCTATACCTTTTTAGCCTTACTGTGAACCATTTATAGAATGGAACTCTAATCATACCCCTTGACACTCAATGGAGATGCTCCATCTGCAATAATTTGGATTTCCTTTTCCTACCTTCTCCAATTGTGAAGGTGCATTTTCCTTTGAATCTAAATCCATATGCCACATTATCTTTGGATAATATTCTGATACATTAGAGTGGATAGTTTCTTCCTTTATCGCCATATAAATATGTATAGTTGCCACAATGAGGCTAATTATTTATTTGCAAGACTCTGAGCTCGTTAAAACTTCATTCATGCAGTTCTAGTACCTAATACAAATGCTTGTCACTTTCACCTTACTGTATATGGAGAAATGATTTTTATTATAATAATTTTCATTAGATGATTGGGTGATTTCTTAGGTAACTTTCTTTAAAACTTTTTATTTCTTCATAAATTTTAAGAATGATTATATTATTATTTCAAAATAATTTTTAGTGACTGTGGCTATGCCTTGATTATTGAAAAAGCAGTTGTTTACACATTTTAGTAGTTGATCTTGAGTTGTAGACGAGGTAAATGGCAATGGCCCAGAGGTTTGAAAAATGCATATGAGGAGTTAAAACTGCTTTTATAGTAAAGGTTGTAAAAGCAAGAAGCACTTCTGGGGAAGTCTTTTCAGTTAACAGCATTGCTAGGAGATTGAAGAGAGAGATTTATAATGATGGGTTGATGTTTTCAAACAATCAACAGGCCCAGGAGACAAAATTATGACAAATAGCTTGTTTCCAGTGGGAATGGAGGGAGGGAGTATAGGAGATCAGGTGTATGAGCTGGAGGATAAATGTCTTAGTTGCACTGTACACGAGAATACAGCTGGTGTAAATAGCATGACTTGGGTAATAGTACACAGAACAAGTGAAGGAGAGGATGATAAATTTAGAGATTGCCACTGTGGATCATAGTGTGAGTCCATCCAGTGTAAAATTCTTCCTATGGCAATAACCAATATTTAATGTTCAAAAAGAAGATGAAAGCTCACAGACTGTGCCTAGGTGACTTATTCAATGTTATTCATCAGGTGACAAATTTCTGTATCAGTCCCATATGTAATCATTGAACATCTTGAATCATGCAGTTTGAATAGTCTTGTCATATATTTTTCTGGCGGATCCGCAAATAGTATTGGTGGACATAAAGGTAGTCAGGCTTATAAAACAATTCCTGTCCACTATTTGTTTTAACGATTTCATTTGCCATTAAAATCTGGTAATCCACTTCAGGTTAGACATATACAGAAACTGAGTATCATTTAGACAAGCTGGAGTCACAATACACTTAAACACATGTTAAACAGTAATGCACTGGCATTCACATAGCCAATAAAAGCCAGCCTGCTTTAGAATGTTCAAATTACTCTTAACTTATGTTTCTGTATTTATAATTTTTAAAACTGATATTATTTTTAAACTACTGAAATCCTCAGAAGAATACAATTGTTATACATTCCTACTCAAATAGACAAAAGTAGATTATATCAGGTTATAATCAGAGGAAATGGAGTGAAAAACAGAACATATTTATCAAGTATAATGCTGCTACTGATTCAGACCTTGCTCTTGAGAACATCAAAAAGGAATGATTAAGAGCAATACAAGGACACTGTGTGCCAGGAAGATGAACCAGTGAGAAAGAAAAGCCATGTTAAAATCTTGAAGACACACAACAAGTAACTCTTTCATTTAAAGAATATATCTTTCATAATCTTCCTTATTATACAGGCAGTGGCTGTGAACTGTTAACTAAGGTATGCAATGTACTCTTAAGTACAATTATCATAATTTAATTTCATCCTAAGAAATGCTCCTGATGTAATCACACATCTAGGTTCAGTAACTAACAATGGGGTTTGTAGATGATGAAATGGATTCTGTCCAAGGGATGTATTTTTTTTTCCTCGTGAGCTTCCTAGATGAAAGTTAGCTTCAAGGTTTACAGTGACATATATAGAAAAGGATCACTTTTACATTTCAGAAGTTCTGTTCACTGCTTCATAGTTACTAAGGAAGAACTACTAAGGTAGCTGTAGGAAAGCCACCATCCACCTACAATGATGAGATATGCACTGATAGATGTATGCTACACACTGTTGGGATAACAAAAAATAAGTCAGGATAGTTCCTATATTTTAAGGCTATCTTGTTTGACAACCAGAGAAACAAACAACAGAATTAATAGAAACTGGAATTGGAAGGGATCTCCTTTTAATTAAGAAAAAATCAGGTATAGAAAAATAATAAAGCTAATGATGGTAGCAGAATTAGAACTTGGATCTCCTAATCACCACCTGAACAGCTTTTGAAAATGGTACTACACTGTCTATAACATAAGAAAGAATATACAATTTCTGATCCACCTGCATTGTCTGTTTTGCCTCTTGCCCCTTATATATTTGTATAGTGAGGTGGGCATTTAGTGCAAAAGCTGTTAAGAGATTAGAAATCAGAAATGTTTTGGGCTTTAGTCCTACCTTTGCCACATTTTAGATATAAGATGTATGGGGAATAATTTATCCTTCAGTAGATATATTAGTTTGTTATTGCTGCATAACAAATCACCACAAATTTAATAGCTTAAAGCATGACACATTTATTAGTTCACAGTTCTATAGGATAAAAGTCTGGGCAGGCTAAGTAGTTTTTCTCCTTAGGGTCTCAAAAGACCGAAATCAGGTACTGACCAGACTAGGTTCTTATCTGGAAGCCCTGGGGAGAAACTAGCTTCTAAACTCATTCAGGTTATTGATAGAATTTGGTTTCTTACACTGTAGGTCCAATATCTCCATTTCCTTGGTCATTCTTTTTTTAAACTTTATTTAGTTATATTGAGAGAGAAAGAGAAAGTAAGCAAGTGAGTGTGAGTTTCTGTGTGTGTTGGGTGGGGGGGCCAGAGTGAGAGGGAAAGAGAGAATCCCAAGTAGGCTATGCCCACATGGGGTTCAATTTCACTGAGAGATCATGACCTGAGCTGAGATCAAGAGTCTAATGGTTAACCAACTGAGCCCTCCAGGTGCCCCAGCCACAGACCTTCTTTAGAAGGTAAACTACATGACTTCTAAGGTTAGACCCTTGCATCCTAAATGCCAGTAAGGGCAGGTTAAGTCTTTTCCATGCTTTGAATCTCTTTGACTTCTCATTTTACCCACCAGCTAGAGAAAACTTTCTGCTCTTAAAATGTTCATGTAATAAATTAGGTCTGTCCAGATAATCTTCCTTTCTCCATATAATTTAACACAGTCATGGAACTGACATCGCATCATTTTCATTGGTTTCACTCACATTCAAAGGGGAGATTATACTAAGGCATTTCTAGAGAGTCATTCCTAAAATTATTCCTATTGCACAAGAGCTTTTGTTATCTGCAAAAATTGAGTTTATATCTCATGCATGGTTTTTGCCAGTAGTAAAAGAGCTAACACTTAAAATCACCTGATATTTATTTCAGTAAATATCCAACTCTCAAGGAAGCATATTTCATTTATTAACAAGAATATATGTTAGAACATTCTTTCTGTAGTAATCTAAAATCGATTTGCCTAAACTTTACCCCTACTTTTGAAGTGAAATAGATTATGTGAAAATATCCACCCATATTCATTCATTGTGTGACACCAAATCAGCATAATAGCAACCTTATTCCATGGCAGTCACTCTATTTAGTGAACAAAAACAGTATCTCCCTGCCTTCTTTAAGATAACATTCTAACAGGGAGTTACACATTCATCAATGAATTACACAAATATACGTAAAATTGAAATAATGAAAAAAATACCATGAAGGTAGGATAATTAATGCTATGAAAGCATCTATTAGAGTAATTCTTAGATGTCAGGAGAGGGCCTTCCCTGAAGAAGTAACTTAAAATGAGACCTGGTAGAAGCTGAACAGGAGATAAATGAGCTTTTCAGAAATAAGCATAGGTCTATAAAAGACAGAAATAAGACGAAAATAGTTGGAGGACATAAATTCAGAGGAAAGATACTGAAGATTAGATTGCAAAAGTATTCAGAACCATTGTAGAATTTGTGATAGACAGAATAATTGAAAGCTTTTAAGGTTTTTTGAGTATAGAGATAAAATAATAGAGACTACCTGTGCAAATAAAATTGCTCTAGTTGCTATGCAGAAAAAGATAAATGAGCTCCAAAGTAATTAAAAAGACCAAGTCCGTACAATAGGATATCAGACTAGGCTGGTGATGGCAGAGATGGTGAGACATAGTTGGTTTTGAGATATCTAGGTTATCAACCAATACAACATTGTTGTGAATTGGAAATGGTCAGGGGAGGGGCGGGGACTGAAGAGGGTGTTAGGAATATCTTTAAGATTCCTGATTGACACAATGGATGATTTTTGCGCCTTTCACTGTTTTGAGTTCAAAACTCAATAGTTTTTAACTTGTTGATACTGAGGTGATTTCCTCAGTTTCCATAGATGGAAATTGTGGATGGATATGAATGAGCAGGGTAACAGGCATAGGGTAATTAATGCCTAAAGGGACTTCAGGAATTAATAACCGGGAAGAGGTGACTGAGCCTGTAAAGGAGCAGACAGATCCAGAAAATGGCAAAGTGGAATAGAGGTAAGAACGAGGTAAAAAGAATAAAAAAATCCAGAAAGAGGGAATAGTCAAATGACCAAGTAAGATGAAGATTTAAAAATACTCAGAACTTTTTTTCAGAAGGAGGTAAATTAGTTAACATTTGGGAGAACTGTTTCATGAGAGAAATGGTGGTTGAAGCCAAAGATTGCTGGGTATCACCAGAAACTAAGAGAGAGGCATGGAACAGATTCTTCCCTAGAATGTTCAGAAAGCACAGCTTTCATGAAACCTTGTTTTCAGATTTCTAGCTACAAGAACAATAAGGGGAAAAAATGTCTGTTTTTTCAAATCACGCAATCTGTGGTGCTGTGACAGCAGCTCTAGGACGTTAACACAGATTTAAGATACAGTAGACCGGTAGAGGCAAATGAAAGGATTTTTGTTTCTTGTCTGTTTACATTATTTGGAATGAGAGAGACGCAAAGGTATTTTATATCAGTGCTTCGAGTTCAGCTGACTGTATTATATCCCTTGTAAATCTACAGAATCTCTCATATAATGTTTTCAAGTACTCACATTATCTTGACTTTTAAACTCTGGATGCACTTGACTCTGTCACTAAGCCTCTTTCTTTGACAAACAATATTCTTCCCTTTGAAACATTTCCCTTTATTACTAATGCCTTTATAAAGAAGCCATATTATTTCATGACAAAGTTTGTCTGTTCAGCCTGGCATAACAAAATACCACAAATTGAGGGGCTTAAACAACAGAAATTTATTTTCCCACATTTTGGAGTTTGTAAGTGTGAAATTAGGATACCAGCATGGCAGCGTTCTGGTAAAAGCTCTCTTCCAGGCTTGCAGAAGGTCACCTTTTTTGCTGTGTCCTCACATGGCAGAGAAAAAGAGAGAGAGAGAGAGATCAAGCTTGCTGGTGTCTCTTATAAGGGCCCAAGTCCTTCATAAGGGCAGGGCTCTTATGACCGCCTCATAAAATTAATTATTAAATTTCTGGAAACAATTCAGTCTGTATCATTCTATTATGCCATATTTAAATGTACAGTCCAATTTCAACTCCTAATTCTACTTCATGTAGAAGTATGCTTCTAGTATAAGACATATATATTGTATATCATATATATGCAATATATTATAATATATATGAATATAAATAATATAATAAATATTACATACTTCATGTATATAAAATACATGCATATTTATTTATATATGGAGTATGCAGTTAGGTTTGGATCTAAGTGCAGAACTGTTCATTTATTTATGTTAATAGCCTAGTCTGAATTAGCCTAGTCTGTTTTCTCGTCCAGAAAGAGTTTTTCAAATTTTAATTATTTTTCCTTGAACATTATCAGTCTTTCCAGTTTGGGGTCATAAATTTAAAATACAAGAATTAAGGAGTGCCTGGGTGGCCCAGTCGGTTAAGTGTTGGACTCTTGATTTCAGCTCGGGTCATGATCTCACAGTTTGTGAGTTCAAGCGCATCGTAGGGCTTTGCACGGAGAGCACGGAGCCTGCTTGAGATTCTCTCTCTCTCTCTCTCTCTCTCTCTCTCTCTCTCTCTCTCTCCCCCCCCCTTTCTCTCTGCTTCTCCTGTGCTTGTGCTCTCTCTGTCTCTCTCTCAAATAAATAAACATGAAACATAATCATAAGTTGGTAGAACTAAAATTTCTTAAAAGGCAAATATATATTCACAATTGGAGATTTTAAAGCCTCTTTTACAAATTGAAAGAAACATAGGTGTTAAAATCAGTAAGAGTAGAGCAGATTTGAACAATCTATCAACCAAGTCATTCCAATCGAAATTATACAGAGTATTATATCCAACAGCATTACAATATACGTTCCCTCCAAATGAACATATAACATCCACAAAAGTAGACATTGAGCTTGAAAATATAGCAATAAGAACTATGCAACTATGCTGAGTGGAGAAAAGCTATGAGCACAGGATGGGAAAAATATAAAAAAGAGGACACATTTTTGGAACCTATGGGAAATATTAAGTGTCTAATACATGCGCCCTCATATTAGGATTGCTAGAATAAAGCAGAAAACAGAAACATGCTGTTGAAAAAACAATAAGAATATTTGTTCAAAATTTGATTAAATCTATGCAAAAATGATCCTATGAGATCATCAAACCACTACCCAAAGAATAAACAAAAAGGAATATCACACCAAAGAAGACCATAAGGCAATTGCTGAATACTACTGATAAGAAAATATTGAAAGAATTCCAATAAGAAAGACACTGCAAATAATATTTGAAATGGGATGGCACAATAGGAAACCTCAGACTCTCCATCCTCCCATGGATACACTGATTTAACATCAACACCTGGATCAATTCTGTGAGAAATCCAGAAACTAGTTGAAAGGTTCTTGTACCCTGGGTAAGTGAAAATCTAGCTACATAAAAACTAGTAGGAAAAGAGAAGACATTCTCTTGCTGTAACACCCATTCCCAGCACCGTGCCACTCCTACAGTCAGTATACAAGAAGAGTGATTTTTCAGTTTTTCAGTTTGTTGTTGTTGTTGTTGTTGTTGGTGGTGGTGGTGGTGGTGGTGTTTTAAAGATAGGAGTGTTGACTTCCAAGCTCACTACATGTCAGAGAAGATACCAAATTCCTGAAGTTGCTTAATAATTCTAGACCTTCCATTTAACTTTTTCTTATTTTTACATGTCTGCTATAATTGTCTATCTACTCATTTATATTAGTTTTCATTTCTACTAGATCTTCTAACATATTAATAATACTTACTCTAAATTTTAATGTTCTAAAGTTTAATATCAATATCAAATATGCTGCTTGTAATTCCAGCACTTAAGGTCATTTCTGAGTCTGGTTCTGTTGATTACTTTGCCTCTTGACAAATTTTTCTAATTGATCTTTTTGTGTACCTTGTCTTTTTTTTTTTAATTGAATAACAGACATTGGTATAGAGTGATAGAGGCCAAATGAAATACTACTTATGACTGGATATGGGCATGCCTCCTCTTTCGTCAGGACATTAGTAGGAGCAGTTGAGTCAATCTACTTAAAAGTTGATCTTGACGTGGCTTTTGTTCTTCTACCACAAACTTCACATTTGTTTAGCACTGGGCTTCCACTGCCTCGTGCCTTATTTAGGGGTTGGTGCATTGGTGGGTGGAGGACTTTTCTCAATGACGGGTACCATCATCAGCTTTTGGTTATTTCTGCATGTCTGTACCACAGGTGACTTTCTATGCACTCTTTTCCCTCCTTCATTGTATACTTGCTACTATATTTGTGGTGGGGGATGGAGGTTTCTGTGTCCTGGTCTAACCTCAGACTTAGACTGTATGCCTCTTTCTAGGAATGTGTTATTATTAAATAAAAAATGTGTTATTAAAAAAAGTGCATTTCTCTCTAGTATCAATCAACCTACAAGCCATTAAATCACATGGGAGATTTTTAAGACTGACACCTAGGTTACAAACTTAGAGATTCTGATTAAATAATCTGAGCATGAATCCTGACATTTATATGTTTTGAATCCTTCTTGGGTATTGGAATATTGTACTAGAATTGTTGAATGCAAAGGAACAGACACCTCCTTTCTAATACCCTGCCATATAAATTTTATCCCCTATAGCAGCCCCAAATGCTGAAGTTTATTTCCTCTGTTCTACAACACCACTGCTCTCCATATGAGTCTTAACTTCTAGGCTTTAGTTTAGAAACTATCCCTAGGTAGAAAGTTGGTTTGAATGTGAAGATCATCTTCTTGAACAGGAAGAAAACAATTCATATCTCTGAATGCTCTGTAGTTCAAAGGAAAAGAGTTGCTTTGCATATTTTGCAAGGTTTACATGGGTTTACAGCAGAAGGGTAGGTCCAATCCTTATTTCTCAACTGGAACCCGGAGTTCTTTTTTTTTTTTTTAATTTTTTAGGTTTACTTATGTTTGAGAGAGACAGAGAGAGACAGAGGGTAAGCAGGGGAGGGGTAGAGAATGAGAGACACACACAGAATCTGAAGCAGGTTCCAGGGTCTGAGCTATCAGCACAGAGGCTGACACAGGGCTCAAACCCACGACCATGAGATCATGATCTGAGCCCAAGTCGGACGCTTAACCAACTGAGCTACCCAGGCACCCCTTAGAGTTCTTAATACTAATCACGGGCCAATCAAAAGGGGATTTTGCCACATGGGAGGACAAGTTCTCATGACTTCACCCATTGTCTAATGGCAAAATTATCTTTTCAGATTTATACTGGATTTATCCACTCAGGTGAATTTTTTAAAAATTTTTGTTAATGTTTATTTATTTTTGAGAGAAAGACAGAGCATGAGCAGGGGAGGAACAGAGAGAGAGGGAGACACAGAATCAGAAGTAGGCTCCAGGCCCCGAGCAGTCAGCACAGAGCCCTAAGCGAGGCTCAAACCTACAAACTGTGAGATCATGACCCGAGCTGAAGTTGGATGCTTAACCGACTGAGCCACCCAGGTGGCCCCATTCATGTGAAAAATTTAAAGCTAAATTGGCACTATTGCTTTTGAAAAGGAAACAAAAATAATTTTGGAGAAGTGCAGAAATGCTATAACTTCCAATGAACTCTTCTAAGGATGAGAAATTTGTTTGAGTTGATTTAGACAGTTTAATAAAGTGATCTGAAGATACAGAAATATTCTAAAGACTCCATCTTTTCCATCTTAGAATGTTGGTTACTTTATCAGAATGTATTCATATGTTCAAAATCCAGTTATTGATAGTCTACCATATGCTAGGGATGTTTCTAGGTTGGGAACAGAAACATCTCTCTGTTCTCCAGGAGCATATATTACAAGATGTGAAGATAGAAAATATAGAAATATACATGCTAAGAATATTCAAACTATGGTAAACACTGTAACAGAAATAAGAAGATTACATAATAGATATTAGCTTAGAGATAGGTTAATTCTATAGGAAAAACTTTCTGAGAAGGTGATATTTGAGTTAATATCTAAAGAAGTCAGTCACGTGAAATCAAATGGGAAAGCATTCTTGGCAGACAAGAAAAACAAAAGTAAGTGTTTTCTGTATAAAGAATGATTTTGAGATGTGTTTCAGGACACAAACAAGCAAAAGATAAACCAAGTTTAATGTAGATGGAATAGGAAGTGCAGATATTTAAAAATCCGTGTCCAAATCATATGGGTCTTTAGACCATCCTATGGAATTATCTTTTATTGTAATCATAAGGGAAAATTATTAAGGGATTCAAGTGCAGGTGTAAAGTAATATATTATTATAGATATTTTAAACCATGTTTATTTTGCTATTATGAAAAAGGAGGGTGAGGATTCAGAAGCACAGATACCAGTTAAGATTCTAGATCTAAAGGCTCAATAATATATAATGGTAGCTTAGACTGATGTGGTTGTAATAGGGGAAATAAGTGGACTAACTGAGAAATATTTTGATGTGCAAACTAATAGGACTTTATAATGGACTGGATGTTAGTGTGAAAGAGATATTTGTATCATACATGGCACCCAGTTGTGTGGCTCAAGGCTTTTACTGAGGTGAGATAGAAATGAGACAAGATTTAAAAAAATAATAACATATGTGTGTGTGTGTGTGTGTGTGTATGTGTGTATATTTTTTATATATATAGTTTAGGTTTTAAGTACTCAATTGAAGATATTCAGAGGTTATGATGTACCACCAGAAAATAATTTGGTTTTGTTCCTTTGTTAAATTATTTATTTTAATCTTATTTTTATCATCATATCACATTTAGCAAACTGCCTTGCTCTTATTATACAGTCTTTGAATGCTCCTAAAAATACATGACATCAGTCTGGCAATACCATAACATTTAATCAAATCTTTCTCACGCACATCTAGAATTTATTTATAAAGTAGGCACTTTAAGGAAACTTAGCTCTTTCTTCTTTAGAGGACCATTTAACACAATCCTTTTCTTGTTGATTAACTGCATACTAAGGGCATCAAGAAATTGTGATTGTCTCTCTTAGACTTTGGAATCTGTTTCATCCACCAAAATTGTCTGAGAGTCATTTTATGAAGTACAGATATGAAAGCAAATATCTCATCCGTTTTTTATTTCCTTTTACCATACCTATATAGGCCATGTTTCTCTATGGTTTATTATTTATTCAGCAACCTTTAAAATATTTAAAGCAATAGGATTTTCCTTCCTCAAATGAAGGAATGTTAAATATGCTCAAAAGGCTTATGGTTAGCTATAATTCCCATGCTTCTAAAGCTGTTTGCCATTTTTACTTATATTTTTCTGATATTAGAGTTCTATCATTAAGTCATGCTGTTAGGCCATATTTACAGTTTTACTTTATAATAAGATATTATAGTTGTATAAATTATATCTTTAAAGATTAAAATTTTGATTTTTTTCAATGACATTCTACTATATAATAAATATTTTAAATTGGCTCTACTGTACTGAGAATGTAAATGTTCCTATTTCAATAAAATCAGCAGAAGGATCATATTAAAAATTAAAATAATACAATAATATAATTAAATAATATAATATAAAATATAAATAATATATTTAAAGTAAATACAATATAATAATATAATTTAGAATATAACTATCATTCAATAAATGTCAATCAAATCCAGATAGTTAAGTGGAAGCATAGAAATATCAAAGAGAAGATATGTCATACTTTATTTTCGGCTTTAGTTGACTGATATCCTAGACATTTATAATTAAGTTTACAGACTATTTTTTTAGTTTGTTTTTACCTTAAGTTTGCAGATTGAGTTATACAGTTTAGAAAATGCCATACCTGGATAACGGTTCCAAATCTTCTAAGCGACATTAGACCTCAGACAACATGTCTAAAGTTGGCCTGTCTTCTCACTCGTAAGCCGAAATAATGCCTAACACAGATTATTGAAATAGCATATGATAAGGGTTTTTAAGTATGGCCCACAGGAGGAACCCTTTCCTCCTGCTTTTCACAACCTAATAGTCAGGATGCCTCAGGACATGTGAACCCAAATTCTGCCCAGCCTTCAGAACAACAGAAGTGTTTGATTGTCAACAAAATCTGAAGGCTTTCTCTTCCTTCTCTTATTTATGTTCTGTGGAGTTCTCTATAAAGGCTTCTCTGCTTGGCAGGGTTTTGTTATCTTTGAAGGCAGGAGCTGTTTTTTAGATGTCATTTGCATTATTATACTATGTAGTCTAACAGTCACTTACTGAAGTGAGTTGTTTTCATCTCTGAATTTTTTGTAATCGTGACATTTAAACTTCCTTTGAATTTCCAGAAATTTCCTAATCTCTGCTAGGAAATTGTATCAAATGAGATCCTACTTTTGAAAACATGCATTCAGACTAAGTGGTTTGCAATTACTTGTGTATATTTCCTGGTCTTTTATCTTCAATTAACATTTGTCACACAATGAACTTTCATTAGACAATTGCCATCATTAGATAAGCTTCACTGAAAGCATCATTAATTTTGATTCCATTTATTTAATAAAAGCCTGTGGTTAATTAAAATCCTTGTGTACATTATAGGAGAAGTCTAATATCACAGAGCATTCCAATACTCATACTATATATAAAGAAAAAATAGAATATTTCAAAAAATGTTGAAAGATTGCCTAGTTTAGAATGTGTAGATACTATCATTTTTATCTTTGTTGAATCATATTTTTAAGTTAAAAAAATCACTTTAAGTTTTTTGATGTTATAGTGGTCTCCCCTACCCATGGTGGATATATTCCAAGACCCCAGGAGACTCCTGGATACTACCAAATCCTATATATACAGTGTGTTTTCCTATACATATGTATTACCTATGATAAACTTAAATTTAAAGTAAAAGATATAACTAATAGTAAATGTGGTCTTTGTCTCTCAAAATATCTTATTATACTGTATTCATCCTTCTCGTGATGATGTGAGGTGACAAAATGCCTGCATGATGAGATGAAGTGAGGTGAATGACATAGTTATTACGGTGCAGCATTAGGCTACTATTGACCTGACAATGCATCAAAGAAAATGCAAGAAAAAAAGGGATGATGGTTTGCTATAAAACTGAGAGAAAAGATTGCATAAGGACTTGAGTGCTGGGTTAAGGAGTTTTGGTCTTATCAAAAAAAAAAAAAAAAAAAAAAAAAAAAAAAAAAAAAAAAAAAGAATCCATTGAAGTGTTTTATATATAGAGTTATAAGATCTGAATTTTATATAAGGCCATTCTATAAAAAGAATTTATTGCTAAATTGCAAGAATGAAAGCAAGGATATTGACAGAAAACATCACTTCAGTAATTAGCCTAAGAAAGATTCAGTAACCCAGGAGAGGAGAATTGAAGGGGATTTTAAAGAATTGTGAAACTCACTTGAGGGACACTAACATCCTATACCTAAAATGTGCAGGTTTGAAAATATAGGTATATATTTTATAAATAACAAATATAAAAATATTAACATAACATGTTACAATTACAAATAGAAATATAGTAACATATTTATTCATATAAGTATAACACACAAAAAAACAATATAAAATCTGAAACTCATGCCTTTATCCTTTATCTCTTCAAACAGAAAGTAAAAATGAGGGTGCTTCAGTGGCTCAGTCGGTTAGGTGTCCGATTTCAGATCAGGTCATGATCTCATAGCTTGCAAGTTTGAGCCCCACGTCAGGCTCTATCAGGTGCTGACAGCCTGGAGCCTACTTTGGATTCTGTATCTCCGTCTCCCTCTGCCTCTCCCCTGTTTATACTCTCTCTCTCTCTCTTTCTCAAAAAATAAATGTTAAAAAATGATGAGGAAGAGGAATGGATGTGAGTTGATTTTTTTTAATATTCTCAGATAGTATCTTCTAAAAATAACTACTAGAAAAGACATAGGGTGGCTCTTAGGATACTGGGGACTCATGCTCCGTATACCCCAAATAATGGAAGAACAATAAACAAGCAGGGCAAGATTTTTGTCTCAAAAATCCCATCCCAACTGATCACTGGCCTTTTGATCAAAGGAGTTTCAGGTGCTTTTAGACATAAACTACTGTGCTTATTCAGTGCTCTGTACCACAGTTAACTCAGCTCCATATTTGAATTGATGTATGTTGGGTAAGGTGGGTTGAATAGGTTTAGTAAATTTAGGGAAATGGAACTGGGACGTTTATTTTTGTTTTAATTGGACAGTTGAGTGTGATGTTCCTGATTCTAAACATTAGAGTCTATAAAGACTCTAACGCATATTTTGAGAATATACCATGGTTTGATTATTTTCCCCTAGCTTTTCCCAGAATGCTTCATACATACACAAAAATGCCCCATTTGGTCTTGGGGCAGAAAGCATCCGCATGTCTACTTAATTGATCTTGTGTAAAGATTAGGTGGGCACGATGGTACTGAAGTTAAATGTTTTTAAGTGATCAGAATCAACACATATTTTTAGTCCTGAGATTAATATTATATTCATATAACTCCTTAGATAAAATTTAAAATAATATATTAGGGAGAAAAAAATGCTATCTTCCCTCCACTTCCTCAGAGAGGGCAAAAAGATAAAAGAACTCTTGTGAGTTGACTAAATAAAGGTATAACTACATTCACATTCTCAGAGCCAAGATTTACTCTAAAAGCAAACACCGATACAATGTCAAAAAGCTAATCACTATTTCAAAAACTCTGCACAAATGTTGCAAATATATCTTAGCTTTCTTTTACTCCTCTTTGGGGAAGGTGAGTTTTTATGAGTATAAGCATTTTCCTAAATGGAAATTTCCCCTAGAAAATTTAAATCCCAAATGTTTAAAGGCACAAAGTATCTTTCCATTATACCTCTAAAGGATAAGCAAGTCAAGTGATGACGAGCAAAGAGTTGAAAGAAAAGGGATGATTAATTTGCCAATAAAATGAGCAGCCCACCTGAAGGTGAATGCAAAAGTTTTCATCCAAGAATAGACAAAGAATTCTGGATAAGGACAGTAAATGAAGAGAGTAGAGGTATTGAGAATAGAGAATCTTGTCTTTATGGTCCTCTGAAATTTTGGTGGTGACAAACTCAAATGCATACAGTGGTCAGGTAAACAGCATAAATAAATGCAGTTGATAACTCAGGTAAAATGGACAGTATGTCCCCTATCTCCAGGAAGCAGACACTCCTCGCAGAGAACCTGTTGTTTCCAAAATTAAAGAAAAAAAAATTATGTATGCCCAGTGTTTCTAGGTCTTCTAAATTTTCATTAGAAGAGAAAATTAAGAGTACCATGACTTGTCCTAATTTTAAAATCTTATGTTTATAAATCATACCACTTAAACAAACAAAACTAGATTCAGCCTGTGGGTCGCATTTAGCAAGGTGCATGCATAATAATTAAACAGTGGAAAGCTGTGGTTTAAAAAGTCAAAACTCTGATCTTTTGAAGATAGAAGGAGAATGGATTGACTGGGGATGTCTCCTTGAGGACACAGGGCTTAGGACAAAGTCTGACTATAACCTGGGGAGGAAGTGGCAGAGGTCAGGCATAAGTCTATCTCTTATGAGTTCCCTGCCTCCAGGGAGAATTACTTGGCTCTCCTGTGTTTCAAGATGAAAAGATAATATCTCATCTATCCTCAATCCTCACCTGCTGTTGTCTCCATTGAAATGACTGTGAGAGTAAGTGTAGGAAAGCTTGAGTTCTGTCAGGGTCTCATAAGAATATAAGCAGCACAAAGTCAAGGGGTTTAACCTGCCCTTTTCACTTTTCCATCACCCAGACAAGTTGACACAAGGTAGGAGCTAAGTGAAAGGACCTGGGAGGATAAGTGGCACAGGGGTGTCAATAGTCACACTTACTAAAGCGTGCCTTGATAAAGATGCTTCACGTGATTAATTCTGTGTTTTTAGTCAGATAATGCTGGTAACTATTACAAAAGGACTTAGAGAAAAAGACACTCAAGACAAGAAAACCAGGTGAAAGAATGTCTCAGAGAGAGAGAGGATAAGGAACTAAAATAGAGCAGTGGGATTAATCACTCATTAAATGCCTTCCACCAGATGGAAGGCATTTTTATATTCTATGCATTAGAGTTATTGGGGGTCAAGATTTCAAATCACAAATGTCTCCAAAGATCTTTGCTCTCCAATGGATTATATTTCTAATTATTTATCTGATTAAAAGCCAGGGTTAACTGGCCTGTTAATGCTTTGATGCTTTGATTTTAGAAGGCCTTTATTGTTTCTTTAAATATGGTTATATTATACATAATCACAGAACATTTCAGTTAAATAAAGACAGTGTGGGAAGGAACTATACTGCAAATGAAAAACATTGACTTTCTGGAGCTGCTACCAACAGTCATTTAAATGCTAGGAGATTATTTCAGTCTCAAAAGTAAACATATTGTTTCTCTTATAGGCAGTACATTTCATTTTTGATAGTTGTGGGGTTATGTTTTTGCCTAGTTTCAATAGGTGAATAGGTTCAGACCCACTTGCCAAAAGGGGTAGAACAGGTGTAAGTTCATCATTTCTCTTTCCTTCCCTTTCTAGCCAATTAAGGAAAAGCTGATTTTCAAATAGCAATGTCTCACAGACTGATGGCAAACATTTCCATGCTTCCAAAAGTAGGAAATATGCTCCATGCCTCAGTTTTTGGGAAGCTTCATTGGATTCCTGCTCTTATGTCATAAACCTACTGTCTTAGTTTGGATTCTGCTAAAATCAGACTGTGAGATCATGACTCAATTTATTCTGTAGAGTTTCTCAGGAAGTGAGAATGAGGGAGTGGGAAGAGTGAGACCAGAGAAAAATTAAAAGTTAACAGAAGAAGCTTCATTAAAGATACTTTTGTGTCCAACTCTTGATCTGGGCTTGGGTCATGATCTCAGGGTTTGTGAATTAGAGCCCTGCATTGGGCTCTGTGCTGACAGCTTGGAGCCTGCTTGGGATTCTCTGTCTCCCTCTCTCTCTGCTCCTCCCATGATCCTTTTCACACTCTCCCTCTCAAAATAAATAAACTTAAAAAAAATATATTGAGTGAATAATATATAACCAGGATTAGTTGCAAGAAAGGAACGTGGTTGGGTTATTTATAAACTGTCTTCAATCTCTCATTGTTTGAAGCATACCTCCTGTATTTTGAGTTATGCATGCATGGAGGCTAAACTGGCTCCATGGTATAGGAAAAGACTCTAGAGATGGAACAGACATTCAACAAGCACTTGACATGGGGAACTGTCATGATGAGGTGAGCTGAGAGCACTCAGAACTATTCCCTTCAAATGCAGTTGAAATCAGAGGCTGGCCAAAAGGGGGTGACCTGGGGACCAGATGTATTTGCTAAGTTTACCTCAGAAAGTATATCAAGGCCTGTTTTCTGGAAATACACCCGTAGACCTGCTACACTCTATGTGCATTTGGTCTTTATCATTCAGTTGACTTTAAACCTATAAGAAGTGAAACCTGTAAATCTTACTTGGAGTTGCTCTTCACACCTAACTCTTCTCTCAGTTTGTACCAAAGTCTCTGTTTATGATGGAGAGATTGTTAGAATTACAATATTCTTACTTCAGGACACAGGTTGCAGGTATATTCTTCAAAATGGCTTTATCAGAAAGCCCTGTAATTTAGAAGTTATTGAACCCTCATGGGGCACCTGGGTGGCTCAGTCCGTTAAGTGGCCGACCTCGGCTCAGGTCATGATCTCACGGTCCGTGAGTTCGAGCCCCGCGTCGGGCTCTGTGCTGACAGCTCAGAGCCTGGAGCCTGTTTCAGATTCTGTGTCTCCCTCTCTCTGACCCTCCCCCATTCATGCTCTGTCTCTCTCTGTCTCAAAAATAAATAAACGTTAAAAAAATTAAAAAAAAAAAGAAGTTATTGAAACTTCATGAATAAAACTCATAATTTGATCCACTCTTCTTTTGGGCGCTTATACATGATTAGAACGTGGGAAGAAGGAAAACTTAAGAAACAAAACCACCTCAGTACCTAACACTTTGAATTGTCCTATAATTATTATTTTGGGTACTCAAAGGTCTTGAGCATCATTCTAATTAATAATTTGCTTGCATAATAAAGTATTTTTTAATGATAGAATATAAAATATATTTTAATAACGTATCTATAGAATTTCTCTAGGCCCAATTACTCTGTAAAATATCAGATGGACACATTTACGACATATAAATAGTGTTGCCCTAGAAAACTAAATACAAGTGGATAATGACCTATAAATATCTGATAATTGATACACTTTTATGAGGTAGTACATCATCTCAACCATTATTTTTAGCATCTTATTTTGTAGGATATAAAATATTAACTGCCTCAAGATTGTTATATATTATATAAAGAATCATCAAAGATAAGGTCACTTGGCTTAATTTGCCATTGGTTTCCTTTTAGAAAGATTTATTATAAGTTAATGAGTAATAGAAAAGGTCTAAATTTTACATTTCAGGTCACTTTTGGATTTATCTCATATAACTATTTTACTTTGTAATATTAAATCAAATTATATTGCCCCTGAATTTAGAATTGGTGTTATGGTGTTATGGATTCACGTATATATGCTTTTAATTCAGAATGAGCCGGATATGCACAGTTTTCTTTTTCAGCATACAGGCAGTAAAATCTTCTCTGAATGGTTTGCCACAGTACCAATAAATCAACATTATAAAAGTGAGAATTTTATCTCCTATTTAAAAAAGTTTATTTTAATGGCATTACGGAAAGTAAATGAAAAGTGAAAACACTTAAAAATCTATAATCACTAAGCAGTTATGTGCATTAACACATAAAAAAGTTAAAATCAAATCCAATTAAGAAATCTAGTTACTTTTAGTGTATAATGTCCTTCCATATATATATATATATATATATATATATATGTGTGTGTGTGTGTGTGTGTATGTATGTATACATACACACACACATATATATATATATTCAAATATATATATATTTGAATGCTTTTAATGTCCTAGGCACCCTTCTAGGCAATGAGATACAAAGGTGAACAAAAGACAGCAAAAATCCTGCTATTGAAGATATTCAATTCTAGTCAGAAGAGATAATTTAATAATTAAGTGGTATAATTATTAGACAGTGATAATTGCTATGGAGGAACAAAAGAAGTAGGTAGATAGAGGAAAATAGTATTATTTTTATGTAATGTAGATAGGCCTATAAGAGGAACTCACGTTTGAGACCTGATGAAATGAAGGAGAAAAACTATGCTCATATCTAAGGGACATGATTTGTACCCAGACAGAACAGTAGGTTAACTGGGGGAGTGAGGGAGAATGTAGTAGGAAATGAAATCAGAGAGGGAGCCAGGGACCAGCCTGATACCTCATATAGGGTTTACAGGCCAAAGCAAAGAGTATGTGCCACCTACAAAGTATTATAAGAAGCACTGGAGGATTTTAGCCTGGGAGCGAAGTGATTATATGTATATTTAATGATCACTCGGGGTGCTGGCTGAGGGATATATTTTAATGCAAAAAGAGTGAAAGACAAAAACAAGTTAAGTTATTATAGTCTAGGCAAGAGATGATGCTAGCTTGGATGAGAGTGATTGTAATGCAGATTGTAAGACCTAGTTGAATTAAAATATATTTTGAAGATCAGCCAAGATGTGCTGATGGACTTCATAGTGAAGTATAAACAGTCAAGAATAACTCCATGATTTTGGCCCGAGAAATTGGTGAACAATGATGCCATTCACTGAGGTGGAAAATACTGGTGCAGAGCAGAGATAAATCCTTAGAACTGGGAAATCAATTTGAGATGTTTTATGAACATCCAAGTGGAAATGTTCAGTTGTTATTTGAATATAAGAGTTGGGAGTTCAGGGGAGAAGCCAGAACTCATGAAACAAATTCAGTAATTTTCAATATATGTATGGTATTTAAACAAACAAAAACATGGATGAAATCACTTACCAAATATATCTAGTGAAGGGAGAGCAAAAATGAAATTTTAAACAGTTATAGGATCCACCAAAGGAAACAATGAAAACATTAGTGATGGCAGAAACATGTAGTCCAAAATTAGAAAGTGTTTTTGTAAAAAGAATGGATAAAATGCTACTGATAATATGACTAACATGAAGAAAAATAATTTGTATTTTAATCTTACAATGTGGGGCTAATTTGTACCTACAACAAGAAGAGTTTGATTTTAGTCTTAGGATTAAAAGCATTACTAGGGAATGAGCTTGAAAAAGAAAGAGAAGTGAGGAAATAGACATTCAATATAGACAACAGATTTGATAATACTGTTCTAAAAAGAGAGAAATGAGGGATGCCTGGGTGCTCATTTGGTTAAGCGTTGACTTTGGCTCAGGTCATGATGTCATGGTTCTTAGGTTCGAGGCCTGCTTCAGGCTCTGTGCTGATAGTGCAGAGTCTGCTTCAGATCCTGTCTTTCTCTCTCTCTGGCACTCCCCTGACCTCATGCTCTTTCTCTCTCTCAAAAATAAATAAACATTGAGAGGAGAGAATAAGATGGCGGCTAAGGAGGATGCTGGGCTCACCTGGTCCTGCTGATTGCTTAGATTCCACCCACATCTGCCTAAGTCACCCAAAAAACTGCCAGAAGATTAGCAGAACAGACTCTCCGAAGCCAGCATAGACGAGAGGGCCACGGAAGAGGGTAGAAAGGGTGGAGAGGCAGTGCATGCTACATGGACTGGCGGGAAAGAGCTGGGGAGGTGGAGGGGCAGCCCTGCA
The DNA here is from genome assembly GCF_046562875.1 of Panthera onca. NCBI lineage: Eukaryota > Metazoa > Chordata > Mammalia > Carnivora > Felidae > Panthera > Panthera onca. Next base: position 58,324,834 of record NC_138343.1, read on the forward strand.
GGCAAGGCAGAGCCCCCAAAGTCTGGCATGCAAAAGTGGAGGAGCCAGACTCCGTGAGTTCTGACAGCCAGCGGGACTTAACATCTGGAATGTTAAAACTCAACAGCTCTGCTCTCGGAGAGTGGGGAGGGCAAGAGGACACCAGGAGGGAGAGTTGTTGAGCCCTGGAGGACAGAGCTCAGCTCCACAGCGGGGGAACAAAGGCACTGGCAAGTGCCATTTCTCTCTCCCATCCCCCAGCCGAAATTCCAAAGGGAACCAGTTCCCCTTACCAAACTTGCCTGCACCACACAAATGCTCAAAGCTGTGCTTCTGTGGATCCACCCCTCTGATGGGCCTGCCTCCCTCCTGGTGCTGCAGGGCCCCTCCCTCAGGGGACCACCTAAGGCAAAGCTACCTTGGCCTGCCCCTCCTGCCCCTGTGCACCTTGCAGATCCACCCCAGCTAATTCGCCCTTGGCCAGATCCCATCAAAGCAGCACCACAAGCCTGGCAGTGTGCAAGTAGACCAGACAGGGACCACACCACTCCACAGTGAGTTCTGCCTCTGCAAGAGGGGAAATCAGGTACACACCAGCCTGACTGCGGCCCCAGCAGTCGCTTGGTCTGACTGCGGCCCTGCCCACCAACACAAGTTACTCCAGACAGCACAGGGGAAGTGCCCTGCAGTTTGAGGCTACTTCAGGGACTACCCAAAATGAAGAAATGGAAAATTATCTTCAGAAGAAACTCCAGGAAGTAGCAACACCTAACGAATTGATCAAAACCAATTTAAGCAATATAATGGAACAAGAATTTAGAATAATAGTCATAAAATTAATCGTTGGGCTTGAAAAAAGTATAGAGGACAGCAGACAATCTATTGCTACAGATATCAAGGGACTAAGAAATAGTCATAAGAAGCTAAAAAATGCTATAAATGAGGTGCAAAATGAGGAGCTAAAAATGCTATAAATGAGGTGCAAAATAAAATGGAGGCGTCTACAGTGCAGATTGAAGAGGCAAAAGAGAGAATAGGTGAATTAGAAGATAAAATTATGGAAAAAGAGGAAGCTGAAAACAGAGAGAGAAAAAAATCCAGGAGTACTAGGGGAGAATTAGAGAACTAAGTGATGCAATCAAACAGAACAATATCTGTATCACCGGAATTCCAGAAGAAGAAGAGAGAGAGAAAGGGGCTGAAGGTGTACTTGAACAAATCATAGCTGAGAACTTCTCTGATCTGGGGAAAGAAACAGGCGTTGAAATCCAAGAGGCAAAGAGAACTCCCTTCAGATGTAACTTGAATAGATCTTCTGCACAACATATCACAGTGAAACTGGCGAAACACAAGGATAAAGAGAGAATTTTGAAACAGGTAGGGATAAATGGGCCTTAACATACAAAGGTAGACACAAAAGTGTAGTAGCAGACCTATCTACTGAAACTTGGCAGGCCAGAAAGGAATGGCAGGAAATCTTCAATGTGATGAACAGAAAAAAATATGCAGCCAAGAATCCTTTAGCCAGCAAGTCTGTCATTCAGAATACAAGGAGAGATAAAGGTTTTCCCAAACAAACAAAAAGCGAAGGAATTCATCACCACTAAACCAGCCCCACAAGAGATCCTAAGGGGGATTCTGTGAGTGAAATGTTGCAAGGACCACAAAATACCAGAGACACCACTACAAGCATGAAACTTACAGATATCACAATGACTCTAAACCCATATCTTTCTATAATAACACTGAATGTAAATGGACTCAATGCTCCAACCAAAAGACATGGGGTATCAGAATGGAAAAAAAAACCAAGACCCATCTATTTGCTATCTACAAGACTCATTTTAGACCTGAGGACACTTAGGATTGAAAGTGAGGGGATGGAGAACTATCTATCATGCTAGTGAAAGTCAAAAGAAAGCTGGAGTAGCCATACTTATATCAGACAAACTAGACTTTAAATTAAAGGGTAACAAGAGATGAAGAAGGGCATTATATAATAATTACAGGGTCTATCCATCAGGAAGAGCTAACAATTATAAATGTCTATGCACTGAATATGGGTTCCCCCGGATATATAAAACAATTACTCACAAACATAAGCAACCTTATTGATAAGAATGTGGTAATTGCAGGAGACTGTAATACCCCTCTTACAACAATGGATAGATCATCTAGACATAGGATCAATAAAGAAACAAGGGCCCTGAATGATACATTGGATCAGATGGACTTGACAGATATATTTAGAGCTCTGCATCCCAGAGCAACAGAATAGACTTTCTTCTCGAGTGCACATGGAACCTTCTCCAAGATAGATCACATACTGGGTCACAAAACAGCCCTTCATAAGTATAACAGAATTGAGATCATACCATGCATACTTTCAGACCACAATGCTATGAAGCTTGAAATCAACCACAGAAAAAAGTCTGGAAAACCTCCAAAAGCATGGAGGCTAAAGAACACCCTACTAAAGAATGAATGGGTCAACCAGGCAATTAGAGAAGAAATTTAAAAATATATGGAAACAAATGAAAATGAAAACACAACCATCCAAATGCTTTGGGATGCAGGGAAGGCAGTCCTGAGAGGAAAATACATTGCAATCCAGGCCTATCTCAAGAAACAAGAAAAATCCCAAATACAAAATCTAACAGCACATCTAAAGGAAATAGAAGCAGAACACCAAAGACACCCCAAACCGAGCAGAAGAAGAGAAATAATAAAGATCAGAGTAGAAATAATATAGAATCTAAAAAAAACCAGTGGAGGATATCAATGAAACCAAGAGTTGGTTTTATGAAAAAATAAAATTAAGAAACCTCTAGCCAGGCTTCTCAAAAAGAAAAGGGAGAGGACCCAAATAGATAAAATCATGAATGAAAATGGAATTATTACAACCAATCCCTCAGAAATACAAGCAATCATCAGGGAAAACTATGAAAAATTATATGCCAACAAACTGGACAACCTGGAAGAAATGGACAAATTCCTAAGCACAAATGTATGGCCAATTAAACTTTGACAAAGCAGGAAAGAATATCCAATGAAAAAAGACAGCCTCTTTAACAAATGGTGCTGGGAGAACTGGATAGCAACATGCAGAAGGTTGAAACTAGACCACTTCTCACACCATTCACAAAAATAAACTCAAAATGGATAAAGGACCTGAATGTGAGACAGGAAACCATCAAAACCCTAGAGGAGAAAGCAGGAAAAGACCTCTCTGACCTCAGCTGCAGCAATTTCTTATTTGACACATCTCCAAAGGTAAGGGAATTAAAAGCAAAAATGAACTACTGGGACCTCATGAAGATAAAAAGCTTCTGCACAGCAAAGGAAACAATCAACAAAACTAAAAGGCAACCAACAGAATGGGAAAAGATATTTGCAAATGACATATCGGACAAAGGGCTAGTATCCAAAATCTATAAAGAGCTCACCAAACTCCACACCCGAAAAACAAGTAATCCAGTGAAGAAATGGGCAGAAAACATGAATAGACACTTTTGTAGAGAAGACATCTGGATGGCCAACAGGCACATGAAAAGATGCTCAATGTCACCCCTCATCCGGGAAATACAAATCAAAACCACACTCAGATATCACCTCACGCCGGTCAGAGTGTCTAAAATGAAGAAAACAGGAGACTATAGATGCTGGAGAGGATGTGGAGAAATGGGAACTCTCTTGCACTGTTGGTGGGAGTGCAAATTGGTGCAGCCACTCTGGAAAACAGTGTGGAAGTTCCTCAAAAAATTAAAAATAGATCTACCCTATGACCCAGTAATAGCACTGCTTGGAATTTACCCAAGGGATATAGGAGTGTTGATGCATGGGGCACTTGTACACCAATGTTTATAGCAGCACTTTTAACAATAGCCAAATTATGGAAAGAGCCTAAATGTCCATCGACTGATGAATGGATAAAGAAATTGTGGTTTATATACACAATGGAATACTATGTGGCAATGAGAAAGAATGAAATCTGGCCTTTTGTAGCAACATGGATAGAACTGGAGAGTGTTACGCCTAATGAAATAAGTCATACAGAGAAAGACAGATACCATGTTTTCATTCTTATGTGGATCCTGAGAAACCTAACACAAGACCCTGGGGGAGGGGAAGGGAAAATAAAAAAAGAAAGTTAGAGAGGGAGGGAGACAAACCATAAGAGACTCTTAAAAACTGAAAATAAACTGAGGGTTGATGGGGGGTGGGAGGAGGGGAAAGTGGGTGATGGGCATTGAGGAGGTCACCTGTTGGGATGAGCACTGGTTGCTGTATGGAAACCAATATGACAATAAATTTCATATTAAAAAAAAAGCTGATGAAGAGCAAAACAAACAAACAAAAAAAAAACGTGTTGAGATGAGACCACTTCTTCAAAATTTTTGGCATATTATTAATAAAAATAATTTTTCGCTAAAAAATAAACATTTAAAAAGGGAGAAATTAGTATTAGTTTAACAGAGATATAAAAGATGAGAAAGAGGTAAATATTAACATTTACATGCTAGTAGTAGTGACAGTATGGAGGGAATAATTTATGTTACAGACAGTAATTGCAGGATGAATATCCTTTAATAGTAAGTGATAAAGGACAGAATCAAATTGCCGGGGGAAGGGTTAATTTTGGACAGGGACGGAGAAAAATGGAAAAATGCAGTGTATGAGTGAAAATTCACAGAGAATGGCAGTTTGTGAGTTGGAGCCCATGTCCGGCTCTGTGCTGACAGCTCAGAGCCTGGAGCCTGCTTCAGATTCTTTGTCTCCCTCTCTCTGCCTTGCTCGCACTCTGTCACTCTCTCTGTCTCTCAAAAAATAAACATCAAAAAAAAAATCTTTTCTGATCACTTGTATTTTCTCAGGAATATGAGACAGAGTTATAAGTTGAAATTTAAGTAGAGGAGGGGTGATGGGTATTTAAAAAGAGAAGAGAGAACTAGAAATAATAGGTAGGATACTGGGAAACTGAATTGATTAGAGATAAGGCACATTGTCATGCTACACCCAGGGCTTCCTTAAGGTCCACGCTTTAGAAGGAAAGAACACTAAGTGTGTGTGTGTGTGTTTCTCCTGGCCTATACAATCCATGTGAGTGAAAAAATATATGGAAAGTTGGGATTAACATCAGAGGTGAGGTTTTTTAATGTGAGTATTATGGAATGGGAGAGAGGTAGGATAATGGAAGCAAGTGAAGCAGTGATTATAACTGTGAGCCATAGAATTTAGACTGGGACAGGGGAGATTAGGACTTGGTGGAGGAAGTGGCAAACATGGTCTGGAAGTGGTCTTAATGAGCAAGATTTCTTGAAAGACTCATGAGTTTCCCACTTACTTCTTCAGCTAGTCTATGCCAACCTCTTATCCAATACTTTGCTCCTTTCCTCCAATGACTTCTGTCCTCTTTTTTTTTTTAATGTTTATTTATTTATTTATTTAAATTTTTTAATGTTTATTTATTTTGAGACAGAGAGAGACAGAGCATGAACGGGGGAGGGTCAGAGAGAGGGAGACACAGAATCTGAAACAGGCTCCAGGCTCTGAGTGGTCAGCACAGAGCCCGATGCGGGGCTCAAACTCATGGACTGGGAGATCATGACCTGAGCTGAAGTTGGACGCTTAACCGACTGAGCCACCCAGGCGCCCCAATGTTTATTTATTTTTGAGAGACAGAGAGAGACAGGGTTCTGAGCTGTCAGCACAGAGCCTGAGGCGGTGTTCAAACTCATGAGCCCCGAAATCATTACCTGAGCCAAAGTCTGACGCTCAACTGACTGAACCACCCAGGAGTCCTATTCTGTCCTCTTTTTGTACCACTTTGCCTTGTGCTAGAGACCTTATTGGTCTGTTTATTTTCCCAAAGTTCCACTAACACACAATTTTTACATTATATATTCACTAGAGATTTGAAGTAATAATTTTAAGCAATTAGGAAAAAAAAGTTGATTATTAAATATTGTTCTCCTAAAAATGTGTTGGCTGTTTCTAACAAACAGACCTATCTAACTGGCTCTAAGATTCTAGCTTATCAAAATTGTGTCATCTTTTCCTGCTAATAATCCCTATCTGTATCTCCATTTTCTTTACCTGCCTTTCCAGGAAAGCCAGTGAAAGGGAAAATCCCATCAGTAATGACATTTCAGATTTTTTCAATAAAATATGTGGTATTTATGTTCACACACAGTACAAAAGTCCCCAGTTGAGCACTTTCATTCACTTAGAATATTCAATTAACATTTTACTGGTTCTCTCTGAGATATTAGCTGATACTCAGGGAGTATCTGATTTTAAAAACACATAAACACACACACCTCTAAATAAAGAGATACATGGAAAAAAAGAAAACATACACAGAGGAAAAAAATGAAATTTGCAAATTAAGATAATGCAAAGGATAAAATAATTGAAACCCTATACATACTATTATAGAGAAAAGAGAATACTTCTTAGCAACAAAAATTACAGGATGACCTAAAAACATTAGACAAGAAGAAAGCTTTTGGAAATTAAAAGTGAGAGGCAAATGATTTTAACAATATAATAATGTTGTTGGAAAATATGTCTATCAAAATCAGTAAAAATAAAATGAAAATAAAAAAGGAAAACTGATATAGTTATAATAATATTATAGTAATATTAATAATAATATTAATTCCTAATAAGATTTTAGATATAACCATTTTGGGAGAAAGTAGTGGGAAAAACATGTATAAATTGGTGAATAGAAATGGTGATAACACAGCAAAATCTTTATTTTCTATAGGAAAAACTATTTAGATAATGTAAAAAATTGGAAAAAAAATAGTAGTATAAATATACTATATAGAAATATGCAAGTAAGGCTGCCTGGGTGGCTCAGTTGGTTTAGATTCTGGCTCTTGATTTTGGCCCACGTCATGGTTTCACGGTTCATGATCAAGCCCCTAGTTGGGCTCTGAGCTGACAGCATGGAGACAGATTAGGATTCTCTCTTCCTCTCTCTCTGTCCCTCCCTCACTTGCATGTGTGTGCTCTCTCACTCTCTCAAAATAAATAAATAAACTAAAAAAAAGGACATATGAAAGTAAAAATCATAAGAAATATTTTTAGATAAAAATAATCTTTTAATGTTTGTTTATTTTTGAGAGTGAGATAGAGTGGGAGCAGAGGAGGGGCAGAGAGAGAGGGAGACATAATATGAAGCAGGCTTCAGGTTCTGGGCTGTCAGCACGGAACCCACGTGGGGCTCAAACTCACGAACCCCGAGATCATGCCCTGAGCTGAGGTCGATGCTTAAGTGACTGAGCCACCCAGGTGCCCCAAAACCAGAAGAAATATTTTAAAATACTGAAAGAAGTTGCTTCTGAGCACAGGTTTGTTATATTTTCTATATTTGCCCTAAAATATCATCGCCCCACTCCTCACCCTACTTTAAGTTAAATCATTGCTAAGACAGGGTTCACATTACACACAGGTATGGAAATGAAAGCATTCTGAGAAATATGCAAATCTTTGAAAATTTAAAATTAGATTAGTCCTTGTGCAGTTCCTATTTTTTTTCCTAGTTTGCAGACACTAGCTAGACTGCCAACTACAACTAAAATTTTAAGTGTTTCTCTTACTTGATTTGTGATGTGATAATGATTTTTTTAAATATAATTTTATATATACACACTATGAATATTCTAATATCCTCTTGAAATATAAAAACTTCTTTGTTGTTTTAACCTCTTCCCTTAATGGTCCAGTTATATAAAAATATAAAAACCTGTTATTAGAGAAATATTCTCATCTTTATAGGTTATTAAGTGTACTTTTGGTTCTTGATGCCTTACTCTCTCTCAATCTACCACTTTATCTATAAAATATGGATGTGTGTACCAAATGGTATGTCAATCTTAAATAAAATCAGTCTTTCCATGGCCTTCCCTAACTGCTGTGTTTAAATTTGCCTCCACAACTCCTAACCTTATTCCAGCCCCATGTAATCATTTTCCTACACAATCTTTCACCATCGCAATTAATATCATTTGGGGTATATCAGGTTATAATCTCTCTCAGATATATCTATATTAGGGAGAGAGTAAATATGAATGATTTCTTTTTATGGTCATAGCTATCTAGTAGAAGTCTGAGAATTCAATCCTCCCACCCTTCCAGGAAGCCATGTAGCAAGCTGCCAGTCTCTGATACACCTGGCCTGAAATGACAGCTAAATCATCTCAGAAATGACTGTGCCTAACAGAGACACTTGGACTACCCCCAATTACTCCATAGTAAATTCATCTGAGGGCTCGTACTAATCCATCGAACCAGGTATGAAAATCCCTTTTTACAATGGCAAGTAAGCTGGGTATTTGTAACTTTCCAATAAATCTTGAAATTAAGAAGAAAGCTCATTTCTTTTCATATGAGAAGCCTACAATAATTAACCCCAACACAAGCATAATTTCCTGAGTTTGACATTTAAATTTTCCTTGGAAAAGAGGCCAAACAAATTCAGATTTAGAGATTGAATGGAAGCCCAAGGAATCATAAGTGGCCTTCCCACTAACCAATTACGTGGTGTATGCCTTGTTGATGTATATTTATGAGAGCATCATTCCAGAACAGCTTGAGTCCCAAAAGTAAAAGTAAATAAAAAGTGTTTCAGAACCCAATGAATCAGTGAGAGGGAGTTAAATAATTTTTCTTCAACGATAGAAAGGGAACATAGTTTGATTAATCAATGATTAGTTGAGTGGTAACCTTAATATTTGTATATTATTAATATTCATCTATTCATTAATATTTTGAGCATGCATAACATGCTACATATAGGCATGTCTCACCATCTCTACTATGATCTAATCTATCACTTAAACTACAGCTGAGCCTTGAACAGCATGGTTTTAAAATGCATGCGTCCACTTATGCATGGATATTAAAAAAAAGTACAGTATTGTAAGTGTATTTTCTTTTTGATTTTCTTGATAATTCTTTTCTCTAGCTTACTTTATTGTAAAAATACAGTATATAATGCATGTGATATACAAAACGCATGTTAACCAACAGTTTATGTTATTGGTAAGACTTCCAGTCAACAGTAGGCTATTAGTAATGTTTTGGGAGAGTCAAAAATTATACATGGATTCTTGACTACATGGGGGTTGGTGCCCCTAACCCTTGTTCAAGGTCAACTGTAATTCCAAAGCCTTCTGATTTGTCTCTCTGCTTCTATTGAAACTCTGCAGTCTATTCTCCACATAGGAGTCAGAGTTATTTTTTAAGTATGTGAGAAAAAACTTTTATTTTAAATCTCTCTCCCGCCTCAAGCTACTGCCCCATTTCTTGCTTCCATCTTAAAAAGTGCAAACCTTCCTTTAATAAATTTTGCATGTTCACTCTCAGCAATCTAATTTTCTCACATTATCTCTTAAATCCACTTCAAATAGACTTTTGCACCCTCCACTCCAACCATACTGCTTCCTTGATAATGTCACCAATGACATTGCCACTGCTTCTCCAATGCTCAGTACTTAGTCCTTATTTTATGTGACCTAATAGTAACATTCAACAATGTTGATCATTTTCTCTACTTGAAAGAATTTACATGGCTTTCTGCACTTCGTCTTCCTTTGCTTTTCTTCCTGTATCTTTGACTTCTCTTTTCAATTTCCTGTATTGACTCTTCTTCCTCTCATGGACTGCTGAATATTACAGTGCTCCTGGGCTCAGTCCTTAGTCCTCTTCTCTCATTCACTGTTGTGTGATCTTATCTAGTATTATAGTTGTATCTGAAGACTCTCACAATTTCTGTTTTCATTCTAGACTATCTCATACAGCTGACTGTGTACTCAACTTCTCCACTGTGGTGTCTAATTGGCAAATCAATCTTATTTTTTTGTTGTTGGTTTTTTTTTTGTTTTTTGTTTTTTGTTTTTTTTGGTTTTTGGAGAGAGAAAGAGCACACATGCATGAGCAGGGAAAGGGGCAGGTTGGGGGAGAGAGGGAGAGAGGGAGAGGGAGAGAGGGAGAGGGAGAGAGGGAGAGGGAGAGAGGGAGAGGGAGAGAGGGAGAGAGAGAGAGAGAGAGAGAGAGAGAGAGAAAGAGAATCTCAAGCAGTCTCCACTCCCTGTGTGGACCCTATACAGGGCTTGATCTCAAGACCTTGGGATCATCACCTGAGCCAAAATCAAGAGTGGGATGCTCAACCCGCTGAGCCACCCAGGTGCCCCCAATATTAAATTTTGAAATAACACTGAGCACATCAGCTTTCAATAAAAATAGAGAGGTTGTGAAAAAAATGCTAAACCTTCAAATTTTACAATGAATTTAAAATATCAGAACAATGTGTTACATCAAATAATTTTACAAAATGTGTTTCTCACTCACATTGAACTCAGTGTGTCATTTCTTATTTTAACACTGTTACAAGCAGTAAGCAGCAGAAAACAATGGCATGGCAAATGATATTGCTGGGTGGTATCTATGGTCCCAAATAAAAATTCTAATAATTTGGGATTTGATGAGTGACATGGCATTTAGAAAGGATCCTATTTTATAGTCAAAATTTAATGCCTCTTTCTTATGTAATAAAATCTGTAGATATGAGTTTAAGCTTTTTTTTTTTTTAATTTAAGCAGAAACTTCTGTGCATATAACAATTGTTACCAATGTAACCTTCTCTGACGCCATCAGGATTCCTTAGGAAAGTACCTGTGTATTCTTTGCTCATGTCACTTAACTTTTTCTTGCCTTTTGATCACTTATCCAATAGAAATACCTCTAATTTTTTTTATCAGTTTGCTTTCCAATTTTATTTCTATTTTTCTAGTGTATTTTATGCCTGAGAGAATAGAATGTAATATTAGATACACTTAATTAGTTTCCCTCAGGAAAGGAACCCAAGAGATCCCAGTGGTATAAAAATCAGACATTAATAAATTGGAACTTGAGATTTCAATACACTTTTTCTGGATTCACATAATTAATATTGGTAATAAAAATAATATAGCTTTATGTATTTCATAAAGTTTCTCAGCCAAAGTTTAGAAGGCTAATATGTTTTTCTTTCCTTAGTTCCTTGATGACTGTTGTCTTTATATCTGGATAGCATTTGTGTTGTGGAATAATTGATATTAAGACAAATCATATTTTTCTGCTAGAAGGTTAAATTCACAATGGTTCCTTGATTTCTGGCATATAAGTATATTTAAAAGAGCTAACCTTACTATATTTTTAGATGACATTTGTGTAATTGATATGATAGTATTATTTCTTAGTTTATTCATACACTGATACTTCTCTGTATTATAAAAATAGAAATATAATGCAGATACATCTCAATTCAAAAATCATAAATGTGTAAAATACCTTGAAATATTATTCATATATTTCTTAGTTGTTAGCAAATGATACACTAAAAAGCATAATATTTGTTTTTACTAATTTCTTTTACTAAAGTCTCTTGCACTTCCTGTGCTACCTGCATGTGTCAGGTTGATTCAGGTTTTGGAGAATAAATATAAGATTGCCAATTTTTTACAGATAGCCATATGTTGATACAGACAGGGCAGATAGAGGTTTACCTGTATAACTAGGAGCACAGAGGCAGTTGTATCCACCAGTTCTGCTGACAGAATCTTCTCCATCTAGACAAGGTGAGATTTCACATTCATTCATATCCAATTCACAGAGAGATCCATGGTAACCTGGCTCACAAATGCACATAAATCTAGAGAAAAGCAGGAAAATGAGAAGTTGTATGTAATAAGAAAAAGCATTTCATATATACATAATGTATATGTATGTTTTAAATTTTAGCCTTTTAATTTAAATAAGTGGTAGTATTTTCTTTTCATTTTTTTTCCTCTGGAGGAAATACAAATTACCTTTGTTGGTTCACACCCTGGGAAGTTCCTCAAGTGAAATTCGAAACTGGTCCCCACAGATTCAAAGCAAGGAGAGCCAGGAGAAAGAGGCAAACCACTCCAAATTGGTGGGGGACAGGTTTAATATGCAAGGGAACTTACATTCCAGGCATGTCTTGGGCATCCACAAGACAAGAAGATCTTCACACACACTCCCCAAATCTTAAAAGTTTATATAAAAGCATTAATGAGGTTGTCATGTATCAAGTCCAGATGGTCTCAATAATGCATTACTCTCTCAAAACTTTGTCTAGTGGACAGAACATACATGCCAAGGACAAGGAGAAGAAATGAGTTGCTTCCTAATTGCCGGGATCCAGTTTTCAGGTCAACACAAGGTCATATCGTCTTAATGACTTCCTTCAACAAACTTCTAGATATACTTCCCCTTAAATGTTCTTTATGTGGGGAATTTTTTTTTAAAAATGAATGTATTGGGGAAAATAATTAATAAAACTTTGATAAATACTATTGAGCTTAATTCTGTACTGTATTCATTTTATAATTTATAATCATAAAACTTTATATCCTATGTTAACAACTGGGTATTATTCTGCCCATTTATTGAATGATATTTTTGATATAGAAGCACTCTGGCTAAATTTAAAAAATCATTTTAGCAAAAACAATCTCATTACTGCTTAATTCAATGGACAGATGTTGAAGAAATTGGATGCATTTCAATGATTAGATGCCAGGTTCAAAGTATCATGCATTTAATAGAGGAAGGGTCTTTCAAAAGCCTTGCCATTGAGAATGGTCATAACTATATGTGGCAGAGTCACCCTGAATTTATTTTAGTCTATTTCCGGATATTGTGTTGAACATATGTTTTTTTCAATATTTAGTCAATCTGTATCTATTTGCCAGATGATAGAAGACCAATTCTCCTGAAATGGAATTGTGATTAGTTTTAGTCGTGTGTGTGTGTGTGTGTGTGTGTGTGTGTGTATGATAAACCAATAAATAATGTTAAGAGAAAGCAATAATTCAATCTTTTAACTTGTATATTCATAGAGAAAAACATTCATGAGAACATGAGTAATTTCCATAGATAAAATTAAATTGAGAGAAAAATACACTTAGAAAAACAAGCTGTATATAGTTTTTCTTTTTCTTTCTCCTTTTGTAGAAGTCTATATAAAAGTGCTTTCCCAAGTTTTCTTGTAATGTTTTTGAAACAGATTTTTATTCTGATTTTTCAAGGGAACTCTTCCTAATTAACTTGTTTCAACATAATTGTAATTACAAAAACAACCACCAGAAATTTAACATGCCTATGCTCCTCTTTTGCTCATTCATCATACATTAACTAATTGAGTGCCAGACACTAGTCATGTACCCAGATCCAAGTGCTTGGATAAGGCTTGGGCTTATTTTTTAAATTCTCAAAGAGAAGTTACGAGCAGTGATATGTAAACATTACAGGAAATACATGCCAATAGAGGAAAGTGTGAAGTCCTATAAAAACAGAGCTGTTAGAGAAGGTGACAGGAAAGGTTTTACTGTTTAGTCAATAAAGAGTGGAGTTTTTGTACCAGTTGGACAGAAGGCATTAAAATTCCAAGTGCAATGTCATGATTGTGTAAAAAAGATTTGTATTTCTCAAGAGCACTCCATGTAACTAAGATTTTGACCAAAATCACTTTTTAGAGTGATCCAATTACTATGACTCTTGCATTTGTGTTCAAATAGAAAAAAATTTTTTCATCAAATATTTTGCTCAATATAGTCCAGAAGATGTAATGAATCTTTTAAATACTTTACTAAAATCAAGATATGTTCATTAATGATACTCTCATTGATTGCTGTCGTGTGTTCCCAGTGAATCAATGATGATTCCGAGGGATCACAGAGTAGGTAGGAGTTTGACAGTGTTTTCAGTTGTAGCAGTAAAAGGTACATCCGGGAAATAATTTTTTCACACTGATAGATTTGAAAATGGTGTATTAAAACAAAATGTATCAGATAATGACTTTGAACTCAATTTATACATCTGTTGCAAGTATTTAGGACAGTTCTATCATACTTCCAGAAATTACTGAATCTATTGTTTACTCTAGAAGAATGAATATTAGAAAAATATTTTCGGACATCTTTCCTGTCAGTGATGGACTTATAATAATTATCACTGATTTTCTCAATCTATTATAAACATTTATTCATTAAATTTACAGAATTCTCTCACTCTGTGTGTATGTATATATGTGTTTCTCTTTTCCCCCTCTTTCTTTTTGAAAATCTGGAAATACCCATCCCTTGCCTTTTGCCACACAAATTTTATTTTCTGTGATTACAAAAAGGTTCCTGAATGGCTTCACTATCATGATCATGTACCCTAGAATCTGGAGATTTCAACCAACTTAAAATAGGAGATATTCTCCATTGATGCTTCTAAATTGAATCAGTTGTCTCTATATTCTTTGCCAAATAGTACTTTAAAAAAATGTTTATTTTTTAATCTATTTTTGTTTGTTTATTTTTAAGAAAGAGAGCGTGAGCAGGGAGGTGCAGAAACAAGGGGGACAGAGGATCTGAAATGGGGTCTTGGCTGACAGCAGGGATGTGGAGCTCGAATTTATGAACCATGAGATAGTGACCTGAACAGAAGTCATAAGCTTAGCTGACTGAGCCACCCAGGCGTCCCCCAATAGTGCTTTTCTAACTCCTCATTTATTTCACATTTACTAGATGACATTTGACTGTTAAGATGGGCTTTTCCTTTTCATTTTTGGGACAGAGAGAGACAGAGCATGAACGGGGGAGGGGCAGAGAGAGAGGGAGACACAGAATCGGAAACAGGCTCCAGGCTCCGAGCCATCAGCCCAGAGCCTGACGCGGGGCTCGAACTCACGGACCGCGAGATCGTGACCTGGCTGAAGTCGGACGCTTAACCGACTGCGCCACCCAGGCGCCTCCTTTTCATTAATTACTTCATCCATCCATCCATCCATCCATCCATCCATCCATCCATCCCTCCCTCCATCCATCCATTCATTCAATTATGGATTTGTATCTAAATGGAGTCAAGACTTTTTATCTTATTCAGTGGGTCAAATATATAACTATTTTTATTTATTTGATGCTCACTTCATCTGAGAGTTGGATAGTAAGGACCTCTTCAAGTTTTCTCCTCTATCCTTTTGACATCTCCATCATTCTTTGAACAGTTTCTTACTTTCTAACATAAGATATTCCAGGTTTATCTTATACGTTTCCTTTTCCAGATCTAGAATAAGCCATTTATTCTAGAAGTCCTAGAAACCAAGTTATTTAGAACCATGTTATTTAGAAACCATTTTATTTAGAAACCAAGATAATTTCTATGTGTATGTGTATTTATGTTTCTGTATACATATAGTTATGTGTATATAACTATATGTACATACATATGGCACATATATGCCCATATTTATATTTATTGTTGTGTGTGTTCATATGTATATATGTATATTATAAACACATACATATAAAAGTATGAGTTCATACTAATTTCCCAATTCTAATTTAACATAATAGGGTTCATTTTAGTCTAGCTGATTTCTGTATTTGCCGTTCTTTTTCTAACAATGAGAAACCTTGTTATTATTTTAAACATATTTACTTCCTCCATTAGTTAATGTGAAATGCTTTTCATGGTCTTTGTCTTCTTGTATGGTGAAGATATGAGATTCTTTTTGGTTTTATTCTTTTGTTTGTATGATTTTGAGGAAGTATGAGAAGATTCAGATTTTCTCAACTACCTAGAATTCTCTTTTGCTCATTTTTCAAGTTTTGCTACCTTCTGAACTTTAGCTTCCTGGATTCTTTTATAGATTTTACTAAAAGTTATTCATTTATTATATAATAATAGGGCAAATTTCCATGAAAGTCAAATCTTTATTTCAGAATAGAGCATCTACCTTGAATTTCTGTGCCTACCTCGTCTTTCCCAGAAGAATTGAAATGTATACATGTACTCTCTCCCTTCCTTACCCCCCACCTCCTACCTCCTTCTGTCTCTTCCCTGCTCTTGCCCCCACACCTCCTCTCCCAAATAGGAGAGATAGGCAAAGTGTAGCACATTGCCAACTTGTTCTCCGCACCTACCTTGGCCCTTCAAATGAAACTGCATAAGGAGTGTCTGAAAGGAATGCCACCAGATTCCTCCTCCTATTGGCCTCCAGCTAAAATATACAATTATTCAGCTTTGGTGTATGCTTCCTTCCATCATTACTTGCTGAGACCCTCATCCCTACAGTATTCAGATCACATCTACCTAGGCTGAGAGGAAAAAATAAAAGTGAACCTTGATTTTTATTAATGTCTTAAGTGACCCAGTTAATCTTATGGTAGTATTGAGTTAGACATTAAAAGTCTCTAAAACATTTTATTCTTTTGAAGAAACCCTATTCTAACAACTTTTAAAACACAAATATGCACATATTAAAAATTGCCTGTCCCAAAGCAACAATTAAGGCCATGAAATTAATAACATATTTTTGATAACATGGAAATTTCTAACTTAAAGTCAAGGCTTTATTTCATAAGTTTTAGTGGAATTAAGCTTAAATAGGTTGCCAAGGTATGGAACAATTTTTGCTCAAATTTCCTTTAATTTGATAGTGACCTTAAATTTTCCAGATAGGCTTTCACCATACTTTTCCAAAACTAAAATGAATTTTAACAGGTGACTTCTAAAGAAAATTCAATACATTGAAAAAATGTAGGGGTAAAGAACAGTAACTTCATTTTACATAAAGTGATATTGCCATAATGAAAGGAGAGGGAAAATGTAAGATAATCACATGGGCTTGTAGCTCTAAAATGTGTTCCTGCCTTAAATTCTTCCTTTATCTTGTTTTCATCTTATTTCAGATGAGAAACTAGTTAATAAGTAAAGAAATTGTTTTTATGCTTCTAGAAAGCTGAGATACTTTAAAATATAACGTTAAATTAAGTCATATTGTGAGATCCAAAATATAGATTTTAATGAGTTTTAATTTTAAAATGCATTTGGGGGTGCCTGGGTGGCTCAGTCAGTTAAGTGTATGACTTCGGCTCAGGTCATGATCTCACAGTCCGTGAGTTTGAGCCCCGCATTGGGCTCTGTGCTGACAGCTCGGAGCCTGGAGCCTGCTTCAGATTCTGTGTCTGCCTCTCTCTCTGCCCTTCCCCTCTCAAGCTCTGTCTCTTGCTCTCTCTCAAAAAAATAAACATTAAAAATATTTAAAAAAATAAAAATAAAATGCATTTGTAATATTAAGATTTAATATGTATTTATTCTAATAGATCATTTTATAAAAAATAGAGTGCAAAGACAAAAATAAAGTACAAAAACTGTTGCAGGTAAAACTTTATGATTAAAATGTGTTAGCCTTGGGGCGCCTGGGTGGCTCAGTTTGTTGAGTATCTGATTTTGGCTCCGGTCATGATCTCAGGGCTTGTAGGTTGGAGCCTTGCATTGGGCTCTGTCAGTGCAGAGTCTGCTTCAGATCCTCTGTCCCTCTCTCTCTCTGCCCTCCCCCCGGCTTGTTCTCTCTCTCTCTCTCTCTCTCTCTCAAAAATAAATAAATATTAAGAAAACAGCCTATGTCACAGCTATTAAAATTTTGAGAGAATTTATAATTCATTTTAAAGCAATTTATAGCTCTTTCTTGTAATTCTATATTGCATTCCTGAACCATAGTTCATTATAATTAATGACATTTCTTAATCTTAAAATGAACAAGCTATTTATATTTGTGACATGGGTAAGGATTATTATACTAAAATTTTATGACAAAAGTTAAATAAGTCTTTTAAATAATATTTTAAAATTTTAGTAAGTTTAATCTGTGTTATAATTTTTAATGAATAAAAGCATATTTAAGTATAAAAACATATATAATAAAAATAAATACAATGCTTGTAAAATTTGCACATGGAAAAACTATCAAATTTAATATTAATCTAAGAGAATAATAGACATGCTATGCTTGACATGCACAGTTTACTTTTTGTTTTGTTTTAACCTAGCATCTTTAAGATGCTTTACTTTAAGGTACTGTACATTCTGTGTATCTCAAGGAAAAGGAAGAAGAAAAAGTAAACCAACTTTTTTCTACCCAATATATTTGCTTAATAGAGTGATTACTTTTAAAATAGTCTTTATATGTCATTATAATTTTACCACACATGGGTGTGGAAACAATGGTGTGATGGAAAAATTTTCAGTAGATTATAAGTCATTTAGATTAATAACTGGTTTTTAGGCAACCAATTTATTGAACAATCTATTGATTTTTATCTCTTAAATATACATTAACCAGTCATTTTCAAATTTGTACAGCAAAGAATTGCTGAACTCATGGATATCACACACTGATTGGTCAAAATATTCTTGTTGATGATTTCTGTGTGATAATCACATAAGCCATTTGGAAATTTTCCTTATTCCATATCCTTTGAATGGACAAAACACTGTTATAGTAATTGTTAGGGTGAATTCTTTCTTTAGCAGTCCATTTTCAGTAGTTAAATATTACTGTCAGTTATCTAAGTAAACTGATGACTGTGGCTTAAATAGACAATTCTAATGGATAACATATGTAATAAAGTCAGAAAATGTCAATTCTAATGTTCAGTTTGCAATAGTTTGTAGTTGAATTGGGGCTGTCATATCTCTAGGAATTCATCTTTAAACAATTAGTCATTAATTGTGCAGGCCTCAGCTTCAATAATCAAAAGAGAGAATGGAACAGATTAAACATATAGATGCAATAACAAAGTACATTATATAATAATTAATATTTTTAATTATTTGTGCCTCTATAGTTTAATTTCTACTAAACATACAATGATTGGTTTTAAATGACTTGTTATATTATTTCAAAAAAAATTAATGGTAAGTTAATATCAACATGCTAAAAAACACCAAAAGAAAGTCCTGTATCAAAAAACATATTCTTGGAAAACAGAATGTGATTACCTATTTTTCAGCTGTTGATGATTTTTTTTGTCTTTGAAAGATTTTAATGCATTGAAAATGGCCTTTATTATAACAATGTAAACAAAGCAATTTTCTGAGACTAGAATAATCAACCCCATATACCCATCATCTATATTTAACACATCTCTATCTTTTTCCAAGTTGCTGAATGATTTTAAGGAAAATGTATTTAATGTATATTTGAAAACCCTTTGGATACATCCCTATTCATTTTTCATTCCTTTCTACTGGGAAGAAATCACTATTCTTAGGTTGATATGCATTCTTCCAAATATGTTCTAAAATTTCACTAAATATTATATTAGTACCTCCAAAATAAAATATTTATGTATAAATCTAATAATATATGTGCATGATTCATATGAGGAAAATTATAAAACTCTGATAAATGAAATCAAAGAAAAATTAAATGGAGAGATACTACATGTTCATGCATAAGAAGACAATATTGTCAAGATGTTAGTTTTGCCCAACTTGATCTCTAGATTTGATGAAACCCCCATAAAAATTCAAGCAGGTTATTCTGTAGATATTAATAAAACAATTCTAACAATTATAGAGAGAAGCTAATGACTCAATGTTGAGGAGAACAAAGTTGAAGAATTGAAACTGCCTGACTTTAAGACTTATTATAAACCTATAGTAATCAAGATAGTGTGGTATTATCAAAAGAACAGAAAAATAGATCAATGGAACAGAATACAGAACTCAGAAATATACCTACATGACTATTGTGAACTAACCTTTGACAAAAGACAAAGGCAATTCAATGGAGAAAAGATGATTTTTTTTTTTTTTCTTTTCAACATATGGTGTTGGAACAACTGGACATCCACACTGAAAATTTAAAAAAACTAGACACAGACCTTAAAATCCTTGTATAAGTTAACTCAAAATGGATCAAATACTCAATGAAAAATGCAAAATTATAAAAACTCAAATAAAGGACAAAATCTCAATGATCTTGGGTTTGGTTGCCTTTTAAATATGACAAAGAAAGAATTGGTAAGGTGGGCTTAATTCAAATGAAAAAAAAAATGTATTCTGTGAAAGACAATGTCAGGAGAATAACAATAAAAGCCACAGACTGGAAGAAGATATTTGCAAAAGACATATCTAATAAAGGATTATTATCCAAAATATACAAATACTAAAAATTCAACAATAAGAAAAACAATCCAAATAAAACATGGGCCCATAATCTTAACAGATACCTCACCAAAGAAGACCTATTGATGTCAAATAAGCATATGAAAAGATGCTCCATATCATATGTCATGAGGGAAATGCAAATCAAAACAACAATAAAATACACTATACACCTTTTAGAATAGCCAAAATCCAGAACACTGACAATACCAAATCCTCATAAAAATGTGAAGCAACAGGAACTCTCATTCACTAGTGATGGGAATGCAAAATAGTACAGACAATTGAGAAAATGATTTGGCATTTTCTTACATAATATTTTACTAAATAATGTTATATACATTTTCAGAGGAAAATCGCCTTGGGGTTCCAAATATTTCCTGTTTATTATATAATCATCTTTGAAGGATGCCTGTGAATAGAGGCCATGACACCTCCATTTCCTTTCTTACATTTCCAATTCCTGGGAAGGGCCTTTGGAAAAAGATAATGGTACTAGGCAGTTCAACAGTAATCAGGTGGTCAAATGTCATATCCAGAAACCTCCAACATCTGTTTAATGTCAGGAAGAGGCTGTTTCAGGCAGTATATTGTATTGGCAGCAGTTTTTCCTATATATGAGCCAAGCTTGAAGATTAAGATTTACAAAAACTCTTCAGCATTCTGCATATTGGTTGCCAGACTGCTCAACATTAGTAGTTGGCTATTTTCCATCAAGCTTTTTAGGATATTCTAAGTTTGATAAACACTTTGATTTTATCAGCTACATTGCAGAGTCAACATCAACTTTATAATCAATTTGGTTCTCTGTAAATGAACTTATAGTTTTTATGTTCATGAATCTACCACAGGGTTCTCTTTTAAACAGAGGGCATTTTGTCTGACTTCTTCCTCTAACTCTTTTGAGATCTCATATTGGAACTTGGAAGAGTGGTCTTCAAAAGCCGTAAAATTAATTGATGTGAAGCACCTTCATTTAGACTTGTAAGATCATTTTGATTCTACTATTCATTTCATTCATTTCATTCTCTCTGACTCAGAGCTGTCTCCTAAGTCTCACAGGGAAAATTGGGAATGCTAGGCAGTTTGTGACCCAGGCTTCAGTTTGCATATTTTCTGTGAGTTTATTTTCCAGTTACTGATCCTATCTTCTGTTTGTTGACAGCGTTTTTTGTTTTTTGTTTTATTTGTCTTTTTAATCTTAATTTTTTACCACTCTTCTTCCTGGCCACAGCTTCACCATGGGAAGAGTGTTTGCCCCACACTTTCAGGCATGGCTACGATTATGTTTTTGTACAGTGATCTACATACAGGTAAGGATAAAGGGCACTATTTCAGAGCCTAGGGCTTAAGAGGGTTTGCATGTTTTCTGCTTGTTCTCTTGAATTTCTGCCACTCTGTGAGAAGAACATGCTAGTCCAATAAAAATGAGAGACATTAGGAGCAACAGACTGGCAAACTCTTCTCCCTACTCAGCTAGGTCCCAGAGAAATTTAGATGAACCCAGCCTATATGATAGCCAAATACCTGTAAACCACAGATGTGAAACTATTAATAATAGTTAGTTTTTAAGCAGAGTTTTCAGTTGCTGATAAGCAACAACAAACCTGTATAGTCTGTATAGTAACTTTGAAGGAGTTCATATACCCTGTAGACAAAGGATAGATATGGCTAAGGAACTTAAACCTTTGAATTCACTTTAAGCTCTATTAGTGGTAGAGGCTAAACCTCTCCTGTGTCTTACGGAATCTGTGCGTTTTTGCATATGGGCCCTCCTCTATATTCTGCTGAAGGAATTGAGTTACAAAATGTTGCCAGTTTTCACTCGCTCATGCCCCATCATTTCTCATTGGTTCCAGCCCATAAAAAGGGTTAGATTCCAACTTTGCTGATGAGAGATGGAAACACTTAACTGGGAACAGCTATGCTATATACCCAAGAAGAGATGCATAACCCCACCAATCTGTTTTGTCACAAAGTTGGGGAGCATGTGTGGGATTGAATCTAAGGTAGTCAGACCAAAGGAGAATAAATATAAAATTTAATGAGCTAAATGTGTTAACATGGATGGGAAGAGAAGATTCAGTGTGCTAATATTAGCATCCTGGGTATGGTGTTAGATAAATTGGCTAATCAAAAACAGGAGTTAATTTCAGCTTAGATTAGTGATGTGGAAGTGCCAGGGTGTTCTTGGTATATATTAGGAGAAGTTCACAGGCTTATTGTTATGGAAATTGCTTGAATGGATCTATCATGTGTCAGCTGTTCAGTTGCCCCTTAATTTCTATCCCAAGAGAATAAAGGAAAGCATTCCTATCTCCTAGGAAGAAACTGCATTCACCCAGGAGGGCATTTTATTCACCAAAATGAAGAACAGGGTTGGTGAGGGAGCACCAGTGTCTTAATGAAGTTTGTGGTGATTGTCCTTTATAGGCTGGAGTGAATGTGGGATGTTAAAGTAAAATTGGGTTCCCCAGTATAAATTAGAATAATGGGATCCAAGAATGGATAAAAACTGTTGGATATGCTTGACTATAATATTTAAAAATGAGGAAATAGCCACATAAATCAGAGAAACATAAATAGAATTAAGTATGTAGGTCTGCAGGACAGAAACACAATTCAATTTGCTTATGTAGGGATTCCTAGCCTCTTACACAATTACAGACTTATGCTATGTCATGGACTCAGGGTCTCAACTGAAGGACAGTAAGTCCCTTTGAAGAAGGATCTTGTCATATAGTCACAGGTGTTTCATGTATCTTCCTGAAGGTTTCCACAGAGGATTCTGAGGCCATTTACCAGTATGATTGCGCATTGATGAAAGAAAGATACTCAGGCCTTCTAAGTTCCTGGGAAACGAATGGCCCTAAACTTATGCTTATCTTTGAAATACTCTTTCCACCAGTAGGAGTGCACATTTATTTAGGTCTGGTAGATGGATCATAAATCCATCTTTTGTTTTGTTGTTTTATTTTCCCCCAGAGTCTCTGAATATATAGTGTAGTCAATATACTTAGTAATAGAATTTCCACATTGGAATAAGAACTGTTACGCAGGAAAGCCCAACTGGAAGATCTTGAAATGCCCCTTTAGACTTATCAAGGTTTCATACCAAAAGCAATTCTGTATCCCTATGGGACTTGTAGTGATTAGTGTCCCCTTCAAGCCTTGTGAGTTACAGGAGTGGTGATTCAAAGCATGTTTCTATTTACTTCACTAGATTAGACAGTGCAAAAGCCAGATGGCCATACAAAATAGTAGAAATAATAGAAGATTATCAGAAACTCAAGAAGGTTGTGATATAAATTTTGAGAGCAATTCTAGATGTTAGATCTCTATTAAGATAAACAAATGTAGCCCTTGGTGCCTGGAGAGCAATAGTGATCCGGCAAATGAGTCTTATTTATCCTAATCAATGTGTGTCCGGTTGAATTTGTCCAACTGTTTTTTTGAAAGATATTTTAAAAGACCTAAATAAAGACATAGCAATTCTTTTCAAATTGATCTACAAATTCAATGAAATCCCAATAAAAATTCTACCCAGTGTTTGTTTGCTTGTTTGAATGTAGGGATTTATGTGGAACATGTTGATTGTAACAGAAGAAACTGTCCAAAATAACTAAAGCTTCTGGAAGAAGATTAAAAATATTGCATTACCAATATTGAGATATTTCAAAGTTAAGTAACTAAGATTTATGGTACTGGCACATAGATAGCTAACTGAAATAAGGAAGCAGAATAGAGGCAAAGAAATAAACATATTCATTGATAGGGATTTGATCTGCAACCAAGAAGGTGTTGTAGGTCAGGCCAAGCAGTTAAGTAACAGATGAACTTATGCAATACATATAGCAGGCACAATTGGTATAGCATATGGAAAAATGAATGTAAGATTCCTACCTTATACACGCACAACATACCACACACACACACACACACACACACACACACACACACACACTTTCCAGATAAATTGATTTAAATGTGAAGGGTGAAACTTTATTTTATTTAAAAAAAATTTTTTTTAAGTTTATTCATTTTTGAGTGAAACAGAGACAGAGAGTGAGTGGGGGAGGGGTAGAGAGCCAGAGAAACACAGAATCCAAAGCAGGCTCCAGGCTCCAAACTGTCAGCACAGAGCTCCATGAGGGGCTTGGGGCTTGAACTCATGAACCATGAGATCATGACCTGAGCAGAAGTTGGATGTTTAACCAAGTGAGCCACCCAGTTACCCAAAAACTTTAAATATTTTAAAAGGAAATCTAAGCAACATCTTTTTGTCATAGAATAAACTTTTTTAAAAATATTGAAGCAGTTTTGAATCCCTGGATTAAATCTTACTTGATCATGGCCAACAGTTTTTTAAAAATCTATTATTGAATTGAGTTGCTAATATTTTCGGTTTTTCCTTTTATTTTTTGTTGTGTCTTCATCTGTTTTTTTCTTTTTTTATGAGGGTAATGCTGGCCTCATAGAATGCATTTGGAAGTTTTCCTATCTCTTCTATTTTTTGGAATAGTTTGAGAAGAATAGCTATTAGCTTTTCTTTAAGCAGTGTAAACATTTTAAACAAGATGAAAAATGCAACCCATAAGCACACATTAATTTGGTTAGATTAAAATTAAATTTTAGCACTCAAAACATCATAAAGATGGTGAAATGTCAAGCCACAATCAATAGAATATTTTTAGTACATACAGTACAACTAATGAAAACAGTAATAATTAAAACACATAAAGATTCTTACAAATCAATAAGAAGAAAACATAAATGGGAAGATGCCATAAATAGACATTTCTAGAAAGGAAAAATTAGGGATTCCTGGGTGGCTCTGTTGGTTGAGCATCTGACTCTTAGTTTTGGCTTGGGTCATGATCTCATGGATTTGTGAGTCTGAGCCCCGTCTGCAGCATCGTGCTGAGAATGTGGACCCTGCTTGGGATTCTCTCTCTTCCTCTCTCTCTGCCCCTCCCCGACTCAGGCTGTCTCTCTCTCAAAATAAATAAATAAACTTAAAAATTGCATTAGGATGGAAAAATTAAATATTTTGAAATAGCTGAAGAAATGCTTAAAGTCATAAGTTATGATGGGAGTATAGAAAAAAAAAACACAGACAAGGAGATACAATTTTGCACACAGCAGATAAGCCCAAATGAAATATGTAAGAATGTAAATAGGGACATTTATTCACTTTTGTTAAGAGTGTGAATATTCCATTTTCAAAGTGAATTGAAAAAAAATGATATAATACATGTGAAAACATCTACTCAAAGTGCAATTATTCCATTTTTAGATACCAAACTAAGGTAACATTAGTACTTGTGTATTGGGGAAATATTTGAAAACCGAAATGATATTATTATGTCTAAGAAAGAAGAGTCAAATAAACCAGATATCTATGATCAGGAGAATGATAAACAAATGTTGGCACATGTTTAAATGGAATATTCTACAACAGTTAAAACTGAGCAACTGATACATGAATAATGCAGAAATATTTAACAAAATGAATTGTTTCTGAAGATGATACACAATATTATTTCACTTATATTAATATGCAAGCTAAGTGTTTTATTGAGGCAGGCATACAAATGAAATGGTTAATGCTGTATATTTTTTAAGTGTTTCAACTTTTTTTTTTTTTTTTTTTTTTTTTTTGGGACAGAGAGAGACAGAGCATGAACGGGGGAGGGGCAGAGAGAGAGGGAGACACAGAATCAGAAGCAGGCTCCAGGCTCCGAGCCATCAGCCCAGAGCCTGACGCGGGGCTCAAACTCACGGACCGCGAGATCGTGACCTGGCTGAAGTCGGACGCTTAACCGACTGCGCCACCCATTTTTTGAGAGAGAGAGAGAGAGAGAAAGAGAGCATGGGTGGGGGAGAGGCAGAAAGGGAGGGATGTGCAGAATCCGAAGCAGGCTCCAGGCTCTGAGCCATCAGCACAGGGCCCCACAGGTTCACGAACCTGTGAACTGGGCTGAAGTTGATCATGACCTGGGCTGAAGTCCAGTGCTCAACTGACTGAGCCACTCATGTGCCCCAACTTGATAGTGTATGTTAAAGGCAAGGTAATGGGTTAAATAGATGATGGGGATTAAGGAGAGCACTTGTGATGAGCATCAGGTGATGTATGGAAGTGTTGAATGACTATATTGTATACCTGAAACTAATATTACCCTGTATGTTAACTAACTGAAATTTTAATAAAACTTAAAAAACAAACACAAAATAAAATCTTGAACAACTACAAAAATCATGATATTCAATACAATTGTATGGAAGAGTAGAGGAGTACTTGGGTTTAAGCAAGTAAGTACTTGGGTTAAGGATACTGGGAATATTCTGCTTAAGTTGAATGATGGGTGCATATATGTTCACTTTACTATTTAAATATCATGTATATAAAATAACTAAATCAGTAAATGTAGTCTCTAACCTGTTTGACAGATCCACGCAGGTTCCATTATTTTTGCAAGGTCTAGAAGAACACTCATTTGTATCAAGATCACATAGAGGTCCAGAAAACCCAGGTCTGCAAATACATCTTTTAAACAAGACATTTAATGACTCCATTAATATAAACATACAAAGTCAAAGCTTCAAATAATTGTAGCATGGCAAATTGTTAATAACCAGAAATGTTGTTTAACTGAAATTATAAACATGGATATATTTAGATACATCTAGATGCATAAACTTGAATCCAGATATTTTGGGGTTTTCTGTACCTGAAATTGTTGACTCCATCTTCGCAGTCACCATAATTCTGGCAGGGAAGAGAGAAGCACTCATTCACATTAATTTCACAATGTTCACCCTCAAATCCTGCAGAAAGATGAGATGGATATAGATGAGCAATCCTCACTTTAGAGTGTGAAAATCAGTCAGTGGTAAAGAGTCTGGAGAATATGCTCTTAGTGGAAGTTTACGGGAAAAAAGAATTAAATAAAGAAAGAGAAAACACCTCATCTATGGCCTCTCATATAACTCTATTTCACATAACATATGAATAAAATTATGTTAGTTTCTAATTAATGAGTTCAAATGAAAGAATCAGGGGAGGAATATTTTACTCAATCCTTTGGGAAAGTGGGGTCGTTGCTAATGTTGCTGTTGTTTTAAGGTATTTAAATGTTTGAACAAGAAGAACTGAAACAATCTGGGAAGGAAATGAATTAATGTGACGGCTGATCTTAACATAAAATTGAGCTTCAGCAATCAAATTTATTCAAGGCAGTTAGCAGATGAGGCAAATTATTTAATTACTTTCCATATCCAAGTGATTCAAAGAAAACAAATTATTTTGATCCATAACTACATAATCAGTCATCCATTTAAACACATGCCAGTTATTTTTTTTAAAAAACAAAGAACATGAAAAAAAATGTACAGAATTATGAGAGGCACTTGTAATTATTTCAACACTTGCGTCAGAAAAAAAATCAGTATATCACTTTTTAAAATGCATTTAATATTTTAATATTTATGATGACAATTTAAACAATTATTTCCATAGTTCTATATTAACTAGGTAAATTGAAATATAGTCTTATACTCATTTTTCTTGCTAATATTTTTGTAATACTAGTTAGAGAATGTATGAAACAAGAGGATTTTCCTTTATCTTACTTTTCCAGTGCTATAACTAAGTGCCAAATAATTGCAAATTTCTGACATTACAAATGACAATATCTACTCAGATTTTTTAGTTTCAAGAACATGTCATTCAAGTTGTTCTATAAAACCTGTAATTTTTATTGGCATATAGGCTAGGATCTCAAAGAGCATGATCTAGGGACCCATGAATGGCCATCTTCCTACCACAGTTCTATCTCATAAAGTTTCTCCTCCTCTTTCTATCTTCAAATATCTCTTCACGTTGAAAGTTTCAAATCATTTGTAATATCAGCATGGAGATGACATAGCACTGCTTCTTTGGTCTCTATTTCTACTATCATGATCTTTTAGCTTCAGCATCTACTGCTGAGTGGAATGTCCTCTACACTTCCCCATTTACAGTCCCAGGAGAGAACATGGGCTTGTCCTACTTTATCCTTTCATGTCGTGCTATTAGCCATTGCCATTCTCTGTGGTGTCTACCACCAAGTCAAGTGGCAAACCTGCTTCTACTTGGAAGTTTGGAAAGCTGGTATTACCTCTTATAAAATCTGGCTGCTTTTAGGTGGGAGATAATATGGAAACTTAAACATTACTTAATCCAAAAGAGGGCAAGAGTAAAAAGGAACAAAGTAGAGATATGGTACCATAGAAAGTAGAAAACAAATAGCAAGATGATTCATTTAGAGCCACTATACACCAATATTTATATCAAATGTGGTTTAAAAAAAACACTTCAATAAAAGGCAGTGACAGCCAGGCTAAATAAAACAACAGAACCAACTACATGATTTCTAAAAGAAATTCACTTTAAATATAGAGATGACAATAGGTTAGAAGTAGAAAGACAGAATAAAGATGCACTATGAAACACTTATCAGAAGAAACCTACAGTGCCTATGTGTCTAGCAGATTAGGTAGTCTTTAGTACAAGCATCATTATTAATTTGTCCTATTTTTTTCTTACTCAATTATCAAAGCCTACAAGTTAAGTTCTGAAGTTTCATGCTTACAATTTCATTCATGTACTAGGTTTGTATTGTCAGTATTAAAAATAAAATTAAAAAGAGTTATTTCCAAGTTAATACGGTTCTCCTAATTTTAGGTAAGCAAGGGTATCATTCCAACACATTTCACCATTCATCAATCAATCCAATAATGCTATCCTATTTAAATTGTAACTGTTATAGCATAGTTATAAATAACATAATAAGCTTTTTTTAACGTATATATGTAAAAAAAGTTAAAGACTTAGAACAGTGGATGCATTACACTATTCCTACTTCAAGCATGACTAGCTTTCTCTAGGAGGTAGAGTCTTCTGACACTAAGCTGTTTCTTAGAAGTGTTCGTTTGAGGCACTGGAACTCAGAGGCATTGGCTAGCTAGAGAAGTGGTGCCAGTGTACCTCCCTGAGTTCAGCTGGGCTGATAAATCAGAAGAACATTCAGAACCTGGAAACTCAGGCAGCTCACAGAATAACCTTGTGCTTGTGATTTTGCCTTATTCATTTAGTTTGACATTTCTGAGATGGAGCTTTGTTACCAACCAGCAACATGTCAATGGGTTGAGGAAATTAGATTGCTACAATTCAATAGACATTGGGAGAAAGAAATAAAGTAGACACAGAGTGCATTTAAAATAAACTGAAGCTTTGCTAAGAAAGCTTGTGTTTGGGGGGTTTAAAGGAGAAAAATGTATACATACTTAGTCCTAAACTATACTTTCCATAGTCCTTGGTGTTAGAAGCAGATATTCATTCGTGTGAAGGGTATTTGTTTTGAATATATGCAGTGACAACTAAAAGTCTGTCAAAACTTTATAAGTACAGTTAATTCATTCCATGCTACTCTCCAGTTATTTATCCCTATCCAGACTATTAAGCTGACTCTATTAACTGCAATAGGGTTTTTTATACACAAACTGATTTTCTTATAATGTCTTGCTTATACATTGTCATAGAGAATGCATGTGACTAATCAATAAATATTTTTACATTTTCTCATCCTCTAAAGCATAATGGTAAGTTACTAAACTTACTGTTCATGTTTAGGAGCCAAATCAGTGTCAACTATAGGCATAATCTTTAAAATCACTTAATATTTTCTCATTTCTAAAAAAAATCGTTTTCACATGATTCTTTAGAGGGGATATCATAGATTATTTTTTTTTAATGTTTTTAACGTTTATTTATTTTTGAGACAGAGAGAGACACAGCATGAACGGGAGAGGGGCAGAGAGAGAGGGAGACACAGAATCCGAAGCAGGCTCCAGGCTCTGAGCCATCAGCCCAGAGCCCGATGCGGGACTCGAACTCACGACCATGAGATCGTGACCTGAGCTGAAGTCAGACGCTTAACCGACTGAGCCACCCAGGCGCCCCGGGGATATCATAGATTAAAGTACATTAACAATAGTTCGATTTTCGTGAAACTCGATTAAGAAACATTTTGTTATTCAGGGCTATACCTTGACAACTCTCCCATTAGAAGTAATACCACTTGGAACTAGGAATGAAAGTAAATAGGGGGAAAACTAGAGCATATCTTTTATGTATTCAATAAGTTAGTGTTAAAATCATACATTTTAAAATAAAAACTAAAAATATTAAAAGTTAATGATTTTCAAAAGCATTAGAAAGACATTATTTTTCTTTTTTCTTTCTTTTTCCGAGAGAGAGAGAGGGCATATAAGTGGGGGACAGAGGCAGCAGAGAGAGAGAGACAGTGAGAGAGAGAAAGAGAGACAAAGAGAAAGAGAGAGAGAATCTTAAGCAGGTTGCATTTTCAGCACTAAACCCTATGTGGGGCTCGACCCATGACCCGAGCCAAAATCAAGAGTCTGACACTCAACCACCAGAGCTACACAGGTGTCCCTATATTTTTATTTAAAAATTTTAATTTATCTAGATTTTAAAACTTTATGAAAACAACTACAACAAAAAAGATACTTTCTCTTGGCAAGTCAGAATTTTTTTTAAAATATTGTTTTATTTTTATTTTAAAACAATATAATACAAATATTAGCATTGTCTTGAAAAATTAACCAACTATTACAAAACAGTTGCATTTAACTCTATGAAATAGAAAAGACAGAACTAATTTCTAGTAGGCTTAATATGGTTTTAACACTGATTTTAAGAAAATTAAAAAAAATGAGTATAAAAGCTGAAATTTTCTTTAAAAATTTTTGATGTTTTAATTTATTTTTGAGAGAGAGACACAGAGAGTTGGAGAGGGGCAGAGGGAGAGGGAGACACAGAATCTGAAACAGGCTCCAGGCTCTGAGCTGTCAACACAGAGCCCAACACGGGGCTCGAATTCATGAGCCATGAGATCATGACCTGAGCTGAAGTTGGATTCTCAACCGACTGAGCCACCCAGGAACCTCTTAAAGCTAATATTTTAAAATACAATAAATTATTGACATGTTTTTAAAGTTAACTAGCAACAATATATATTTTCTCTGAAGAATTTCCCCAATATAAATATCTACAGCTCTTTAAACCTAATAGATACATGCTACCAACATAAGCACATATTTTTAATTCTCAAAAAGAGTAATTTTTAATTTAGACAAACTATATTGTCAAGTGACACATTTATTTGGTGCTTGGAATTATACACCTCAGGTAACATGGCATTACGTAGTAATTGTATATGTGTTGGAGTAATAGACACATTTGAATGCAACTACTTGCTTCCTCTGGTACTACAAATCCATCATGCTTAGAATCCCAATTGTAAATCGACAGTACATGTAAATGATTTGATTCTTCCTTCCACTGTGATATTTTACAAGTACTCTTTGCCACATTCTAATCCTTTGTAAAGTGTCATTTTAAAAAACTTTTGCTCTGGGGCACCTGGGTGGCTCAGTTGGTTAAGCCTCTGACTTCAGCTCAGGTCATGATCTCAGTTGGTGAATTCGAGCCCCACATCAGGCTCTGTGCTGACAGCTCAGAGCCCGGAACCTGCTTTGGATTCTGTGTCTCCCTCCCTCTGCCCCTCCCCAGTTCACACACTCTCTGTCTTTGTATTTCAAAAATCAATAAACATTAAAAAATTAAAAAAAAAAGAACTTTTGCTCCTTTCACCTTGGAGACATATGGATGAAGTGGGTACATTTGGAAACTAAGCCCTGTAAATTAAAAGTAGTGGATAAGGTGGTGTCCTTGCCTACAAACCAAGATATAATTCAAAGTAGAAAGATAAAGAAGCTTTCCTAAAGAGAGTATGAAAAACAAAATATACTTTAAGCTGAAATGATTTTAGGTCTCCCACTGTACACACACATACTAATAACTCCACTGTATGCTGTACTCATTTTATCCACATGCATTTTATCTATAGTCATCTCTACCTCTGTATCGTAACCCTCATGCCATTCTTATATTTCATTTCTACCAGTCTGAAGTTGAACTGCATTTGTTCAACCTCTTGAACTTTATTAGCTCTTTCCCTTTACTATATGCATTAGAAATCACTCTTTTGATCACATACAATATAAACAAAAATACTAAGCTAGATAGAAGGAATGGCATTTGCTGGAAGGATGCCCCATAGTCTGTAGAATTTATAAAAGAACCATAGGAACTGCCAGGATGAGTTATTCTTTCACAAACACTTCTCTCCTAGTGAATTCAGATCTCCATGTGAAGAGAACATGGAGTTGGCTGCATCCACTGAAAAACTCTGGAAAAAAGAAGAAGCCTCTTTCCTTAGTGTCAATTCCAAGGAAGGGCTCTCAGTGCCAATATTCCAGTCCCATGCTGATGTGGATCAATCATAATTGCCAGAGAGATGGAATTTTCTATCTCTCTTAGCTTGAGCTCTTCCAAAATAAGAATATGAGATAATAATATGTACTCAGGTAGCTTATTTGAGAGGTGATCCCAGGAATTCCTGCAAGGGAGTGGGGAGATAAAACAGGGGAGAGAGGGGCTTAATGAGTAGGCTACTGTGACGGGCAATGAAGGCTCCAAGGCTGCTGGGGATCCTCTTATGAATCATGTGGAACATAACTCAGAGCTCTCACACTCCATAACAACCTTTGCATCTACAAAGTAGGAACGTGGTACTTTAATGGTTAGTTAATTTATGTGTCTTTCCTTGAACTTAAGTTCCTTGAGGGTGTGTCTTTGCCATGCTTAATTTCCCCAGAACCTGTTTCAAGACTTGACACATGGTAGGAAATCAATATGTGTTTGTTGAATCAGTTAATAAAGAATACAATTTTTAGATTTCTAGAACCCTACCAACATCTATTAGCAAGATTGGGCAGAGCATAGTTCAGAGAGACAAAAAAAAAAAAAAAAAAAAAAAAAAAAAAAATATATATATATATATATATATATATATATATATATATATATAGCATAAATGTTGAGGTAAGCTAATTGATTGCATACTAAATCACCAAAACCTAACACTTTATATAAGGTACCTAAAGTAACCCATTTGTTTCCAGGAATCTTGAAGAATCATATTTGTCTTTCTATGTGCTATTTTTATATTTATTAAAGCACTTATTTTTTTTTTTACCACAGAAATTATTTAAACAAATAAGATTAGATACAAAACAAACCTGTATTGAATTGTTACTAGTAGACACCTTTCTATCTACCTATTTTTCACTAGAAAATGGTGAATGTTCATAGGGATAAAGTTAACTTACCTCAGTTCTAAACAGAAGACAAAAGCACTGCCTTTACTTTCTCTTGCAAAACATGATCACCATAGTTCTGGTGTTTTACTACACTTATAATTTTTAAGTTGCTCACACTGTACCCAAATGGATTAGATTGTTTTGACTCTAAGTTTCAATCACACTAACCAAAGTAGTTTACCTGGTAAGCATTCTATTTGGGATGAATCATAGTATCAGTTATTCTAGTTGCTGTTCTTCAGAGTGAATTTTAATGCCATTTATAATTTAGTTATCTAGTACATAGTCACATTACTACTCTGGCTTTGAGGTTTTATTTATATTCATATTTAAATTGTGATAGACCACACAGACTGAGTAAAAACTGTGAACAGAATTTCAAAAACGCATATGCTGAACTCCAAGACCTTAAGCCTTAAATCTCTTTCCTCATGATACCCTATATCCTAGGCACTTAGCAAACACTAACAGCTCGCAAAGAATTCCAGTGGAGCTTCTAAATCCTGTATCTATATATGAGGTTAAGTCTTGGAATTCTTCATGGTTTTAAATTTCAGTACTTTTATTATTTTGTTTGTTTGTTTTAAGTTTATTTATTTTGAGAGAAAGAGAGAGAGTGTGTGCGAGCAGGGGAGGTGAGAGAAAGGAGACAGAATTCTAAGAGAATACTAATCCTGCTCCATCAGTCCAAAGCCCAACATGGGACTCAATCTCTCAAGAACTGTGAGATCATGACCTGAGCTGAAATCAAGAGTTGGATGCTTAACAGACTGAGGTACCCAGGTGGCCCTTAAATTTCAGTACTTTCAAAATTGAATTTGATCAGAATATTTTCCTTAAAAAAATAGTATGATGCCTTTGACGTAGATACTTTTTCAAACAACAAGTATTAAAGTAACTCAGGGCATAGTGTCTAAGCTATTCCACAGTCACCCTCTTTTTAATATTTTGAGGTAGTTTTTTAAAGCAATGTCACAGGCTTCAGTATGATATGCTACAGAGGTTGAAGTATTAAAGGGAATAGTGAGTAAACATTTTTTACAGTAGTTAGATCTCATTTACAGAAACTTACTCCTACATTTCCTTAGGTTTCAAAAAAAATTTCAGTTTCAAATACATATATATATATATATATATATATATATATATACACACACACACACATATACATGTATACATAAATATATATATGAAGCAAAATAGTTTAGAAACGATGTACACTTCAAATATCTCTTTGTGCTGAATCACAGTTAGAAACACATGATTCGTTGTGCCAGCCCACTACTCTGTCCAAAGCATTGATTTCAGTGCTCATATCTCTCTTAAACCCTTAAGTAGAACGATGAATTTTCAAGAAAAAAAATAAACCAACAAGATTTTACTAATATACAAGATGAAATAAATCTAAATTGTCCTCAAGATATTTTTGTGATGTTCATGAGGTCAGAAAATATTATTACTAATATGATAGTTGATAAGGTTTTATGATATCTCTGAACTTATTTTTCCTTCATCCCTCAACAGGAAAGGAATCTCACTAGATTATATAAATTCATTAAGTACATCTGTGAATTACAAATAAATTGTCAAAAAATTTATATGGAAAAAAATAACATGCCCCCAAAATATACCTGTCTTGTAGAAAACTGTCTTTGGCAAAAATAGAGGAGGTTTTATTTTAATAGAGGAAATAGGCTACTGCCTCTCAATAAATATTATCCATTACTTCTATTCTGAGAATATATTAGTAGGCTAAGTAAAGCATCACAGAGTAATCCTGCTAAATAAATCAGCTCCTCCCTTGCTATTGAATAATATTTCATAAAGTTTCACACTCAACATTTATTAAAAGGAAAATTCTTCATTTAAATTATTTACTTTATAATTACTGAGGGTTTCAGGGTATTAGGTGTTCCCCTCACATTTTTTCCTATCTTGCTTTTCCTGAATCATTCCTGCAAACATTTATCCATATACCTTATATGCCCATATTATTTGTTTTATACAGCCCATGTCATTTTTGCAAAAACAATTGCTAATGGCTTTCCACTTTGTAGTTCCAATCCCTCCTAAGGTCCAGAAGTTTCTGTCATGTATGTACATTCAAGGACTTGCCTCTATATCCTTACAATAGATTTTCTTATACGTCAGAAATTTCTAGAGGTTTCATAAAAACAAACAAAAACAGCTTTGACTAAGATACCAATTAATTGGTACAGTCTAAGCTGACCTTTTGGGACAGAAGAGTAAAGAAGCACTATCCTTAATTGTAATAAACATCTATTCTAGTAGAATCAGTAACAAGGAAAGAGACATGAACCCATAAGTTGGCATTAGAAAATAACTAACAGTTGTAGGCTTTTATACACAACATGGTTTTTATATTGTGCTTATGACAAACACATTCCAGTTATAATGACAATGTGCTAGTTTTATGATAGAAGCATTCCTGCTGAAGATAGTAATAGCTCTTGAGTAGTCAGCAATACATGAGCAGTAAACATTTATGCAGATCACCTAATCAGATCACTAATCAGATTTCTTTCAGTTACATCTGAAGAGATCCCAATCAAGCACCTTGAATAACTTGATATGACCCAGAAAGCCGGAAGTTACTCACTTCAGGAATAGCTGGATTTGGAGCTCCAATAATGTCTTTTGTGATCTGCCCGTCCTCTATCCCTTTCATAGGCTCTATTTTAGCGCACAAAGTAGCCACAAGAGTCACATGATACTGGCTTAGCAACCACAGCAGACATAAATGGTGTTCATAGATCCCTCCAGGAGGGAAGTTACAGTGAAGCATTTGATTACCCTAGATTCTATCTATGCTCATTTCTAACTAACTGCTATTGTAAGGAACACTACATGGACAAAATTCAAGAAAAAGAAGCTATTAACAATAGGAGAAGATTTCTTAAAAAACAAAAAAAAAAGAGCCCAAATCTATGAAGTTTTGCCTTTCCCTCACCCACTCCCCCTGGCCCCCCAACATCATGCTATTTAAGTTAACTTTTTAGATTATTTCTGTGGTCTGTTTATATACCTATATTTGGAGTCAAATACTCCCCCATCTCCAATGTATATATGTAAGTTTTCTCTCACCCATTTTTAGGGAGTCATAATACCATAAGAACAAAATAAACCAAACAGACAAAAAAGTGAAATATAACATTAAAACAAATATAGGCTCTTACCTTCTCTACACACACAATAATGATTTCCATCAACCGAAGTCAAGCACGTTGAGTTGTTTCTGCAAGGGTCACTGAGTGGATCACAGGGGTTATAGTGTTGATGGCAAAATTTTCCAGTATAAAAGGGTGGGCACAGGCATACAAAGTGCCCAGGAATGGAAGACTCATGACAAAGAGCTCCATTCATGCATGGGTCAGAGTCGCATTCATTTATTTCTTCACTACAGTTTTGTCCAGTCCATCCAGGTGTACACTCACAGCTGAAATGAAATTTTAACAAGTATGAACAGCTGTTTCAAATGTATTCTTTGAATTTTGAATGTATTACTACATTGAACTAATTTGTAGTATTTTTATTTATAACAAGATTAATAAACATAGTTTAGAAACATCGTTTACCTAATTTCCTGAGAAAATTCAATGTATAATACGGCAAAACTGACTGCAATGGCAAAGATAAGATTTAAGAAGCATTTTCTAACATGGTAGGCCACTGACACAGATCAGAGAACAACAGCGCTACCAATTTCAATTTTGGCAACTATTGAGTTTAATTACCAATTGACAAAATTTCCTCAATTATTTCTTTTATGCAAAATAGTTTTCACTGTTTATAAGCCTGAGATGATATTTATGCAATGTCTTTAGCAACATGTGACTCTTATAATCACCAGAGTATTTATAACAAGGTGTTCCCTTATGCTAAGCAAGTTTTTCATCTCACTTTTGCATGCTTTTAAGAACATCTTTCCTATTAATATTTGAATAATGTGGGAAAATTGAAGAGAAAGCAAATCACTAAAAAGTGAAGCATTTGGATCTTATCTGTACCTTCCAGACTCTAGCTAGGTCTAACCCTCAACCATCTGGCATCTGTCATTCTCTTAGAAACTTTTGAGTTCAAATAGCAATTTAACCAAACATCTTCCATCAAACTAGGCTAATTCTTTTCCTAAGAGGAGGAGGATTCTAACAGAGCAGAAAAAATGTTTGTCCATGTAATGTATTATTCAAACAAGGGAAATGGACAGGAAATGAATGGAGTAATACTGAAACCTGCCAATATGGAATGAATGGGAGGATTGTCCACCAACAGGTTGAGTGGAAGTCAATCAAAAACTGTGTGCATGTTCAGAGAGCGAGAGCACTCAAATTAGTCTATGGGCAAGGTAGAGCTCTAAATCTAAAGTAAATGTGTTATTTGGCAAGTGACAAATCATGAGACAAGGCATAGAGGATATTAGAAGAATTATTTTCAGAAAAACATTTTTTACTGATATATTAAATATTTAAAATAACTTGAAAAGAATATTATATTCCTGAAATATTTAACTTGCTTCATGATAAAAAACATCTTGCTAAAAAAGAGAGATAGAATAGGGGGAAAAAAGAGAACAAGGAAACAAGGAAGGGGAAGGGGAGAAGGAAGAAAAGAAAGAATAAGTTATCTCATTTGCACTATGTTAATAAATACAGAATATACCAATATAGTGAGAGGAAATAGTTGAATGATTGGCTTGTACCATTTGAAATGAATTGAAAATGAATTCTAAATAGATATAATACTCATTGAAATAAATACTAAAATGAATAGGGGGAAAGATAGCTTTAGGCATAATTGACTAATAATATGTTTACTAGTTTAATAAGATTGAATACAAACTAAAAAAAAGTGGAATTTACAGCTGTTTTTTAAGTTGGTAGTGTGCATAAAGTTACTGCTACAATGCAAATTGAGTATTTATTTGTAAGGTATGTTTACAAGGCAAACCACAACTGAAACAATCTGTAACTCTGAAATGTAAAAATATATCTATGAATATGCTATTTCCTTAGAATGAGTAAAAAATGTGGATGTTTTACTTTCTCTTCTAAAAGGAAATGACATTATTTTCTTGACTATATATCCTGGTTTGCCTAGATAGTCCTGGCTTAGGCCTATTGTTCCAGTACAATGATTTACATGGTACCCTTTGATTTAACAAAAGTGTCTAAAGTGCTATTGTCTTCATTTTTGATTATACTATTAAGAAAAATGAATGTTTTCCAAAAAAGACTATACTCTCAGTTATTTTCTAATCCTGCATATGATTTCATCTTGCTCTAAAATTTGTCTGTCATACCTTTGAAAAATGTGTCCCATATACGACCTTATATTATAAACATTTCCATGACTAGCCTCCATTAATTAAACTTCTGGCTCCTCATTGTGATTCTGAATCTCTATATTCTCATGTACATAACATATGTTGAAAATATTATAAATATTGATGGATATATGGTCTTCAGTTGGAATCATATAGAGTTATCTGAATTCTTTCACTTGGGAAATTGAGGATCAGAGAGTTTATTGAAATTGGTAATCTCCAAGAATTATTATAAAGATAATATAATGAGTAAAAAGTATACATGATGCCTGACATCAATATTGCCTACTCACCCATGGTGGCCTCTAGGTGCTGTCACAGAATTAAAAAAAAAAAAAAAAATATATATATATATATATATGCTTATATGCATATATATATATGCATCCTATTTATATATATATATATATGCTTATATGCATATATATATGCATCCTATATATATATATATATATATGCTTATATGCATATATATATATATGCATCCTATTTATGCTTAAATAAAATATGCATCTCAACAATGAGAAGTGCTTCAATTTCTAGTGGTACTTTTCACTTATTTGTCAACCACATCTTATTTTAAAATGGCCAAATATAGTATTCAATTGGATATCTCCAATAAAGCTTTGAAATAGGTAGAAAAATGTATTTTTTTATTCTCACTTTATAGATGAGACAGTCAGAAGTGCGAAGGATAAAAGTGACTTATCCAAAATCACCTGGTTGGCAACTTGAGATCTGAAGCCCAGACCTCTTCCTTCAAGGTTCCCTCTTTTCTTTTTTTCTTTCTTGCAGGTTTCAAATCCATTATAAGAATATCCAAGATGTTGTGTAATAATATTAAGTATAATCAAATCCCAATACAATAGCTTCAGTGAATTTATTTAAAGTAGCTTTACTTCTAAAGTGCTGTTGCATAAATATTTATCTTTTTCTTTTTCTTGTATTCCTTCATGAGTACATAATTTCAACTTGACTAAAAGAGTTTCCTGTGAGAAACCAATAATGTTTGAATATTTAACATATGTGCTGACTGTTTGTTTTATCTTCTCACATAACAGGTGGCTCAAAATTTCATGTGGTGTCCTTACAAGGATCAAATCCTCAGGAAAGCATCTGGCTATATGTCAACAGGACTGATGATGCCAAGGTGAGGCCTCTGGAGATGAATGGATATTTGCAGAAAATAAAGTTCTAAAGAACAAAGTCACTATTTACAACTAACAGACCTATACATTTATATATTTGAATCTGCTTTTATACATATCAGAGAAACTAGTCTGATGAATGGAAAAACATGTTTTATGTGAGAGCTTCAGTCTGGTTTTTAGCTTGTACTATGAAATAATTTCTGGATTCAGTATGAACTGGCAGGATTCTCCAAACTCACAGCTAGAAGCAGGATTTTTATGGATTGAAAAACCAAACAAGCAAAAACACGTACTCTGTGACTTTTTGAGGATATGATTTCTAGTAATAAATACTCAAAAACTAATTTAGTGTATACTTAAAAGTAGATTAATATGTTCTAATTGGCTGTCTTCCTTAGTGAGATAACCAAAAATTCACTGGCATAAAATACACTGAATTCCTTCTAAGTAAGAACAACATTTAAATTCTTAAATGTTGATTTAAACTACCGAAGCTAGGGGGCGCCTGGGTGGCTCGGTCGGTTAAGCGTCTGACTTCGGTTAGGGTCATGATCTCGCGATCCGTGGGTTCGAGCCCCACGTCGGGCTCTGTGCTGACAGCTCAGAGCCTGGAGCCTGTTTCAGATTCTGAGTCTCCCTCTCTCTGACCCTCCCCCGTTCATGCTCTGTTTCTCTCTGTCTCAAAAATAAATAAAAAACATTAAAAAAAAAATTTAAACTACTGAAGCTAAGAATAGAAAATAAAGTAGATGTCATTGTTATAAAACAGGACAAAGGAATATTCATGAAAAATATCATTAGCTTAAATAATCTTAGTAGATTCCCATTTCTAAATATTAACCATGCTATATGCTTACCTTATCAGAAATATTGATATCCAATGATTAAATAATATTTGGCAATATTTATGTATGTTTGTTTTGTATAAGTATACCAGCTTTTTTGGCTGTAAACTTATAAATACAAATCTAACAGTATACATAACTTAAAAGAGTCTTCTTATATGAATTAATTCACTTATTCTTTGTTGCGGCCACTATTTTGATGCAAAATAAAATCCCAATTGAAACTAGCAGGTGAAAAAGAAATAGTAATACTATAAGTAATAAAATAGAATTGTTATCTTTGTTAATGTCTTAAAACGTTGAGGGCACATAAAAAGGAAGAAATTTAAAAAATACAGGCTATCAGCTAAGTCATTCACTTTGTATTTTATTGTTTTATCCATTCACCTGTTGTTCATATGTAGTTATCTCATCAGGTATACCTTAACAAAACCACATTAATAATGAACTCTAAGATATTCACTACTATACTTTTAGCCACTGCAATCCTCTTGCAATAAAATGTGGAAAACCATTTAGCTCACTTAGACTGGTAAAATTTGTGTCAAATAAACTATTTTATTAGTAACAATAAAAAACAAGAAAACGGGTTCAAAAACCATTCTGAAGAGCATCATGCGAGTGTAAAGATGTAAAACATAAGAAGATTGTATATGGGTGGAATGAACAATTGGAACGGCCTAAAAAGTTATAGCAAGGCAAGACTGAACAACAGCAACAACAGTGAAACTAAGTTATTTTACATTCTACCCTTGAAGATATTTAACACTTTCGTTTTGTTTTTAAGTATGGTAGTGACACAATCAGATTGCTCTAGAGTAGAAGATGGATAAATGGGGAGAGCTTGGTAGCATGAATATCATTTAGGAAGCTATTGTTTTATTGTTGATAAGAGATTATGAGGATCTAAGCCAAGACATTAATTAGTTATACCATATTTAAAGTACATTTCTGATGTAGGTTTGAGAAAATTTGGACAATGATTAGTGTAAGTTAATGAAGCAGAGGGAGTAATGGGGGGTTCTTGGTTGGTTTTAGCTTATTTATATTATTTTAGAAAGGTAATGGTGATTACCTTTAGGTGAAATAGGAAATAATACAGAGGATGGCAGAAGATGAGAGGCTACTGATGTTTAATATATAGTTACTTAAATTAACCGCATGATTTAAGACGCTGTCCTATATGTAGTAAGATATTCGAATATGGTACTCTGGAAAAGTTAAAGCTTGTGATAAAAATTCAAGGGCCATTCTAACAAGCATTATCAGGAATAAGTTAGTATCAAATAATTTTAACATTGACCACTTTTAACAAAAATATAAAGCTAATTTATTAAAAATATAGAATAGCACCTCTATATTATGTGATATAATCTTAAATGTTTTATATTGGACCTATATTTTATAAAATATTTATATGGCACAGAATAAGTAGGAAAGGATCATACTAGTCAGATTACCTACAAGCACTTGACTGGTGAAAACAAGTCTTTCTTTTATGTTTTTTTAAGGGTGAAGAGAGGGTAGGTGGAGGGAGGGAAAGAGACAGAGATCCACTCTTTATAATTTGGGATACATACTATTAATCTATTTATAGACAGAATATATAAATCATTTATATATACTGAAAAAATTATTTTCTATACTTAATTTTAAGCAATGTACATTTTGATGTAAATGAACTATTTGGATATTTCCTTGGAATAATTCTATTTAAATTATCTGTACATTTCTAATATTCTACATGATTTAATCTCCTGTGCTGTGTGAAAAGACAGTTGATCAACAGGCTTTTTCACAGTTGTGGAATTCAAGTTGTTGATCAGCATCTCCAAAAATAATTCTAGGCTTTTTCAAGATTCAAAGGATTCCTCATTTCATAGCAAGAAGTTGATGTTCCAGCCAAGCAGAAACACAAAATGCATTGGGTCAAACCTCTAGTAGATTTACATTTAAAACCTAAAGAATCCGGTGAAATGCATGTTGCATTTGGGAGAAAACCCAAAATTTACACATTTAAATCTGGGACTAGAACATAGATCCAACTAAATATTGGATAGTAAAAGCAGATGAACATTTTTGCCATAATGATCATAATATGGAAACTGTAAGAATGTGATATTTGATCACTGAGACAGATGGTCAGATTTTACTAGGGTTTTTAAAGCTACAATAAACATAAGAAAATAATCTTCAAAGTTAAATTAAAAAAAAAGAAAGTGGATTTTTTTAATGACAATCTAAATAAGGTGAAATAAAACGCTTACAAAGAAAGGCTGAATATACCATCCTTTGGGTTTACCTATTGATATAGGGATATGGCTTAATGCTATAAATATGAGGAACATGAATAAGTACATGACTCAACTTCAATCAAAACCTCAGTTCATATATAAAATACATGAATTTAGTATCTTTTTAGGTTTTTTTAATGTATATTTTTGAGAGAGAGAGAGAGAGCGCGCGAGTGAGACAGCATGAGTGGGGGAGGGGCAGAGATAGAGGGAGACACAGAATCTGAAGCAGGCTCCAGGTTCTGAGTTGTCAGCACAGAGCCCGATGCAGGGCTCAAACCCATGCACCGAGAG
Source organism: Panthera onca (assembly GCF_046562875.1). Classification (NCBI taxonomy): domain Eukaryota; kingdom Metazoa; phylum Chordata; class Mammalia; order Carnivora; family Felidae; genus Panthera; species Panthera onca. The sequence continues at coordinate 58,368,047 of NC_138343.1, forward strand.
ATCATGACCTGAGCTGAAGTTGGATACTCAACCGACTGAGTCACCCAGGCGCCCCATGAATTTAATATCCTTAAATTCTTATACACTATATTTCATTTTTGTGTTTTGACAGGGTGTGTGTATGTTTGTGTGTGTGTGCGTGTGTGTAAAGAAAACAAATTGATGGTGTGTCAGTTTTCCTGAGCAAGTAAGTATTTCTTCTGGCTCTTGGTTTTTCCCAAAATGGGTCCTTTGGACAAGTCAATGTAAGTCTGCTTTTACATATAATTTTCTAAATATTCAGATAAATTTACAGTTTTTATTCTTTAAGTGTTTATCTAAGTATATGCATGCATGTGAATGAGAATGTAGATTATAAAGTATATACACTGTGTTCAAACACAGTGTTCAAACTGCATTTAAAAATACATATATATATATATATATATATAGCATTTTAAATACAGTTTGAGAATATATAAAATCTCTACATACATATTTTTTCTTTTAAGTACAATTTGAGTAGGAGACAGACATTTAGAATACAAAATAAAAGGCAGAATGTTATTTAAAGGAACGAAAGTACTGAGATATGGAACTTAAATTTATGAACATTTTGAAAAATAATTCATAAATGTGCAGTATGTCAGAAGTTTTACAGGGAGAAACATTTTAAAGTCCAAATTTAATAAACGTCAGACTTTAAGTTGCAAAAGAAAATCAACTGAGCAAGCAAAAGCCTAAGTACTTTCATACATTTTGAAAATGTATTATAAGCAAATAGGAAATGAAATAAATCTTTGGTTTGTTGTTGGGAGTAGCAGTATAATAAATGCTATAACTGTTAGAAACTGTGTGTGTGTGTTTGACATATATATGTATCAGGAATTTATACTAATTACTAATTGTACCTTCTTAGTTCTAGGCTGTATGCATATAATACATACAATTGTTTATGAACTATAACACAATTTTGGTTAACTAATGTCAAAAATATGTGAAATAAAAATACTTAAGAGGAAAGCTAATAAGTATTTAGAGACATAAAAATTACTATGGGCCTATTTTTTCATTAAAATTTAAAATTATCCCCTTTAAAATGATCTAGATAATATTCCAAACTGCCTTTTATTTCTTTTTATTTAAAAAAAAACTTAACATTTATTTATTTTTGAGACAGAGAGAGACAGAGCATGAACAGGGGAGGGGCAGAGAGAGAGGGAGACACAGAATCTGAAACAGGCTCCAGGCTCCGAGCTGTCAGCACAGAGCCCCACGCAGGGCTCGAACCCACGGACCGTGAGATCATGACCTGAGCCGAAGTCGGACGCTTAACCGACCAAGCCACCCAGGCGCCCCTCTTTTTAAAGGAAGTATTAGATTATAGAAATAAATAAGGAAACAGAGATGAGAAAAGAGGAAAAGGGACAAGGGAAGAAACAGAGAAATCTCATTCAAGGGTCATCTGTCTCATAGGAGCTATGTGGAAGGTATTTATATGTATGATCCTATTTCTTGACTGGCTCCTTCTTGGCACTTGGCTAGTCAATCCTAAGAAACTTTCATAACTTGGTGGTCCATATTAACTATGGAAGAGATTCCAGAATTATTACAGTAAACAGTGGAAAAAGAAATCAAAAGTTCAGAAAAATAAGCATGCTAAACTAAGTATTTTATGTAAGGGCACAAAACCGATCTCGTTCTACTGGAGGATGTGCAGACCACTCTTTTTATTAAAGTGGTTAACACATATGCTTTTCAGAAGAGCATCAGCTTCACTGAGAATCTTAGTGTCAGTCGTCCCTTGAATGATAGAACTGATTATAGGAGATACTATTACCAAAATTAGCTCCTGTAAGAAATAGAGATGATAGGAATGGAGAATTTAAAAGAACCAGGTGGTGACACATAATCTTCAGAACAAGTAGGGCACAATCATAATGATCACCAAGGCTAGTGGGGTAGTAAGGGGGGCCCTGATCCTCAGAGAACCATGGAGACATTTAATAAAACACATTGCCTGTAGGGGCAGGATAGATGAGTAGATAAGGATATTCTCCAATTTATGTAATCAAAATAAATCAAGACTGGATAATTAGGAGGCTGAGGGTAGCCTCTCCAGTTAAAAATGATGATCCTTTGCCCAGTTTTCAGACCTCAAACCCACTTGATTGAAAGAGAGGCCAGGTGCCCTGGAGAAAACACACCATATCACTACAACATATAGTAATGATTCCACCAGCAGGATCTATGGCCATTTACTTTTGTAACTACATTTAGGAGAAAGAATGGCAAACATTTCAAGTATACTGGACTTGAGTTCAACGTGACATTGAAATCTAGGTTTCAGAAGCTTCATTGCCCTAGTTTTAGAATGGAGGAATATGGAAGCAAGGTAATAAATGCACCTGGCCCAGGTGTAGCTCACAGCTAGTTTCACAGGTCTGTTTTCCAGACCCTGAATATATATACCTGAAATGGACTTTTAAGTTGGTAGAACTTTCACACCATTTCTTTGTCTGGAAATTATAATCATAATGAATGCTAATTGGAAGCCATTAAACCTGTCTCCCCACTAAACTCCCACCCTCCAGCCAGTAACATGATTTAAAAAACAAGATATCACCCTATGGGAAAAGCATAAATGGTGCCACCATTGAGGCAAAAAGCAGATCCACTATTATTTCTCCACTCCATTCACCAGATTGGCCCCTACAAAAAATACATATCACTTTGAAGATGACAACAGACAAGTCAAGCTCAACCAAGTAGTAGTTTATTTGCTTCCATTGTCCTAGATGGCACATTTGACCAAGCAGAGTAACACTGACTGCCTCAGATACACAGTATGTGGCCAAGAATGCAGAAGTCTTTTCTTTTCTCTTCCTATCAGGCAGGAGGCTCAGAAACAGTGTATATCATTTGGAACAGAAAACAGTATACATCTAATGTCTTAAGGCTACATTATCTCTCCCACTGTATTATAATCTGAAGGTAACTGGACTGTCCAGACATTCTTCAGACTGTCACACTGATCCACAATATTTATGACATTATTCATTATTATGTTAATCAAACTGGAAGAGCAATAAATGGTAAATACGATGAAAACTTTGTGAAGATACACATGGTCCAGGCAGTGACTGATAAAATTTATGAAGACTCAAGCTCCCATCACAAAAATGAAGTTGTTAGAGATCCAATGTTATAGAGCATCCTGAGATATCTCTTCAAATATAAAGACAGATTATTTCATCTTCTACCTCACACACTAAATACAAATTAGTGCATCTTATACTACACACCACCAAAAGGGAAGCACAACACTTGGAAGGCCTCTTTGGTTCTAATGGCAGAAACATTGTTCCAACCTACTCACGTAAGGATAGAGATGGCTGGACACTTTACATGAGTCCCAGACCAGGAGAAGACTTGGTAAATGGTTCAGGCCAAAATGCAAGTAGATTTGTCTTTTGCACTAGGAAACTCAACAGGCTCTGTAGTATTAGAGTTATTAGTGGTATTAGTGATGGCAAACCCCAGTAGATGAATTATTACACAGACCCCTATGGTTAGAGCAAAAGACTAAACCCCCATGCCTCCATATGGGACAACTCTATTGGGCCATCCCTGTTCTGGAGTTCCTGGTGGAATTTGGGAGCCTCTGATGTCTTTCCATTGCAATTCATCCTCTGCTTCTGCCCAATTATGCATCTTTATTATGCCCCCAAGTATTCTATTTCAAAAAAAAAACTTTATCATGATGTAAATGATGTATAAAAACATTGCACATACATCAAGGGTACTCCACAATAAACTTCCAACGTAAATTTCCATCTCAGAGTTTGATTCCTGAGGATTCACAGGATGCAACCTGTGATGCATTCACTATGAGTGAGTGCCAAGTGCTTTCACTCTACTTCTAGAAATATACACATGCATGGGCACAAAAATGTGTTTTATGTCCTTTTTTGCTTCATTGTTTATAATAGCAAAAAATCAGAATAATATAAATGACATTAAGAGGGTACTGGTTATATTATCTGGAATAATTAAATAAAATGATATACTTCTGCAAGTAATGAGTTATAAAGATATCCTTTTAAATTGTCATTAAATAAATACCACTTAAATTCTAATGTAAAATTTTAATTCCTATTATATGTGACATAATGTTTGAATGTATATGCTTCTGGAATTATTGAAAAATTTTAGAAGCTTATAAGAGACAGTAAAGCATATGGAGTAAAAACATGTTATCAGAGGGTCATGTGTTCTGGAGTCAAATGCTATATAGCAGCTGTGTAAACTTGGATAGGTTATACCTCAGAGAATCCATTCTCTAAAAACTGGAACAATAAAATATAATTCTCAGGTAGGGACTATATGAGCCACTACTCATAAAATATTGAGAAGTACCTGAAATACATGAACTCTTTATATGAACCTGAAATCAACTCTTTAAGACTATTATTATTAAATATAACATATTGAACAATGTGTTGAGTAGGAGATGAAAAATTTTTTCCTTAATATAATTCTGTACCAATAACTTTTTCACTTAGATCATGTGATATTCTTAGAATAAAACAACTTCTATTTTCAGTGGCTTGCTTTTTATCTAAATTATGAAGCCTACTTTCATTCTATTGCATGGGCTGCTAACCCATGCTTTTTCTTTTATGTGTTCTATTTTACCTTTTACATATAGAGATCTGTGTGTAGTATTTGCCCATAAAGGTGAATGCATTCCCTTTGGATCCCCTCATTGTCAACCTGGTGGCTGCTCAATCCTTTTAACATCATTCTTTGGAAGTCTGATTAAGACACATTTCACTTTTTCTTTGCAGGACATCTCTGTTATTGGGTGACAGCACCAGAAGTCATCATCCATCAATTAACTTTCTGCTTAGCTTGGCATCGTTGCCAAAGTGATGATGTGGATGTGTCCACTTTCCTTGCTGGTACTTCCTTTCTCCTTGGGGAGAAGAGTGCTGCTGTACCAGAGAGAAGCCTCTTTGCCCTGCCTGGTTTCTGCTGCAATAGGCTTTCTACAAATCCTGAAGCCCCCCAGAAGAGCAACTTCTGAATTCAGTTGGCCTATAATGGTAGAAGAGATGCTTGCCTCTAGCCCTCACATTTCTAAAATAGAAGATAAAGACTAGCCCTTCTCCAGATTCCTCACCATTATGCTGGAAAGATTGTTAGAACACAGGTCTGCAATTTTATTTATTTGTTGTTTTTTTTTTACTCTGATCCTATCACACTATATGTTGCTAACATCCCTAATATTTCTGGCAAGTGCACGATGCTACTCTCTTGTCACCAGGGTTGATGCTATCTTCCTTCTTAATTTGGCATTGTTCACTTAGAAAGGATGTAGGAAGTGTCAACTTAGATAGTTATGATGAATTTGACATCTTAGTAAGAGTTTTCAGACTACCATGTCATTAGAGGTACCACAAACATAAATTTTTGTCATATGAAGAATTTGAAGCATTTATTGAAAGAAAGTTTATTATTTCTTCACATATGCTCAACAGTAAAATATCTGACTTATTTAGTGATGCAGAGATTGTCTTCTCTAAATATTTTATCGTGACACTAATGATTTCATTTCCTTTTGGGATGCCTTTAGCAGTGAGTAAATGCCAAGTCAAGTTGACTAATCATAGTAGAAAAGTTGTACAGTGAAAATAATAGTCCAAATTTGACACATGTGGGATTGAAATCTGGAAAATTGAACATATCAAGTTGCTGAAAGAATATATTGCTTTCCAGGGCTTGATTGTGAGTAAATGAAAATAAATGATCTTTTAGTGTTTTGTTTTGAGTGCAGACATGTATAAGCTATCAATCAATATGCATATATTCGTTTTGCTCCAAATATGAAAATATATTCTAATTTGAGTAGTATATTGTTGAGTTTAATTTTTTCTTTGAGATTTTCTAAAGGAAATGTTTGAAATTCAAAAGTTTTGAATATATAAACACCACTTTATTTATGTCTATATTACATCTAGTGTTATACTTCAGAATATTTGTTAATATATTAATTCCAGTGCTACTAGATGATGCAATTGTGAGGTATGTAAAATTCTAAGATATGAAGCTCTACCAGTTGACTCTCTCAGATCCATTCTCCAGTTGCTCAAGGCATTTATGTTGTTGTCCAATTGACCATCAGATTAAGGTCCCATCGTATTCTGTTTTAAGAGATTTCCTGTTCTCTCTCCAACAAATCTTATCTGTCTGCACCCCATGTCCTTAGTAATTTATTCAGCAACTACTTAATATACTATTTTTATCAATGAATGGAATAAAATGTTTATCCCTTTCCCACATATTTTCAGTTTAATAAAATCCTTCAATGTCTCCATTGAAAGTAGGTTGCAACATCTACCATTAAAACCAGACAATATGTTAATGTTTTTAAGGATAATAACTGTTCAACACCAAGAATTATATTCATTTTAATTTAAATACATTCTCTAACATTTATGACAAATTTAGCTTATTTTTTCATTTTTATTATGCCTATAAAGTTTTTATTAATAAGGAATACATATATGTTAGAATTTTTTAATGTTTGCTTGTTTTTCTTAGTTTTCTTATTTTTATACATAAATCTATTCATTTTTGAGTCAGATTTAATATAATTTATGTTCATCTGTTTCCTCCTAAACTCTATAAATATATAACTGATTTTCCTATGCCAAAGGCTTTTTATTTTTAATTTCAGATTACAGATACTGTAATATAGAGCTGGGAAAGTAGTGTGGAGATTATCAGTTATGTATGACACCCATTCTCTCTTGCCTATTTCTTCATGTAATTGATTCTATTCAGGTATCTACTCCTTCCTTCGTATTTCGCATGATAAATGGGAAGTTGATTCTATGACCAAACCTCATGTCAAGGGTGAATATGATTGCTCTAAGACAGTGAATTTCAACTTTGACTACACGTTAGAATTACACACTAGTTTTTGAAAATCCTAAAGTTCAGATTGCATCAAAAGCTGAATAAATCAAAACCTCTCTGGGTGCAATGCAGGTCTTCGCATTTTTTAAGTGGTTCTAATGTGCAGCCAAGTTTAGTCAACTTCTGAAGTAACTTGTTTAGGAACTCAGGTATAAACTAATTAACATTGATTTAGCATGGGTTATTTGACACAATGCATAAGAGGCATGATGTTTGCTAAGGTCTTGTGATAAATATGTTTTCTCCCTGTAAAGAGGGAGCCTCCAGAAATTATGCTCTCTCTCTTTCATTTGATGCCATGAGGTATATAAGTGAAACTAGGATGGCTAATACCTGTCACTTTGCCACCATGAAGGAATACTTTTATTGACACTGTAGGAGCCAAGGACACATTGTCCCAAGATGGGTGACCTTGGTTAAGATGCAATCAAAACCCAGTAGATTCAAGAAAAGCTCTTTACCTCCTTCTCAACTGACTGCCAGTACCAGGTAAAAAGCTATTAACAGAATTTCCTCTTTACCTAAGAAACATAATAGGGCATAATAGGGCAATCTTTGTTTTCCAAACATCTCTTTGGCCTTCCTGCTAATAGTCTTTCTCCCCTTTGTGTCTCCAGATCCTATCCCTCTCCTTAGCTCATATAAGTGTCTGGATGCAGGACTGTCTTTGGAAATTCCATGTCTGTGTTGATTCTCCATATGTAGAAAACTAAACTTGATTTTCTCCAGTTAATCTGTCTCATACCAACTTGATTCTTAGTCCAGGTAGGACCTTGAAGGGCAGAGTAAATTTTTACTTCCCAACAATACATTCAGCATGCATAATATGGCTCAGACAAGTTAATCTCAGAGAAATAGGGTGATTTCCTACTCATGTGGATCACCTTATCTCTGGACTTTTAGATAAATGAGCTTGTGATTTTGTTATCAGTGAAACCAGTTTGAATCATATTTTCTCATACTTACAGTTGAAACTCTTTCTAACATATATCTAAGAATTATATAATTCTGGTAAAAATAATATTCACAAACACTTGATATTTTTCATTAATTTTAATTCATAGTAACATGTTGCATTTTTTTTGCATGTGTTGGATCATTAGGTCAAGGAAAACTTATTAAAACTATTTTAATATTTGGGACACCTGGGTGGCTCAGTCTGTTAAGTGTCCGACTTCAGCTCAGGTCATGATATCATGGTCTGTGAGGTTGAGCCGCATGTTGGGTCTATGCTAACAGCTCAGAGCCTGGAGCCTGCTTTGGATTCTGTGTCTCTCTTTTTCTCTACCCCTCCCCTACTCACTCTCTGTCGCTCTCTCTCAAAAATAAACATTAAAAAAACCTATTTTAATAGTTTAATGAATATAGCAAAAATTTCAGCAACTAGCTTAAATTCTTCAGTTTTTTTTTTTTAATATAAATTCTTCAGTTTTTTAAAGATCACTGATTGAAATACAAAATGGGGTTAGTTTATCTGAAGGAATGAAAGTAGGACTTTAAAATCAACGCCATCTATAGACCAAAAGAAAAAAAGAATCTATGGATCCACAATAGATCCATAATGGAGATTATTTACATCTGGTGCCTCTATTGACATCTCAATATCTAAAATAAGTCCACAATCTTAAGTTTTATTTAATTATTTTGTTCTATAGTTCAGGTGCTACAAGGTATAATATTGATTAAATGAGTCTTTTTTTTAACTTTAATAATTTTATAAGCCAGTTATATCCCACTATTATTAAGAAATAAGGTATTCCCAAGTTATTTGAAGCTCTTTATGAATCCCTGTCCAATTATATTTTTTTCCATTGTTCTTTCAAAAAGAACCACTGCCTCTAAATGAGATTTATCATTTCCAAATACTTCTTCACAATGTTATCTATGTATGTATCTTTTTTTTAAGTTTATTTATTTATTTTGACAGACAGAGAAAAAGAACGTGCACATGCGAGGAGGCAGGGGACAGAGAGAGAGGTAGAGAGAGAATCCCAGCAGACTCTGCACTGACAGTGCAGTGTGATGCAGAGCCAGGTCTCACGTACCATGAGATCATATCCTGAGCCAATATTAAGAGTCAGACACTTAACTGACTGAGCCACTCAGGCACCCCTACGTATGTATCTTTAAATAACATACAGTTCTGTTTTTTTAAATGTCATTATATATGTTCTTTTAACCTCTTCTTCATAGTTCCTTGCATTATTTTGAATTTGCTTTTTGATAAAGATCTCAAGATATATAAAGTCGCAGACATTCTTTCTTTGGTATCTTTAAAAAAATACTCATTTTCAATATCTGCCAAAATAAATCTTGATAAATTTTGACATTTTGATATGTTAATATACTAGCATTAGCAAGTAAGATTGAACTTTAATTCCAGCATATATAACAATAATCTAGGCAAATAATGTCTGAAGATAAACTATGGTCTGCTGACAAGGGAGAGTGTAAATGTTATTAGAGGGTTCTATAGATCCCTAAATCTGGTTGAAAAGTTCTAAGGAAAAGAGAGCTTTTGGAAATGCTGAGGAGTAAAATTAGAAATAGGAATATGAAACAGAGGAAATTAATATTTGTGAATTCCTCCTATGTTCAAAACACTGTATTTGGGTCCATATACATGCTATTTCAACAAGACTGAAAAATAAGCACTATTCTTGTTAAGTCCCCAAATTGCTCAAGAACACAGGGCTAAAACACAGAATTCAAAATGGATCATAGACTTAAATATAAAATGTAAAATTGTACAACTTCTAAGATATAACATAGGAGAAAATCATAATCTTGGGTTTGGGGATTTAGATGCAACACCACAAGCACAATTTATAAAAGAAAAAAAATGACAAGTTGGACTTTGTCAATGAGCAATAATTCTTCTCCACTTTAAGGGTTCTTCTAGCTAGACTAAGGATCAAATTCATATAAGACATATTAACAGGAGAAAATAAAATTTAATAGTGTGTGTATGGGGAATCCACACAGACATAGAAATCCAAAGACAGGCAAAATGAGGTTTATATGTCATTCTGAACTAAGAAAAAGGATGTAGGCGTCTGGGACTTTAGAGGAAAGGAATGCACTTCACAGGATGATAGGAAGATGTGTGGTAATTAGATGCCTGTCCTGCCAAACAGATGAGTCACTCAGATAAAATTTATCTCTGCTAACAACCCTTTTTCTGGGAAAGATACCCCATTGAAATTCTTCTTTGTAGTTGAGGGAGGGGCAAAAGTTTCTCTTGGGTCCACAGGCTCTCACTTGCCTTCAGCTCAGAATAACCTTCATGCCTCTGTGGCCCATCTTGGTGTGGTGGGCCCTCAGCTCCTACAACTTCATTAAAACTAAAAACTCTGCTCTGAAAAAGACATGGTTAAAAGTATCAAAAGATAAAGCACTTACTAAGAGAAAATAATTGTAGAATATATATCTGAAAAAGGACTTGTTTCTAGAATATACAGAGAACTCTTAAAACTCAACAATTTCAAAATAGAGAAAATATTAAAATATATACTTTATCAAAGAAAATATAAATGAGAAATATACATATGTAGTGATGCTTAGCACCATATATTCCTGGGAATTCCAAGTACGACAACAATGAGATATCACTGCATACCTACTGGAATGACTAAATCCAAAACCCTGATAATACCTAATGATACTAGGGACTGGAGACAACAGGAACTCTCACTGATTGCTGGTGAGAATGCAAAATGGCTCAACCACTTTGGAAGACAGCCTCACAGTTTCTTACATAGGTAAACATTCCTAGGCTTACCATAAAATTCAGCATACTCCTAGATCTAGACATTTATCTAAATAAGTTGAAAATCCATGTATACACATAAAACCTGCATATGGACATTTATAGTAGCCTATTAATAATTTCCCCAAATTGGAATCAACCAAGTTGTCCTTCAGTAGGTAAACAGATAAAAAAGAAACAAAACACTAATAGTATTACCTATACAATGGAGTAGTATTCAGCTATAAAAAGAAATGAGCTATCAAGATATAAAAAGGTATAGAGGAAATTTAAATGCATACTGCTAAGTGAAAGAAATAAGTTTCAAAAAACTACATACTATGATTCTATCTATATGACATTCTGGGAAGGGAGAACTCATAAATACAGTAAAAATATCAGTGTTGCCAGAGAATTAGGGGAGGGGAAGATGAATAGGTGGAGCACAGAGATTTTTAGGGTAGTGAAACCATTCTGTATGTATGCAAGTATAATGTTGAATGCGTTTGTCAAAACCTATAAAACTGTACCACACACAAAAAAAATGAAGCCTAATGCAAACCATGAACTATAGCTAGCAATAACGTGTTAATATCAGTTTATCAGTTTTAATAAACAATAAAAGTAATGTAAGATGTTAAAAATAGGAGATACCATTAAAAGTTGCCTAATAGGAGACACTGTGTGTATGAAGGGGGCAGGAAGTTATATGGGGATGCTGTATATTTTCTGCACCATTTTTCTGTACTCCTAAAAGTGCTCTAAAAAAATTAAGTCTGTATACAGATGTATTCAGAAAAAAATGGCCTGGCTAGAGTTTGAGCCAGATCAATATATGGTCATTGAGAAGACAAAATCTGAAATTGAATGAGAACAGAGAAGAAATAATCAATTCACTAAGGATACATTAAAATAAGAAAGTGTGAAGCCCACACAGAAGATGTAATGTATCCAAAAGAATGTGAAATTCTCAGAAAAAATAGAAACCCAGATTCTGAAGAAAGCAATTTCACCTCGATATCAATAATTAAGGAAGGCTAGACAAGGAAATTATCCTTTTCAAGAGATCTGTTTCTTTAAAAAAATATATATCTTGCTGGGGATCAGTGGTTATGCATCTGGACTCTTGATCGTGATCTCCACTCAGGTCATGATCTCACAATTTGTAGGATCAAGTCACATCTGGGATACTCCTTCTCCCTCTCTTTCTGCCCCTCCCCTGCTGATGTTCTTTCTCTCTCAAAATAAATAAACTTTAAAAAAAAAGCATATAGCACAATTCATGGGGTGCCTAGTTGAACGTCTGACTCTTGATGTTGGCTTAGGTCATGATCTCAAAGTTTGTGAGTTCGAGCCCTGTGTCAGTCTCTGCACTGATAGTGTGGAGCCTGCTTGGTATTCTCTCTCCCTCCCTCTCTTTCAGAGCCCCCCCACCCCCCCAGTAAATAAATAAACTCAAACAAAAAGAAAGAAAAAAAAACTTGTACCAAGTACATAATTTAAATGAAATGAATAGCAATACATGTCTATCCTCAAAAGTTGGTGCTAGAGGACAGACATACTGACTAAAAATAATAATAATGATAAGTTAAAGGTCCAATAGCGCTTAAACCATAAGCAAGAATGTGGTAATCGGGACAAGAATATTTAGTAGTTATCAAAAAAATACATTTCAAACCAGAATTTGTTTAATGCCTAGGTATGTGCACATTTATTCATAACTAATTGAATGTATAGTCATTAATTTATTTATTTACAGCCTTCATCAGGTTCTTGAAGCATGCAGGATGCTTGGTGTAGTGTAGTTTTTTAATGAAATAAAGCACTTTAGCATAAGTCTAGTAAAGGACAGGGACATAAAGTAAAGAAATAGATTTAAAAAACATCAAAATTACAAAGTGTGGTAATTCTAGTAAGAAAAGAATATGGGATACTGGACTGGAAATAAGAGAAGTTTATTATAGACCATATTAAGGTGATATTTAAGTCTTAAAGGCTTTGGGAGAAGGGATGAGAGATGGAAAAAGATGTAGTATATCAGGCAGAAAGAATAGTAAAACAAGCAAAAATGAAACAAAACAACAAAACAACCTTCAGAAACACTGAAGGAACACTGGTGCAAGGTTTGGTGCTAGAAATTAGATAATTTACACACACACACACACACACACACACACACACACACACACACAGGGGTTATATGTGTGTATACATACACAGATGTTTTTCTCCCTTAATTATTTTTAATTGAAAAGTATTTTGAGAGCCATTTATGTTCAATTTTTATTCTACGTTTTTGGTTCAGGGCAAAACAATAGCTGTATTCTTAATCATTTTATAAATCAAGGATTAACAACCTGCCACAATACCATTTAAGTCCTAACCTCCAGTGTATTGTAAAGGAATACAGAGAAATGTTTACAATCCTAGTATATTTTATGTGAGGTAAACCCCCCAAATCACATTTCATAGGACTTTTATTCACATGCTCAAAATATTTCAAGTGGCTTTAACCCACAAAACAGGGTCTTCCAGGAAAAACTGAAGTGCAAACATAATGTTTAAAACTCTTGAAAAAAGAGACAGACTCTAAAGATTAATATTTGTAAAGAATTGCTACACATTATGATTACTTTAAAAATCAAGACCAGGCGGCGGCAGGAGCCCACTCCTCCCTCCGGCGCCCACCCCTCAGGGGCTCTGCAGTCCCCAGCTCTCGGTCTGCACGCGTCCCGCCCCTGGCCAGGCCCGGCCTCAGGTCCACACAGAGGCGGTTGCTGCTTCTGCAGCGCCGGCAGCCCCGCCTGCCTGGCCTGGCCGCTGCCACCTGGAGCCGCCAGCGAGTTTGAGGCAAGTGTGGGGCTCCCGGCTCTGCCTCGATGTGCCTGGGACCGGCCTCGGCACCCCAGCCCTGCTGAGCAGCCCCCAGCGCACAGCTGCCAGCTCGAGAGGGCGAGCGAGGAGGTGCGGCGAGCCCCAGAGAGGGGGCCAGTGAGAGAGGAAGAGCGAGCCTGAGGGCCAGCGCAGGGAGCAGACACCATGCTGGGCTGGAAGAATAATATCCCCATCTGCTTGCAGGCGGAAGAGCAGAAGAGAGGCTGCCAGAAAGATCAAAGTCAAATTTAATATACACCACAGTGATATCTATACATGCTTTTCTTTAAAAAATAGGCTTATAGAGGGGAGGGTGAAGATGGGGGCGTAGGAGAATGCTGGGCTCACCGCGTCCTGCTCATCACTTAGATTCTACCTACACCTGCCTAAATAACCCAGAAAACCACCAGAAAACTAGCAGAATGGAGTCTATGGAGCCAAGCGCAACCAACCCAAAGAAGAGGGTAGGAAGGGCAGAGAGGCGGTGCTCACTATAGGGACTTGCGAGAGGGACCCAGGGCGGAGGGGCAGCCCGCAGGCCAAGCAGAGGCCCCGAGTCTGGCTTGCAAAAGCGGAGGGGCTGGATGGAGTGTATTTGGACAGCAAGCAGGACTTAACATCTGGAAGGTTATAAGTTAACAGCTCTACTCAGGGAGCAGGAGGGCTGGAGGACAACGGGAGGGAGAGTTGTTGAGCCCCGGACAAAAGAGTGCAGGTTGGCGGGGAAAAAGGTGCTTGCCAGCACCATCTCCCTCAACCATCCCCCAGCCCAAATCCCAAAGGGAACCAGTTCCTGTGAGGGAAATTGCTTGTACCGCACAAACACCCAACGCTGTGCTTCTGTGGATCCATCCCTCCGGCGGTGGCGGGTCTGACTCCCTTCCGGTGCCACAGGGTCCTTCCCAAAGCAGATCACCGAAGGAAAAGTGAGCTGAGCCTGTCCCGTCCTGCCCCCATGCACCTTGCCCATCCACCCCAGCTAATATGTCAGATCCCCAGCACCACAAGCCTGGCAGTGTGCAAGTAGCCCAGACAGGCCATGCCAGCCCAAAGTGAATCCCGCTCTTAGGAAAGGGGAAGAGAAGGCACACACGAGTCTGACTGTGGCCCCAACGGTGGGCTAGGGGCAGACATCAGGTCTGACTGTGGCCCCGCCCACCAACTCAAGTTATTCAAGACAGCACAGGGGAAATGCCCTGCAATTCTATCCAAAATGATGAAACAGAAGAATTCCCCTCAAAAGAATCTCTGGGACATAACGACAGCTAATGAACTGATCAAACATGATTTAAACAATATAACAGAAAGTGAATTTGGAATAATTGTCATAAAATTAATCGCTGGGCTTGAAAACAGTATAGAGGACAGCAGAGAATCTATTGCTACAGAGATCAAGGAACTAAGGAACAGCCAGGAGGAGCTAAAAAATGTTATAAATGAGCTGCAAAATAAAATGGAAACAACCATGGCTCGGATTGAAGAGGCAGAGGAGAGAATAGGGAAACTAGAAGATAAAATTATGGAAAAAGAGGAAGCTGAGAAAAAGAGAAAAAAATCCAGGAGTATGAGGGGAAAATTAGAGAACTAAGTGATGTACTAAAGAGAAATAATCTACGCATAATTGGTGTTCCAGAGGAGGAAGAGAGAGGGAAAGGTGCTGAAGGTGTACTTGAAGAAATAATAACTGAGAACTTCCCTGATCTGGGGAAGGAAAAAGACATTGAAATCCAAGAGGCACAGAGAACTCCCTTCAGATGTAACTTGAATCAATTTTCTGCATGACATATCATAGTGAAACTGGCAAAATACAAGGATAAAGAGAAAATTCTTAGAGCAGCTAGGGATAAACGTGCTCTAACATATAAAGGGAGACCAATAAGACTCGTGACCCATCTCTCTACTGAAACTTGGCAGGCCAGAAAGGAATGGCAGGAAATCTTCAATGTGATGAACAGAAAAAATATGCAGCTGAGAATCCTTTATCCAGCAATCTGTCATTTAGAATATAAGGAGAGATAAAGGTCTTCCCAAACAAACAAAAGCTGAAGGAATTCGTCACCACTAAACCAGCCCTACAACAGATCCTAAGGGGGATCCTGTGAGACAAAGTACCAGATTCATCCCTACAAGCATGAAACCTACAGACATCACAATGACTCTAAACCCGTATCTTTCTATAATAATACTGAACGTAAATGGACTAAATGCACCAACCAAAAGACATAAGGTATCAAAATGGATAAAAAAACAAGACCCATCTATTTGCTGTCTACAAGAGACTCATTTTAGACCTGAGGACACCTTCAGATTGAGAGTGAGGGGATGGAGAACTATTTATCATGTTACTGGAAGCCAAAAGAAAGCTGGAGTAGCCATACTTATATCAGGCAAACTAGACTTTAAATTAAAGGCTGTAACAAGAGATGAAGAAGGGCATTATATAATAATTACAGGGTCTATCCATCAGGAAGAGCTAACAATTATAAATGTCTATGCGCCGAATACAGGAGCCCCCAAATATATAAAACAATTACTCACAAACATAAGCAACCTTATTGATAAGAATGTGGTGATTGCAGAGGACTTTAACACTCCACTTACAGAAATGGATAGATCATCTAGACACATGGTCAGTAAAGACACAAGGGCCCTGAATGATACATTGGGTCAGATAGACTTGACAGATGTATTTAGAACTCTGCATCCCAAAGCAACAGAATATACTGTCTTCTCGAGTGCACATGGAACATTCTCCAAGATAGACTACATACTGGGTCACAAAACAGCCCTTCATAAGTATACAAAATTGAGATCATACCATGCGTACTTTCAGACCACAATGCTATGAAGCTTGAAATCAACCACAGGAAAAAGTCTGGAAAACCTCCAAAAATGTGGAGGTTAAAGAACACCCTACTAAAGAATGAGTGGGTCAACCAGGCAATTAGAGAAGAAATTTAAAAAATATATGAAAACAAACGAAAATGAAGATACAACAATCCAAACGCTTTGGGATGCAGCAAAGGCAGTCCTGAGAGGAAAATACATTGCCATCCAGGCCTATCTCAAGAAACAAGAAAAATCCCAAATACAAAACCTAACAGCACACTTAAAGGAAATAGAAGCAGAACAGCAAAGGCAGCCTAAGCCCAGCAGAAGAAGAGAAATAATAAAGATCAGAGCAGAAATAAACAATATAGAATCTAAAAAAACTGTAGAGCAGATCAATGAAACCAAGAGTTGGTTTTTTGAAAAAATAAACAAAATTGACAAACCTCTAGCCAGGCTTCTCAAAAAGAAAAGGCAGATAACCCAAATAGATAAAATCATAAATGAAAATGGAATTATTACAACCAATCCCTCAGAGATACAAGCAATTATCAGGGAATACAATGACAAATTATATGCGAACAAAGTGGACAACCTGGAAGAAATGGACAAATTCCTAACACCCACACCCTTCCAAAACTCAATCAGGAGGAAATAGAAAGCTTGAACAGACCCATAACCAGCGAGGAAATTGAATCAGTTGTCAAAAATCTCCCAAAATAAGAGTCCAGGACCAGATGGGTCCCAGGGGAGTTCTACCAGACATTTAAAGCAGAGATAATACCTATCCTTCTCAAGGTATTCCAAAAAATAGACAGGGAAGGAAAACTTCCAGACCCATTCTATGAAGCCAGTATTACTTTGATTCCTAAACCAGACAGAGACCCAGTAAAAAAAAAGAACTACAGGCCAATATCCCTGATGAATATGGATGCAAAAATTCTCAATAAGATACTAGCAAATAGAATTCAACAGCGTATAAAAAGAATTATTCATCATGATCAAGTGGGATTCATTCCTGGGATGCAGGGCTGGTTCAACATTCGCAAATCAATCAACGTGATACATCACATTAATGAAAGAAAATATAAGAACCATATGATCCTGTCAATCAATGCAGAAAAGGCATTTGACAAAATTCAGCATCCTTTCTTAATAAAAACCCTCGAGAAAGGCAGGATAGAAGGAACATACTTAAACATCATAAAAGCCATTTATGAAAAGCCCACACATAACATCATCCTCAATGGGGAAAAACTTAGAGCTTTCTCCCTGAGATCAGGAACACGACTTGGATGTCCACTCTCACTGCTGTTGTTTGACATAGTGTTGGAAGTACTAGCATCAGCAATCAGACAACCAAAGGAAATCAAAGGCATCAAAATTGGCAAAGATGAAGTCAAGCTTTCACTTTTCACAGATGACATGATATTATACATGGAAAATCCGATAGACTCCACCAAAAGTCTGCTAGAACTGATTCATGAATTTAGCAAAGTTGCAGGATACAAAATCAATGTACAGAAATCTGTTGCATTCTTATATACTAATAATGAAGCAACAGAAAGACAAATAAAGAAACTGATCCCATTCACAATTGCACCAAGAAGCATAAAATACCTAGGGATAAATCTAACCAAAGATGTAAAAGATCTCTATGCTGAAAACTATAGAAAGCTTATGAAGGAAAGTGAAGAAGACATAAAGAAATGGAAAAACATTCCGTGCTCATGGATTGGAAGAATAAATATTGTCAAAATGTCAATACTACCCAAAGCTATCTACACATTCAATGCAATCCCTATCAAAATTGCACCAGCATTCTTCTCGAAGCTAGAACAAGCAATCCTAAAATTCATATGGAACCACAAAAGGCCCTGAATAGCCAAAGTAATTTTGAAGAAGAAGACCAAAGCAGGAGGCATCACAATCCCAGAATTTAGCCTCTACTACAAAGCTGTAACCATCAAGACAGCATGGTATTGGCACAAAAACAGACACATACACCAATGGAATAGAATAGAAACCCCAGAACTAGACCCACAAACATATGGCCAACTCAATTTTGACAAAGCAGGAAAGAACATCCAATGGAAAAAAGACAGTCTGTTTAACAAATGGTGCTGGGGGAACTGGATAGCAACATGCAGAAGGTTGAAACTAGACCACTTTCTCACACCATTCACAAAAATAAACTCAAAGTGGATAAAGGACCTGAATGTGAGACAGGAAACCATCAAAACCCTAGAGGAGAAAGCAGGAAAAGACGTCTTTGACCTCAGCCATAGCAATTTCTTATTTGACACATCCCCAAAGGCAAGGGAATTAAAAGCAAAAATGAACTACTGGGACCTCATGAAGATACAAAGCTTCTGCACAGCCAAGGAAACAACCAACAAAACTAAAAGTCAACCAACAGAATGGGAAAAGATATTTGCAAATGACATATTGGACAAAGGGCTAGTATCCAAATTCTATAAAGAGCTCACCAAACTCCACACCCGAAAAACAAATAACCCAGTGAAGAAATGGGCAGAAAACATGAATAGACACTTTTGTAAAGAAGACATCCAGATGGCCAACAGGCACATGAAAAGATGCTCAATGTTGCTCCTCATCAGGGAAATACAAATCAAAACCACGCTCAGATATCACCTCACGCCGGTCAGAGTGTCTAAAATGAACAAATCAGGAGACTATAGATGCTGGAGAGGATGTGGAGAAACGGGAACCCTCTTGCACTGTTGGTGGTAATACAAATTGGTGCAGCCACTCTGGAAAACAGTGTAGAGGTTCCTCAAAAAATTAAAAATAGATCTACCCTATGACCCAGCAATAGCACTGCTAGGAATTTACCCAAGGGATACAGGAGTACTGATGCATAGGGGCACTTGCACCCCAATGTTTATAGCAGCACTGTCAACAATAGCCAAATTATGGAAAGAGCCTAAATGTCCATCAACTGATGAATGGATAAAGAAATTGTGGTTTATATACATAATGGAGTACCACGTGGCAATGAGAAAGAATGAAATATGGCCCTTTGTAGCAACGTGGATGGAACTGGAGAGTGTGATGCTAAGTGAAATAAGCCATACAGAGAAAGACAGATACCATATGGTTTCACTCTTATGTGGATCCTGAGAAACATAACAGAAACCCATAGGGGAGGGAAAGAAAAAAAAAAAAAAAGAGGTTAGAGTGGGAGAGAGCCAAAGCATAAGAGACTCTTAAAAACTGAGAACAAACTGAGGGTTGATGGGGGATGGGAGGGAGGGGAGGGTGGGTGATGGGCATTGAGGAGGGCACCTTTTGGGATTAGCATGGGTGTTCTATGGAAACCAATCTGACAATAAATTTCATATATTGAAAACAAATAATAATAAAAAATAGGCTTATAAAAATAAATTAAAAAACAAAAAATTAAAGAAAAGAAAAATCAAGACTAAATAGGTAGAATATTTAGGCAATTATAAATTCTGTTAAAATAAAGCATATGTTTTCCTCTGAAGAGAGATATTTTTTCATATAGAAGTCAAAGAAAAAAGGTATGCCTCACTCTTAATGTGGGACATTGGGAAACATAATGTGGCATATCTTCAAGTATGGCTTTGCTGGAGATAAAGAAATTTTCAAATGAACATTTCTTAAACTGATTCTGTATGCAATTTGAAAGCATAAAGTAACATGGTAACTTTGTGAAAAAAAATTTTTTTTGACTAGCTCACTTAATGGGCTCTAGACAAAGACCTAGGAGAAAAATCATGGAATGGATTTCTAACTTTTGTTTAGGCCTTTGCTACATATCAGCTGTCTCCTTACTTTGGAAACTACTGAATCCTGGCATGCTTTTGAAATATCAGCAAATTTTAATTATTTATTAATTTTAATTAATTAATTATTAATTATATAATTAATATAATAATATTAAATATTTGAATGTTCTCATAAGCATCTAGGACTATGAAGGTGTGTTTTCATTATGTACCTTAGGTAACCTGCTAAAGACCTTATTTTCAGAGTAAAATGTCTGCATGTTTAATATTATAAGGTATATTCAGTAAATGTGCATATTGTCTTAAAGATGTCTTTTTTCTATATTTTGAATGACAATATAGTGTCACTAAAACAAGTGTTTTAGAGAGTTCAGAATTACTTCTAATCAAAGCCACTTTGACATTTATGCTAATTTGAAGACAATGACCCTCTAAAAAGGAAAGAAATAACCATGAAGAAAACTAATACAGGTTTCCAATATACTAGAAAAAAATTGTCAATTTATCTGCATGATCAATTCATAGAGAATGAAACAATTTTGTATAATAAATATAGATATGCAAGTTTTCATCATTAAATTTTTATTGAGACTCCTCAGTATAGGAAAAACCTAACATTGAACAGTTATTTTACCACTGAGAGGGAAAAGAATGGCAGGTGGCAATCAGAAATAATGGAAAGTGTTGAGTTCCGGAGAGGTCCTAAATTCTATACTGCTGCTGTTAATAACATCTCATTGAAAAATCAGTTGCGGGGCGCCTGGGTGGCGCAGTCGGTTAAGCGTCCGACTTCAGCCAGGTCACGATCTCACGGTCCGTGAGTTCGAGCCCCGCGTCAGGCTCTGGGCTGATGGCTCAGAGCCTGGAGCCTGTTTCCGATTCTGTGTCTCCCTCTCTCTCTGTCCCTCCCCCGTTCATGCTCTGTCTCTCTCTGTCCCAAAAATAAATAAACGTTGAAAAAAAAAAAAAAATTTAAAAAAAAAAAAAAAAAAAAAAAAGAAAAATCAGTTGAGTTATATAACTTTTGGTTTTCTCATGAAGGAAAAATGAATAATAACAATATATCATATGGACATAGTTATAGTAAAAGGAAAATGAATAATATTTATAAAAACTCTTTGTTAAAAAACAACGTATAAGTATATGTTTATTTTTTGTGCTTAAAAGAAATGTATTAGTGGTATTTGGAATAGTTTACTCAGAGATGATTATAAAAGCACAATTTTTGAAAGTTCAATAAATAGTAGGAGGAAGGAGGGTAGAAATGAGCTATGAAGAGACAGAAAATTTTCTGCATTGATGGATATGCTCTATATCTTGATTTTGGTAGTATTTTACAAGGGTAATTACAATGCAAAAACTCTTTTAATTGTGTATGTATGATATTTATATAATATTAAATGTTAATTATGCTCTAATTAAAAAATAAAAAACTTAAAAACAATTGAGTAACTTATGTAGAGGGTGTTTCTCTTAAAAGATTGTCCTGTCTACTCCATGGCGAAAAAAAGAAACAGTAGGAGAATATAGGCTATTTAGAAAAATGAGAAAAATGCAGGGGACTAGTGTACTTGATTATACTCTATTATTATTTTTAAGAACATGACTTGAAATTCTAATTAATGATCTGTTCAAGGAAAAAAAAAGAAAATACAGATTTTGCATAAAGAAGACTAACATTTACATTCTTTCCCTTTTGGTACAATTGTTAACTATCTTTTTTCCATGGTTCAACAAAAAATAATTTATTAGCAAAACCCTTAAATCTTAATTTAACATTTTGTGCCCATCATAGTCATTACTCTTACAGGCAACATCACATCTGAAGCAAACAATGGTAGTTCTCAATTAATTTCTAATGAACCATTTTTGGGTGTTTTTGGATTGCTTTGCTTTTATTTTACATTTTTCTTCAATTTTATGATTTCTCTGGTTTTGTATAAAACAATTCAGCATTTAAATTTACTTTTTTATCTTTTTATTTTTGTTTTATTTTTGAGAGGCAGAGTACGAACAGGAGAGTGACAGAGAGAGGGAGACATAATCTGAAACAGGCTCCAGGCTCTGAGCTGTTAATGCAGAGACTGATATAGGGCTTGAACTCACAGACTGCAAGATCATGACCTGAGCGGAAGTCAGATGCCCAACCGACTGAGCCACCCAGGCACCCCGTCAACATTTTTTTTTTTTAAAACAAATGTTAAAGACAAGCAAACAAACGCATTCTAAGACAATAATATTTTATTTATTTTATTTTATTTTACTTTACCTTCTCTTTACATTTTATTTTATTTTATTTTATTTTATTTTATTTTATTTTATTTTATATTTTATGCTTATTTATTTTGAGAGGGAGAGTAGGGTAGAGGCAGAGAAAGAGAGAGAATCCCAAGCAGACTCCATGCTGTCAGTGCAGAGTCCGATGTGGGGCTTGAACTCACTAACTATAAGATCATGATGTGAACTGAAATTAAGAGTCAGATGCTTAACCACTTAATCGGCTAAGCCGACTGAGCCACCCAGGTGCCCTATGATATCATTTTTAATCTAGACTTTTATTAAGGTTTATATGAAATAATGAGATAACCTAATGCAAATACTTTCTCTAGCTATTGTTTTATATAATAAAAATAATCTTTAAATATGTTCCTACACAGCTTTGCAAATAAAATTCAAGAGACTATATGTATATCTATGCTAAATTTTAAAATTCTGGGCTGTTATGGTTATATAAAATGTTTTTATTTATTTATTTATTTATTTTTTTAACGTTTATTTATTTTTGGGAGAGAGAGAGACAGAGCATGAACGGGGGAGGGGCAGAGAGAGAGGGAGACACAGAACTGGAAGCAGGCTCCAGGCTCTGAGCCATCAGCCCAGAGCCCAACGCGGGGCTCGAACTCACGGACCGCGAGATCATGACCTGAGCTGAAGTCGGACGCTTAACCGACTGAGCCACCCAGGCACCCCTATAAAATGTTTTAATATCTGTAGTCAGAATACATTAGGGTGTAATAATTTGCCTTGGGTCTTCCTAAGATCTTAAAGTGCTAACCTTGGTACCTCAGAAAGTGACCTGTTTTGGAAATCGAATTAAAGTGAGGTCATTAGAGTGGGCCTTAATTCAGTATGGCTGATGTCTTAGCAAAAAGAAGAAATGAACACAGAGACATGCACATAGGAAGAATGCCATGAGAAGATGAAGGCAGAGACTGTGGTGATACAACAGAAGGTAAGGAACACTAACTACTGGCCTAACAAACTAATAATACAAAGTGTATATGGGGGACTTTTTGAAAGTAGGAAACAACCAGGAACTTGATTTATTCTGAAAAATAACATGGTGCCAAATAAAACTCTTTCCTCTTACCTTTCAAGCTAGCTTCAATGAATAAAAGAGTTCATTTATTCATTCAAAAATGGTTTTTGAATGTGATTTCACTTTATCACTATCTTCAAATAACATAATACCATGCCACATATAACCTAAGAGCCTTAACTACAAAATACAGTGATTTCCCTTCCCTTCCTTTGTACTATTGTTATCAGAAAGCAATTTTACTTAATCAGTGAATTCTAAAGCCTATTTGTAAAGTTATAATTGCTCATAAGATGTATTCATCTGTCACTTACTTACTCCTTGAGTTACTCTTTTTTGATGAAATTGGAACTATGTCAGTTTCCAACTTTTCCACTGAAAGAGAACTATTTAATCATTCATAAATTCATTGGAACTACAGTGATGGCTGCTCTCCCTTGGAAACTGAGGCGTAGGCAGTGACAATATATGTATGATTTTATATTAAAGGCAAGACCAGTTGGCAATCATCTGAAATCATGAATTTGGAGTCACACAGACCTTGGTCTATTTAGGTTTGCACTTTTCTAACACAGTGATTTTGCTTATGCTACTGAAAATATCCAAGTCTTGGTTTTCTTATATTTAAAGCAGGCATATATAAAACCTCACTGAGAGATTTTACACAAACTAGAAGTGTATGGTACATAGAGTTTCATTAATTGCTCATGTGAATGTAATACTAAATCTGCTTATAAAATTAATTTGATAAAATCTGTCTAAATCTTAAAGATTGACACACTTTGATCCAGCATTTTCAATTCTAGGAATTTAATGTCCAAATATACAAACATATGTGTGCAAAGAGGCACATGTAATTAATTTCCCCAAATAATAGTTCATACTGGAAAAAATTAAAAACTGCCACTGTGTTATATCCACAAAATAAAATATGGCGTAGCTATCCAAAAAGAAGGTGAAAATCTACATACCAACATATATTTTGTTCAAAAATCTAGTTTTTGTTTTGTTTTGATTTGATTTTTTGAGAGAAAGAGGGCATAAGCAGCGGAAAGAGAGAGAGTGAGACAGGGAGAAGGAGAGGGAGAGGGAGAGGCAGAGTGGGGGGAGGGAGAGGGAGAGGGAGAGGGAGAGGGAGAGGGAGAGGGAGAGGGAGAGAGAGAGAGAGAGAGAGAGAGAGAGAGAGAGAGAGAGAATCCCAAGCAGGTTCCATGACCAGCGTGGAGCCCGACACAGGCTAGATCTGATGACTGTGAGATTATGACCTGAGCTGAAATCAAGAGTCTGATGCTTAACTGACTGAGCCAGCCAGGTGCCCCCAAATTCTGTTTTTTTTTCATTAAGGAAAAATCTTCCATCTGCTAAAGGCAGATATTGTATTGCCATTGCCTGGATTAAAATTCTGTTACAGTTTTACTTTTATATTAGTAATTATTTTACTTTTATATTAGCAGTTTGGGCTCCTTGCACAAAGAAAATAAAACAAAAGCAAAATTTTTAAGAAGGAAAAAAAAAAACCAGATCTCTAGTAATATACAGACTTGTGTATTTTCACTCAATATGTTAAAAACACATTGATCAACATAGATTTTTATTTCTACTCATTAAATTTCAAAAAAAATTTAGTCATATCCATTCAAAAAATTTTAAACATATCCTTATAAGAAGCATGAAAAGTTCTAATACATAGTGTTACATAATTTAAGGCATCTAGGATGCATTTGCACAAATTATAAACTGAGAAAAAGAAAAAAAATCATATGGTCAACTGGGAACAAACCTTCATGTCGTCTGAAAGTCTACTTTGTAGTGTCCATAAGAAAAACAGGCCAAAGCATCAACACGGATGCCAATTACACAGACAGCAAAGGAGCCAGATGCTGTTGGCAAAACATGTTCCAGAGTGTGGCATCTGGGTCCAATAACTGCCATACAGAGCCCCATCTGTAGCTAAAGCTGTTGACTCTGCTTTGGGGGAAGAAAAATCAGAAATAAAGAAGGCAGTTAAATTCTAAACCATGCCAGGAATAGCAGAAGGCAGGTTGCAGTCAGCATTCAAATTACATCCCTAGCCCATTTTGCTTTTTAATGTCTTGAAACTGTGTAAACACTAAACTATGTTAACTCCAGTTGTTTAGAGATGAGCACACGTAGGTAGTTCAGTAACTCAGAACACACAAATCACCTAAGGGATTCGATATTCTGGCAAATACTCATCTTCATAACATTTTTGTTCTCAAGGGATATAAGCATATAGTCAATGAAATGCAATTTTCATTTGACCTATTAAAAATATTTGCTATGTTAAGCACTCATTATGGTACACAATGTGAATTCCTTCAAAAGCATGAAATTTAAGCATCTTCCTTGCAATTTCTGTTAAGTTTTCTCTGGACTGACTCTTCATAAAATGAAGTAAGATGTTCATTGTATCTTTTACTGAAAGCCCTGAAATTTTTGTTCAGTGGAAATTTGTGAGAAAGCTTCAAAGAGCACTAAACTCTAACTAAATTCTTCCTTAGTTACAAAGAATAATGTAATCTCTTTTTAATGTTCTTCATTTGCTCTACACATGAATATATAAAATGAAACGAGTTGATATCAATATGATCCCACAGATTCATCATTTATAAAATACTGCTCTAGTTTTATTCATACATATAGTTTGAAAACAAGATCAATGTTGGGAATAATAAAAGCTAATGATATTTAGAGTTTAATATACATCAATAAATGAGCTAAATACTTTGTATACAGAATTGTATTTAATTAACATCATAACTCTGTGAATTATAACTATTATTATTCACAATTTCTAGATTAAAAAAAAAATTAGGGATATAAATAAAATTCCTTAACCCAATTCACACTAATCTTTAAGGATAGGACTTGATATCCTATATCTAGATAGTGCAACTCTAGAATCCATGCTTTCTCTGTCTCTGTCTCTGTTTCTGTCTTCTCTTTGACCCATATAAATAATATAAAATGTAATTTGGTATAATTACTTGAGTAATCATAGATGAAAGACTTCTGAATATCTACTCTTCCATAAAAGAAACAAAAACACTGGCAATAACATCAAATCAACTCTCTCAGAACTCTATAAATGAACTAAAGACTTGCAAAAATCTGAGTGTTTCTACAAGAAAAATGGTTGACTCTCATAAACCTAGTCAGCTTTGTGTGGTTACGTCCAGTATTCCCATCCCCCTTTCCCCAGCTCTTCAATAGACTTGAAAACCAACAGCACTGCAGTTATGGCATCTGTGAAATCAGCAGCCTAACAGCCACTGAGGGGCATTACAGGTTTAGAGCTCACCCAAAAGATCCTTACCAGGAATGTCACTGTTTCATTGGTCTGGTAATGGAAAAGTTCCATTTTCAGGAATAGAATTTATTTGATCTGACTCAAAACTTACTCTTTTCAAAAAGTCCTTATAAAGGGAATTTATTAATAACAGTCAGTGGTAATTGCCTAACATTGCAGCTGCTTGTAATGATGATTCCAGTTAAGGCTAAGAGGCTGACCAATATACTTAAAGTAAAAAGTGGTGAATGAGATGTTCATGGAGGTCTTTGAAAAGGTAGACCTATTCTTGGGAAATGAAAGTGTGGACAGGACTAAGAAACACATGAAAAGACCTTAATCTCTTATCTCTGACTGACCTTGAGCCTCCGTGAAAGCAGATACTGGAGAGTACGACAGAACTGTAAAATGCCTGGCTGAGTGTTGACTGCATACCTCAACATATACACACAGAGTCCCTCAGTAAAGCTAGAAGACTTACTAGTTTGAGGAAATATAAAAAAAGTCTCTGCTAACTCATTCATTGACTGCTATATTAGCCACGCTGAGACTTGAATAGCCACATGTGACACGATAATTTATAAATTTAACTCTTTTGGAAAAATCACGAAACAATAGCAAAAACAAAAAATAAATACAATAAAAAATGCTGTAACAACTCTGAAGAAGCAGGATGTGATTTACAGATTTGCCAATTTAAAAGGTTAAGTGTTCATAAAAAAATGATGAGTCATACAGAGAAAGAAAAGTATGACCCATTTATAGGAATAAAGCAACCAGTAGAAACTATTCCTGAAGAAGCCTCAATATTGGATTTACTTAACACAGATATTAAATTAGCCAAAATAACTGTGATCAAAGAAAAATTGAAGCCATATCTAAATGATTAAGGAATGTATGAGATTGATGTTTTGTCTAACTGAGAATATAAAAAGATATCAATTATAAACAAGAACGCAATAGAAATTCTGGAGTTAAAAGTATAAAAAATGAAATTAAAAAAATTATGAGAGGGGCACATCACCATATTTAAGTTGGTAGAAGAAGGAAGCAGTGCATTTGAAGTTAATCAATTAAGATTATTGATCCTAGAGATCAGGAAGAAAAATGAAGAGCTTCAGATACCTGTGGGACACCTTAAGAACATTAACATACACACGTGAGAGTTTTAGAACCAGAAGAGAGAGAGAGAAAAAAGACATATAAACTATTTTAAGATATAAAGGCCCAAACTTTGTAAATTTGATGAAAATTATTAATCCACACCCCCATGAAGATCAATGAGCTCCAGGGAAAATAAACTTAAAGACATATAATGCTAATCACATGATAGTCAACCCTCAAAAGACAAACAGAGAATTTTGGCAGCATCAAGAGAAAATGATTCATTATGCACAAGGGATCCTCAATAAGATTAACAGTTGACTTATCAGAAACCATGCAGTCCAGATGTACTTCAAATGCTGAAAGAAAAAGACTGTCAACCAATAATTCTATATCTCTTAAACCTATCCTTTAAATTAAAGGAGAAATTAAGACATTCCCAGATAAAACAGAACAGAAAATTCATCAATAGCAGATCTGCCCTCTAAGAAATAGTAAAGAGAATCCTTTAGGCTAAGATGAAAAGATACTAGGCAGTAATTTCAATTCACACACAAAAATACAGAGCACTGGTGATGGTAACTATATAGGCAAGTATAAAAACAGTATAAATGTATTTTTGCTTATCCTCTTTTTGTTTCCTATCTGATTTAAAAAACAGTACATAAAACATACTATAACATTGTGTTGATGGGCTTATAATCAACAAAAGCCTGAAGGATGTGGGAAGGAATAACGCTATAGTGGAGCAAAGTTTTTGTATACTATTGAAATTAAGTCAGTATTAACACTATGGAGACTGTTTTAAGTTAAGAAGTTAATTGTGATCTATAGGACAACTACTAAGAAACTATGTACAAATGCAAAGTAAAAAATAAAAAGAAATTAAAGTGTAATATCAGAAAAAGAAGTAATGCAAGAGTAGCCAATAATGGAGAAAGAGAGGAACAGCACCAACAACAAAAATATAACATATTAAAAAAAAGAAACTACACATATAAACTTTATTTCATTAGTAATGTTAAATGTAACCTAAGGAGACATTCCAATAAGGGTAGAGATTGACAGAGTGGATTTTTAAAAACAGTCAAATTATATCCTATCTATAAAAGACAAGCTTTATATTCAAAGTCACAAGTAGGTTAAAACTAAAAAGTCAGAAAATATACACTATGCCATCAATAATAAACAAAGGGCTGAGGCAGCTATACTAATATCAGGCAAAATACACTTTAAGACAAAAAAATGTTACTCAAGACAAAGAAGGACGTTTTATAAATATTTAAATCCATCAGTAAGATCTAACAATTAGATCCTAGAGCCTTAAGATCTAACTTAGGTAAATGAAGCAAAATATGGCAGATTAAATGGATAAACAATATTAAATTAGCCAATAACAGGTAAACAATAACAATTGCAAACTTTAACTCTATATTAGAACAAAGTCGCAGAAGATATAGGATATAGAAGACTTGATTAAGATATAAACCAGCTAGGCCTAAAAGACTCCTATAGAACATTCCAGCTAAAGTGGAATACACACTTTTTTCAAGTACTTATAGAATATATGTTAGGTTATAATATATGCCTCAGTAAATTTTAAAAGACTCAACTCACACAAAATAAGTTTTCTTACCACAATAAAAGTAGAAATCAAGATCAAGAGAAATCTAGGGAATTCACAAATAAGTGAAAGTTTAACAAAACCAGTGAGCCAAAGAATAAATCACATGGGAAATTAGGAAATTATTTTGAGAGACACAAAACGTCAAAAAATATGAGATAAAATGATAGTAATGCTTAGAGTGAAATTTACAGCTGTAAACCCTGTATTAAAAAAGAACAGAGACCTCAATTCAATGATGGAACCATTCACCTTAAAACTAGAAAAAGAAGAGAAAACCAAACCCCAAACGGATAATCTATCAAAATCTGAGGAATGATAAAATGACTGTATGAGTTTATGTTAAGTGGCAATGTCTTCTGATACATTTATAAATTTAAGTCATTAAGAGTTCACAATTAGTGGTGTCAAAGTTATCTAGAAAGACTGATTGTGTCTCATGAATATTAAAATGTATTTTAATTAAGCCTCATAAACTTTGTTGCTTGTTTTGTTTTAGATCTTCAAGATGTCTATCTCAAATAGCAAATAGCAATTATCTAAATAAAAGTATTATCGTGTTGGATAATTAATATTTATTCTCACTCTGGTATTTTGGACAAATAGGTGGACAAACATAAGTCACAGATTTCATATAAATACACACATACATATACATTTTTTTCTGCACGTCTACATGATAATGTATTTTGGGAATGAGAAAGCAAAAACTAACATCCAGGGTACCCAGGAGCTGGTCAGGCACTATAAGCAGGTTTACAGGTAGATCTTGGTGTTCTCCTGGTGAACATTTCAACAGACAATTTCACAGAACATCAAAATGAGACATAGTTACTCCACTACCCTGATTAATCATTACAAAGACAACCCTACCCCACAATCATATCTAAATGGTGACAAAAACTTGAACACCATCTAAGCCACAGGAATGGCCAAGCATTCTCCTATCATGGTTGATATAAATGGTTGCTGTCTCTATAAATTTTAGCTTTCACTCTGTCCAGTCTTCATTTCTTCTAGGTAAGATTTATTATGAATGTAGGCAACTCTTCCCACTTCCTGACAGTCTCCTTATCCAGGCCAAAGGCCCACTTTTGTAAACCCTCTTCAAAGTTATATTTCACAAACTCAAACCTCTAAGTCCTTCCAGCATCCTTTTACTGAGATGCTACATGGATTTAAATGGTGTGTGTTCTCCCTTATGGCAATGAGTTATAAACCCAACTTTTTCAACCACAGGTATGTCCCTGCTGGTGTTTGTCTGGAGGTGATTGACAGTAAGTACACACATACACAAATGCGTAAACAAATTATCGCTAGGAATTACATAAAAAGCTGAATGCTAAAAAGTATATATCAGAATTTTGATACATATATGTGTTTATATACATATGTATATATAGTATATCATAATTTGTAGGTTATAATAAAAAGAATCATTTAAGAAAAGTAAAATAAGCATAGAAACTATGGGAAGTTTTCCTTTCCTAGTTCAACAAAAGTGGATTGTTTCTCCTACTATATAGATGGAAAGCCAGTTAATATTAATTTATGATGATATGTCAATTTTAAAAATTGATAATGTCACAAAAAGTAGCTCTGGTTTTTTACATTTTTACATATTTTAAACTAGTGTCAACTGATACCATTGTGAGTTTTTCTACATTAATAAAATTGTTAATTTTTTCTCTGTCATTGAAATATAAATCAAACTATTGCCAGATTATTTCAGAATTGCCTTTAAAGGAAATAAACTGCCTATTGTTGATCACTCTGGATCTTATGTCCCATTTCAGTCACCAAAAATGAGGAATAGTGTACAAGTTATTTTAAATTTTTTTTTAACATTTATTTATTTTTGAGACAGAGACAGAGCATGAACAGGGGAGGGTCAGAGAAAGAGGGAGACACAGAATCTGAAACAGGCTCCAGGCTCTGAGCTGTCAGCACAGAGCCCAACGCGGGGCTCGAACCCACGGACTGTGAGAACATGACCTGAGTCAAAGTCGGACGCTTAACCGACTGAGCCACCCAGGCGCCCCAGTACAAGTTATTTTAGAGGACACTCTGAAATCATTTTGATTTATCCCTGAGAAAATGATCACCTAAATATATTTATATTCAATTAATCTGATTCTGTGACAAGAAGAAAATCATTCTAGTTACACTAAACCTGGTTTTGCTGGAGAGACCTAGTGTATAGTTCTCTACACTCTACACCTTAACAAGTTAAAGGATAAAAGCTATTTTTTACCAATATTGATCTGGTTACTAAATGTTTCAAATAATAGTAATAACTACTCAGAATTTCTACTTAGAGCTTCTTCAGATTTCTCATCTAAAACTAAAACAATTGGATTATGGGATATGTGGAGTAATTAATGTAAAATTCATCAATAATTTGACTAAAGTAATCCAAATTCATGATAATCTCTGGATAATAAACTGAAAGTTTTAATTCAGTAGACCCACTAACAAGTCATTTGTGGCACCCATTTTGCATGGAGGGATCCAAAACAACATTGAGATGACAAAGGCATGTTTTGAAGAAGTGAAGACATTTGTAACGTGTCAGATTTGGACATTGCATTTCCAAGTTTAATATTATTTACGACTTTTGACACAAATTTCAAATGAATGTTGACGCTATCTTGTCAGAAAATGGCTGTTCATCTTGAGATCATTTTTTTAATTAATGGATGCAAAGTGAAAATAATCTCTGGAATTATCCCAAAGACACGAACACTCCAAGTGATTTCATGAAGAAAATTATAAACACATTACTCACCGATAGCTATTGTAAAGGTCAGTACAGGTGGAATTATTCTTACAAGGATTCATTTTGCAGTCATTGGATTCTTGTTCACAAAAACTTCCTTCCCAACCAGCTAAGCACACACACTGGTAACTCTATGGGAATATGAAAATCATACAACCTTTAGGTTATTTCTTGCTATTAAGACTATAATCCAGTTATTACTCTCGGCTATGTTGATCTATGTCAATTTATGCCTATTTCAATTTTTATAGAATGTCAATACTTCCCCAAAATTACTTTTACCACAGTTTAAAAACTATGTGAACAGTATTTGTATCTAATTCAATAAAAATAAATATGTATTATGCTCACACAGAACTATTGGTTTTGTTAAATATCTTAATATAAACATAATGGTAAGTATGTAAAACTAACTAAATATACAACTAAGCAACTAGCTCACTCATTAAAAAATATATAACTATATTATATATTTACTGTACTACTTATAAATAATCTATGTCAGTACACTATTGTTGGTCGATTGAAATTGAAAAACTTTGAATATCATTTTGCTAAGAGATAGAGTCGTCCTATAACAATATTCAAAATACTAAAAGTAAAACTGGTTTTCTAGGATTGGAAAAACAAACAAAATTGCCACGGGACAATAATTTAAAATATTAAAAACACTTTGAAAGAACAGGACTCTTGTTAAAAAAAAAACACAGAATTTGGGCTCTTTAGAGATTCTAAATTTATAATAATGAAAAATACTAAAATCAATGTTAGTTGTTCTCTTGATCTTCACTGTTCAATACAGGAGCCACTAGCCCCATGTGGTTACAGAGCATTGCAATGTGGCTGGCCTCAAATGAAATGTACTATAAGTACAAAATACACATTGAATTTTCAACAAATGTAAAATAACTAATAATTTTATTACTTACATACTATAATCATAATAATTTGCACATAGAGTTAAAACATATTAACATTAATTTCACCTGCTTCCTTTAGCCTTTTTTAATGTGGCTTTTAGGAAACTTAAAACACACACACACACACATACACACACACACACGGTCTCATTACTTTTCTATTAGACAGAGCTATGGTAGCTAATTATGGCCACTTAGTTTTTCTACTTGCAAATAGAGTTAAGAAGTCTACATAGTTACATCTACCAGAAAAGGAGCTCTCTGAAACTCAAGAACTTGTTCTATAATACACATTCCAGCTTCTTGAAGAGGTCTGGCACCTCACAGATGCTTAATACATGTTGGTTGAACATATGAGAAAGAATAAATATGACAGGAAAAGTAACATAAAAACTGAAGTAACCCACATGGATTTCAAAAGGATTCTAATGTTTGCTAGAGGTACATAGCAAATTTCTTTTGAACGTTACAATCAAACAACAATCAAACAAGCATAAATTCATGCTCCATGTATTTGCATTTAGGTTACAATAATTTGAATGCCACTGAGTATTTTGTTTTGGGTTATTAGGGTAAATTGGTTTGCTATGGCTTGAGAGCAGCTGAAAAGCAGAAAGGGATGAGAGCCACTGTGTTATCAACACTGGGTTTTATTCCTGACATATGTGTTAATTCTCCAGCATACTCATTAATAGTACTCCTGGTTAGCTGGATTTTGGCAGTAATTTTCTCATGCATTGTGGCCCCCACATTGTTAACATTCTCAATGATTTTGGTTATATATGGAGTTTTCACTTAATGTAGTTAGCTCATTTTTTCTTCCCTTTTTGAC
Source organism: Panthera onca (assembly GCF_046562875.1). NCBI lineage: Eukaryota > Metazoa > Chordata > Mammalia > Carnivora > Felidae > Panthera > Panthera onca. The sequence continues at coordinate 58,402,125 of NC_138343.1, forward strand.
AGCATTAAAAAAAGAATTCCATGAAAATTGATGTAGTGAGTATATTGATTTGAAAGGCAATTCTATAGTAAGCAAGACAAGCGTCTGCTGTAGGTACATAGGAGAAACTACCCAACTCAGTGACAGAAATTAAGGTAGAGTGGTATGGATAACATGTGCATGAAATCTGTGGGACAAATGATGTGCCCTGTTCACTTTCTAAGAGGTATGAATCATTTCTGTAAAGACAAAAGCACAGGTTTACTGCTGGTTTTTCTTTTGATATCTCAGTAATAATTTGAAACTAATTTCGTAATTGAGTCAAAACCAATCAAATATCTTTCCCATTAAAGATATATGTTCCATAAAAGCTAATAATTATCAGTGTTCTTGACAATTTAATAATTAGAAGAAAATTATCCAATGTAATGGTATAATTATCATTAAAGTGTCAGGTACTACAGCAATGATCTAATCATATATGATATAATCTGTACATAAAGGAAACATAAAAAATGAAATAGATTTTTTAAATATTTAATATTAAAAATATACATAATAAGGAAGCAGAAATGAATATTAACTAGAAATAACACAGAGTTCAAGTATTTCTATTAATCTGTTGCATACTTAGTTCAGAAGCATTTTTCTGAATTTGGACACTCTTACTACAAAACACTTTCTCATTCAACATTGCAAAATTAATAATTCCAGTAATTTTAAATAGCACTTAATGGTGAAATACTATTTTTAAACCATATTGTCTTGGCATTAAATAAATAATAATGTTTTGAACTGGTTTTGCTGAGGAAGGAAATTTATTTAAAGATGTTTACTAAAATGAATAAATGTATGAGGGGCGCCTGGGTTGCTCAGTCAGTTAAGCATCAGGCTTTGGCTCAGGTCATGATCTCATGGTTCGTGGGTTCAAGCCCTGCGTCAAGCTCTGTGCTGACAGCTCAGATTCTGAAGCCTGCTTTGGATGTTGTGTCTCCCTCTCTCTGCTCCTCCCCCACTCACACTCAGTCTCTCTCTCTCTCTCTCTCTCTCTCAAAAATAAACATTAAAAAATATTTTTAAAGAAGAAAAAAGTTTGTATGGTTTATGAAGTTGGAGCCACATCATTTTTATCACTTAATACAAAGTATTAAGTAGACATTATCCTTCCAGACAAAACATTTTTTTGTAGTTTTAAAATACACCAGTAAGAAGGATAAAGGGAAGACAGTAACATGATAGAAGATGATATGTATCTAGCATAGTGAACAACACAACCAGTGAGACAAAAGACAAAGTGGTCCAGTTTGATAGGTATAATGACTATATATCAAATATATATATATATATCAAATATATGTGTATAATATATTACAATAGTGGCTTTCCATACTAGGGCATTTACCTATTTAAATTAGGTAAATAGAGAGGGAGAAGCCAAAATGACAGAACAGCATGGAAGTTTTTTTGTGTGTCTCGCATCCATGAAATATAGCCAGATCAACATTAAACCATCCTGAAAACCTAGAAAACTGATTTGAGTATTAATGCAACAATCTGCACAACATGAACCACAGAACTCAGTAGGTACATAGCGCAGAGAGACGAACTGGGGGAGAGAGAAGCCACAGAGGGCAGGGTCTGTTTTTGCTTGCAGAGAGAGGACGGAGATGGGGTGAGAGTACAGGAAAAGACAGCTTGCTTATATCTGTGTTGATTAAGTTCCTGGCTGTCGTTTCTTCCCGCTCATTCTTTTGGAGTGAATTCTTTCATTTCATCATTTTGAAGGAAGAAAAAGAATAAAGCAAAAAAAATAAAATCAAAAAATTAAAAACAACACACACACACATACACACACGCACAAAAGCAGCTGGACAAAAAGTGGAAAAGTGGAAACAGCCGCAGGGACTGAACAAAAAAGGGAGAAAGGAGAAATGAGAGGGTTTAAATTCCATTATGAATCTATAAACAGAGGGAGCACAGAGTCTGAAACTCCTCAGCTCGATACCTGGCAGTGCTCTGGTGGGAAGGGCAAATTCCCAGGAGCAAAGTGAGGTCCAGGCAGTCCTTGGACCACACGGGGAGAGTTGATTCCCTTGCTGGGAGGACATTTGGTAGAGGCTGTGCGGCCACCTCACAGGAAAGGTCCCAGCAAACCCCAGGAAACAACCACATTCACTGACACTGGAACAAGGATGTTATGAATGGGCTAACCAAGAAATTAAAGAGGAAATTAAAAAGTACATGGAAGCCAATGAAAATGATAACACCACAGCCCCAAACCTCGGGGATGCAGCAAAGGCAGTCATAAGAGGGAAGTATATAGCAATCCAGGCCTTCCTAAAGAAGAAAGAAAGGTCTCAGATATACAACCTAATCTTACACCTTAAACAGGTGGAAAAAGAACAGCAAATAAAACCCCAAACTAGCAGAAGATAGGAAATAATAAAGACTAGAGCAGCAATCAATGCTATCCAAACCAAAAAAACCTAGCAGAACACATCAGTGAAACCAGGAGCTGGTTCTTTTTTTTTTTTAATTTTTTTAAATGTTTATTCATTTTTGACAGAGAGAGACAGAGCATGAGCGGGGAGGGGCAGAGAGAGAGGGAGACACAGAATCCAAAGCAGGCTCCAGGCTATGAGCTGTCAGCACAGGGCCTGACGTGGGGCTCAAACTCAGACTGTGAGATCATGACCTGAGCTGAAGTCGGATGCTCAACCAACTGAGCCACCCAGGTACCCCTGGTTCTTTGAAAGAATTAACAAAATTGATAAACCCCTAGCCAGTTTGATCAAAAAGAAAAAGGAATGGACCTAAATAAATAAAATCAAGAATGAAAGAGGAGAGATCACAACCAACACTGAAGAAATACAAACAATAATAAAATATTATGGGCAATTATACACCATTAAAATGGACAATCTGGAAGAAATGGACAAATTCTTAGAAACACATAAACTACCAAAACTGAAACAGGAAGAAATAGATGCATAACCAGTAAAGAAATCAAATTAGTAATAAAAAATCTGCCAAAAACAAGAGTCCAGGGCCAGATGGATTTCCAGGGGAATTCTACCAAACATTTAAAGAAGAGTTAACACCTATTTTCTTGAAGCTGTTCCAAAAAAATAAAAATGGAAGGAAAACTTCCAACTCTCTGTGAAGCCAGCATTACCTTGATTCCAAAACCGGACAAAAGACCTCACTAAAAAGGAGAACTATACACCAATTTCCCTGATGAACATGGGTGCAAAAAAGCTCAACAAGATATTAGCCAACTGGCTCCAACAATACATTAAAAACACCATTCACCACGACCAATTGGGATTTATACCTGGGATGCAGGGCTGGTTCAATATCCGCAAAAGAATTAACATGATTCATCACATCAATAAAAGAAAGGACAGGGACCATATGATCCTCTCAATAGATGCAGAGAAAGCATTTGACAAAATACAGCAACCTTTCTTGATAGAAAACCCTCAAGAAAGTAGGGAGAGAAGGAGTATACCTTGAGATCATAAAAGCCATATATGAAAGACCCACTGCTAATATCATCCCCAATGGGGAAAAACTGACAGCTTTCCCCCTAAGGTCAAGAACAAAACAGGGATGTCCACTCTCGCCACTGTTATTCTACATAGTATTGGAAGTCTTAGCCTCTGCAATTAGACAACACAAAGAAATAAAAGGCATCCAAATCGGCTAAGAGGAGGTCAAACTTTCACTCTTGGCAGATGACATGATACTCTATATGGAAAACCTTAAGGATTTCACCAAAAAGCTGCTAGAACTGATCCATGAATTCAGCAAAGTTTCAGGATATAAAATCAACGCACAGAAATCAGTTGCATTCCTATACACCAACATGAAGCAACAGAAAGAGAACTCAAGGAATTGATCCCATTTACAATTGCACCAAAAACCATAAAATACCTAGGAATAAATCTAACCAAAGAGGTGAAAATCCATACACTGAAAACTATAACAAGCTTATGAAAGAAATTGAAGAAGACAAAAAAATGGAAAAAAATATTCCATGCTCCTGGATACGAAGAAAATATATTGTTAAAATGTCAATACTACCCAAATCAATCTATACATATTCAATGCAATCCCTATCAAAACAACACCAGCATTCTTCACAGAGCTAGAACAAACAATCCCAAAATTTATATGGAACTAGAAAAGACCCCAAATAGCCAAAGCAATCTTGAAAAAGAAAACCAAAGCAGGAGGCATCACAATCCCAGACCTCAAGCTATATTACAAAGCTACAATCATCAATGCAATATGGTACTGGCACAAAAACAGACACTCAACAATGGAACAGAATAGAAAACCCATAAATGGACCCACAAACGTATGGCCAACTAATCTTTGACAAAGCAGGAAAGAATATCCAATGGAATAAAGACAGTCTCTCCAGCAAGTGGTGCTAGGAAAACTGGACAGTGCCATGTGGAAAAATGAATGTGGACCACTTTCTTACACCATACACAAAAATAAACTCAAAATGGATGAAAGACCGCAATGTAAGACTCTATCAAAGTCCTCGAGGAGAAAGCAGGCAAAAACCTCTTTGATGTTGGTCACAGCAACTTCTTACTCAACACGACTCTGGAGGCAAGGGAAACAAAAGCAAAAATGAACTATTGGGATCTCATCAAAATAAAAACTTCTGCACAGTGAAGGAATCAATCAGCAAACCTAAAAAGCAACGGATGGAATGGGAGAAGCTATTTGCAATTGACATATCTGATAAATGGTTAGTATCCAAAATCTATAAAGAACTTATCAAACTCAACAGCCAAAAACCAAATAATCCAGTGAAGAAATGGGCAAAAGACATGAATAGACACTTTTCCAAAGAAGACATCCAGATGGCCAACCGACACATGAAAAAATGCTCAACATCACTCATCATCAGGAAAATACAAATCAAAACCACAATGAGATACCACCTCACACCTGTCAGAATGGCTAACATTAACAATTCAGGCAACAACAGATGTTGGCAAGGATGGGGAGAAAGAGGATCTCTTTTGCACTGCTGGTGGGAATGCAAACTGGTGAAGCCACTCTGGAAAACAGTATGGAGGTTCCTCAAAAAATTAGAAATAGAACTACCCTGTGACCAGCAATTGCACTACTACGTATTTATCCAAGGGATACAGGTAAACTGCTTCAAAGGGGCACATGTACCCCAATGTTTATAGCGGCACTGTCAACAATAGCCAAAGTATGGAAACAGCCCAAATGTCCCTCAATGAATGAACAGGTGAAGAAGATATGGTTTATATATACAATGTGTATATACAGAATAGTTACTTGGCAATCAAAAAGAATGAAATCTTGCCATTTGCAACTATGTGGATGGAAATAGAGAGTATTGTGCCAAGCGAAATTAGTCAGTAAGAGAAAGACAAATATCCTATGACTTCACTCATATGAGGACTTTAAGATACAAAACAGATGAACATAAGGAAAGGGAAGCAAAAATAATATAAAAACAGGGAGGGAGACAAAACATAAGAGACTCTTAAATATGGAGAACAAACAGGGTTGCTGGAGGGGTTGTGGGAGGGGGATGGGCTAAATAGGTAAGAGGCATTAAGGAATCTACTCTTGAAATCATCGTTGCAATATATGCTAACTTGGATGTAAATTTAAAAATAAATAAATAAATAAATAAATAAATAATAAAAAATAAATAAAAGCTGACTGAATACAGTAAAAAAAAAAATCAGGTAAATAGAAGCTAAGCAGAAAGAAGTAGTTGGAGTTTGCCACAATCTCCCTGAAATGGAAAGGAAATATTGGTATTCAGTTTTGTCAAGGACATATGTCCCTGAAAAGAAGAGCAAAGTGAGCCCAAACTTTGATGAATAGTCTTTTGGAGGCACTTGTCCCCAATGCAAGCCAAAAGTAGCCAAAGTGAACAACAAAGATTTAGTCATCTTATAGTGCAGGGAAGCTAGAGGCAGGAGTATGGGCCTGCAAGATGGAATGGTCCCGCTAAAAACTCCTGGCTTTCATTTGACACCTCAGAGGGCCACTATCTAAAAGGAAGGGCACACCAGCAAAAATCCCAGCTCAGATCATGCTAAAATTCCATTCAATGACAATGAGGTTATGTATCCATATTCTATTTGTCTGCCAGGGAAAATTAAGTGGTCTTTGGAGAAAGTTAACATTAGAGCTTTTCAGTGTTTGATAGAGAGTGGTATTTGATAAAAAAAAAAAATAAACAAATAAAGGAATGCTGATGATCAAAACTCAAGAGAAAAACAGTAAAAATAGCCTCTCCAGATATTGTGCTTATTAGACATTTTAAAATAACTGATTAATATGCTCAAAAATATACAAGGTAAGATACAGAATTCCACTAGCAACTTTATATAATAGATTTATATAGGAATAATGCACATATAATGCACAATAATGCATATATAGAGTTAATAGGAGTAATGCACATTTGAATATAATAATAATTGAGGTCCGCCTGGGTGGCTCAGTCAGTTAAGCATCCGACTTTGGCTCAGGTCATGATCTCAACGTTCGTGAGTTTGAGCCCTGTGTGGGGCTCTGTGCTGACAGCTCAGAGCCTGAAGCATTCTTAGAATTCTGTGTCTCCCTTGTCTCTGGCCCTCTCTCTTTCTTAAAAATAAAATACGCATTTAAAAATTTAAAAAAATGAAAATAATAAGTGAAATTTAATAATTTAATCCATTATTTTAATATCAGAAATTTTAGCAGAGAGGATTAAAAGTAAATATCCAGGTTGAGGTACATAAATTAAAAAGGATAGAGAAGGCAAAAAGGAAACAAAATATGGGAAATAATGTGAAGAATTAATATGTTTAATTGTATTACCAAAAAAAGAGGAGTGGGAGAGATTAAATCAAAGCACTATTTGAAAAATTACTGAGAATTGTCTAAAAATAGCAAAGAAAGTAACCACTGATTTAGAAAGCTCTCCAGACCTACATTGGATGAGTACAAAGAAAACTCTTCCAGGGAATATGAAAGATGGAGAATAAATTTTAAAAGCAGCCAAAGAACAAAGACACATTATCTTCAAAGAGCCAAGACTGACACCTCACTTCCCGGTAGTGGAAGCAAGAACCCAGTAACCAGTTTTCGTATGGAGTGAAAGAAAATAACTACCACCCTAAAAGTCTATGCCCAGTAATAATTACCCTTTCAGGGAAAGAAGAATAAACACATTTTTAGAAAACCCAACACCTGAGAATTTACTACAGTGTTTAAGATTGTGGGGATTTGGTGACAGCTGGGGTTTCAACTAAGCTTCATGAATTATTATTATATAATTATAAGCATATTATTTAATCTCAAGGAACATCAGAAATAATAGTAACTGGGGTGCTTGGGTGGCTTAGTCGGTTAAGCATTCTACTTCTGCTCAGGTCATGATCTCACGGTTTGTGGCTATGAGCCTCACATCAGGCTCTGTGCTGACAGCACAGAATCTACTTTAGATCCTCTGTCTCCCTGCCCCCCATCCCTCCCCTAATTCTTCTCTCCCTCTTCTTCTCTTTCTCTCTCAAATAAATAAATAAACAAACAACAACCACAACAACAAAACTTAAAAAAAAAAGGAAAGAATGCTATGTGATAAGAGTGTGAAGATTAAATGAATACTTAGTATAGAACTTCCTGTGATATCTGGCTTACAATAGTATACCAGAGAATTTTAACTAAAATGTTCTTTTATCCAGTGACCTATTCACGTAGTCTGAGCTACTCCTCAGACTCTGATTCATGCTGCTTTGACATTCTTCAGCCTGGAAAACCTTTGCTCACTCCCCCAGCCCCAACTTTCCAAAATGTCGCATTACATCCGAATCTTGATCATTTCTTCTGGTATACTTTCCTCGCTCACAATTACTATTTTATTTTTATCCTTTACAGTAGTTTTAAAGTACATAAGTTATTCATATACACATTATGTTTTCCATTTAGTACTTATGATATTTAAAAATATTTTATTGTGTTTTTCTCTAATGTAAAATATAAATTATAAAAAGGCAGAGACTTAATCTTTTTTTCAGTTATCATCAGTTATGTGGAATACTGTCTTATATTTGACTAAAAGAATGAATATTAGAAAATAAAATATATATGACATTAATTGGTAATAATATAGTCATAGAGAATATTTTATTTATGAAGTTTCTAGATATTAAATCATCTCATTTTCCTAGCAAGAAAAAAAGTCTATTTTAGATTACATTTAAATAACCTTTTAAATAAACATTCAACTAAAAACAAGTTCTACAAATAAGGATTAATAATCCCAATAAAAGAAAAATGGGATTAGTTCCATTATGAACAGTGTTTACATATTGAGATAATTATATTTGATTCAAACCTAGCCACAAAATTCATCTTACAAAATAGGTCCTGTGTGAAACTTCCTTTTAGATTCCTGAAAATTTATATATACACCAAAGAATAAAAATAACAAAATTTTCAAATTGTGGTCTCTTTTTGACTCATTATTCATATCTAGGCAGAAGAACAAAGATGTCTTTTTTCTTTAATAAAATTTCTAAATGAAGTAAAATTCATAATATATCCATCCTTCTAAGAATAATGAGCTCTGCCTGTTGACTTAAAGTCTGTTTCCTTTTCATGTTATTTTTAGTATTCATTTTAATCTATAAAGACTTACAAAATTGGCTATAGACACAGATTCCTAAATACTGGATATAAGGATACTCAGGTCTAGATATAATACAGTAATATTTATTTTTAAAAACAAACAAAACTATGTTAATATGATTTCTTTCAACCACAGAAAGTGATTTATTTTGGCACTTTAAATCTAAAGTGAAATAATATGTATTATTCTGACAGAAAGTTAATGGAATATTTAAAAACAATTTCTGTGAAAAGTTATAAATGCTGAATTTGATTGAACATATTCTGAAACAAGGTAATGAAAATACATGCTAAATTGAGAGGTAGTTTCAAGGCAGAACTGTTTTAGAGAACACAGTTTCTTTAATTTGGGAAAATGTAATCTATGAAGAGAATGAAAAGCTATGTGTTAGATGTGGATGTGGATAGGGCATAAATCAAACTATACTGAACTTTAAAAACAGTTTCTAAAGGAAATATAAACCTGTAAGACAATTAGTCATCATTTTCATGTAAAGATTTTTTTGTTAGTAACAAGAAAAGCAGATAAGTATTTTGTTCCTATTCTAAATGAAGAAATGATTTGAAGTGCAAATTTCCACTTTCATTACAATTAGTTCTCTTTCATTATAATTACTTCATTATAATTTAGTTCTCTTATTGAATGTCCTACCTTCATAAACTATTGGCAATCCTTTCCAAAAGGTTTCCTTACCTTTAACATTCCTTCCCTTTTTTTCCTTCCTTCCTTCCTTCCTTCCTTGCTTCCTTCCTTCCTTCCTTCCTTCCTTCCTTCCTTCCTTTTTTTTAGAATTTAGGGGCACCTGGGTGGCTCAGTCGGTTAAACATCTGACTTAGGCACAGGTCATAACCTCATGGTTCATGGTCATGATCACACTGTTTGTGGGTTTGAGCCCCTCCTTGAGCTCTGCTGACAGCTCAGAGCCTGGAGCCTGCTTTGGATTCTGTGTCTCCCTCTCTCTGCCCCTCCCCCACTCATGTTCTGTCTGTCTCTCTCAAAAATAAATAAACTTAAAAAAATAAAAATAAATAAAATAAATCAAGTTTAAAAGTAGACTCAAAGGGCTTAGGCTACCAGTACCAGAATTTTATTCTTTACTGATAATATAGCTACCATGAGAAAATAATTCATCTGCCATCAGACACATTTCCAATATCATGAATACTGCTTTCCATATTGACTCAATTTGACAACTGGCAATACAGTCTTATTACCCAAAGCTTTATCCCCAGGACATATATAATATTACAGAATACAAAACTGTAATCTTCTGAGAGACCATCACAAACATAAAGATGCCAGAATATGAATGCAATTTTGCTACAGATAGTGAGGATGTTTGGGACAATTACTTTCTGGCCTGAAAGTCAAATGACAAAGATAATCCAAGTGCATCATAAACCAAAAATTCACTTTTTTACCCCCTGTCAGGCTCTCTCTAAAATATTTCACAGAAAGATAATATATAGCTCCTTTTCTTATGCTCCATTTTCTGGCACATTAGAAAGCCCACAAAATTTTACATCTCTTATTGTTCAAAGCTGTGTTAAACATTAGATTATTTGGTCCAGTGGTTTTGAAAATTTTGTTAATTTTAAGTAAGAAACCTTCATACAAACATAATTTCCTAGGGAGGGAAAGGAAATAAAGCAACTTAAAGCAGATCTGCTCTGACTAAAGCAAGGGAAGGAAGCCACAAGCTTTTCCCATTTAGCTGTCTTAGACACCCTCTTCCTTCCCCATCTCCCCCTTAGGACATCATTAACACAGAGTCTCAAATCACAGACTAAAAACACTGATCCAGCCACCCTATTTCATTTTCATTTTATAATGAAGAAACTGAACTCATGGATGTTAAATTAATTGCTCAAGCTGCTATAACTAGCTGATGGAAATACTGGAATTAGAACTCATGTCTCTTGACTCCCTGTCCAATATTTCCAAATGCAGCTTAAAAAAATCAATTTGAAACATCTGGTAAATTAGTAAATTCAGAAATATATTTCTTGAAATGTACCTTCAAGACAGCCTGAGAATTTTTTTTTTCTAATTTTTTATTTGAGAGAGAGAGAGACAGAGAGAGAAAGCACAAGGGGGTGAGAGGGGCAGAGGAAGAGAGAGAGTGAGAATCTTAAGCAGGCTCTATGCTCAGTGCAGAGCTTGACACAGAGGCTCAGTCCTACAACTCTGGGATCATGACCTGAGAAGAAATCAAGAGTCAAAAACTCAACCAACTGAGCCACCCAGGTGCCCTGACAACCTGAGAATTTTAAGGTAATCTTCAAATCATGTACATTGAATAATCAATTCCTATAATCTTTTTTTCTCTGTATATCAGAAAGTTACTAGATCATCTAGTTGACACCACCATGATGCCATGCGAACAGCAGTGACCAATAATTGTTATCCTTACTCTAATAGAGATGACAAAGGAGAAAGCCCTGGTAATAACATTATAACTGATATTAACTGGTTTATAACTGGTATTGAATATATGAATCTTAAACTGTACAAGTATGGACTAAAGGCAGCTTCCCTGACTGCAGGTTATTTTCAGGTTACACATCCGCAATGCTCATCCTCGCTGAACTTGATAGCGAGCAGAGAGTAAAAATCATTGCTTTGATAGAAGGATGCAGTCATGGGATATTTGCAGTCTCAGGATATATGTAAACTATATATCAGGCAAACTTTTCAGTATGTCTAAAGTTTTCAAACCACAAGTATGGAACTCAGATCGTGCACAGCGACTGCAAAGAAAATGAGCATCTAAAAAATTAGAAAAGTAAGATAGTTTTTCTCACAGTAGCAGTAGAAGTACCAAACAAATAATGCTGTATTTCCATATTGTTTTAGATAATTCCAGTACTGCCTTACATTAGATATATTATAATTTAGTGAAGTGAAATAATAAAATAATGAACATGAGATATTATAAAGATATTTTGAACACATTTTTCGAGCTATTTTGATTGTTTTATGTTTTATAAAACTTTGGCTCTTGACAATATTTTTAACTTATAGGATTTTTATTTTAAGTTTTATAAGATTAGGTAGAGGTTTTCTTTAGGTTTAAACAAAAAGCATTTATGTGCAACACTATTATGTATATTAACATATATATTTCACATAATTATAGATACATCTAACATATATGACAGATGCATATATATCATAAATTCTACATTATATACATATAATTGAATTTAATGCCATCTGAATATGCCAGCTTATTTTCAGAGTTAAACCTTCAGCAAATACCACATATTTTAGTGCTTCTGTATTTTTCCCTTTTTTAAACACAATTATTTCCTAGCAATTGCCAAGAGAAATTCTAGCACATCATAGTTAGAAAAGCACTGATTAGAGAGTTGGAATGTAAACTGGCTTTGTCTCTCATGACCTTAACAATTTGAACGCTTTGTATATCTATAGGTTACAGTTCCTTGACAGAAGGACCATCTTGTCTTATGGGTAATCATCATGGTTTTATCGCAGGCTGAAAAGCCACCTTTGCAATAGAAATCAGTAGTAAGAAGGGTGGAAAAAGAACTCAGCCACAGGTGTTGTAATGGAGAAAGCAGGGGGCATGAAGGGCTAGGATGGGGTAACAATGCTTAGAAAAGAGTGAACTACAATTTCAAATATCCTTCTAATCCAATAATGATTCCAAAAAGCAAATATGTTATTGTCAAATTTAATTAATTTTGAAACAAGCATTTTGGAATTTAATGTTATTGATTTGATCACTACTCCTCCCTCTCCTCAGGATAATTAGACATAGGCATTCCTTTCTTTCTTTCCTCCTCCTTTTTCTTTCCTCTCCTCCTTCCCTCCCTTCTTTCTTTCCTTCCTTGCTTGCTTGCTTCCTTCCTTCCTTCCTCCCTTCCTTCCTTCCTCCCTCCCTCCCTAACTCCCTCCATCCCTCCTTTGGAGTCAGAAAATGAAGGCTATTCATTCTATCCACAAGTAAATAATTTCTACATTATTTATTAAACCACCTATGTTATTAAATTAATGTGAATGAGTAATATACCCAGGAGGAGGAATCAGGATATTTTATTCTGTTCTAGAATACTGCTACATATAGGCTATTGAGCCACTCACCTAACTTGATCACTACTGGTCTTAATTTCTAAATGAATAAAATTAAACTAGGTGATTCTTACCATCTTTTTCTTTCTTAAAGTGATCATATTCTTTTTTTTAATTTTTTTTAATGTTTTTATTTATTTTTGAGACAGAGAGAGACAGAGCATGAGCAGGGGAGGAGCAGAGAGAGAGGGAGACACAGAATCTGAAGCAGGCTCCGGGCTCCGAGCTGTCAGCACAGAGCCTGACGTGGGGCTCGAACTCAGGGACCCTAAGATCATGACCTGAGCCGAAGTCGGAAGCCCAACCGACCGAGCCACCCAGGCGCCCCAAAGTGATCATATTCTTAATGCTTTATTTATATTACCTAGAAAAGCCAGGTATTAACAAGAATGGTCTCTCTATTGTGCATTCCCACCAGCTGTCTGAAACACTCCTAGTGATTTGTTAATTCCTGTTTAACAAAATTATGCTCTGAAATGACAGCTGGAGAAACAGTAAGTGGTTTATAACTTACAGATTTTTTTCTTAGAAGAGACACTGCTAAAGTTTGTCCTTTGTTTCCAAATCCTCACACAGGCTCATGAAGCAAAATATATTTTTAAAACAGATAAAAATGTCTTATTATATCACAATAATTAATATTTATTCACCAAGAACATAAGAGAAATTACTCTTAATGTGTTTTAATTGAAAAAAAAATCAATAGTTATTGTCATATATAAAAAGGAAGCAGAATCCTTATGGCTAAATTTTGACTTGTGATTTGAAGTTTACAAATAGCTTTCCATATAATTTCCTTTATCCTGTTACTATAAATTCTTTTAATAAGAGGAAATTTCTAAGTATGAATAATCTACTTTGATTATTTTATTACTAAAATTACTTTATTTTGGGAGTATGCGACATACGGAATCCTTAGTCTATAATCATGTATTATGAAATTATTTTTTTGAAAAATAATGTAAAAATTTAAGCAATTAATTTAAAATTTTAATACAAAATAATTTTGGAATAATTTTTCACAACACCTTCTTAAATTATTATCAATGATTTCTTCACTGATATAGATCCCAGGTGACCTAATGTAGATTTTAATATACCTTTCTCTTTTCCAATATATCTTTCACATAATTAAATGCTTGCTTTGACAAGCATTTAATCTACAAATCTAAATCTGTCCCCAGAAACATTGATGTCACAAAATATATTCATGTCCTCTCACATTTCACATTTCTCAACTATTGATTCAGAATATAGCCCTGTAAAGCCAACTTTCCCAAAGAAACATTCTGCTGTTGGTCAACAGTGTTGTATGTATTTGTTGTTGTAAGTTATCAATTATTCAAAGATATTTTGGCATGAATGAGAGAAGTCCCATTGTGATCACCTGATGTGAGTGAACAAGAATAGTACATGAGGATCAATTACCCTCTCCCATACTGCTAATTCATATATATAAAAGACATAAATGTATACAAATAAAAATTCCTGTTTAAAATACTCAACGGGTACATGGGAGCTACATTGGTCACCCCTGAGGCAACCACAATCTAGCAATAATACTAAAAAGATTCATGCCTCTTTGTTAGAGTGGTACAAGTCCAAAAGGAATTTATAAGATGTTTTCACATATTGTTTTCATTTTATTATGTTTTTTAACCTCACCCCATTCTCCATTTGCCAATTCCAATACCACTTTTCACTGCTCACTGGGCTCAAGTTGCAACCTAACTTCTGTTTTCTGTCCATATGCCATTGAACAATTTACTTAACCTATGTTCTCACTTATAAAACTGGGCTGAGAATAGAATTATTCGGGAGATATATTTTTGAAGTTCTTTCTGTGTACTCATATATTAAAAATTCATTACAGTTTAGTTATCATTATACGTATTTTATTGTTCATTCTCTGAGCATTGTAAACCCATGAACCCTGATTTCTTGGTCTTCACCTCTACTGAAGCATAACCACAAACCAAACTCATAACCGCAACTTAGTTCTCATTTCCCCTAAGGCATTTTCAACCTCCAACACCTCAACTCATGATATTCCAACTTTGACACCATCTCATATACTCTCATCTCTTTGAACACTTCACTTCTATTCTATTTGCTATTTTACTTTTATCAATACTGCTCACTTAAGTACCCCTGTTCTCCAAGTATATTTGACCAGATCATTAGTTCTCTTTCTTCACTTCCCAGATTAAAGATTATCATTTGGCATTTCCCAAAATGGGATACCTACACCACTTGATATATGAGAATTACAAGTTTATTTTATCATAATATTTATTTGTCATTACTCTAAATTGTATTAGAAGAAAAGTGCACCCAATCTGAATAAATTACTTGAGAACAAATTTATTTTAAGAAAACAATTGAGTTGAAATAAGTGGTATATAAATTTGTGGCAAAACAACAAATTTCTCTAATTTTAATGAGCTGACTGTGGCTGAAAATTATGTCCCCTTGGCCTTCCTATTTTGCGTGGCTCCTTGATACTCTATTAGTATACTCAGGTCTGTTTGAATAACTTATGTAGTTCAAAATACTCAGAACTGTGGTGTGTGTATGTGTGTGTATGTGTGTGTGTGTGTGTGTGTGTGTGTGTGTGTAAGTAATTCTGATTGCCGCCCTATAGATAATGTTTTTCCTTTGCAAAAATTCTTTAGGTTTGGTAAGTTAATATTTTGCTTAGGAAGCCCACATTCTAAAGATGGTTACGACAAGTACTTTAGTTATCTTTATTTCTGACCAACACCAGATTTTTTTTTTTTTTTGTTAGTGTAGGTTAAACACAGGAATCCATTGGGGTGCCTGGATGGCTCAGTGGGTTAAGCATCTGGATTCAGCCAGGTTATGACCTTCAGCTTTTAGATTCAAGCCCTGCATCTGGCTCTCTGCTGTCAGTGCAGAGACTGCTTCAGATCCTCTGTCTCCCTCTTTCTCTGCCCCTCCCCCATACTTTCTCTCTCTCTCTCTCTCTCTCTCTCTCTCTCTCTCTCTTTCTCTCTCTCTCTCAAAAATAAGTAAACATTAAAAAAACAGGAATCCATTAGTGAAAATATTATGCAAGATAACTAGACTGATTAAACATTTCACAGGCTGCCCTAAAATATTTTAGAGACATCTCTTGCTCCTTCATGACCAGGTGTAGTGAGCCCTGTAGCCTGCAACCAAAGAAATTCTAATCCTGGTTAAATAAATTACCCTGTGCTCCTTTTCTTGTTGAGAGGTTTTCCATTCCCACGACTCTGAAAGATACTGCAAATGAGTCCAATGGCTGGAAATACTGTCAGAATTGCCTAGGAAAGTCTAATGCAAGTAATTTCTGAGACCAGCAAAATATAGAGAATGGGGATATCATTAATGTAAGAAATGCCAAAATTATAACATAAGTCAGCCTGGCTTGATTTTATTATGACCCAGTAGTGTAGAAGTGATGGAGATAACTCCCATCTATTTCTAACTATTTGTAGCTATGGGGACCTGTTCATAATTAGAATGTTTAAACAGATTTCAAGTTCACTTTCCAAATCTTTAAGTACTATTTCTGTTTACTCTTGTCAGATGATCTCAGTAGAATTTCTTTTATACCCCAATTTCATGAAATGATTTGTTATTTACAACAAACACATAAAACACCAGTGACAGCAAAATATTCCTTTAGAAAACACTTAATTTTAAACTGTGCTATATGATATACTGTTACATCATATTATATATTTTATTAATTATGTTCCTTTTATATTAGTTGAAACATGCATGAATACACATTTATACAAAAGAGGTTATCACCTTCTGCTAAAAAGTGTAAGATATCAATGAATTTTACGAAGTCTGATATCTAGTAACTTCTCAATAAACTCTATGTTTTATAATTATTACTATTAATACAGATTCTTAATATAGATACTTCTAAAAACTTGAAAATTAGATATGTATCATTTGGAGTTTAAAATGAAAAATATAGTTTTCTTTACTGAGTTTTTAAGTAAGGCTTTCAAAAACATATGTATTTGTATAAATTATAAATTTTTATTTTTACAGTTTAACTTGGAAATAATTATTATCTCTAATATACCTCTTCTTCCTCTAAAGACATTTACAATTTGTTCAAAATGAAATGTCTATGAAATGTTCTTTATTCATTAAAGAAAAATCTCTCGGGCACCTGTGTGGCTCAGTCAATTAAGTGTCCTACTCTTGATTTCAACTCAGGTCATGATCTCACAGTTTCGTGAGTTTGAGCCCCACATCAGACTCCGCACTGACTCCATGGAGCCTGCTTTAGATTTTCCCTCTCTCTGCCTCTCCTCACTGCCCACATTCTCTCTGTCTCTTTCAAAATAAATAAGTAAACTAAAAACAAACAAACAAAATCTCAACTTTTTCAACTGATTTCATTGAACTACTACATGTTTTACAGCTTTATGTTGTTATTAAAATAATTTATCAATATAAAATCTTATGTTAAATCATAAGCGTATTTACTTTTGTTTCCCTTCCACTAAGATTATTCAAATGTGGTAATTTTTATTCAACATTTGTTAATAAAATATTTTGTATTTTGCAAGGTAAATGTTTGGGAAATTTCTTACCATAGTGATTAGCACCAGTAAACAATTCTCCAAAACATAAGCTTATCCATTGCTTTAGAGCAGATGCAAAGAAATATAAAATTAGCCCTTTCCCTAAGAAGCAAGGGCATGGAACATTTATATTAATAACATTAATAATAGTTGAGTTCACAGAAATGAATTCTACATAAAACTATCCTCATGTTCAATATTAACAAATGAATGCTGTTAAATCATTTCATCATAATATTGACAAAGAAAAACACAAAAGAAAGTTCATATAATGTTTTTTTTCTTAATTCCACAAATATTTACTAATGGTATATGATATCAGTGGAATTCTAAGTGTTTTTGGTACTTCAGTGAACAGGACAAAATATGTGTCTGAAAATTACTATAATATTCACATAGAAACATATACATATAGTATTGACTACAAATAAGAATACCTATTGTCTGTAGACTTTTTTGTATAAAATGTTATGTATACTATAGTTCATGTAATGTGGGCTCCACTGGGAATCTCTAGGGGAGAATCAATTTTCTTGACATTTCCACTTATAGAGCTGCTTCCTTATATTCCTGGACTTATGGCCCCCTTCCTTCATCTTTCAAGTCAGCACTGTAGCATGGTGCTTTAGTCCTTACACTGCCTTCTTTTGTCTTCATATCTCTTTCTGTCTCCTTTAAGGATACTTGTCACATTTAGGGCCCACCCACATAATCTAGCACAACTACCTCATCTCAAGATATTGAATCTAATCACATTTGAGAAGTCCCTCTTACCATATAACGTAATTTTCACAGTTCCAGGGATTAGGTCCTAGATATCTTTATCTCCAGTCTACTCATTGTTCATCTGTCTATCCTCTGGCATTCTATTCATGAAGGTAGTCTTCTAGTTAGCACATAAAAAATAGATTTCAAATTAAATTCCATTACATTCTTAAATATCATTCTATTAAGTCTATTAAATTAATATTTAAAATTTTTCTAATTTTTCTATTTAAAATTTTTTTCTAATGTTTATTTATTTTTGAGAGAGACAGAGACAGAATGCGAGTGGGTTAGGGGCAGAGAGAGAGGGAGACACAGAATCCAAAGCAGGCTCCAGGCTCCACCCTGTCAGCACAGAGCCTGACATGGGGCTCAAACTCATGAGCTGCGTGATCACGACCTGAGCCGAAGTCAATCAACCGACTGCGCCACCCAGGCGCCCCTAATTTTTTTTTATTTTTTAAATTGTTCTTTCTAGTTGCCGACTACTACCTTTTTACTGGGCTATTAGAGTTAGCCTCAGTTATGGTATCTACTTTCTTAATAATCTGCGTGTCTCTGACCATATTCATTCCTACTTCATAATAGCCAAAATTACCTTTCTAAAAATTAAACACAACCAAGTTACTCAGCTCCTGAAAAAGACCCTGTTGACTACTACCATTTATAGGAAAAAAATCTAAACTCTAATTTTGAATAAAGTGTCCTCCCTATTCTGAGACCAAAACTCCAGTCTCTTTTTGAGCCTGTTTACATCTTTCCACAAGTATACCAAGAATTCCAACTACAAAGGAAATACCACCATTTTATAAGCAAGTGATATATAGAATTCAATATTTTGTTTGGCAAATTCCTATTTGTCCCTCAAAGGGAAGACTAAACTTCATTAAGATTTTTGTTCCTTCAGTAATGTAGAAATAATGGCTACTCCATCCTTGGGTCTCCACATCCATTCATATTTATTTTATGCCATTTGTGTGGTATTATTTTTTTAAATTATAACTCTATCTCCTCAATGTGAATTTGAGTATGTGGGAAATACTGTGTCCATATCATTTTTGAATCTCCAGAAACTAGAACTTGGCAGGAAGGAGACTCTCTACAAATGTGATTAGTTGGATGAATGAGGCCTTCAGAGGCAAGTGAGAAAAACTAGTGCTTATAATAATGACATAACTGATGAACACTTCTCTCTTCAAGATACTATCATATATTAAACTAGATATATCTTCAGAAATAACCATTGCTTAAATATGAAATTAGCTCTTGTTTCCGCTTTTACTCCTTATTCAGAAACAGCAAAATACATACATACATACATATTTGTATACATATGTACATAAAATATACATATATACACATATGTGTATATATGTAAAACATATAAAAACATAAATATAAATCATATATATGCTATACACACACACATATAAAACATTTGCTGAAACATACATTTTGGGCCAAGTTTTCTTTGACTGGAATTTTAAAACTACTCAGTAACACATTTATGTAAATATAAATACATTTATATAAATTTTTCACTGCCTGCAAATTATGGTGATTTTATATTTTCTAAAACTGTTCTTCTTAAATGAATAATTATGCTGCTAAAACATTATTCAAAGTATATTCATATGAATTCTTTCATTCACATATTAAATAAAGGAACATGTTTGAAGGTTTCTCTGATTTTAAAACTTCTGTATACTTACTTAAATACAGTCTTCTCACTCAATCTTTTTTTACTGAAGTATAATTAACATAAAGTATTATTTTGGTTTTAAGGGTATAATATAATGATTCAACAACTCTATACATTGATCTCAATCAATCTTTCTTTTAGAATTATTGTTCTCAAAAGGAGTGAGGGGCTGCTTGCTTTGCACAGAGGCTCAAAGCAGTTTTTTTTTTTTTTGTCTGTTTGTATTTTGTTGTTGTTTCCTAGACAACAAAATAATCACATCTTATAGCTGGCCGATTTAGCATCTCAAATTCTATTTATCAAAGTCTAGACTGCTTAGCTAATGTTTACTTTCTTTACTAGTCAACGCCATGGGCTGTTGTGGGTTCTGTGGTTCACCACTCAGACTCCTCTTCATATCTGAAGTTCTCTTAACCCCTGCTGCCTAGAGTACTGGCAGTTGACAATCCATAGCTGAGTCCTTTCCTAGGATTTATCCATGACTTAAGGGAGCTGCTTTGCCCAATTTTATGTCACTCTCTCCAACCCTCAGGATAGCCTACAAGCAATTACCTGTTTATACAAAGGTACAAAGACCAAGCTCGTTGGCCTCAATCAGAGACATCTCTGAAGGGGTAACTCAGCTTAAGCACTTCCTGTGGGACTTGTCTAAAATCTCTGTTACAACCACACCATTGCTAAAATTGTCTCTGTCCATTTCTCTTTCCTTCACTCCCTTACAGATATTGTTCCCTGAGTATTTCGCAACAAAGTCTCTCTATAAAAATTTCCTCTCTATAAAAAGTCTCCCAGGAAATCCTATGTAAAAGATTCGGAGCCAGGAGTGGTTTAGCACATGAACTGTAAAATGGCCTTTTGGAGCTGGCTTGTCTGAGAGTCAGCTGGGAAAGAGAACTCGGTCAGTGGCTGTAGCTATAGTGTGGATGGCATACAGCGCGGTATAGTAATGTGAGTACTAAAGCATTATACTAGTTGGGAACTTCATTGGAATAAATGGCAGAAGGGAATATACTGGCAAATGCAGTATTACAGGCACTTAGGAGGTTTAGTGGAAGTAGGAATCATCAGAATAATGGAATTAAGCGGCTCTTGCTAAGTGTCACTGATACACGGAGAAAAAGACAGATTAGGGTGAATAATAACAAATAATAACACTTTTGTTTTTAAAGTAAGAGTGAGGAAACCTCTTTGGAATCTTATAAAGAAGCTCTCATCTCCTGCAGCTGGAGAGATGTAAAAACTGAGGAGCAGGACCAGGACTTAAATACAAGAGCAGGAGTGCCCGAATCCCCCTGGAATGCACTAGGATTGAAGAAGAAGCCATCCTCTCCTTTTGTTTGAGGATGACACAGAGATCAAGGTCTTGCAAGATAACATGCAACTGCCCTCCACTAGGATTTAGCCCCACCTAGCTGTAGGTGTAAAGATTATATGACAAGACTTCCAGAACATACCTTCCATCACAGAGGTCACTGGCCTATCTCCACACTTACAGAAGTAGTAAAAGGTATATGCAATTATACCAACAGTAAGTCTCAAAGGACTGGTAGAATCTCACCTTGGCACCACACAGTTTGTGACCTTGGATATCTCCTAAAGCCTCCAAGCCTCCTAATATATAAAATTACTATAGAATGTTGTAATAGTTATATAATGTATCTGTGACTTCATTAAGGTAGCTCTTTGTATAGTAAAGATCCGATACCTATTAACTACAAATATTAACATTAAGAATTACAGATCTTAATTCTATATCATGCTTTATAGTCAAAATTCCCAAATTCCCAATTCACTTCTAATTTATATACAGCAAAATTAAATGACTGAGTTATTGAGAAAAATTGCTGGGTAAAAAATTGTAGGCATTTTAATTATTAAATATCTTCCATATACCAAGCATCAATTTAAAAATGATACTATGTAATAAATATGGATCAGACTCTATTAATTTATATTACATATATATGTATATACATAGACATATAATACATGTATGCATATAGATATATAATATATACATTTAAGAGTATATATAGTATATAACACATATACTGCTATACACACACACACATATAGTGTCACTTTCATAGGAGGCATGAGTAAGTGTTTTCTTACAAATTACATCTGTAGGAAGCTCAGCCTTTCATAAAACAGGCCTGGAGAAAAGGCATCTTGTTCATTCACCTAACAGATATTTACTTACTCCTTTTTATGCTTTTGGTGTTAAGCATACAATGATCAATAAGTGACATAAGGTCACTACTCTGAGGTCACAGTACCCTGAGACTCACACTCAGGGTGACAGAGGAGAAAACACGCACACACATACACACACACACGCACACACAATGTGTATATAAAATCACCAAAGCCTATGATATAAAGACAAGTAACACTTGGCATTTAGAGTGTCACAACACATATTTAACAAAAAAACAAATAATTTAGTTTAATGAGTCATGTGATTTTTTTTTATCATACTTTATGGTAACAAAGTTTATTTCTGTCTATAAGAGTCCTGAGGGAAGGGATTATGTATAGTTACCATTTTGTCTTCAATTAAGAGTATAACATTTTGTGCCTTGATTATATTCGAATGGGTATACAAACTAATCTTGCAAACCAAACTGAGAACACCTAAGAACAATAATTCATGAAACATTTGTTTGACTAAAAACAGTGCTAAATTCTGCCCTAGGTCTTGAAGATAGAAACTTATGTACAATTGCAGACACCAAATGATGAAAAATTATTATTTTGCAGAATTACTGCATTTTTCATAAATACATGAGTTATTTCTCTTTCTTATTTTTGTCAAATTTATTTATTTATTTTGAGAGAGAGAGAGGGATTGTGCACATGAGTGAGCAGAGGGAGGGCAGAGAGAGAGAGAGAGAGAGAGAGAAGGGGAGAGAGAGGGAGAGGGAGAGAATCCCAAGCAGGCTCTGCGCTGTCAGCACAGAGCCATTTGGGGGGCTGGATCTCATGAGCCACAAGATCATGACCTGAACTGAAATCAATAGCCAGATGCTTGACTGAGCCACCCAGGCGCCCCAATTATTTCTCATTTTTCAAATGAGCTTTACTATCATTTTCCAAGTGAAAATGATGAAACACTCTTTTGTAAATCTAAACATGGATATGTTAAATAAAAATATGAGACAGAATAAAGCATATAGAAAAATAATTTCTCTTTTCTTTTCAAAACCAAATCAAGTTTCATACAACTAAACTGTAGAGAACAAACATACATTGAGGAAAGTATAGAAACAGTAAAATGAAAAAGACTTTAGCATTTAATTTCATCATCAGATTACATATATGAGCTTTTTAAAGAATTCCTAAGAATTCATATGCACATTAACAAAATATTTAAGTTCTTAAAAACAGGTTTTTTTTTTTTTGAAAGAGAGAAGGCGTAAGTGAGTGAGGGCAGAAAGAGAGAAAATCTGAGGAGGGGCAGAGAGAGAGAGCGAGAGAGGGAGAGAGAGAGAGAGAGAGAGAGAGAGAGAGAAGGAGAGAAGTGGGGCACACCTAAAGTGGGCTCGTGCTCACCCAAAGAAGCAGGGCATGAGCTCCCCTGATGTGGGCTTCGAACTCACGAACTGTGAAATCATGACCTGAGCCTAAGTGAGATGCTTAAGGACTGAGTCACCCAGGTCCCCTATTTAGATCTTTTTCTAAAAATAACCTTAAGGAGCAGCTAGAGGCATTGATTCAGAGATAATTTATACAGCCTAGAAAACAACAGAAACAGATTCTGGCTAAATTAACCAAAACAATGAGAAATATGATAGGGGATTAGAACTTACTTGAAGATGTGTTAACTTCAGTAACAGAGAATAAATGTCTCATAGTGTAAAATCCAAGGCAACCCCTATGATCTCAAAATGTTACCTTTGGCTGCTTGATCTGAATCACCTGAGGTGGTTTTTAAAAATGAGGGATTGCTGGGGTGCCTGGGTAGCTCAGTCGGGTTGAGCGTCCAACTTTGGTTCAGGTCATGATCTCAGTTTGTGAGTTTGAGTCCTGCCTCAGGCTCTGTGCTGACAGCTCGGAGCCTGCAGCCTGCTTCGCATTCTGTGTCTCCCTCTCTCTCTGCTCCTCCCCTGCTCACACGCTGTCTCTCTCTCAAAAATAAATAAAGTTAAAAATTTTAAAAATAAATAAAAATGTGGGATTGCCAAGCCCAGCCAGTATTACTGAATCAGAATATCTAGGGAAGGCCTCCACATATTTCCTTTTGAATACCATCATGAACGAGAGTTAAGACTTCTAATATTAGTCATTACTTTGCTACAATATGCCAAATGCTATGCTTTTCTACTAAAGTCAAAATTTCCTGGAAGATAAAATTGTGCTTTCTTCTCCCAACTGGCAGAGCAGTGTCTTCACTCTTGTTTTCTCTTATATGATAGATATTACATTCTACTATATATTGCCATAATTTGGGGGCGCCTGGGTGGCTTAGTTGGTTAAGCACCTGACTTCGGCTCAGGTCATGATCTCACGGTTTGTGGGTTTGAGTCCCACCACGGGATCTGTGCTGACAGCTTAGAGCCTGGAGCCTACTTCAGATTCTGTCTCCCTCTCTCTCTGCTCTTCCCCCACTCACATTTTCTCTCTCTCAATCTCAAAAATAAATAAACATTAAAAAAATTTTAAATGCTTTAATTTGTATGAACATCACACTCTTACTTTTCTCATAATTTGCAAAGATTATTGAGGTTACCAGTATCTTTCTAGTCTGTGTATAACCCACAGCATAAAGAACAAGGACTTTTAATGTATAAGTCCTTTAAAAATATGAATTGAATTGAATGAAATTGATTTCACATACAGGTTGGTAGTTTTTGGGGGGTAAGAACACAATGTTGAGTGGAAATTTTGGTGTGCATATGATTTTAAAATCATTAAAATTAATTCCAAAATTTGTTGGTCCATTTTATGTAAGAGAAAAATAATATATAGCAGGCTAAGACTTAAACTTACTTGATGCAGTTTCCCAATGAATAAAAAGGTAGAAGCAATAATTTTAACTGTCACATATTTTAGTAAAACATGCCAAGTCCCAAACTCTTTTTATTTCTCTGAAAATGACATTTGAAATTGATTAGGTCAGTAGCTGCACATATTTTATTATCATTTAGCTCCTCAGCCTGAAATCTATCTGAGAATTTCTAAGGCTGATTAAAAAGTGTACCACTTATTGAATAAGACATAACAATGATAATTTTGTTTCTGACAACACCCATCGGTATTAGATTGTGTGCAAAAATCAGTTTTCGTTATTTTCCAGATTTCCTTATAAATCAGTTCTTTATAGTACATGACTATACATAATGTATAATTCAGACTCAAAGCAACAATTTGTCCTGTCTATGAAATAATTTAAGAAACATTTCCCAAGAGAAAAGACCTCTGGTTATTTGGACACTGTATGTGTTTATAATATGTGAGATGCAGACATCTGTTGAGATGTTCTTTTTCATTTTTAAATGTATTTTCTTTTTCTATTGTAATTCAGACTTCCACATATATTGCATTCAAATGAATAGGTTGTCCTTAAAAAAAAAAACACCTTGAAGAACTGATCATTAACAAATGGTCATTTCCGGCAAACGTGGTTAGGCTATATGATTATATGTTGCATATAAATGAAGGCCTAATAGAATTACAAAGGACTTGTAATTTACTTGTAGTAAATTCTTGTAAGTATATTTTGCTGGATGAGCTCCTAAAAATACCTCCTTTTGATTTTCCTACTTCATAAATTTTATTTTAATTTGTTAAGCAAAGCATAATCATTCAGTAATACTTATCTTGAAAACAGATTTTATGTTAAACAAATACCTAATTTATTGGTACTAAATATTAAGATTTGGAGGATATATGTCATTAGGACCTTTTTACAAAAACAGATTTGATAAAACATTTAAAATTATGTTTTAAGTAACCTCTCTATGTAAATAATTGCATTAAGTTCAGGTGAGTTTTTTTATTTAAGTTTATTTATTTATTTTGAAAGAGTGCATGAGCAGGGGAAGGGCAGAGAGAGAGGGAGAGAGAGAAACCCAAGCAGGCTCGGTGCAGAGCCCAACACAGGACTGAAATCAGGAACCGTGAGATGATAACCTGAGTCTAAACCAAGAGTTGGACGTTTAACCAACTGAGCGACCCAGGCACCCCTCAGTTAACATTTTAAAATAAACTACTTAAAGTGAAAATAATAGTTGGCTACCATTACATTTATTAAATGAATTCATTAGAGTGATGTACACGAATCTTTAAAGGTACAGGAAGAAAGATAAGACTACAAATAATTATTACTGAAAAGTAGGTGACAGTGAAAGAAGTGGTCAAGTTGGACATGTTTACTTCTATCAAATGGCCACTTTTGCGGGAACGTTTCTTGGAAGGGTCTTAAAAATCAGTATGTGATGAATATAAAATGAAGTATCCTCAAAATGGCATGGCTTATAGTTTTATAGTATTGGCCTATTTTACAATGCAAAGCCCTTATTTTATAATAATCATATTTGTCAACAAGTATTTATTACATATTATGAAATCCATCTCCACTCATGTGGAGACAAAAGAGAGCTATGATTCTGTCACTAATGTGTCTCAATGATTATATGACATAGCCAATGTGAAATTAAAACGAGATGCAAATACATTTTCACACATATTAGTATATTAATATCATAAGTCGCCAATTGTGGAAAACTAGGCAGAGCTGGTGTAGGTAGAGCTAGGTGACTATTTCCTTTGAAAAAGAAGAGGAATCACAATGACTTTCCTGATGGCACTGAATACAGTAAATCTGATTGAGAGATATATTACACTTGAAACTGTTGTTCTTTGAGTTTTTTGAGGGGCTGAGGATTTAAAAGGAGAGTTCATAAATAAGAGATGTCTCTCTATAGGCTGAGATTAAGCTGTGCCATTAAAGTTAATATAAGGTCCTAGGAGAGCATCTACACTAAAATCACCTTGACTGGCAGTACAGAATAATGAAAAGAGTACACTATTGTCAAATATTTGGTATCAAATAATCCAGGCTTGTCACACACTATAGTATTCTGAGTGAGAACATGACTCAGAAGCAGAAAAGCAAATTCAAATCCAGGCATATGTGAAGGGAAAAATCAAGGCCAAATCCATTGTAGATGGAAGAAGAAATTCAAATTCCTAATGACACAAAAGCCTTATGACTATGATTCTCACACTTTAATGTAATTAGAATTATGTGGCAGGCTTGTTAAAGTTTTCAGGTCTCACGCCAGTGTTTCTGAGTCAATAGGTCTGAGATGAGACCTGAACATTTGCATTTCTAAAAAGTTCCCAATTGATGCTAATGCAGCAGGTTCAGGAGCCACATTTTGCCTTATGAGATCTTATCATCAAAAAGAAATTAAAAAATTGAAGTATAAGCAGTATATCTTCCACAATTGATGTAGATTCACTACCAAAAAATAAAATACTGAAAAGCAAAGCAAAACAAAACAAACAAACAAAAAACCCCAGAACCATCAAGTGTTGGAGGGGTAAGGCAAAGGAAAAAGAAAGAGAGAAACAAATTATTTGGAAAGGGGCTTAAAGATAGATATTGGCTTCAGCTGGCAGTTTTTCAAGATTTCTATGAGCAGCCAGATCAGAGCATGTACCCTGGAAGTGTCTGACTATAGTTAAAAGAGTGATCAGCAAAAACAAAGATCACTTGGTGACAGGTGGGTCCTTGAGACTCCATTACATCAGAAATGGAATAGGATTTGTCAAGAGGAATGAGGAAAAATAAACAACTCATGAGGACCAAGGTCAAAAAGTCATGCAAAATAGTTATTGTTATAATATATAATCAAAATAAAGGACTTCTTCTATTATGAAATACAAATATGTTTAAGCAATATAGTCACCTGGATAATAATATTTTCAAAAATAGACTATTACATAGATTAATTAACAATCATGGATGGCAATTTGAAAATTCCGTTAAGACCGCCATCCTTTGGACCATAGGAAAATTTTTTTCAGTATATAACGCAGTTGACAACATTGTGGGCATTACTTTGAGATGTCACCATAATAAGAGCCATGCAGTCCCAAGAGACACCACCAAACCCTGTCATTCCAAGTGACTGTATATAGTAGAAAATCTTTCAAGTAAAATAAATGACTTTGTTTAGTCTTCCATTGCTAAAATTAAAAAATAAAATACAGAAACACTTTCTACCTCAGAATGGGCAATAACAGAAAATATGCTGCAAGATTATTTTTTCCCTCCACATAAAATACGTCAATGCTAACTTTTATTATTATTTCAACATGCTATAATAATGTGCAATGATTATAGAGAAATGGTCTTATTTTAAATCCTACCCTACTCCCTCAAGGCATTAAAAATACTGCAGGAATATTTTAGAGGAGCCAAGTTAAAGCTAAGTCATGAATAGAATATATGACTGTTTTCATGAAATAGCTCAGAATGTGTGATAAGAACAATAATATTTTAAATTAGTCTGTAGCCTCAAGATAATTCTCCAGAATGCCACACTAAATACATCATATATTCCTTTATATGCTGTATTTTTATTTTACATTATTAATGAAACATGAATTATTAAATGCATATTTCAATAATTAGTGGCTGAATTCATATTACAACATGTCTGATGGTAACTAATATAGTTGCTTTTATGCATCTGTATTAATGTGTATGTTTTAATGTGTCCCTATTGTCTTTATACGGAAGAGTAATGTAGGTTTATGTGTAGTATATGCTTTGTTAAGTTTTATGAATTAGACAATATGAGAATATCAAGGGAAAAAGTAGATTCAAGATCATTAGCAATGTCAAACTGAATGGGACAAAGCATTTTAAAGTTTTGTAAAACTAATGATTTCTCAATAGGCCTAAGGCTTTAATAGTTGGGAGACAGTTTCCAGTCTTCAATTTCATTAAAACATACCTGGGAAATGGCCCATTTGAGTGAGTTAAGACAAACATTCCTTGAGGCTCACAATCCCCTTAATTTAGAACTGGATATCTTGAGAGAACAGAACTTTACAGGTAGGTATAGCTCTCATTGTAAAAACAAGGACACCAAGTCCCAGATAATTTAAGAGATCCATAGTTTTGTTCACAGAATTAAGTAAAAAAAGATGAATGAGTTGATGATTATATAATTGCCCTAAGGTCACAAAGCTAGTGTTTCTGAACAAAAATATCAAATCTATGGAATTTCATAACACAGCTCTTTTCACTGCTCTCAGCTGACTAATTCAAGACTGAATTTTTCTCTTTTTTTGTAATTCATTCTTCCAGCACATAATTGTGGAACATCTAATCTTGACAGTATACAAAGCTCTGTAGATTCAAAGATAAATAATTAATGGTTCTGGCACCCAAGAAGCTTACATGGGGAAAAAGGACAGGTTAAGCCACTGAATTAGAATATCATGTGGTAGAGCAAAGGGGGAACTAAACCCCAGGAAAAAATAAAACTAGTCAGCTTCTATGCAGAGTCCTTAATTGCCCCCATCCTCTTTCAGAGTTTAAAACAGAGTCTTTGTAATAGCATACTTGGCCTGTCATCATCTGCCTCCATACTTTCTTTCTGAACTAATTAATCCTTGAGAATCTTTTCCTATGCTAGACACACTCTTCTCTTTTTCTGTTTCTTGCCAGACCAAACATACTTTTCCTTCAAGAATTTGACACATGCTGTTCCCTTCACCTTTACAAATCTCCCCAAAATTTCCATATGCCATACTCCCTCACTTTTTTCAAATCTTTCCTTAAATATCACCTTTTAACTTTTCCTGATGACTTCACAAAAACAGCAATTGTTTCCAAAACTATGTCCACATATGTCCTCATGTTGTCTGGGGAACTAAAGCACAGAAAAATGACACAATTAGCCCAAACTTATAGAGCCTATAGATGGCTGAGCCACAACTTGAATACAGCAGTTGGGTTTCAGACCCCATATCTTAACTACTTTTTCATACTGCCTCAATCGTGGTGGAATCCAAAGAAATGGAAGAAATCCTGCAGACCATTTTTAAAGAGATTCTCTCAAGAGGGTTTCCTCTTTGGCTTTGGGCTCAAGGAGAATGCTAGGATGCATAATGCAGCAAGAAGGGGATTGTAAGTGACAGATGGAGAAGAGAGTTTAACCTTGCCAGAGCTATTGTCAGATATTACCAGTGGGAGTGTCTCAGAAGAATTAAAAAATAAAATAAATAAATGACTTCACTGGAGGAGAGTTACCTTTTAACTAAGGAACCACAGATTTCAGGAGCATCCAGGCCACACTAGTACCTATAGTAAAAAAGGGAAACAGAGCAGAGGACCAGGCCAGCAGTAGTACTTCCTCTTTCCTTCCACAGGACTTACATACGTAGTGAATGTGATTGAAATGCAAGTGTAATGATTTAGTAAGCACAACTGGTGTTATACTTTATCCATTTTTAACTAAGTACCACTGTATAGTATCTTCTTCATCTTGGTCAGTCCTTAAAGTAAATATTTTAACACAGTGAAATTAGAAGCTAACTTTCAAATTCCTATGGCAAAATTCAAGAATAAAAAAAGGCAAGACAGCACATCTAACTACATTGTACTCATCAATTATAACTTTTAAATAAGCAAAATTTTTAGATTTCTAATAACATTAAAAAATTTGTGTTCATTGACTATATTACATTTTTATTAATATTTTGTGTGTATGTTTTATTAGTGGAGAAAGCCATATACATAATTTATAAATAATACATATTTCAGAAATATATAAACAAAATTTGTTATTGATAGAAGATCAAAATCAAAGAAGTTTAGAGACTGTTGGCAAAAGTTTCAATCAACAGGGACACGGATATCCATTGCAGTTGAGTTCTAATTGTGATTTATTATTTTTATATAATAACTGACAGATTCAACCCCTATGAATGTATTTAATTTAAAAATGATTTTGAAGCGTTTAAAAAGACTTAATTGGGCGGGGGGGAGCCAAGATGATGGAACAGGATGGAAGTTTTTTGTGTGTCTCACGTCCATGAAATACAGCCAGACAAACACTAAACCATCCTACACACCTAGAAAACTGATTGGAGGATTAACACAACAATCTGCACAACCTGAATCACAGAATTCAGCAGGTATGTGACACAGAGAGGTGAATTTGGGGATCAAGAAGCCGCGGAAGGTAAGGAGCTGCTTTTGTGGGCAGAGAGAGGACTGAGACTGGGGAGGGGGCAAGAATACGGGAAAAGCACCCCTTCCCAAACCAGCTGGAGAGAAAGTGGAAAATTGGAAACCCTACAGACTCAGGGACTAAACTAAAAAGGGAGAAAGGAGAAAGGAGAAAGGAAAGGGTTTAAATTCCATTAAGACTGTAAACAAGGGGAGTGCAAAGTCTTCAACTCCGCAGCTCCATACCTGGCAGTGCTCTGGTGGAAAGGGTGAATCCCCAGGAAGAGAATAGGGGCCGGGAGGTTCTTGGGCCGCACGGGGAAAAGTGGTTCCACTGCTGGAAGGACATTTGGTAGAGACTGTTGAAGCCACCTGGTCCCAGCAGACCCCAGAAAACGGCTACATTCTCTGGTGCTGGAACAAGGTCGTTAAGGGTGAAGTCTGGTGCCAGATGTGTGTGGTGATTTTCCATTATCTCTGAAACGCTGCTGCTACACTATCTTGTGAACTTTTTCTGGGGCGGGCTGGCACCTGGCCACAGTCTCGGGGCACCGGCAGCAGCAGGGTCCAGCAGGCGATCCTGGATGCAGCCGACATTCGGCCATTGCTCATTCAACCATTGCTTGGTGAGACCCTCCTGTAGAGGGGTAGAACAGGTCAAAGCTGCAATCCTTTAGAAGGAAGGGGCCGGGTAAAATAGCTGCATCTGAGATAAAACTCGGGAGAGAGGTACTGCCTGGGGCCTGGTCACGGAGAGTGAAAAAGTGGGGAGTGAATGAAAGCTGAAGACAGAGAACGGGTGCACGATTGCTGATCAGGGAGAACAGACTGGGTAGCTGGGTGGTGCCACATTCACTGCTCCTGCACATGTGCATACACACCTACAAGCTCTGCAACAATCCACCCCTGTAGGCTAGCAGCGCCATCTAGTGAAGAGCAGAGCCATCACACTGAGACACGCCCAACGGGGCCAATGTTGCTCTTCAAGAACACAAGTCTCACCACCAGCTTAGTTTATTGACTATAAAGCGCTACACAGACTGACTTCTAGGGGAAAACGAAATAATTTCAGTCCTACTTCAATCTGTTAGCAGGTTCATCTATTCAATATTCTTTTTTTTTTCTCTTTTACACTTCTTTTCTTTTGAATACAGAAAGAGACAAAATTCCTTTTTATTTTCAATTTTTATTAAAAATATTTTTCTTTAATTTTTATTACTGTATTTTTTAATTTTGTGTAATTTTTTTCAAATTTTTTTTACTACCATTATTTGATTTTAGTCTACTTCCGTGTATTCATGTTTTCAAGTTTTCAAACAATTTCCTTTTTTTCCTTTTCTCTTTCTTTTTCTTTTTCATTTTTTTCTTTTTCTTGAATTCAGAAAGAAAAAATACTTCACTTTTTACTTTAAATTTCTATTAAAAATATTTTCTTTAATTTTTTTACTATATTTTTTGCTTTTATTTAAATTTTTTCAAATTGTATTTTACTTCCATCATTTTATTTGAGTCTACTACAGTGTATTCACTTTTCCAAATTTTCAAACGATTTCCTTTCTTTTTCTGTTTTTAATCTTTTTTCTCTTTTTACGTTCTTTTCTTTTTCTTGAATACAGAAAAAGAAAAAAATCATATTTATTTTTAATTTTTGTTAAAATATTTTGTTTTAATTCTTTTCTACTATATTTTTTACTTTCGTGTATATTTTTTCAAATTCTATTTTACTCCTATCATCTCATTTTATACTACTTCAGTGTATTCATTTTTTTCAAATTCTCAAACAATTTCTTTGTTTTCTCCCCCTCCCCCCCTTTTTTTCCTCTAATCTGTCAAACCACTTTCAACACCAAGACCAAAACACATGTAGGATCCAGCATCATTTACTCGATTTCTGTGTCTGTGTGTTTTTAATTTTTTTAATTTTAATTTCTTTGATTTTAATTTTTTTATTTTCAATTTTTCTACCTCATTAATTCC
Organism: Panthera onca; assembly: GCF_046562875.1. Lineage (NCBI taxonomy): Eukaryota > Metazoa > Chordata > Mammalia > Carnivora > Felidae > Panthera > Panthera onca. The sequence continues at coordinate 58,435,124 of NC_138343.1, forward strand.
TTTTCTCCCTTCAAAATGACAAAACGAAGGAATTCACCACAAAAGAAAGAGCATGAAGTATCGGCAGCCAGGGATTTAACCAATACAGATACAAGCAAGATGTCTGAACCAGAATTTAGAATCACGAAAATAAGAATACTAGCTGGAGTTGAAAATAGATTAGAATCCCTTTCTGCAGAGATAAAAGAAGTAAAAAATAGCCAGAATGAAAAAAAAATGCTATAACTGAGCTGCAATCACGGATAGAGGCAGTGGCAGCAAGGATGGATGAGGCAGAACAGAGAATCAGAGATATAGAGGATAGACATCTAGAGAACAATGAAGCAGAAAAAAAAGAGGGAGATTAAGGCAAAAGAGCACAATTTAAGATTTAGAGAAATCAGTGACTCATTAAAAAGGAACCACATCAGAATCATAGGGGTCCCAGAAGAGGAAGAGAGAGAAATAGGGGTAGAAGGGTTATGTGAGCAAATCATAGCGGAAAACTTTCCTAACCTGCGGAAAGACACAGACATCAAAATCCAGGAAGCACAGAGGAGCCCCATTAGATTCAACAAAAACCAACTATCAACAAGGCATATCATAGTCAAATTCACAAAATACTCAGGCAAGGAGAGAATCATGAAAGCAGCAAGGGAAAAAAAGTCCCTAACCTACAAAGGAAGACAGATCAGGTTTGCAGCAGACCTATCTGCAGAAACTTGGCAGACCAGAAAGGATACATTCAGTGTGCTGAATCAGAAAAATATGCAGCCAAGAATTCTTTATCCAGCAAGGCTGTCATTCAAAATGGAAGGAGAGATAAAAAGTTTCCAAGACAAACAAAAATTAAAGTTTGTGACCACTAAACCAGCCCTGCAAGAAATTTTAAGGGGGATTCTCTGAGGGGAGAAAAGATGAAAAAAAAAAAAAAAAAAGCAACAAAGATTAGAAAGGACCAGGTACCAGAGAACATCACCAGAAACTCCAACTCTACAAGCATCATAATGGCAATAAATTCAAATCTTTCAGTACTCACTCTAAACATCAATGGACTCAATGCTCCAATCAAAAGACATAGGGTAACAGAATGGGTAAGAAAACAAGATCCATCTATATGCAGTTTACAAGCGACCCACTTTAGACCTAAAGACACCTTCAGATTGAAAATAAGGGGATGAGAATCATCTATCATGCAAATGGTCAACAAAAGAAAGCCGGAGTAGCCATACTTATATCAGACAATCTAGACTCTAAAATAAAGACTGTATCAAGAGATGCAGAAGGGCCTTATATCATAATCAAGGGGTCTATCCACCAAGAAGACCTAACAATTGTAAACATTTATGTGCCAAATGTGGGAGAACACAAATATATAAATCAATCACAAACATAAAGAAACTCATCTATACTAATATCATAATAGTAGGAGACTTCAACACCCGACTCACAGCAAAGGACAGATCATCTAATCAAAAAATCAACAGGGCAAAAATGGCTTTGAATGACACTCTGGGCCAGATGAACTTAACAGATATATTCAGAACATTTCATCCTAAAGCAGCAGAATATACATTCTTCTCCAGTGCACATGGAACGTTCTCCAGAATAGACCACATACTAGGACACAAATCAGCCCTAAGTAAGTACAAAAAGATTCAGATCATACTGTGCACATTTTCAGACCACAATGCTATGAAACTTAAAATCAACCACAAGAAAAAATTTGGAAAGGTAACAAATACTTGGTGACTGAAGAACATCCTACTAAAGAATGAATGGGCTAACCAAGAAGTTAAAGAGAAATAATAAAGTATATAGAAGTCAATGAAAATGATAACACCACAAACCAAAACCTCTGGCACACAGCAAAGGTGGTCATAAGAGAAAAGTATATAGCAATGCAGGCCTTCCTAAAGAAGGAAGAAAAATCTCAGATACACAACCTAACCTTACGTCTTAAGGAGCAAATAATACCCAAAACCAGCAGAAGACAGGAAATAATAAAGATGAGAGCAGAAATTAATGCTATCAAAACCAAAAAAAAAACCAGTAGAACAGATCAATGAAACCAGAAGCTGGTTCTTTGAAAGAATTAACAAAATTGATAAACCACTAGCCAGTTTGATCAAAAAGAAAAAGGAAAGGACCTAAGTAAATAAAATCAAGAATGAAAGAGTAGAGATCACAACCAACACAGCAGAAATACAAACAATAATAAGAGAATATTATGAGCAATTATATGCCAATAAAATGGGCAATCTGGAAGAAATGGAAAAATTCCTAGAAATATATACACTACCAAAACTGAAACAGGAAGAAATAGAAAATTTTAACAGACCCATAACCAGTAAGGAAATCGATTTAGTAATCAAAAATCTGCCAAAAAACAAGAGTCCAGGGCCAGATGGCTTTCCAGGGAATTCTACCAAACATTTAAGGAAGAGTTAACACCTATTCTCTTGAAGCTGTTCCAAAAAATAGAAGTGGAAGGAAAACTTCCAAACTCTTTCTATGAAGCCAGCATTACCTTGATTCCAAAACCAGACAGAGACCCCACTAAAAAGGAGAATGATAGACCAATTTTCCCTGATGAACATGGATGCAAAAATCCTCAACAAGATACCAGACAACCAGCTCCAACAATAGATTAAAAAAATTATTCACCACAACCAAGTAAGGTTTATACCTGGGATGCAGGGCTGGTTAAATATCTGCAAAACAATTAACGTGATTCATCACGTCAATAAAAGAAAGGACAAGAACCACATGATCCTCTCAATAGATGCAGAGAAAGCATTTGACAAAATATAGTAACCTTTCTTGATAAAAACCCTCAAGAAAGTAGGGATAGAAGGAGCATACCTCGAGATCATAAAAGCCATGTATGAAAGACCCACTGCTAATAAAAACTGAGAGCTTTCCCCCTAAGGTCAGGAACAAGACAGGGATGTCCACTCTCGCCACTGTTATTCAACATAGTATTGGAAGTGTTAGCCTCTGCAATCAGACAACACAAAGAAATAAAAGGCATCCAAATCGGCCAGGAGGAGGTCAAACTTTCACTCTTCGCAGATGACATGATACTCTATATGGAAAACGCAAAAGATTCCAGCAAAAAACTGCTAGAACTGATTCATGAATTCAGCAAAGTTGCAGGATATAAAATCAACACACAGAAATCGGTTGCATTCCTATACACCAACAATGAAGCAACAGAAAGAGAAATCAAGGAATCAATCCCATTCACAGTTGCATAAAAAAACATAAAATATCTAGGAATAAATCTAACCAAAGGGGTGAAAAATCTATACACTGAAAACTATAGAAAGCTTATGAAAGAAATTGAAGAAGACACAAAAAAATTGGAAAAAGATTCCATGCTCCTGGATAGGAAGAACAAATATTGTTAAAATGTCTATACTACCCAGGGCAATCTACATATTCAATGCAATCCCGATCAAAATAACACCAGCATTCTTCACAGCGCTAGAATAAATAATCCTAAAATTTGTATGGAACCAGAAAAGACCCCGAATAGCCAAAGCAATCTTGAAAAAGAAAACCAAAGCAGGAGGCATCACAATCCAGACTTCAAGCTATACCGCAAAGCTGTAATCATCAAGACAGTATGGTACTGGCACAAGAGGAGATACTCAGATCAATGGAACAGAATAGAGAACCACGAGATGGACCCACAAACGTATGGCCAACTAATCTTTGACAAAGCAGAAAAGAATATCTAGTGGAATAAAAACAGTCTCTTTAGCAAATGGTGCTGGGAACGCTGGACAGCGACATGCACAAGAATGAACCTGGACCATTTTCTTACACCATACACAAAAATAAACTCAAAACGGATGAAAGACCTAAATGTAAGACAGGAATCCATCAAAATCCTCCAGGAGAAAGCAGGCAAAAACCTCTTTGATCTTGGCCGCAGCAACTTCTTACTCAACACGTCTCCGGAAGTAAGGGAAACAAAAGCAAAAATGAACTACTGGGCCTGCATCAAAATAAAAAGCTTCTGCACAGCCAAGGACAATCAGCAAAACTAAAAGGCAACTGACAGAATGGGAGAAGATATTTGCAAACCACATACCAGATAAAGGGTTAGTATCCAACATCTATAAAGAACTTATCAAACTCAACACCCAAAAAGCAAATACTCCAGTGAAGAAATGGGCAAAAGACATGAATAGACACTTCTGCAAGGAAGACATCTAGATGGCCAACCGACACTTGAAAGAATGCTCATCACTCATCATCAGGGAAGTATAAATCAAAACCACGATGAGATACTATCTCACACCTATCAGAATGGCTAACATTAACAACTCAGGCAAGAACAGATGTTGGCGAGGATGTGGAGAAAGATCTCTTTTGCATTGTTGGTGGGAATGCAAGCTGGTGCAGCCACTCTGGAAAACAGTATGGAGGTTCCTCAAAAAACTAAAAATAGAACTACCCTACAACCCAGCAATTGCACTACTAGGTATTTATCTAAGGGATACAGGTGTGCTGTTTCGAAGGTACACATGCACCCCAATGTTTATAGCAGCACTATCAACTATAGCCAAAGTATGGAAAAAGCCCAAATGTCCATCGATGGATGAATGGATAAAGAAGATGTGGTATATATATACAATGGAGTATTACTTGGCAATCAAAAAGAATGAAATCTTGCCATTTGCAACTACATGGATAGAACTGGAGGGTATTATGCTAAGTAAAATTAGTCAATCAGAGAAAGACAAAAATCATATGACTTCACTCATATGAGGACTTTAAGAGACAAAACAGATGAACATAGGGAAGGGAAACAAAAATAATATAAAACAGGGAGCAGGACAAAACAGAAGAAACTCATAAATATGGAGAAAAAACTGAGGGTTACTGGAGGGGTTGTAGGAGAGGGGATGGGCTATATGGGTAAGGAGCACTAAGGAATCTACTCCTGAAATCATTGTTGCCCTATATGCTAACTAACCTGGATGTAAATTTAAAAACATAAAAAATAAAATTAAAAAAAGACTTAATTTTGTTAATATTAGTAATTTCATGTTTATTTATTTTAAGAGAGACAGAGACAGTGCAAGCGGGGGATGGGCAGAAAGAGAAGGAGACAGAGAATCCCAAGCATAGGGAGCCCATATGGGGCTTGAACTCATGAAACCACGAGATCATGACCTGAGCCAAAACCAAGAGTAAGATGCTTAAACAGACTAAGCAAGTCAGGTGCCCCTTAAATATTAAAAATTTAAAAGTAGATATTTCATCATTTAGAGTTGATGATAGATGTCTTAGAAAATACTAAAGATCTACTCTATAACTAATGCAAAAAATTTCTAATTATTTATTGAGTTATTTATACTTAATAAATTAGCAACTTTTCAGTAAAATCTTCTATACAATTATTATTAGTAATTACATTTTTGTATTTAATTTACACAGAATCCTTATCTTTCAGCTTTTTAGTAACAAGGTCTAAATCTATTTGGGGAGGTGCCTGGGTGGCTCAGTTGGTTATGGACCATGTGTATGATCATGGTTCATGGTTCATGAGACGTAGCCCTGCATTGGGCTCTGCACTGACAGCCGGAATCTGCCTGGGATTCTGTCTCACCCCCTCTCTCTGTCCTTCCCCTGCTCACACTTTCTTTCTCTTTCTCAAAATAAATAAAGAAATAAGTAAATTCAAATAAATCTATTTGGGAAATTAAGAAAACAATCCTTATGTTGTTTGCCTGTGCCAGAGAAATGGATGTCAAGCATAAATCTATTAAATAAATAGATATCTTGTATTAAATGGTTCTTATTTTATTACATTATGAACTTATGTCAGTTTTATTTTTCCTTCACATTGATATTCTGGATCCTTAATAAGATAAACTGTTCATTTTATACTTTATCTTTTCATTCACTTACAGAGGACAACTGAATAGGAATTAGCTTTGAAAGAGGTCACCCATGGGCAAAATGTCAACAGGATTGTTATGCTGCCTAAACAGAATAATATATAATATGAAGTAAGAGTGACTTAATTAACTGAATCTGTCTCAGTAGAGTGCACTTTTTCTTTAGTGAAGACATAAAAAAGGTAGATAACTGCATTATGTCAATTAATCTACTCATATTTCAGTGTAAATATAAGAAATTAAGAAGTATATGTGCAATTTGTGTCAAGATAAACAGATAATAAATATATACACACTCATTTGAATCCACACCAACATCGTCATCAAAAAACTAAAAAAAAGTACTTAGATGTTTTTACTCACAAAATATGACCCTCCCAACATAAAATGGATATGGTTAAAAAAATTGTTGTCCACAAAATTTTAAATCATTACTTAGAAGATATTCTGATGCTATTATAAAGCCCCTTTAAGGACCCCTTCACTTTTTCATTCCCCTGAACTGGTTAGTACATGTTGATGAGGTTACTATAAAAGTCACATGCTGTTTTTCCGAAAAGTAAAGGATATTTTCTATATTTTTTTTTTCTAAATTTTTGACCCAGTTTGGGGTAATTTCTCACTGTTTGGGCCTTAGTGGAAGAATAGCCTATAGCCTAGTCTTTAAATGGAGAGTTCAGGAAACCATGAAACTGAAGAAGATCAGCCCTTGGGACAAGCTTTCACTATTTTGTAGTGTTTAGATACCAGCATATTTTACACCTGGTAGAGGGCCTCGGTAATTAGTAAACTGAGCAAGCAGAAAGGTAGAGTACCGTCTAAAGCATGTAGAGACTACCAGCTCCAGGAATTCCTTCTATCTTACAATCTGGCCTGGGCATACTAAATATCCTGATTCTTCAAAAGAAAATGAACATTCTTATTTTTACAAAACATTTTTTCTGATATTAAATTTTGGAGGATAATTCAAAGATAAACCATTACAGATCAACTAATGGGTGCCAAACCAAAGATGTGCAAGGCCAGAAATAAATCACCCCTGTTTTACTCTTCCAATCTTGAAGAAGGAGAGATGACCCCATTCTGAACTGATTATCCTACTGGATGACTTGTCTTCTAAAGGAGGGGATAAGTTATTAAACAACTGAAACTAAAAAGTATGTGACAATAATTTCCACAACAATGTCCTAAAACCGGATGTACTGGTTACAGTTCTTTTGGTAGTAAGATTTGAAATGACTTAAAAAAAATTGTCTTTTCCCCTCCCTTTCTAAACTGTCTACAAAAGAACATGCAGTAATTTTGCAATTAGTTAATAAATGTTTTTAAAGAGGCATTCACAGAATTAAACAAAAGTAGCTTAGTACTTTGTGTAGTAATCAATCTTGGTATACACGAAAAGCAAGACAATGGAATTATTTGAAAACAAAAAATAATTAGCTAGCTATAGGTAATCAGAGAAGACATGATTTTAACTTAGAATATTCACTCATAAACTTATTTACAGTGGATTTATAAGATGTTTGACACAGGAAAGAAATCCATACTACCTCTGTAGCTTACAGTACAGCCCAAGGTCTATTTTCCTGGTGGATTTCTGATGTAATCCAGGTTTTATTCTCATTCATCCTCCTCACTACTCCTATTACAACAAAACCAGTTTCTTCTAGCAGAAATAAACGTTTCTTTCCTAGCTTCTGGAAATTTTAGGTTTTGGCCTTTAACAAAGCAATAATAAATTGTTTTAAAAATTCATGGGATCTATAATTCTTGCTGAAGATCAGAAACAATATATATGGGTCCTCTCTTGCCATCACATTCATTAATTTCATGGTGTAGTCTTTTACATATAGGTGCAAGAATAATCTCTTGTTTTACGGATAAGCAGATGTAGGAAAGGCCTTATATAAATTAGTTCAATAGGTGGCAACTGAACTGATATCAAAGGTCATCTGAGAACAAAAGCCAATGGCCACTAAAGACAACTGTTGTCAAAATATCACCAAAAACCTATGAAAAGATCTTAACCTATATGAATGTTATGACTTTGCTTAGGGCCAGAATTTGTCCTCTTTGATCTGTCTGTTAATTGTGTGAACAATAAGAAGTAACAAATTATTTTGGGATCTCACTAATTAAGCCTATCATTAAACACCTTAGGGACTGGTTGAATTTGTTTGATTAAATTGCTAGTACACAGGATGGGAGAGATACTTACTGCATTCTTGTCCTTCTTTATGCTCTACTCCCCTCCACAATCTAAGTGGTTCTAGAAGAATTTTATCTTCTCTACCTAAATTGAATCACTTTCCTTATCTAAGCAAGATAAAAAAAAAAATAAACTCCTTTTTTTTGTAAGGACAGGAACATCACAGTAGGCATATATGATGATTGATACATAAATTATGTCAAAATAAGATCCGATTGTATTAGCAGTGTTAGATAAATTATGGGGCACCCAATCAATTTGAATTTCAGATAAAAATTCATTGTTCTTTTTGTGTAAGTATGTCCCATGCAATATTCAAACATATGTATCTTTATTTGCTGGATCTGGCAATCTTAGACTGAATGTATATTTCAGACCAGGTGTAGAACAAGTATTTTTTAAAGTAGGTTGAGAGAATTTAGATAAAAACTAAGTGTGGAAGTTTGTCCTAAATCGCTGGACATATTCTTGTCCTGCCCCAAATATCCAGCAGCTTATTTTCAGTTTTTCCTATTTATTACACTTTCCAGAAACTAGCCTGTTTTATGTCACAGCTCTTCATATTCATATCACCTCCATTTTTACTAAGGCAAAGTTTTGATCTGTCATTATTTCATGAGAGATTCTCTACATATCATATAGTTTTTTCTAATCTATTATATTTTTCAAGATTTAGGCAAGTAAAGAGTCTTGCCACCCACAATGGAATTAAGGTATATTTGAATTTCTATTATAAGTTAATAACTTGATTAAAACAAAATCTTTATATCTTTATAATGTTTCTCTACAAACAAGAAAAAGTCTTTATAAGTGGTTCTAGGCAAAGTAAGATAATCTCATTCCATTCTTTATGCTTCACCTACTTTTCTTCTAAAACTCTCCATATCATATAGGAAAAGAGTATACATTTTTATACAATGCATAATATTTTCTGAATCACATCAATTTATTATATATACATATATTAATCATTCACAGAAAGGATAACAGAAATGCAATATAAAATAAATGTAATTTATTAAAAAATCTTAACCTGACTCTGCCTTGAACTACAGGAAGATCTTTTAAAATGTGTGTTGTAAGGATACATATATGTGTGTACATATACACATATTTTTTTAAATTTACTAATGCTTGATGGTGATTCCTTCAATGTTTTACAGACATACAAGATAAATCATAATGACATTAGCTATTGTTTGGTTTTAAATCTAAATTTTCATGAGTTGGGATATTTATTCATTTAATGGTCTCCACTTAGAAACCATCAGAGCCAAATTACACTTGGACAATATGTAATAAATTGAAAAAGTTTTGCATATTGCATTCCTTTGGAATTGTGTAGTATCAATTTTAAATTTTGCTTTGGGTTTAGTTAAAATTCTTATAATTTAAAGTATGCCTAGTTTGTCTCAAAATACCAAAACATATTAAAAAATCAGAGCAAAGTTTGATGGTATTGTGGATATATTTATTCCAATCCAACACACAAGATCAAAGAAAAACCTGGGTGGACAAATGACAGAAATCCATTGATAAAACTAGTTGGATTGGTAAATTTTAAGAGAAGATTGTTCTACTCCCTTTTTCTACTAGAACACAAGAGCAAACTTCCTGATGGCTTAAGTGCAGTAATTGGTACCATTTGGGAAAAATGAGAAGTGGTTCATATTCTTAGAAAAATGTTTCAAAAGCTTTGAATTTTTTTTGATGTTTGATTATCAGTATAACAGTTTTTAATAATGTAAAAGAAGGTGGGGGGGCTTACTTTTATGATTTTTTTTTGTTGTTAAGTTTTCTTTTAATTAAAATAGAAATTTGGAGTAAATTTTTAGCTTATTAAAATATACTTATAACTGGATTAAACCACAATATCTAAAAAGAACCTTTTCCTAGTATAAAGACTGGTTCATTCTTACATACATTTATTTAATGAGATATCTCAGGGGCACCTTGGTGGCTCAGTCGATTAAGTGTCCAACTTTGACTTGGGTTGTGATCTCATGGTTCGTGAATTTGAGCCCTGCATCAGGTACTCTGCTATCAGTGTGGAGCCTGCTTCGGGTACTCTGTCTCCCTCACTCTCTGCCCCTGCCCCACTTGGACACTCTCTCTCGCGCTCTCTCTCTCACTCTCTCTCCCAAAAATAAACATTAAAGGGGCATCTAGGTGGCTCAGTCAGTGAAGTGTCTGACTTTGGCTCAGGTCTGATCTCGCAGTTCATGGGTTCCGAGCCCCACATCAGGCTCTATGCTGACAGCTCAGAACCTGGAGCCTGCTTTGGAATCTCTGTCTCCCTCTCTCTCTGCCCTCCCCCGCTCATGCTCTGTCTCTCTCTCAAAAATAAACATTAAAAAAATAAATAAATAAACATTAAAAAAAATAAGATATCTCAAATGTCAAATTCTGAAAACTGTCATTCTTTAAAATTAAAATTATTTATTGAGGACACTTATCTTCACTAAATAGTTTTAGTATTTAAGCTTTAATTTGCATAAATAAATTTTATGCCTTCACCTTGGGTAATTTCTGAATTGAGGTCATTTACCTGACATACTCCTAATATCTGAAGGATGGAAACTGGACTTCTAAAATCTGTTGCAAGGCAATAAATACCTGCTCTGAGTGCGTGGGACAGCAATCATTAATCTGCGATTTATTTCTGCATATTTCCTCTCAGACTCCTATATCCTCATGACACTTCCACCAACTCTCAGTTTTCTCTTAGTGCCTATTGCTAGAGTCCTCCTTAATTTCCCATCCCACTCCAGGAGTGCTTTTTATGCTCCATAACCTGTTTCTGATTCTGCCAATCTCTCACTGACCAAAAATAAATATCACACCAAGTTCTAAAATGCACTGAATCACAATTACAGAGGGAACAATAAAAGTCCTTTCCTATCACACAATCAGTACTAAGCAGTTGGATAAACTGATCCAACTTCTCAGGTAGTCTGAGTCCCCAGCTCTTCAAGCTATAGCTTGTTTCAGTTACTGTAGTCATTAGCTTCTCATTGAATGAGTTTGCCAGGCTGAGTATCCTACCACAGAGCAAAGCTGCTTAGTTTTTTAAGATTGCAAATTATTTTCCAGTACTATATTTCTAGTTCATAAGTAAGTTATACTCTAGCAACCTGTTTATAAGCCTAGAGACTTGCATTCCTGTGTTTCATTGCCTCTCTTAGGTCCAGTGCAATTGTACCTAGATTGTAAGTTTCTCTTACTGCATTTCTACTAATGAACTAACTCCATCTTTCCTAACCAATATTCCCTCTACAGCTCTGGTTATTTGCCAAGCTTAAGCAAGACCCAGTGAATAGCCATTCTCAGCCTATGCCAGGCTGCTTGTAACATTAAAGATATGGTGTATCTTGGATGAAATTCCTATCTTAAGCTCCCACCCAAATCTTGGAGGAAAATCTCACTGGGTAGCAATCGGTTGGCATCACACTTTCAAATGCCAAGTACCCAACAAGCATTATGTATAGTAAAAACTGTATATTCTGGAAAAAAAAAATCCCTAAGACCCCATTCTGTTCAACAGCCTTTCAAATAAATCCTCACCAATGTCCCTTAATGGGTTTGTCTGCTCCTTCCACACCAATGTCCTTTAATAGCCATTTCCTTGATGACTAGGGCTTCTAAAATAGAGCATCAGAACTAGCGGAAGATAGCATTTTTTCCATAAAAAGTTCCCATTTGAGAAAGAAATGTTTAGCATACTAACTCTATCTTAATCATAAATTCACTTTTTAGAATTCTAGCTCTAAATCCTCCTCAGACCCAGTTAGTCTGCAGATGAGAAGCTGACACTTAAAATTTAATCTCAATGGCTGCATCCTATTACCTGTTGATAGTACCATTTCCTGAATCGACCTGTCCTCTGAAAACCTCTCAGGACATTCCCCATTTTAGGCTTCTGGTACAGATTAGCATTAGCTGGGTGCTCTGTTCTCCAAAAAGAGGCTTACAAACATAAACTATTGCCATGGCTATACCCTTTTCCATGCAGTTCAAAGGACATGGATAGCCCAATATTTATGCATTATGGCTTTGCATGTGAATCTTCTGCAGAGTATTTTAAAAACTCAGACCTTACTTCCAATTTGCTAAATCAGAATCCCCAGGAGGTGAGTCCAAAATAAGCATGTATTTTTAGCAACAGCACAGGAGACTGCTGGAGTCTATTGAGGAGTCTCTGAAATACTGACTTGCTTTTGGGATTCTCATCTTCCCTAGTTGCGTGAGTCATATGGACAACTGCACTCAAACTCTGTTACTTTCAGAGGTCCAGCATGGTATAGGACACGAAGAAAATCTTGAGAGAAGCATGTGATCTGCAGACCTGCCATAACTGCTATGCATTACTGTGTGACCATGAGAAAACTACTTCACTTCTATGAGCACTATGTTTTTCTTCGTAAAATATATGTTCTATGATATACCAATGAACTATAATAGAAGTCCTGGAAAGGCAAACCACACTACGGAAAAAAAAGTGGTATCTATGTTTTCTGACAAGCCATTATTCCTTGACTGTATATTTAAAAAAGTTACAGGATCAGTAATAACACTCCAGACCAATATCTATGCCTATATGTTCATATAATCATTCACATTTATATTCACGTCAATCACATTGGTCTCTTTTGAGTTTTTGTTTCAATTATTTTTAAGTAGAGAGGATAGTTTGTTCTTTTTTTTTTTTTTTTTTTTTTTTTTTTTTTTTTTTTTTGGTTTCGCTCTTTTAAGCACAGCAGTTTGATGAAGGGAGATTTTCTTACTCTGAGAGGGCAGCAAAGGCTGGTACCTTAAATCAAGGGAACTGACCTGGAAGGCTGTGGGACTAAGATGTAAGTGACACTAACTAGATTAAAGGCCTGATGTCTGAAGAGAGAGGGGTCAGGACAAGGTGTTTTGCTTTGTGCCTATCAGATGCGGAGTGTTTCACCAGAAATGTAGCGATCTCACAGCAAGCCCTAAAGGATGGCTCAAGAGTCCCAATAGCCTGAGATCATGAAAACAAAAACTATCAGCAGCTGCCAAGTCTCTGGGACCTTGGCATGGGTACAAACTCCATGGGTTTCACACTCTATGAGAAAATCTAAAAATTGTTAAGGAGATATAAAGACCTCACCATTCAAATCATTCATTCATTTATTCATTATCCTTTATTTTCTTTCTCCTCTTTCTTTCTTCCTCCTTCCCTCCCTTCATTTCTCTCACTTCTTTCCTCCTCCTCCTTCCCCACCTCTCTGTCTCTCTCTCTCTCAACAGTTAAATCATTACCATCATCGTCATCATCATGAAACATGGTACACATTTGTAAAGTGCTTTATATGTGACAGTACCTCATTTAATCTCCATAACAACTCTGCTATTAGTATCTCCATAACAAAGTTGCTATTAATATGTCCATTATTTAAATGAACTGACTGAGGCTTACAAAGGTTAAGTGACTTGTTCAAGGCAACACATCTAGTGAAGGCAAAGCTATCAATCTCAAAATCCCATCCTCTTTTGTACATGCAGCCTTTTGGTTTTAAAGGCATGCTGCAAAATTTAACCCTACTATAATCAAGATGATGCCACAGGCCACTCTCTATTATTTCAAACCAAAGTTTTTCATCAATTACAGAAAGAGGCTACTTATCTGCAAGCTGTAATTAATATGTACATATTATAACCAAGATAAGTTCAAATATTAATTGACCTGGGCTCCAAAGCTCGATTCCAGAAAGCTCTTGAAATCTGTTTAAACTAGGAGGGCAGGCCAAAAGCACAACAATATATTCTCGTTTCTGTGTATGTGCACACATGTATGCATACACATTTGCACATATGCTTGCTTCCACAAATATACATCCAATTTCCAATTCAAAATTTCTTGGAATTTCTACCACTAATGAACTCCACACAGATGAATGGGGAGTTATGCTGGCATGGTTAGCACCTAATGGAGTTCTTTACTGATGGGGACAAAAGACTTACTATCCTCTGACCATTGTTCTTGCCAGTTAATAATAAATGGTTGAGTCAACTTGTTCACATGTGTGTATGTATGTGTGGGTTTCTCTTACTATCTTCTTAGAAAAAATATATAAACACGACAAAATAGTTTTAAAAATAGTCTTATATAGATTTAACTAATTAAAAATGGCATACATCCAAATAGCAAAGGATGATTTTTGGGAAAAAAGGAAATTATTGTGGACTATAACTATCCACTAAATTCTCAATATAAAGTGTGAAGCCTATAGTTGAGTCTTAGTTATAGTTATGTAAAGATAACAAGCAATAATATAAAAGTATAATACAATGTTCATATTGAAATAAGTTGAAGCTTACTCTGTCTCATAATTCTTTCAAAATAAACCCACTTATTGATGCATTTTGGGTAATATTGGCAATGCAAACATTATTTGATCAGTTCTAAATCATTTTTTTACGTGGACTATTTCTGGAAACTGTCCATTTTTTATTAGAGAGTCTGAAAATGGAAAATTTCTCTCTCTGATCAGTTATGTTCTCACACAATATTTATGAAATGCAGTTCTGCTTGATAGATTTCTTAAACCTCAAAATTCAACCATCTGTAAATCTCACTTCTCTATAATGAGTCTTGGAATAAGGAATAAGGAAGAAGGGAAAATATGTCTGAGCTTCCAAAATAGATTTTACAAGTCCAAAGTTATTAAATCTCATGTATCTCTTTACTCAGGTGGATCAACAAATATTTTCTCAGGTTCTGTTTACTTTTACTTTGCATATAATCCTAACAGACTTGATTATCTATTTCAAGGCCATTACAGATTCAAAACAGATTAGAGGGGAAGAAATGGGGTACTTCAGACAGCATATTCACTGTGATAAAAATTTACTATTGAGGAGACTATATTGAAAGAATTGTACAAGCCATCAAATAAGTGAACTAAATTTTTATATTAGTCTTGGATTATACAAGAAGAACAATTTTGTTATCTACTCTATTATAGAAACAATAGAAAGCTGACAGCCATCATAATAAATGTTATGTTAAATTATTCTCAATAAACTCTTAAAGTAAGGATTTGTATAATGAAAGGTAGAGGTTTGGGTAATAAAAAATAAGCAGATTATACATAAACAAAAATAGGTTATTTAGAATGGACATGGCAAAAGGACTTCATTTTGTGTTACATCATTTCAATGCCTCTTTTATCAATGTGTTTGGTTGTTAGCTAATGTCTCAAGATTTAGATTAAACTTTTGGCTGAATATTCACTACTGAAGATGTTGCAACTAATCAAGTGGATCAAAACACTTAAATAAACCTTTGTGATATCACTGTAATTAATCAGTCATTGATTATTTTTAATACTTTAAATACAATTTGAACCATTATACCCACCCTCTATGAAAAACTATAATTTCATGCATAGGTTTTCTGATTAGCAAATGTCAATACACAAAGTGTCACTTCACTAAGTTATTACAAAAGAAGAGAAAGCAATATATTATTATCTCCCTCACAAAATGATTGGAATGAAAAAATTATATTTATTCTTTTTGTCTTAAAAACAAAAGCACTAAAACAGATGGAAGAATCCAAAATAAAAGATCCAATGAAATATGCTGCTAAAAACTCAGAGGATAAATCTCTCGATTTTTCAAACCATTGTTTATTTCTTTTTTAAGGGGCTAAATTGTGAGTGTCAGTACAAATGAAATAAAAACCTTCTGTGCTCCACTTGTGATATCACAGACGTTTTGAGCTAGAAAATGCCATCTAGATACCCAGTCCAGTGATTCTCAAATATAAGTACACATCAGAATCACAAAGAATTATAAGATATCCAGGTACCAGATGGATCCATCTACTAAATCAGAATTTTAAGCATATGTATTTTCAAAGGCAACTCCTTGGTTAAGAGCAATTGTGTACAACTCTTTGATTTTATTGAAGAAACTGATAATCAAACTAAAAAGTCTAATAATAAGTACTTGTTATGTATATTCTGGCATGTAAATAAAATGGAAAACTACATTGTCCTTAAATTAATAAAATAGTGCCAAATATAGTGGACAGTGACTATTCTGTCAGTTCATTTTATGGTTCCAATAAGTTGTGACTTGTAGTAAATCATAGAACAAATCCATATCATTGTCAATCTCCAAATCTTCTCTCTAGCCTTTTGTTACTCAAAACTTACAAGATATTTAACCTAATCACTTTTGAAAAATGAATAATAAAAATTCTGTTTTGTGGAGGTTTACTATTTCAGATAACATTCTACAGGACCCACAACTTAAAAGCAATACTAATATACAACACAGCCATAGTAGAGATTAAACATAAGAGCTAAAACATTTGAGAACTGATAAATGTTTTCATCTTCCTTATAACAGAAGTTATTGAGAATAAAATTGTCACTTTCTTCTTTGGCCACAAAAATGATTTTTTATTCTCCATCAAGAAGTATTAGGCAGTTTGGTGTGTTTGAAAAATTCTAGAGCTCCCAAGCTCTGACACTAAATCAGAGTCTCTGTTACTCTCCATTAAGTGAGATTAAGCAAATCTTTATGGAGAGGGAGGGCATGAAAGAAATAAAGGGTTTTGTATTTGGCCAGAGAACAGTTGGACGGATTCCACACTGATGGAGGGTTTGTAATCCTAGAGAGAGAGCAGAACCAGAGGTTTTACTGGTTCCCATTGGATATGTTTAAGGGACAACTGGGACCTGACTACTAATTAGCTAAGCACCATGCCCTTGAGGGATGCAGAGAAGGTCCTGGGAGCCAAATCTGGTATGAAAGGATTGGAATCATTTGTTAGATTAACTCATATTTGAAAGGAGCATGGGGATGACAAAATGGGCATGTCAGTAGCAGCCAAGATGAACTAAGGGGCAGAAGTTACTCCCTCATGATCCTCTGTGTTTACTCTCCAATCCCAAAGGGAGGAGATGGGCAATTTCAAATGACAAATGTGGATTTTTCAAACATACGGTGGTGAAGGTAAAGGCAGTTTTATTTTTCACTAGAAAACACATAAATTCAGTTTGGATTTTGCACTGGAGTGTTTGGCAGAAAATGTATATCTGTAGTATACTAGCATATATAGTATGTGTAAATTTTAACATAGTTGCATATGAATAAAAACTTTGTCCTTTCCAGGTTTGTTCTACTGCACTAGTTTTGCTTCTTCACTGTAATCAAAATTAAGCATTCATTATTCATGTTAAGATACAGAGGAAAATGAAAGTAAAATGAGAGGGGAAAATACTTGAATAATTTGATCATACATATTTAAATAACCACAAAGAAATACTTATTCTCAAATATAACTAAGAAAGTTACATGAGAAAATAAATCCTATTCTACCCATTCTTAACATTTGTGTCTTATTATGTGTTGAGCATTCAAGTGTTTTCTTTTTTCTCTCATTGATTTTTTAGGTTTACTGAACCATAAAGAAGGGAAAGAAGAAAACTGGCTCATTGTTACAAAATACTTCTCATCCTGGTTTCAAAGTCTTCTGATTTTTCTGTTTTTTTTCTAAACTCATAGTCATGATGCTACATATAATCGTAAAGAAATGCTCCAAATGTAAAAATGCTAATTTAAAGCTACACCCATACCAAATTCAAAGAAGAAGCAAGCCTAATGTCAGTGGCATTGCCTGGGTGGGTTTGGAAAGGTCTGCTCATAAAAAAAAACAAAACAAAACAAAACAAACAAACAAACAAACAAAAACAGGCTGATGACTCTTACAGCCAAATGTTAAGTGCCTTATAGGTTGAATAAAGTCATCTTTCTATTTATCATAATTATTAAATATTTTACAGAAACATCACCCTCCATGGCTTTCTTTTTCTTTTACACTCCAAAGCCTTCAGCATTTCATGGTTTGTCTTTTTCCAATATTTTGGTGAAAGATAGCAAATATGAATCTCAAATTGGACTTTTTTTTTCTTCTTCTTTTTTTTTTTTGATTGATTGAGAAAGAGAGAGAGAGAACAAGAAGAGCCTGAGCAGGGGAGGGACACAGGAAGAGGAAGAGAGAGAAGCCCAAGCAGGCTCCACGCCTAGCACCAAGCCCCACATAGGGGATTCCGTCCCACAACTATGAGATCACAACCTGAGCTGAAATTGTGTTGGGGTGCCCCTGGACCTTGCTTTATTTCAATTATTATTATATTTTTTTAGCCAGGCTTTATTTAAAAATTATGAGTTTTTAGCTCTTTCTGCTTTTTTTCCCTGTTTATTATTATAATATATAATGTATTACTTTTTAATTATATAGTATTTATCCTACACAAAAATCCAATATTTAATAATAATATTGGTGTAATAGTTAACTTGGCAGACTTGAACTCAAAGGAAAGACTGACCTTTTAACTGGGTCCTGGAAGATAACCTCTGAGCATTGGAATATTCTGCCTGAGAACAGTGTCCTTGACACCTAATGACATAATATATGTACACATTGTGAAATGCTTACTACAGTAAGGTTAATTAACACATCCTTCATGCCACATAGTCACCTTGTGTGTGTGTGTGTGTGTGTGTGTGTGTGTGTGTGCGCGCGCGTGGTGGTGTTGGTGAGTATGCTTTATATATACTCTCTTAGCAGATCAAGTACGCCATACAGTATTAACTATAGTTATCATGCTGTATATCAGATCTTTTTAAAACTGATGGCTTATGCCCTTTGACCAGTGTCTCCCTTTTTCCCCCAACCGCCAGCTGCTGTTAACCATTCTACTCACTGTTTCTGTGAGTCCCACTTTTTAAAAATTCTTATTTTTCTTTATTCTGATTATAACAATTTCTGGAAGTAGGTATTAAGACTTTAAACTAATACAAATCTAGAGTTAGTTTGAATAGCTACTAACTGGCAATTTATAAAATGAATGAGAGAAATACTGTACTTGGAAGTTCTATTCTTTGATATGATAGTTTCTAAAGCTGCAGTCCCTCTGTCAAATGATTGGCTTAGTATCAGACAGATAAGCTGTGGCAAAGTCAGGTCTAGAACTGGAGTCTCATAGTTATGGGTATGAAGTTCTTTCTACTAGAATAAACTTCTATTATTGCTGAAGTTATTGCTTAAATCCTAGCCTAAAATAAAGTTTAACTGCTATGGAAATTAAATGACTTACCTGCAAGTAAAAACAAACAAACAAACAAACAAACAAACAAACAAACAAACTCTGACTCAAGCCATATTAAAAAATAATCCATAAGTGATCTCACATTATTAAATCCAAGGGATTTCAGTCAGGAGTTCAACAACTGATCAAGCACCAGGTTTCTTATGTCTTTCAGCTCTGCCACCTTCATGGTCACTCATCATTTGGGAGCACCCTATTCTCTTCCATGGGCTCTCAAAAGGGCAACAGTAATTACAAGTATAAAATCTAGATGTTATGGGGTGCCTGGGTGGCTCAGTTGGTTAAGCATCCAAATCTTGATTTCAGCTCAGGTGATGATCTCATGGTCGTGAGATCGAGACCCACGTGGGGCTCTGAGCTGAACATTGACCTGCTTGGGATTCTCTCTCTCCCTTTCTCTCTGCCCCTCCCCTGTTTGCACATACTTTCTTTCTCAAAATAAATATATAAATAAACATTTTAAAAAAATCTAGATGTTAGAGGGCTAGAAGAGGTCACACCTACCTCTTACTTAACATCCTATACACAGGTAAGGAAGCCTTTTCTCAGACAGAATGCCACTCTTATCTTAGAGACCAGCATAGAGTCACAG
Organism: Panthera onca; assembly: GCF_046562875.1. NCBI lineage: Eukaryota > Metazoa > Chordata > Mammalia > Carnivora > Felidae > Panthera > Panthera onca. The sequence goes on from NC_138343.1 coordinate 58,454,978, forward strand.
GGCCCACTGTTTCAGGATTCCCCCAAAGTGGGATGGAATTACTATGACTAAGACAAAGCATCTGATAGGAACAAAGACAAAGCAACAGGGCCATATACTTAATATATACTTAAATGGTATCTAGGTATCTGATACACCATCCGTTTCTGGTCATGGCCATCTAAACATTAATTATAATTCTCCATTTGGATGCCTGCCTTCCTTATGGGAAAGAAACCACTTGCCACAAATTATCTTTTCATTGTAAAAACAAACAATGTCAGTACACTGATAGTCAAAATACATCAATGAAAATGAGTCTGTCTTTCAAAGCATTTTCTTCTAACTTCAACTATGGTAGTCCTTTGTGAAAATCAGCTTTGTTGCTAAAGGATAAACTATAAGCCTGTACTAGTATTGAAGCATTAACCTGTGTTGTATGTCATTTATTTTCTGAAGCCAGTCAGTGAAGCCACCTTGAGTAGGTATTTTTTATGTCAGGCTTTCTGATAAATGAGAAGCCTGAAGGGATCCCATTGATTTGCCAACTGTGTCACAGTCCGTTTAAGGCAGAATGGCACATGCTTATGACAAAGGTGATGACAAATGGATATGTACTGAAGGGACAGCACCAACACAGGTGAATGAAGGAGTTGACGGAAGTATACAACACAAGATAGAAAGCAATATCAAATTTAAGATTATAAATGTCAATGAAATATATAAAATACCTTGAATTATATAAAAGTAGGTACATATAAGACTAACATCATTTTTAGAATAATTCTGAAATTTAACAGAAATTCAGTATTACTAAGAATTGTAAATCCAAAGAATGAAACTGTTGCTTTATAATATTTACATCAACTATACATAGGAGTGAATAGAACACCTTTTTATTACTATTAAGTTAAAATAATATTGCTTGAATTTCTTTTTTCTAATCTTAATCAGCATATATATGTATACATATATATGTATATCTCAACATGACATATAGACAAATGCTAAATATATTTGTATGGGTTAATTTATGCTGCCCACATTAAGGTACATTAATAATATTCATGGATACTAACGAGATGCAGATCTTTGCAGGTAGAATTGTGCTCACAGGCATTCAAGATGAAGTCATCAATGTCCTGTTCACATCTCAGGCCAGCAAAACCCGGTTTGCATAAGCAGGAGAAGCCATTAACCACTGAGAACAAGAGAGAAGAGAAAATAATATGTCTTTAATAATGGTATGGGTAATGCTAACCATTCTAAAGAATGTTGTATTAAACTAAATACATTTCACTTTTAACCAAAGAAAATGTGAATTCACAGCTCTCTACAATATTTTCTAAATAACTATTTTGCTCAGTTCTATTTAGCTTAAAACTTTAATTTGAAATTAGAACCATCACAATAAACATTTGATAAGTTCACAAAGCAACAATGAAAATATCCAATTTTCTTCTTCTTTCTTCCTTCTCCTCCTCCTCTTCCTCCTCCTCCTCCTCCTCCTTCTCCCCTTCTCCTTCTCCTCCGCTTTCGTCGTCATCGTCGTTGTCGTCTTCTTCTTCTTCTTCTTCTTCTTCTTCTTCTCCCTTCTCTCTGTCTCTCTGTCTCATCAGTAAACAATACCTATGATAAATAGGCTACTTTTGCATCAATTAACTTTTTCTGGACTGTTTTAGGTTTAATACACAAGAAGTTAACTGGTCGTTAAAGTTTGTGTGTGTGTGTGTGTGTGTGTTTGCGTGTGACAAGTTACATTAAAGTGGGTATGTCTGAAAGTTGATATTCAACCACTTAAGCCTTAGTTAAAAAGAGCTTTCACATTTCATCATGATCTTTTAAAAGTAATAATCAGAATCCGTCCTCTATTTTATCATTAATGATAGAAAAAGGACGGTCTCGGAAGCATCTCAAGGAAGTGGTGACAGTATGAATTGCAGATAGAGCAGGCAAGGATTTATGGCTGCTTTTAGTCAGTCCCTGGGTTCTTCATTATTCCTGAGACTTAGTGTGTAATCTACACTGCCACTCTGCCTCTGTGCATGTATCTGCTATTGCTTTCATTAAGTGTTGAGGTCCTGGGTGGCAACAGCATTTTCAAGACATTGTGTGGTAGTTAGCTGGTTTCTAGACTTCTGCAGCCATGCTTTTGTACAGCACTTGTACCTGGGCCTTTAAAGAAAATCAGTCCACAGCTGTCAAGAAGAGACAAGGGAGACACAAGAATGGCAGCCCTCTGGAGAGGATTTTATTTTACTTTTTTCATGTAACATAGCATTCTAATTTTTAACATCTCACTGAATCAAAATAATTAATAAATATACAAGTAGAGTTGTAAATAAGTTAATGAGAAAGATGAGATCAGTTATGCTTCCTTATATATTATAGATGGCATTATATATGTTAACAGATTAAAATTAAATGTTATATGTAATTAAGACATTATAAAGTATCATCAATCATAATGGTATTTAAAAGTGTTAATGATTATAAATTCAAGTCTGGATACTGATGCAAATTGGCAAGTGACAAAAAACCAGAGTCAAACTAACTTTCTGTGTAGATAGAAATATTCTCTATGCAGATTGATGAATTATTTTAAAAGAAAAACAACAACAATAGAGACATTTAAATTAGCAAATCTGTCTGAAAGAGATTAGTGTTAGGAAATAAAGTTTGCTTTTATTATCAAGAAATACGCTTTCTGAATGTTGACTATTCTGGGCTAAGAAGCTAAGAAAAGAAGCACATGAGAGCTTAGGGAATTCAATTGGATACTACAGGGGAAATAAATAAACAAACGTACATACATAATTGTTTAAAATTTAAACCAAAGAACCAAAAAATGTTTTTTTCCCCCACATCTAATTTGTTAACTATGGGCTATGTGGTAACTTATCAACATTTTATTAGGAAATGCTTTTTAAGAATATTACCTGGTTTGGTTTTATTGTTTTTACCAGAAAATACAGTCACTGTTTTTATTAGTTCTTCTTTATAACTATTCCACACTCTTGATTTGAATTGAAATTTTCATCAGATAAGCCCTGTATGATTCTGGATGTATTTTTATACTTAAAAATATTTAAATATACACCAAACATCATATATTAGTTGTACTGAATCAAAGCTTCGATATGACAAAACTTCATGGTGAAAATTCAGAGATATTTTAATAATGTATTGCCAATATGGTGAATAAACACGTTTGAAAGGTAAAATTGCATATTTACATTTTAATAATTATTTCTCACATACAGTCATGTAATAAATACTGAATCAGGAATTTTGGCTTACCAAATTATTTTATTTTTGAGAAAATGTTATGAATATAATGTCTTAGAATTAAGCTGATAGCTATTAACATGTATGATCTAATTTTTAATAAATGTTTTGGTTCTCTGGTAGTTAAATCTCAAATTATACTATGGATCATTCTATTATGAAACAGATTAATATATCAGGTATCCAAAGTTTACATTTTCCATAATATGTTATATATGACCTCCAAAATTTTAATAGGTAGCACTGTATTATAAGTAGCATATTTGAAAGTATATTTTGTTATTGTATAAGGAATTATGATTTAAAATATTTTAGACCTTTTTTATTTTTTATTATTATTATTTTTTTAAGTTTTTAAATTCCATATAGTTAACATACAGTGTGATATTAGTTGCAGGTGCACAACAGTGTGATTCAACACTTCCATACAATACTGGAGGAGGGGCAGAGAGAGAGGGAGACACAGAATCGGAAGCAGGCTCCAGGCTCTGAGCTGTCAACACAGAGTCCCACGCGGGGCTCGAACTCACAAGCTGTGAGATCATGACCTGAGCCGAAGTCAGACGCCCAACTGACTGAGCAACCCAGGTGCCCCTGTATTTTTTGTATTCTTAAAAATACAATTTTTAAAGTGACAAAATCTGAAAGAAGAAAAAAAAAGAAAAGAGAAAAATGATGGTAACGTCGGTTCAAATCAGGAGTAGCAAATAGGTGGCCCACAGCCCCAAAATGTATCTTGCTTAGCTTCCATACGTGTTAGAAGAGTTAATTCTACATTAATATCTACATAGATATTCCAGTTTGCAAGGGCCCCACTACTACCTGTTGTTTTAAACTTGGGCTGCCTCACTTAATTTGAAAAAAAGTGAGTTATATTCCTTCATGTCATACATTTGCAAAGCATTACTTTAAAGAAAATTAATTCATAATTCAGTTAATTATACCATTTCAAAATAAAATGACTTTCTATTAAAATGTGTTTTTTCCTTGATTACATTATCCATTTACTGAGGGATCACATAAAAATATATTTTAAAGAGACAAAATAAAACAAAATAAGATGGACAGCTTTTTGTCAACATCCTTCTAGCTCTTTCTTTCCTCTTAATGCCCCTTAGCCACATCCATTTCACAGAGCTATTTTGTGCCATTTTGCCTGTGTCTCCATAAAAATTATCCATCTTAGGCAGGTTCTTCCATGGCTAAATCTATGTTTTGAAAAATGTTATGTTTATTTATTTTTGAGAGAAAGGGAGGGGGCGTACAGAAAGAGGAAGACAGAGGACCCAAATTAGGTTCACTGCTGTCAGCACAGAGCCCGATTCGGGGTTCAAACTCACAAACACTGGGATCATGACCTGAGCTGAAATCAACAGCTGCTTAACTGACTGAGCCACCCCAGGTGCCCCAAAATCCATGTTATAATACCCAATATTTTTTTTTCTTTCTCCCCTTCATACCTCTGATTTTTCCTGTTCTTCCTATCATCTTCTTTTTCCTCTGTAAATTTAAAGGAATACATATTCTGGTGGGAGGAAATGTGTGTGTGTGTGTGTGTGTATGTGTGTGTGTGTGTGTGTGTGTGTGTGTGTGTGTAATAGATGGGATAAAATAATGATTTGTTTTAAGTCACTGAAAATAGTGCTTCCCCTACCTACAAACAAACACTCTTAAAAACCTACCATTAAAAATAAAGGAAAGAAAGGCTAATTCTAACATTAGAACATAGAAGCCACATCTCATTACATTTTCTCATTTGCTACCATTATGACTTATAAAAATATAAATGATTCATCAGATGTGGGGGTGTTTTGTGAAAATAATGGGGTTGGCTTTGATATTCAGGGCAGGATAAAGTCAGTAAATAATCAAGGTTGCATACTGAGTTATTTCATTACTATGTCAGATTCTAAGTTGGACTACTCTACAGGAATTGCTGCGGCTGAGTGAACTCACTGTCATAGCAATAACCATGCAGGCAAGGGCTGGAACTGCACTCATTGACATTGATCTCACAGTGTGGACCTGCAAAGCCTTTCCCACATGGACACTGGTACCCAAGAGGAGACATTTCCAGATTCATTGTCTCTCCACACGCAGCTCCATTCTCACAAGGATTACTAGCCTCACAAGGCTCCAAATCACAAGAAGAACCTAAAAGGAAAGAATCAGAGTGTCAGTGTTTACTTAATGAACAAATCCCCCTGACTGCTGTCAGTTGCTTGGCATTTGTCTGCATAAATGCATTCAACTTAGTCTCTAGGCAAAGATTCATAATTCTCTTCGATATTATCATTGTGATTCTCTCTCTCTCTCTACATTACAATTTAAGAAAGAAATGTTATTTATGATTTCTATGCTTCATCTAACAAAGTACCAGCAGGCAGCAATGTTAAGTGACAGCATTTTTTAAAACCCCATTTTGTTTCTTCATACTTCATACCTCTTGTTCAACAATGTTCTCTGAAGACATTGCAATTAAAACAGTACATTATTGATGATTTGATGCTCCCTGTGGTTTGTTTTGTTTTGTTTTTTGTACCCTGGAGGTTGCTATCACTATAAGCTTTTCTTGATAGATTTGTTGCTATACTCAAAATAAGTAAACAATGAAAAAAGAACATTTTGATAAGGCTTTAATCTTGAGTAACACCTCAGCCCTGAAACTAAGTTTTAAATTTTACTCAGAGAGTGTATCTACATAAAGCAATTGTCATTGGGTAAAATATACAGAAGTATTTGGAGATATAAGTAAGATGGCTGACCCAAGGTAATTCAAAAAGTGAAGCATAAACAGCACTAAGTTGTTCAACAAAGCAAAATCATTATTCAGGTGTCAGTTTTCCAGACATAGTAAAAATATTTGTATATTAACTATTTGGCAAGTTTTTAAATAATAGCATTCATTCACCAAACATGTAGGATATATGTGTACTTCTAAGGCTTCTAAAAGTGCCTTGCTGAATACCTGAGAGAAGAACATATCCAGCAACCATAAGTCCTTTAACTGCTCAGATTTTCTTAGTAACTTCACAACTATAGGGATGAAGGGATGATAAAATGAACTGGGATAAGAGAGAAAGCTTTCAAAGTTTTTGAACTACAGTGGTAGTTGGAGAAATTCTAAAACCTCAGGATGCCTATGGTTCTCCCAACTTTTTTTCTTTATAACAAGAAAAAAGGTAAGACAACCCTAGCAACTGCTGAAGATATCAGCAATGTATAATAGTGAAAGACTTAATATAGTTAGTGCCCATAAAATAAGAGCAAAGGAAACTGTACTAAGTTGAACACACAATGCTTCAAGTTCCAAATACAGTGAAAGAAGTAAAAATAAAAACTACTTCCAAAGAGCATAAAAATAAGTAGTTCCTTAAATTAAAACATCTATTAAGTGGTTTTATTTTTTCAAGAGCTATCGTATAGTGTGGAGAATTCAAATAGGAACAAGACCTGTTCCTTCTCCTTAAAACATTAAGAAATTGAAGTATATTGCAAATGGTGCATTCCTAGATACTATTTTATCATAATGAAAGTATTTTCTTTGCAAAATAAGAGAAATGGCATTGAACAACATTCACCAGAAACACATAAAACAATGAATTATCCTTAACAAAAAGTTCTCATGCATACCCTTCTTTCTAATTACCTACTTCTAAATATTTAATTGTGAGAATAGGTGTTTTGCTTTGCTCATGAGAAGTTAATTTAGCTTGTCTCTTTCATAAATAGTTGCATACATATAATCCATTAGATTGCTGAACAGTAATTTATACTCATATTTGAGAAATCACTCATGATATTCTCTTTTACAGAATACTCAGGGGTTCACTGTACCTTGAATACTATGTTCACTGTACCTTGAATACTGCACCGTGAATACTATGATTTGTATATTATTAATTCACTATATAAATACTTAATGAACCCCTACTAGGTGATGAACAATGAGGTAGAAGTTGGGGTTATAAACAATGAAGGCTCATATAAGCAAGTAAATCAATGCAGTACAATAAGTGGTAAATGTGGTCAATTTCTCATGTTAAAGAATCACAATAGCAGGAGGAATTCTAATATGCCCTCCATAATCCCCACCCCCAGGGTACATGACCTGTAGAATCCTCTCCTTTTGAGTATGGGTGAGATTTGAGAATGTAATAAAATATCACTCCCATGATTATATTACATTATACTGCAGAAAGGATTTGTGGAAATAATTAAAGTCACCTGATCAGATGACTTTGAGTCAATGAAAAGAGAGATTATCTTGGGAAGCTCTGACAAAATAAGGTGTGACTTTAAAAGAAGTGAAAGGCATTCCGATTACCTGGAAGGGAGAGGAAATTAAGAAAACAATCTCATTTACAAGGACAGCAGAAATTATAAAATTCCTACAAATAAACTTAATCAAGGAAAGAGATGTATTCTGAAAACTATAAAACATTGATGAAAGAAATTGAAGTTGAAACACATAAAAATGAAAGATATCACATGCTCTTGGGCTGGGAGAACAAATATTGCTAAAATGTCTGTACTACCCAAAGCAATCTACACATTTAATGTGGTCCATATCCAAATACCAATGGCATTTTTCACAGAACTACAACAAATAATACAAAAATTTGTATGGAACCAGAAAAAAAAAAAAACCCAAATAGCCCAAGAAATCTTGAAGAAGAATAAAACTGGAGGTATCACAATTCCAGATTTCAAGATATACTACAAAACTAAAGTAAGCAAAACAGTATGGTCCTGGCACTAAAATAAACACATAGATCCAGGAAACAGAATAGAAAACCCAGAAATAAACCCAAAATTATATGGTCAAATAATTTTTGACAAATAAGGAAAGAATATCCAATGTTAAAAGACAGTCTCTTTGACAAATGATGTTGGGAAAACTGGACAGCTACATGCAAAAGAATGAGGCTGGACCACTTTCTTATACCATACAGAAAAATACACACAAAATGTACTGAAGACCTAAATGTGAGACTTGAAACCATAAAAATCCTATGAGAAAGTGCAGGCAGTAATTTCTCTGACATCAACTGTAGCAACATTTTTCTAGATATGTCTTCTGAGGCAAGGGAAACAAAAGCAAATATGAACTATTAGGACTACCTCAAAATAAAAAACTTCTGCACAGCAAAGGAAACAATTAACAAAACTAAAAGACAACCTACAGAATAGGAGGAGATATTTGCTAATGACATATCTGATAAAAGGTTAGTATCCAAAATATATAAAGAACTTATACAACTCAACAACCAAAACAAATAATCCAATTAAAACATGGACCAAAGACATAAACAGATGTTTCTCCAAAGAAGACATACAGATGGCCAAGAGACACATGAAAAGATGCTCAATATCACTAATCATGAGGGAAATGTAAATCAAAACCATAATGAGAAAACACTCCACACCTCTCAGAATGAGTAAAAAAAAACAAAACAGAACAAAAACAAACAAACAAACAAAAAACCCCACAAGAAACAAGGTTGGCAAGGATGTGGAGAAAAAGGAATCCTTGTGCACTGTTGGTGAAAATGCAAACTGGTGCAGCCACTGTAGAAAACAATTTAGATATTCCTCTAAAAATAAAAATACAATTACCATGATCTAGTAATTTCACTACCAATAGGTACACAAAGAATACAAAACACTACAGGAATCAGTGCTATCTATTGGCTCAATGGAATCTTTTTTCTATTCATGCAACTTTAACAAAGAACCTATCCAATGACACTTGCTTTTGCCTCCTTTTGAGGATTTTGTGGAAATGGGACATTGTGTTGTCACTAAACACATTCATCACTTGCACTGCTACAGCCTTATTCGGGTGGTGCATTTATACAAAAGTTTGCACTCTTTCCATATTTTACACATCTCCCTAACCTCATTTGAAATAAGGAATTCCTCAGCCTTTTTCTCCTTCTCCTCTGCAGATGAGGTGCAGATGTAGACTTTTTATCAAATCTTGCAATTTCGGCCACTCCCATACTTTGTTAGTACCTCTCGATGATTTCCTTCTTAACTTCCACCATAATCATCTTCTTCTTATCGCCTTTCTTTTCATCCTTTTTCTTAATGGGGGCCATTGTATACATTTGCACCGATGCTGACTACAGTACAGTATTAATAAACTCTTGTCATACACTGTATTTAATGTAACTGACAATACAGTAGCAGAGGAAAGGGTCTATATCTGCAGGCAGCCTGACCTAGAATGAAGCAAAGCATTCCTAAGCTTTCTTTTATATGGAAAAGCAAAGGACTATCCATAGGTGCTTTGAAGTGACAAAAAATCCACTAGTGTCAATTCTGGGCACCTTCCTATGTTCTATTTCTGCCAAACACCACAGCCTGAGACTGAGCTTCTGAGCATGGGAGATGATCCCCACAATCCTGCAGCATGAGAGAGAAAGAACCATTGGCTCAGTTGTGATCATGTGACGCTCAATGTCACGTACTACTCATGTTGCAAGACATTGCTCATTTATCAAGTTAAAATTTATTAGAAATAAACAAGTTACTCACAATCCCAGAATCCCAGATTATAATATATATATATATATATACATATATATATATGAATATTACTACTCAGCCATAAAACATAAAAAAGATGAAATCTTGCCATTTGCAACAATATGAATGGATTTAGAAAGTATAATGTTAAGTGAAACAGGTCACTCAGAGAAAGACGAATACCATATGATTTCACTCATATGTGGAATTTAAGAAATGAAAGAAATGAACAAAGACAAAAAGAGATAAACCAAAAAAGAGACACTTAACTATAGAAAACAAACTGATGGTTACCAAAAAGGAGGTGGTCGGGGAGGATGCGTGAAATAGGTGATGGGGATTAAAAGGACACTTATGATGAACACTGAGTAATGTACAGAATTGTTGAATCACTCTATTGCACATCTGAAACTAATGTAACACTGTGTGTTAACTACACTGGAATTTTCAAAAAATGATGTTAATATCTTATAAAGGTGGGGATGAGTTAAATGAAATTCATTTAAATAATATCTCTCAGTTTGGGACAAGATCATACAATGCTTTTCGGTCCATAGGATTTGGACCTATGTGCATTAAGAGGTCATTAAAATCCTTCCTTAAAAAGTGGTAATGAAGTATACTAAGCCTGTTCACAGTAAGAATTACATTGCATTTCCAAGTTGTACTTAAAAATACATGCATAATGTTTATATTTTACCTGAGGTTTTATTTTGCTGAAAACTGTATTTTGTTGACACAATTTAAAATGGAGAAGCCATGGTAATATGCATTTTATTTGCATACATAGTTGGTGGGAAAAATTAAAAACCTATTTTCATTAGTTTCCTTTTACAACTGTGTCATCAATTTACAAAATCCCAAATGCTTATGTTCCAACTGAAGTTGTACTGGTGGTAGAAATGTATGTTTAACTGAACTATTTTTCCTCTAATTGAAATTTGCATCAATCAAATTAGTATGCTACTTTCAAGTGTATGAATCACTTTTAGTATCAAGTTCTCTATGATATTGTTAAACTCAAAGGAAAATACTGTTTTGGAAGCTTTGAGTGGATGTAGATGTTTATGAAAATGTGAAAATGCTAAACATGCTCATAATATGAGTCTATATTAGTCTAGTGGTTTGAATTTTTTATGACGATTTAGATAAACTTAAAGAAAAATGCTTAAAAATTCTTCAGTGATAGCAGAATTCAGATATTTATAAAAAACGTTATAAATAGTAAATAACAGGTTAGGTTAGGTTACATTTCTGTTAGGAGGTGTCATATAGGAGGTGTAAATGACAGTAATAAAGGCATGGTGGCATCCACTACAAAAATACAAGAAAGAGAAATCAAGTCCTCCGACTTTTACAATCTGCAACAAAGACTTGAAAGGATCAACCTGGACAGTGTAAACTCTTGTCTCTGCAGAGAGTTATAGGGATATATATTAAGTAAAGAGAGTAGTTCTTCATGAAGCATACATTGAAATATTAAAGATGTGCTCTTTATATTCTCTTAAAATCCATTATATGTCTATTATCCAAATTGCACAGGAGAAACAATGTTTACTAAACAGAAGAACTATAGGACACTGTCTGTCTTTACTGAACATTAAGGTGGTAATAAATATTTTTGTGCCTTGTGAATGACCAGGGAGGTCTGTAATTATCTACCATCAGAAATTTCATGTAGACTAATGAAATCTGGGCACTGATTTTTCTGGGGAGATATTCTCTTCCTCTCTCTTTCTCCTCCATCTCCATCTTATCTCTTTCTGTCTCCCAAATGCCCAGAATCACAGCTCCCAATTATATTTTGAAGTATAATTATACTTTTTGAAGATTTGATTAATTCTCAAAGTTAGTGATCAGCGAGACAGAACGATGGAAACAACCACATTTTTTCTCATAATTCTCATAAATTTCCTCATTTATCTTCCCATAATCCTCATGTATTAGTGGCAAATGATATAGATGTATTTTACAAGTATTGGTTATATTTTATAATTTCTAATTTAAAAAACTTAAATAAAAATCATATATAAATGGTCCCTGACTTACTATGGCTTCATTTATGATTTTCCAACTTTACAGTGGTGCAAAGTGATATGCATTCAGTAGAACTGCACTTCAAATTTTGAATTTTTATCTTTTCCTGGGGGTGGCAATATGCAGTATGATACACTTCTGTGAAGCTGAGCGTTGGCAGCCAGCCTCAGCTCCCAGTCAGCCAATGATGGTGAGGATAAACAATTGATATATTTGCAACCATTCTGTACCCATACAACTATTCTATTTTTCACTTTCATTACAGTATTTAGTAAATTACAGGAGATATTCAAAACTTTATCATAAAATAAGCTTGCCTTGGGTGATTTTGCCCAACTAAAGATTAATAATTATTCTGACTACTTTTAAAGCATCTTTGGCTAAGCTACGATGTTCGTTAGCTTAGGTGTATTACATGCATTTTTTACTTATGATATTTTCAACTTACAGTAGGTTTATCATAACATAAGCCCGTTGTGAGTTGAGGAAGATCTGCATATTTAAGGTGTACAACATGATGACTTGATATACATAGTGAGATGATTACTGTGGTTAAGCTTACTAACATATCTCCTCATGTAGTTACAATTCCTTGTGTGATTGAGCACCAGAAAAAAAAACATATGTATCATTTTAATGTATTTTAATATATTAATGTTTTTAATGTTTTTTAATGTATTACAATTTTTTTAACTTTTTTGCAATCTTAGCTTAAGTTTTATTTAAAAAAATATATAGGTACAAAAAAGAAAATTTACTTTTCTTTATTATATCATTTTCAATTTTGGAAATTAAAAAATAAGTTGTATTAGATTATCTCAATTGCATACAAACTGGAAAAATGGCAAAGATGTAAGATAATGTGAGACCAAAGCAGAAAGGGGTGATATAATTCTTTTAACCCAATAATTTCTGCATTAAGATTTATTTTAAAACACTGTAAATTTTACATTAAGATAAATCCATTGACAATAATGTCTATCAAATAGGTATATTTTACTCTTTTATAATAAAATTCTTTATGGAGCTACAGACCCCCATAGAAACATGAACTAATTATTCTTAACTCCACCTTTGCTTTCTTCTTCACCTGTTTCTTTTTTTTTTCATAATTTTTTAAAACGTTTATTTATTTTTGAGAGAGAGAGAGACAGAGTCCGAGCAGGGGAGGGGCAGAGAGAGAAGGAGACATAGAATCCAAACCAGGCCCCAGGCTCTGAGCTGTCAGCACAAGAGCCCAAGGCGGGGGGAACCACGAGATCATGACCCGAACTGAAGCCTGAGCCACGAAGGTGCCCCTTCTTCGCCTGTGTTGCTAAAGAAATAGAAACAAACATCAGGTCTTAATCCAGTCTCATCACACTTTAAGTACCTTTGTCCTGTTATTTTTTTGTCCCATCCATTTTACAAAAACATTTCAGTCATCCACATAATAAAGTGTGTGGTTAAGACTGTGAAGACAGGAATCAAAAACATACACTAGAAAATATTTATTTTATGGGGCGCCTGGGAGGCTCAGTCAGTTAAGCATCCGACTTCAGTTCAGGTCATGATCTCACAGTTTGTGAGTTCAAGCCCTGCATTGGGCTCTGTGCTGACAGCTCAGAGCCTGGAACCTGCCTTGGATTCTGTCTCCCTCTCTCTCTGTCCCTCCCCCACTCACACTCTGTCTCTCTCTTAAAAATAAATGAAGATTTTAACAATTTAAAAAAAAGTAAATACTTATTTTATACAAAAAGAGAATAATTGAAGATAAAAGAACAAAAAAGATATAAGACATATTAAAGATAGCAAAACTACTGTCAGAAATACTACGTTATTGGTAATTATGCTACGTGAAAGAAGCCAGCTACAAAAGATCACATCGCATTCCATTTATATTAAATGTCCAGAATAGGCAAATCTGCAGAGGAAGAAAATAGACTGGTGGCTGCTTAGGGTTGGGGAGAGAGATGAAGAGTGACTGCTAATGGGTAGAGTTTCTTTTAGATATGATGTAATGTTCTTTTTTTAAATGTTTTATTTATTCTTGAGAGAGAAAGCAGGGGCAGGGGAGGGGCAGAGAGAAAGGGAGACACGGATTCTGAAGCAGGCTCCATCCTCTGAGCTGTCATCACAGAGCCCGACGCGGGCTTGAACCCATGAACTGTGAGATCATGACCTGAGCCAAAGTCAGTCACTTAACTGACTGAGCCACCCAGGTGACCCAAGGTGATGAACTGTTCTTAATTTAGGTTGCAATGATGGTTGCTCAAATCTGTGAATATGCTAAAATCTACTGAATTGCATAAACTTGTGAATTTTATGATATATGAATTATATGTCAATAAAGCTACTGAAATATAAAAGGGTAATATCTTTTTAATATATTAACTGCTATTCCTGTTAAACTTTGGTTGGTCACCATTAGGTCAATTCATTAATTAATTGATTAAGGGAAGAACAGATACCATATACAATTAAGAATTCAACTGATCAGGGATATTTGCTTATAATTTTATTTTCTTGTAGTGTCCTTATCTGACATTCATATCAGGGTAATACTTGCCTTTTAAAACAGGTTTAGGAGTGCTTCCTTCTTTTTTTTTTTTTTTTTTTTTTGAAGAGTTTGAGAAAGATTCTTCTTTCAACCCTCAGTAAAATTCACCATGAAAGCCTCTAGTCCTGGGCTTTCCTTTGGTGGGAGGTTTTTGATTACTAGTTCATTCTCTTTATTCATTGGTTTATTCAATGTTCTATTTCTTTATGATGCAGTCTTGGTAGGTTATGTGTTTCTAGAAATTTATCCATTTCTAAGTTATCCAATCTGTTGGCAGTAATTGTTCATTGTAGTCCATTATGACCCTGGTATGTGGCTTTCTGTAGGCATGGGTGAAATGATTTTTTAGCAAAGGTCTGAAGGGCTGAACCACTGATCTTGATAGCCATGGTAAATTTAGCAGCAGTGAAAGCTAAAGGGAATCCCTGAAGTGCAGGGTGGTGAGGTGAGCTTGAGAGAATGAGAGAATGATCTTACAATGAACAAGGAAAGCGAATGGACCACAATTTACATCAATCTTGGTCTCTCAGCAGAGGGTGGTACAATGGCAGAAAAGGGCAAACAGATCAAGCACTATGAGAAACTTTAATAGAAGCCAGAGAAAACTCAGGTACAACACACAAATGAAACAATTTCCCCTAAGCCATGATATTACATAAACCACCTTTAAACCAGATGTCACACTGAAGTGGAAAAAAAAATCCCAAAAGGAGAAACCCTACAAAACACAGATTATTGAACACAAAAGAAGTTGACATTTAACCTGGGAATAACCAACAACCTTATATCGACAATGACAGTACCTTTAATAGTCAAGCTTATTTTATATCTGCAGCAGCAGTAGTACCTTCAATGGTATGTTGAGATAAAATATAAAAGGAAGTTGCTTGTTTGCAAAATTACATTTTTAGTACTGTATATTTTCATCCCGTGTACAAACTTCAAGATGCTGACTCTCAGTTTAATGAAGAACAGGCAAACTTGGGACACATCATTGAATATTATTGGGGAGGTCGCTTAAAATAATACAAAATCTTTTGCTTTTAAGTAGAACAGCAAATATTTATCAAGGAACACATTCTAAAAATTCATTCTGGATCCTTGCCTAGCCATTTTCCCAATCATATATCTTATTGGCACTGACAGGACTAAAATTTTCAAGAATTTTTCTCCTGTGACAAAACATTTAAATTCAAATTTCAGATTAAACTATGGCACATATTTGCCCATTAAAAACAATCTCAAGTGCAAAATAGTTGGTAAGGTTAAAATTTTGAAGAATAGCACAATACTAGTTAAGACTCAGAGCCTCTTAGGTCACATGACTACAACCCTCTTCTTTAATGTAAACAACTTTAGCTTCCCAGGTGGTCTTATTTTTTCATCATATTTTATAAAATTAAGTTTATTTTGGAAAAATAGTCATAAATGTAAATCTGTAGTTTCTGTAAGCTTCTACTCAGAGTAAATACATAAAGGATAAAGCTAAGAGTGCAATGAAAATATTTCTAGTCTTTGTATGTGTAGGGAGTTTTGTATCAGTAATGAGGTACATAAAGTCAATGTAAGGTAACACCTGAGACATGATTTAGGTAATATTTATAATAATAACAATCACTTAGAACTTAAAACACACTAGGTACTATTTTAAGTGATTTATGTATGTTAACTCCTCACAAAGAATCTATGAGTGGGTACTGCAATTATCCCCACTTTTTTAGATGAGGTAATTGTGGCACAGGTTGATTATGTCAGTAGGGGAGCCATGCTCTGTCCCGGACATCTGGCCCCAGATTCAATGAACTCACTCATAGTGCATTGTTACTCCCCCTGCTCTTCAGGTTTGCAAAATGATGTTTGTTGGCTTGTTCTTTAATGTAAGAAATTCTAGGTAATTTCATGTAAATTATCTTACATTAAATATCCATTTTGCTTTATTTAATCTGAGTTGCCTACCAGTTGAAAATCATAGGTTTTGATGAAAATTATTACTTTAATTCTGGTGATTCTATGTAAGCAGTATACGTACATGGCTTTTAAAAAATGCCCCCAATATTAAGTTCTAGGAAATAACATTCACTCTTGTTTGAACGTGCTTCAAAATGACTTTTTAAATAACCTTGAAAAAAGCTGTACTCTAGGCATTCATTGAGTATTATCAGTCACATGATTGGTTACAGCAATTTCATGGCATAAATCCTTGACTAGAGTGATTAAAGGTAGTGAATATAGGTTAAAGCCTAACACTGAATAAAACAGAAGCAGATGAATTCCTATATCTTATTCCTATATAATAAAACTCTTCTTGTATATGAAAAGCATTATTACATTACGAGGAATATTCAGTCACATTTAAATTGCCAAGAAAAAGTGCTCTTCTGAATATCTTAGAGATTAAATTATTCAATAGACTACAGAGTATATTTGTGTCCATCATAACATTGAAAATCAATATGTGTTACTCACAAAATATACACATGATAAAACATATTTAGCCATAACAAATGTTATGAGCCCTGAGTTCCCTTAAATCCATTAAACATATAAACCATCAAATGCCAAAGATGAAGCAATTGGATATTATCTATTTAAAACAATATAAGAGAAAAGCACATGTCATCCTTAGTAAAATGTCTGCAACAAAGAAAATGCAAATGAATTGATTTTAAACAAATGGGTTTTAATGAATATATAAGTCCAGATAATTTCCTATAGAGATATACATAATATTTGATTCTGATCTTCTCATCTATTTAACCATTATAATTTAGAGAATATAAGTTGTCCAAAAAAGAAAAAGAAAGAATTCTTTCATTTAGCAAGTATATAGTGGGTGCACATGGTGTAAGACTGGTAGTCTGGATGAGTTAAACATTCAAGCAGTAAAAAAAACAAACAAAAAAACAAAAAAAAAACAGACCTCATGGACTTTGAATTTTAGAGAATAGAGCAGATGTATGTCTTTGAGTGTAATACTGTTTTCTTTTAAATTTTTTTTTAACATTTGTTCATTTTTGAGAGAGAGAGACAGAGCTCGTACAGGGGAGGGGCAAAGAGAGAGGGAGACACAGAATCTGAAGCAGACTTCAGACTGTCAGCACAGATCCTATATGGGGCTCAAACCCATGAACTGTGAGATCATGACCTGAGCCAAAGTGGAACACTCAACCAACTGAGCCACCCAGGCACCCCTGAATGTAACACTGTTTTAATGGAACTTTACAAACTGTTCAATGGGACAAAAAGGAAGAGTCCTTAAAACAGACTACCCAGGGCAGTGATTCTTTAACATGTGTCTCAAAATTAGTTTGAGTCATTCAAATACAAAATATGTTTCGAAAATTAGTCCATAAATACATTCCTGATAGTCAAATTATCACCCAAAGTACTCTAAATTGTCATATGTGTTTTTATTTGTAAAGTTGTATCCTGTTTCTAATTCTTTATCAGTCATTACCTTACTATGACCACTTAGTAATTCTTCAATGCCTTTCCTTGGGGAGATTGAAAAGGAGATTGAAAAGGAGTCACTTATTTCACTCACAAAGTCTTGTATCTGAAGTTTATTTAGGACAGCACAGTCCAAAAGTCTACCTAGCACTTTGGAAAATGCTTTCAGGTAACTAGTGGCCATTCATATATCTCTGACTAATACATCACCACATATATTGTTGTAGTCTTCCTCACTTGTTTATTTATAATGTTTTTTCCTTCTGATGGTGAGCAGCTTGGTTCCCATTATCTATAATTTATTTACTTAGATGTTCAACCCTAGTATACAAGTAAAGTAGTTTCAGACTTGCTAAACTTTACCTCTGTGAGAAACAAATTTACCCCAAAATATGGCATTTATGTTTAGATTTTTTTTTTTTTTTTTGGCATTTACCTTACTATAACTTGTCAAACCCTGTTTTTCAAAGTTATTTAGGTCAGCTCCGATAGTCCCTTCTTCATTTTGTAAGATTAGGTCATAAATATGTAATGAAGTTGGATTTATTTCTGATAGTCTGCATTCTGTGATTGCACCCTCTAATACCCTGGTTGATTTTGTTTTTAATTTGCACACAGTAAAGTTTACTATGTACTATACGTTTCTATCAACTTGACAAATGTATAGATTGATGCATCTCCCATCTCAGTACCATATGGAACAATTACATCAACCTAAAGGATCTCTGGACTGCCCCATTAAAAATAACCCATCCGGGGCGCCTGGGTGGCTCAGTCGGTTGAGCGTCCGACTTCGGCTCAGGTCATGATCTCACGGTCCGTGGGTTCGAGCCCCGCGTCGGGCTCTGTGCTGACCGCTCAGAGCCTGGATCCTGTTTCGATTCTGTGTCTCCCTCTCTCTCTGCCCCTCCCCTGTTCATGCTCTGTCTCTCTCTGTCTCAAAAACAAATAAAAAACATTAAAAAAAAATTTTAAAAATAACCCATCCATAAACTTCCTGGCTACCACTTATCTGCTTTCCTTATACTTCTGCCTTTTCCTGAATGTCCTATAAATGAAACCACGCAATATATGTCGTTTGTGTTGATTCTTTTACACAGCAAAGTCATCAGTAATTTGGTCCTTTTAATTCCTGAGCAGTATACCATTGTATGGGTATACTAAATTTGTTTACCCAGGCATATATCGAAAGGCATGTTGGTTATTTCTAGTTTTTTGGCGGATATGAATATAGGTATAAATATGCAGTAGAGACATTTGTGTTTGAGTTTTTGTGTAAATGTAAGTATTCAATTTACTTGAGTAAATACCTGAGTGCTGGTTCGTATGATAAGTGTATGTTTAATTTATAATAAATTGCCAAATTATTTTCCAAATGGGCTTTACCATTTTGCATTCCCACTATTCCCACTAATGACAGTTTTGGTTGCTCTGTCTCCTCACAAACATTCAGCATTGTTGTTTAGTTGTTATTTGTTTATTTCATCCTATCCACACTGATAGTGTATGGTGGTTACCATGGAGTATTAGGACAATTTTTTTTAACTTTTAATTTTAATATTGTTTAAAGCTTTCATGAAAATTTAAAAATAATACAAAAAACTCCAGTAATTTGTTCAGTCACAAAATTGTTTATATTTTGCTATATTTGCATTCATAATTCCTCTGATGTTTATTTATATATATTACATGTACTTCTATTATATATAATCTATATCATCATTTTTGTGAGCCATTTGAGGGAAAGTTGGAAATATTATGACTATCTACCCTTAAGAATAGCAGTGTGCCAGCAAAGGAAACAACCAACAAAACTAAAAGGCAACCAACGGAATGGGAAAAGATATTTGCAAATGACACATCGGACAAAGGGCTAGTATCCAAAATCTATAAAGAGCTCATCAAACTCCACACCCGAAAAACAAATAACCCAGTGAAGAAATGGGCAGAAAACATGAATAGACACTTCTCTAAAGAAGACATCCGGATGGCCAACAGGCACATGAAAAGATGTTCAACGTCGCTCCTTATCAGGGAAATACAAATCAAAACCACACTCAGATACCACCTCACGCCAGTCAGAGTGGCCAAAATGAAGAAATCAGGAGACTATAGATGCTGGAGAGGATGTGGAGAAACAGGAACCCTCTTGCACTGTTGGTGGGAATGCAAATTGGTGCAGCCGCTCTGGAAAGCAGTGTGGAAGTTCCTCAGAAAATTAAAAATAGACCTACCCTATGACCCAGCGGTAGCACTGCTAGGAATTTATCCAAGGGATACAGGAGTACTGATGCATAGGGGCACCTGTACCCCAATGTTTATAGCGGCACTCTCAACAATAGCCAAATTATGGAAAGAGCCTAAATGTCCATCAACTGATGAATGGATAAAGAAATTGTGGTTTATATACACAATGGAATATTACGTGGCAATGAGAAAAAATGAAATATGGCCTTTTGTAGCAACATGGATGGAACTGGAGACTGTGATGCTAAGTGAAATAAGCCATACAGAGAAAGACAGATACCATATGGTTTCACTCTTATGTGGATCCTGAGAAACATAACAGAAACCCATGGGGGAGGGGAAGGAAAAAAAAAAAAAAAAAGAGGTTAGAGTGGGAGAGAGCCAAAGCATAAGAGACTGTTAAAAACTGAGAACAAACTGAGGGTTGATGGGGGGTGGGAGGGAGGGCAGGGTGGGTGATGGGTATTGAGGAGGGCACATTTTGGGATGAGCACTGGGTGTTGTATGGAAACCAATTTGACAGTAAATTTCATATATTAAAAAATAAAAAAAATTAAAAATAAAAAAAAAAAAAAGAATAGCAGTGTGCCTTTTCTAATAACAATGTTATTCCTTATATTGTCACAGTACAATTATCAAAATCAATGCTATTATTTAACACACAGTACACATTTGAATTTTGTCAATAACTCCACTAACATCTTTCACAGATAGTTTTTTTCATTTGCTGTTTTTGGTCTGCATCAAATCCAAGCTCACATCCCAAAGTTAGTTGTGATTATCTTTAGTCTGGAACAACTACTTATCTTTTTTTGGTCTTTTTGGAACTTGACATTTTTTTTTATATTACAGTCCAGTAATTTTGTAAAAGACCCATCATTTTTGGCTTATTTGATGTCATCTTATGATGTAAATTCAGGCTTTATGTACTTTTGGAAGAATCACTACAGAAGTTATATGGTGTCCTCAGTGCATGATTTCAGGGGACATTGTTAAGTTCCTTTGTTCAATATTGGTGATATTTCAATAAAAACTTATAATTTGTCCCTCATCTTAAGTCTATGTACACATACTATCTCTTATGAATTCTCCACCAATTATTTCTAATAACTATTGATGATTTTCCAACCCTTATCATTACTTTCATACTTGTTACATGATATTCTGCTATAATAAAGAGTTTTCATTTTGTACCTCCTATTTGTCTATTTTTCCACTACGCATTTATGTAAGAACTGAAGCATCACTTATTATAGTGTTAAATGATTTTCAATCTATCAACTCTATTGTTTATTTTAATGCTCAAATTTTCTTACATTTGGCCAAAGGGAGCCCATTGAAAAAGCTGGCTCCTTTTGATAATTCTCATTTTTCTTTGAGTTCTGCTTTTTTATTAATGCAAAAAGATATTTATGGTTTATATTATGTTTTCCTTTGGAATGTGTCTTTTCTCTAAAACGTCACAGACACTTTAAATAGAGATTGATATTTAGAAATAAAAATCTGGTTTTATCTATATTATAGGTATATAGATATAAACACACATACATATATATAACATATATATGTATACACACAGATATACATGCAGATACATAAACATAAACACACACATCAGGTTCAAGGCGATACATGCAACTTCACCCAATCATCCAATACCCCTGGGCACATTCCAGTATAGCATAACATAATAACGCATGCGTGTAAATTGTCACATTTATGTTTCTATGTCTACTTATTAAGAACCATAAATTCATATGCATACCTCCAATTTATAGCTAATACCATTGGAGTGTCTTTTAGTTCTCTTTCTTTCCATATTTGTAAATTCCTCCATTACCAGTGAGATATCTAACTCCTATTATCCTCAGTATATTCACTGATTTACTCAAGTCTATATTAAACACACACACACACACACACACACACACACACACACATACATATACAGAATTGCCAACCAAAACCAAAGCTGCTAAGCAAAACTAATGAAAAATCTATTTGGTATTGTATTTTACTAAAATTTACATTAAGAATATGGGTTGCATAGGTGGCTCAGTCGGTTAAGGGTCCAACTCGTGACTTCGGCTCAGGTCATGATCTCATGGTTCATGGGTTTGAGTCCCACAGTGGGCTCTGCATAGACAATGCAGAGCCTGCTTGGGATTATCTCTCTCTCTCCCTCTCTCCCTGGCCCTCCACTACTCATCCTCTCTCTCTGTGTCTCTCAAAATAAAAAAATAAAAATGTACATAATAAATCTTAAGTGTGCTGTAGATATTTTTTTAATGAATGCATACTTTTTAGTCCATACAAACTCCTTTAAGATTTAGAACATTTTTATTACCTTAGAAAATGTTCTGCATTCCCCTTCCCAATGAACTCTGTCTCTGGAAACCACTTTTATTATTTTTTTTTCCTATTTGAGAAATAACATAAGTGGAATCTTAGAATACATTCTCCTTTCTGCTCATCTTCTTTGTTAAGCATACCGTCTAAAATATTCTTGTTTATTAGTAGCTTGATCCTTCCTATTGCTATGTAATAGCCTACTGTATGTACCTATCGCTAGTTCGTTTATAAATTTTTATGTTGACAGACATTTGGCATGTTTCTAGGTTTGAAAAATTATGCGTAAGATTGCTACAAACATTCCTATAAATGGTTTTTATAGACAAATATTTTGATTTCATTTGTTTATATACCTAGGATTCAATTGGTGTTCCTATGTTAGGTGTACGTTTAACTTTAAAAGTAACTTCCTGTTTCCCCAAATGTTTTACATTTTATTTTCTATCAATAATTTTAAATCTGTATCATCAATGTATAAGAGTTCTATTTACTCCACAATTTCCAAAACAATTCTTTCTTATTTTAGGCACTTTAGAGGAGTATCCACTTCTAGTTCTATTTTGCATTTCCTCGATGATAAATGATGATAAGAATTTTTTATTTGCATATCTTCCTTTATGAATGTTGGTTCTAGTCATTTGCAAACTATTTTCAATGCTTTGTTTTGTTCATATTATTGAATTATTGATGCTCTATGTATATGCTGCTTTTTAGTCCTTTTTCAGATAGATATGTGCATATATTTTCTCTCATGCTCCTCTTGTTATTTTCTAATGGTATCTTTGCTAAGTAAAAATTTTATATTTAATGAGACTAAATTATATTTTGTTTCTTTCATGGGTATTGTTCTCTTTTGCCTTTTCTAATAAATAAAAGCTTCCTCCTAGGTCAAAAAGAACATCTCCCATGTTTTCTCCTCAAAGCTTTATAGTTTTAGTTTTTACATAAAGATTAATGATTGTCTAAAATCAATGTAGTGTGTATGGTATGAGGTAGAAGTCAATTCCATTCTTTCCCACATAAATATCCATTTATTCCATTACCACAAGTTGAAAGGACATTCATTTTCCTATTGAATTGCTTTGGATCTTTTGTTGAAAATAAATTGTATAGATGTGGTTCTATTTCTGTAATATCATTTCACTTTCATTAATCAATTTTTCTTCCTTTCTCCATTCCTTCCTCCCTCTCTCACCCCTCCTTCCTTCCTCTCTTATTCCCTCCCTTCTTTCTTTCCTTCCTTGACTCAATTCTAATAAAACTAATGCCTAATTTATCTATTCTAATATCTCTTGGTATTAATTCATGAACTCAGATATTATAACTTCTCCAGACTTGTTCTTTCACTCAGTAGATTATTTTTGCCATTATAAGTACATATATTCTCATATTTTAAATCAAGTTGCCAATTTAAAAAAGAAACCTTCTTACATTACAAGAGGCATGACTTTTAATTCATAGATCATTTTAATCATATTCATTCTTCTAATGTGTAATCAGGTTACATTGTTTCCATCTCTATAAAACTTTAATTTCTCTCAGCCATGTTTTACAGTTTTCTGCATAGACATTTTTAAATTTTAATTTAACCCTAAGTTTTTTTGTGTTTTTGTAACTTTTGTAAAAAACATTTTCTAATTTTCTAAGTTTCTAATTTTCTAAGTTTCATTTTCTAATCTCAACGTAAGCCTGATGCTTATGCTTTTAGGGTCTTCTCTTAGAAGAGAGTGTGTATTTTGCTTGTAAATGAAATGTAAATAATTTGTGTTCGCATGGCAGATTACAGCAGAGAAAAATAACTATGACCCCTCTTCTTCAATCTGGATGAGTTCTGTGAACATTTGCCTAGTGAAACCCTGCAGAAGTGTTACTTCCTCAATTTCTGTGACACAGATCTTGAAAGACTTGAAGTTTCTAGTTCCTTCCTCTCAAAATACTCACTTTAAGAGGAGATTTCTTAATATCAGCAGTAATGACATTTTCATCAAATACTTTTTTGTGTAAGGCTATTTTGTTAATTTTAAGGTGTTCGTACAGTATCCCTTGACTCTACCTGTATTTGTTTTCCAGGGATTCATTACAAACTGGGTAGCTTAAACAGTGGAAATTTATTCTGGAAGTAAGAAGTCCAAGATCAAGGTGTTGACAGGGTTGGTTCCTTCTAAGGATGTTGAAAGAGAATCTGTTTCATGCCTCTCTCCTTGCTTCTGGTGGTTAGCTGGCAATCTTTGACATACCATGGATTGTAGAATAATCACCCTGATCTCTGCCTTCGTCTTCACATGGTGATCTCCTTCAGTGTGTGTGTGTCTCAATTTTCCCTTTTGATAAAGACACCAGTCATATTGGATTAGAGGCTCATCCTATGTCTATATGATTTCATCTTAACTGCTTATATCTGAAATGTTCCTATAGCCAAGTAAGATTGCATTATAAGATACTGGAGATGAGAACTTTAACATATAAATTATGGAAGGGCACAATTCAACTCCTAACATAACCACTGGATGCCTCTGTCACTTCTCCAAAATAGTTCTAGGCTTTGCCAAATGTCCGCTGGAGGGGTAAAATCATATTTATTTGAGAACTGCTGCTCCAAAAATCTGACTTAAAAAATCTGATTACACTTGTATTTGCCATGTTATAAGGAATCCCAAGGTAGGCATAGAGAGAGACACATGGACAAGAATAGTCAGTCAGCTCCAGTTGACCAAAATAAATACTCAATGATCAGTTTGAGATATTATCTGACATAGTCCAACCACTGGTCACTGTAACTCACAACCTCTATATGAAAAATATATTATTTTCAGTCATAAATGTCTTCTCCCATTGGAATTGGCTTAAAATCTAGGCTAACATTATTTAAATTAAGTTCAGATGTAGAAGAGGCTACTTGATTATAGCTCCTTTGTTTCAGCATTTGAATATAGCTTTCCTTGATTCAGAGACCTACAAATTAAAAAGACAAATGTTTTGCTCACCCATATTGTCAACATACAAAGCTGAGGCAGAGACAAGAATACTGCAGTGGACATACATTCAAAAGGAGGAGGAAAGGGAGGAAGAAACATAGTAAAGACTAGTCCATAGTACTTCTGTAATCTCTACTCTGTCAGCCATAATTAATGGCTCCTGTTTGCAGCTGAGTAACTTTCTCAGCTTGTTTCCTGCCAGACCTAAATATTTCTTTGAAGTATTTCCTCTGTACCTTGGGGTGAAACTTAGGCTATGTCCTTAAGGCTTTTAGAAGTACTTTGTCTAGCTGAGGGGATCTCCGTGCCTTTGCCTTAACTTATACTATTGTCTTAACACAGGGTTTTAAATCCATGCACCTTTGATCTTGCCCATGAACTTCCTGGGAAGCTCAATTTTACTGGTAATATCCTGGATTTGATCATTGCCCTGAGTCCATTTTGAAAATCTGTTGCCAGCTGGAGAGTCTGGAAATAACAATCATATTTATTTTCCAACACAGCAGTCCTGAGTTAAAAATATGTTTTCTAAAATCTGGTTGAAAACAGTCACATCGTTAACTCATCTACTTCCTTTCCCATTTTATCACAGGCGATTAAATGAAGCTATTTGATAATTTCAACATTTTACTCTTAAATCTTCTTTGCCAACTCTATGAGGTCTTTGGGTGTATTTTCTGTCTTCCACATTAGCACAGGCAAGACTCTTGCCAGTATTTGCCCATTACCTACCATGATCCTAATGTCTCCAGCTCCCAACAATAATGTGCTCACTGTTTTAGATGTCATTAAAATTGCCTCACTGTTCTTGCATCCTCTTCCTCAAATCATCCCAGTGTTACATATACTAGGTTTCTGCTATGAGAACAACTAATTCACTAGATACTAATTTCTGTTTCAATTATCTTTATCTATGTTACAAACAACTGATGTATATAGAGACTCACAGCAACAACCTATCATTTCTCTTGAATTTGTGTCTGATGGGTGATACTGCTGTTCTACATGTTAGCTAAGGTCACTGATGAATTGACCTTTTATTATGATAATCACTTTCTACTTCTGGACTCAAATTTATTTTTCTGATATAAATAGAGCTTCAGCACATTTTTATGCTTTTAAAAATATTAAATGTTTACCGTTTTTAAATTTTTGTTAATGTTTATTTAGTTTTTGAGACAGAGAAAGACAGAGTGCAAGCAGGGGAGGGGCAGAGAGAGGGAGACACAGAATCCGAAGCAGGCTCCAGGCTCTGAGATGTCAGCACAGAGCCTGATGCTGGGGTCCAACTCACAAGCTGTGAGATCAAGGCCTGAGCAGAAGTTAGAGGCTTAACTGACTGAGCCACCCAGGTGCCCCAATATTTACCATTTTTTAACTTATCTAGGTCTTCATACACATTTCTTGAGACTAAATAAAATTGAGTCTTGGTTTTTATATAACTGGGCAATGTGAAATTCAGCTGAATGTTTTTTTAATAATTTTTTAAATATATTTGTTAATTTATTTATTTTGAGAGAGACACAGAAAGCACGAGTGGAGGAGGGACAAAGAGGGAGACATAGAATCTGAAACAGGCCCCAGGCCCTGAGCTGTCAGCACAGAGCCCGATGCTGGGCTCAAACCCACAAACTGCAAGATCATGACCTGAGCCGAAGTCAGATGCCTAACCAACTGAGCCCCCCCAAGCCTCCCTCAGCTGAATGTTTTTAATTCATTAACATTCAATTTAATTATGCTATGGTTGAATTTATGTCCACCATTTGGCTTTTATTTTCAATTGTCCTTTGCTTTTTGTTTGTTTGGCTTTGGTCTGTTTTGGTTTATTTTTGTCTGTATATTTTTCTGTTTTCTTTTTGCTAAATATCTTTGTTAGTCTATTGGCTATAACCATAGCTATACATCCTTACATTAATTTTTAAATTGTTTCTCTTTGGATTGGCATTTTTATATTCCACTTACAATTGGTTTGTACTATTTCACATAAAATGTATGAATATTACAGTAATTTAGTTCTATTTGCCCCATTTGCTATACTACTGTTATCACTGACATTATACTCACTTATGCAATAAATCACACTATTCAGTGTTATAAAATTTGCTTTAAACATTTGTATATGTTGTGGTGCCTGGGTGGCTAGGTTGGTTCAGAGTTCAACTCTTTGATTTTGGCTCAGGTCATGATCTCGTGGTTAGTGAGATCAAGCAACGCATCAGGCTCTTTGCTAACGGTGCAAAGCCTGCTTAGGATTCTTTCTCTCCCTGTATCTCTCTCTCTGCCCCTCCTCACCTCTCTCTCTCTCTCTCTCTCTCAAAATAAATTTAAAAAATGGTAAAAAAAAAAATAAACAGTTGTAAATGTTTTAAAGAAATTAAGAGACTAAAAATATAAAAAAGAGAAGAAAAATTATATATTTTGTATATTTGCCTGTTTCTCATTCTCAAGGCCTTCATGTCTTATAAATCTGAGTTTCCATTTGGTGTTATTTCCTTTAGCCTGAAGAACTTCCTTCAAGATATCAAGTGAAGGTATTTTGAGAGTCAAGTCTCTGTAGTCATATTTAGTCATTCTTG
Organism: Panthera onca; assembly: GCF_046562875.1. NCBI lineage: Eukaryota > Metazoa > Chordata > Mammalia > Carnivora > Felidae > Panthera > Panthera onca. The sequence goes on from NC_138343.1 coordinate 58,482,955, forward strand.
ACACTGTGATAATATTTTGTCCTTATGTTGATATTTGTCCTTGGATTGTTTTCTTCCTATAAATAATGATGCTATTAATTATAGCAGGACGTTGACATAGCCAAACGAAAACTCCATATTCTACCTCACAGATTTGGAAGCAGCAGAAACTGCTAGCCCTTCATGTGTTCAGTGGTTGCTTTCACTGGGAACCTTGGTGCCACTCAAGCATTAACAAGGGATGTGTGCAGTTTATGTGAGATCTTGCTGCTCCTTCATATTCCATTCCCTCCATTAGCGGATCACTTCTGCTATTTTGGAAGTCTCAAAATATCTTCTTACTTTAAACATATGTAAGATTGAGGCTTTCTGCTATTGTTTCCAATGTCCATACAGTGAAGATTAAAGGTTTCCTCAGATAAAAAGCCATATAAACACAAATTTTGTCCAACCTGGTTTCTTTTGTTTTTGGGTTGACTCCACTCCAATTTCTACCTGCTTTTAGTCACTCATCAGTGCCTTCAAATAGTTGTTTTTATAATTCGTGCAGGGTTTACAATTGTCATCTGAGGAATGGCTTGTTTATATACTGGTACCATTACTAGAAGTCTCCAGGATTAATTTTTGCCTTTTTTGTGTGAGTCCTCCTAAGTCCACTTTATCTGAAAACTCTGGTAATTGTCAAAATAAAATATTCACTGCATGCAGTCTTTTCTAACTCCTTTGTTCTCGTTCATCTCTATGCTTCTTCTCCCGTAAACCAACCTCCCACTGCTATTGTCTTCCCAACCTTGTCACACCGTATACCTTTTACAATGAACAACCTTCCTATATTATTTATTGAACATACCTTCTACCTTCCTTCTCCATTAAAACCTTCCCCATTATACTGCTTTTAGCCCTCTAAGGGCAGGAATTTTTCCTATACCACTTAAACTTCAGAGTCAAGAAGTGGGACTGAATTACCCTTATAACTCATTGGTGCACAAAAACATATAGTTTTCTCTGTATTTCCTCAATTCCTGGTTAATCCAACTCACTTCTTCTCTCTGCCTCCTTTTCAGCTATTGAGGACTGATGGGGAAATATCACACAGATTTGAATACTGATGCCAACATAAATTTGCTTCACATTCTCATTTAATCCATTTATCCCCCATCCTTCATTCAACACCACCATCAACAACTAGCGATTTCTTATGAAACTTTTCTTATGAAGGTCTTCAAGGCCTTTCTAATAATTATTTTTCTGGACCATATTTACACCCGGCTGTCCAAAAAATACTTGACACTTTCTTCCCATTCCTTCCTAATAGAAACCCTCTCTTCTATTGTTTCACATTGTTTATTCCCTTCTCTATCCATTCTTTATATTTTAGTCTTCCTTAGTGCCTATCCCAAGAATTCTTTCCTTGTCATTCTATCCATTTCTTCCAGATGTCTTAGTAAACTATAGGCTTTTTACTCTCTACTGTGCTTTAGACACACATATTAGGATTATTTAAGGGAGACTTCTACTTTAATAATTTATTGTCTGACAAACTCAGTATGTTTGAAGCTCTGCTGATTTCTCTCTTCATTAAACAGGCTTCTTCTATCTCTGTGGCCCCAGAGCAATAATTCATTTATCTACCCTGGGATGCTGAGCATATTTTTTTTTCTCACTTCACACATCTGAACATCATAAAAGCCTATCCTGTTTGGTTTCTCACCTAAATTATCTTCTGAAATTGTCTAGTTACCTAAAGTTTTGTTTCCATGTCTATACTTTAGATAATAGCTTGATTATTACAAGCACCTAAATTTTTCCCTTCTTCTGGTATATAACGCTTCTATAAAAGAAAAACAAAAAGTGAAACTCCACTTTATAATCCTTCAAAATACGTATTTGATTACGTTTTTCCCAGATTAATTACTTGTCATTGGCCCTCGTATTCCTTAGATGGCATTAGTGATTTTGATGGTGCTTAATACTCTACCCTCATTGCTCTCAGGATAAATTTTGGCTGCACTGAATATCTTTGAGCCCTTCAAATTCCCATGCTTCCTTTTCCTTCAGCTTATTTTATTTTTTATTTTATTTTATTTTATTTTATTTTATTTTATTTTATGTTATGTTATGTTATTTTATTTTATTTTATTTTATTTTATTTTATTTTATTTTAAATTTATTCCTGGAATATTCATAGTACTTAGCTATCACAGTAGTTTAGAAATTAGCAACATGTAGTTCTTTCAACTTGAAGGAAAAAGTCCATTCTCCACATGCTGGGAAAGAGGTCATTGAAACATGTGGATAGATTTGATCAACCTAAAAGCATTTGAAAAGTGAAAAGGTAAAAGGTAAAGGAGTTGAGTACAACATGCTGGATAATACCAGAAATTAAAGGTGAGTCATACCCTAGGAAACAAGGAAGTTAAGAATTAAAAAAAAATAGTGGTGTCATCATTTTCCAATTTTACAGAGTTGCTCCTCTGAAAATTTCAACTTAATTATAATTTTCCCTAATTGTTAGATTGTCAAGGGTACATTATTTCCCTTTGGTAATGTAAATCAAAACTGACTGGTATAAAATGTATGTTATAGCTAAGCATTTCTCTGACTCTGCCAGACCTGTCATTCTATCATTGCACATACTGGGTTACCCAGATGGGTTTGGAGTATGGGAGTATCTCTACAACATCTTGTTGATTAAACTCCATAGCATGTTCCATATAATATGCTCATTCTTACAGTCAGTGACAGCAGTTTTTTCACTTGATATGTTATTTTTATAGAAATATCATCAAATATAATTATCCATACAAATGTAGTCTACAGGTTATAAAGAAATAAGGTAGGGGATGTCAAACTGATAAATAAGAAATATAATTAATTAGAAATTAATAGGAAATACACTTGAAATCATACAATTAAATAAATATGTGACCAAGATATTAAATACTGATGAATTCTAAAAATAGAGAAAGAAATTAATGTACAAATAGTACAAAGAAATATAATTATCCTCTACTCAGGTTCCCTATATTCTTGCTGTCTAAATGACCTCAGCATCTAATTATTTCTATCAGACTAAAGGTAATGATATAATCACCAAGAAGTTGAACATAATACTTGTTTTCAAACCAACGTGTGCTCTGGTTTAAATTGCTATGAGAACAAATAGGAGACTAAATCATCAACATCAACTATTAAATGAATATTTTTTATTGTATTCTTATTATGAACTCAGTACCTTACAATTTGTCTGATTTGACCTCTGCAAAATAATTCCCATATTACTTTCATTAAAAGACTTAAATCAAGTTAACTTTTTGTTAATATACTCAACCAATCTGTAGTTGAGTTGAAGACATTTTTCGGCCAAAATATTCTGGTCTCCAAGAATGTTTAGTATAGCCGTGGACTGACTAGACTGGAGCATTTAATTACAGCATCCGTAGCTCCCCATTGTAGTTTCAACCAAGAATGACTGAGATATGGCCTGTGAAGGCTGAAAAACTAATTGCTCCATTATCTGTACTCTGGTCTTTTTCACTTCACAAGCACTTAAAAATATGTACTTAAATCTGCTTTCTAATTACAAGTTCCCATAACGGAGTGTCCTATCCGGAAAACAGCATTATTATTCTAGCTTTCAACACACTTAGGCATTTTTATTTTGCTGAGTTTTCTTTCTTCTTTGTTTACTTTCTTTTGCAAACATGTTTAATGGCTAATTACCATTTCTGCTCTTTTATCTTAGTTGCTACACATTTAGGGACATGTGTCATTAAAGCTTCAGCAGATAAGACATTTGCTCAAACAATATTTCTATTCTACTTGTACATACGCAGCCTTATTAAAATGACATTCTTATTAGTTTAAGCACTTATTTTCTTGAGAACCAAACAGTAATTTACATCAAAGCCCTGTCCTCTTTGTATTAGATATTGGAAACTTTTATATTTTAGAAGTAAAGGCTAACAACTTAATTTTTGCCACCAAAACATGACAAAAATACAGACTATTGCTTTAACAATGATATATGCAACATTATTTTCTCCCAGGATTCCTTCATTTAATGAAATTCAATATGCAAATGGTTCATTTTATGAATTATACAATCAACAGTTTTGTTAGTTGCAAGTATATATACACCTAACATTTTGGATTTATCAATCATACTTTTCTTTTTTATTAAAAAAATTTTTTAATGTTTTATTTTTGAGACACACAGAGCGTGAGTGGGGAAGGGGCAGAGAGAGAGGGAGACACAGAATTCGAAGCAGGCTCTAGGCGCTGAATTGTCAGCACAGGCACAGAGCCCAATGTGGGCTCGAACCCAGGATCGGTGAGATGGCCTGAGCTGAAGTCTGACGCTTAACTGACTGAGCCACCCAGGCACCCCATCAATCATACTTTCCTATAGAGAATTACATTAACTTAATACAGCTCAAAGTATCATTAATGTGTAATAGGCAATTTGAGAGTTGTGGTCTTTGTCAGCTACTTAGAAAACACTCCCAATTCTGAGATGGACTGCCTGTTTAAGTGCTTTATTGGTAAGAAGTGCACTGGCTGAGTCTGTCAGCAGCAATTTTCATTATAGTTAGCCAGCTTCAGCTTTTCTTTACTTGAATTATATTTCGAGGATATAACTTCTAGAATTTAGAATTGTTGATTGGGTAAGGGCTACATTATTAGTTTGCACTGATTATATTTTTTAAACAAAGAGTAATAACTAGAATTTATAAAACATGGCCTCATACACAATTGCAATTAATTCTGGAGGAAAGACAAGTAAGTATACGTACACAGAGCAAAAGATAACACTTTGAGGAATTATTTATTCCTACTTATTCCATACACGGAAACATAAAAACCAATACTTAGTACATTTTTCACAACAAGATAAATTATTATTACTGATTTCTTTTTGGCAGTGTTGGGCATAGAGGGTTTTAGTAGAGGGTGTGCCAGTAAGCAATGATAGGCTGTGACAACAGACTAGTTAATGAAGAGTGCTCATTGTGAATGACTGACTTGTATCTTCTTGCTTTAATTAAAATATAAAACTGCGGTATCCAAACATGTAGAATATGTATATAGTTCATATCTTGTTTTCTTATATGAAAATACCAGGTTTTCTTTAAACATTTTAAATGTTTATTCATTTTTGAGAGAGAGAAAGGGAGAGAAAGCATGAGCAGGGGAGGGACAGAGAGAGAGGGAGACAGAATCTGAAGCAGGCTCCAGGCTCTGAGCTGTCAGCACAGAGCCCCATGTGGATTTCAAACCCATGAACTGAGAGATCATGATGTGACTTGAAGTTGGCCGCTTAACCAACTGAGCCACCCAGGATCTCTAAGCATTAAGTTCCCTTGATGGAAATCATAATTACCTCTATTAGAGAAGGTGAAAACCCATTTGCATTTATTAAAATACTCTGTTCATTGCTGAAGAAAATTTTGGTTCACTGTAAACAGAAAACAAAATAATAATGCCCTTTATGTCTGAAGGAAATCCATTTTTGATGTTTACTTGCTAAGTTAACTTCCTAAGACTAGAACTTGGAAGGGAGCCTAGATTAAATCAAAACTAACCACCAGCTAACTCTAGTGGATGAACACCTCATGAAAAAAGAATTGTTGTATTAATGACTTTATTATCCATCTTTATGTTTTCTTTAAAAAAAGAGAGAGGATTGTACAGATTTCAAAATTGATACATAGCATTAATAATATGTGTGAAACCTGCACTCTTTAAGGAACATCTGTAATTATAATGCTAGAAAATAACATGAATAAAAACACTGTATTGTTCAGCTTTCCAGAAGTAATTATACAAAGATTTTTTCTAATTATTTCTATTGTCCCCATAAATAGACTATATAATCATAATCTACTTTTTGGATAAATTCCTTTTTCTGCTATATGTTTTAATAAGTTATAACTAGGAATGAAATATAACTTCTGCAAATGGCAAAATGTTTGAACCAGGGTATATTCTTAAACACTCAAAGGACATCGATCTTACAAATCCACATATTTGGTTAATAGAAACTGTACATATTTTTTAAATTTAAAAAAAAGGGTCTTATAATTTATAAATTCTTAATATGTATATTATTTTTCTGGCATCAATTTTTACAAAAATAAAAAATCATATTAATCTGAGATAGTAGAACAGAATTAAATCCTTCCTATAAAAGACAACATTTTGTACATTACTTTAACAAAATATATATTAGTACAAAAAAAGAACCAATAAATAACACTTGGGAGTATACCAACAGAAAGCTACAACACATAGTTTATAAAATAGCTTATTGTTTAAGCATTTTCTACAGCAAAGGTGAGTAAATGTTTTCTGAAGTGGTCAAACAATAAATAATTTAGGCGTGACAGGCAAAGAGTGCATACACTCTTGAAGTTACGGCTGAAGCCATCAACAGTAAAATGAATGAGTGTGAGATTTACAAAATAGGGAGGGGACTGGACTTTTCCCACCTGGGGGCATAGTTTCTTAAACCATCTACTCAATACAAGTAACCTCACTGACTTGATGAATCAACTAAATATTTTTTTCCAACTAAATCTTATAATTTCAATGCATTTTGCTAAAGTTTCATTATTTCTTAATAATATTTTATTTCTTTTTGAAACAGATTGCAAAATTGCTAACAAACTTAATCAGAGAATAAATAATTACAAATTTAAAAAGAAGAAATTTTAGGGGCTCCTGGATGGCCTCAGTCTAAGTGTCTGACTTTGGCTCAGGTCATTATCTCAAAGCTTGTGAGTTAGGGCCACATGTGGGGCTCTGTGCTAACAGCTCAAAGCCTGGAGCCTGCTTGAGATTGTCTCCCTCTCTCTCTGCCCCTCCCCGACTTGCTCTCTCTCTCTCTCTCTCTCTTTCCCTCTCTCTCAAAAATAAATGAACATTAAAATTTTTTTAAAGAAAAAAAGAAAAAACTATATGTATATTTCCTATAGAAATTATTCATAACTGTATTACACAGACATGTTTTTCAAAAAATATATTCATTCATGGGATTTAAAAATTCCAGTGAAATTTTGAAGGAAGTGTTTATGAGGATGAAAGCAGTAATTTTTAGTATAAATAATGCTAGTTGCTGAAACACACACACACACACACACACACACACACACACACACACTACTGACCTTAATGGCTTACCACAATAAAAACTTTTATGCTTTCTGTGCACTCAGTATAAGGGGGATATTTCTGACCCATGGACATCTTTCTACAGGGGATTTAGGGACCTATGCTTTTCTATCTTCTGATCCTTCTTTCTTCCAATTTTTTAGACATCTCACTTCCAACAAGAATGGAGAAGAATAAAGGGAACAAAAGACTTTTAGGACATTTTTATGGACCAGAGTACAAGATTAAAACTTCCATCCATTTTCTATTGGTTCTGACCATTCACACGGTCCCAAATATGTGAAAGATAATTAAGCTTATGCTAAAAGCAAAGGAAAAAGTGGGACAAGAAGCTAGGTTTTGTAAAACAAGGCAAACTTTCTGGCAGACAGATGTATACTAATGTAAAGTGAATTAAAAATCGTGAAAAATGTATTTTTGACAGTATAGTATATTTGTACTATTATAACTTATATTACATGTCATTATTATGAGAAAAATTATTATATTCATTATTGGGAACATTCATTTTATAATAGTTTAACTTCATTTTTGCTTATGTTTTATTTACGCCTTTGTGTTAAAATCCCTTGAACATTTTAATATGTTTTACAAATTTAAGGCACTGCTATTAACTGAAGAATTCTTTCCTTCATTATAATTAGTGAATTACAATACATGACAAGGTGAAATTATATATGAGTAACTAAAACGACTATTTATGTTTTAAATATTTTCTGTTTTCTTTAATTATAAATTATTTGAATCAGAAATTCTTTATTTGCAGTCACTTATTTTGTGACTTTTTAAATGTTTAGCATAGTTTTAAATTTACTGAACAGTCACAAAGATAGTTCAGAGGGTATTGTACACTCTGCAACCAGTTTCCACTATTATTAATAACTGACCTTAGTATGGTACATTTGTCACATTAGCCAACATGGTACATTATTATTAACCAAAGTCCAAATTATATTTGGATTTCTTAAACTAATGTCTTTTTCTTTTCCAGAATCCAATCCACAATACCACATTTAGTACTCATGCTTCTTTAGGCTCCTTTGGCTTTGAAAATTTTTCAGACTTTCCTTTTTTTTTTAATAGAAGTATAGTTGACATATGATATTATATTAGTTTCAGGTATGCAACATAGTGATTCAACATTTGTATACACTATGAGATGTTCACCTCCATAAGTGTAGTGACCATCTGTCACCCTATAGTTACTGTAATATTATATACCCTATGCTGTATACCACTTTTTAAAATTTTTTTTGAATGTTTCTTTAGTTTTGATAGAGAGAGAGAGAGACAGAGCATGAGTGGGGGAGGGGCAGAGAGAGAGGGAGACACAGAATCCGAAGCAGGCTCCAGGCTCCGAGCTGACAGCACAGAGCCCGACGCGGGGCTTGAACTCACAGACCGCGAGATCATGACCTGAGCCCAAGACGGACGCTCAACCTACTGAGCCACCCACGCGCCCCTGTATACCACTTCTTTATCCATTTACTTATGAAGGAGACTTCCTATGTTTCCATATCTTAGTTAATTTAAATAATGTTTCAATGAACACAGGAGTGTGTATATCTCTGCATTAGTGTTTTCATTTTCTTTGGATAAATACCCAGAAGTAGAATTGATGGACTGTATGGTAGTTTTATTTTTAACTTTTTGTGGAATTTCCATATTGTTTTCCAGAGAGGCTGTACCAATTTATAATCCCACCAACAGTGCACGAGGACTCACTTTTCTCCATATCCTTGCTGACTCCTGTTATTTCTTCTCTTCTTGACATGAGGCAATCTAACAGATGTGAGTGATACCTCATTGTGGTTTTGATTTGCATTTCCCTGATGATTAGTGATACTATCTTTTCATGTGTCTGTTGGTCATCTGTATGTCTTTTTTGGAAAAGTGTCTTTTCAGGTCTCCTGCCCCTTTTTTAACTGCATTTTTTTATTTTTTGGTGTTGATCTGTATGAGTTCTTTATATATTTTGGCTATTAACTGCTTGTCAGATATATCATTTGCAAATACATTCTCCCATTCAGTAGGCTGCCTTTTCATTTGATGAGTTCCTTAAGGAAAACTGACAAGTTACCTGCAAACAACTGGACTATTTTCTTACATGGTATACAAAAGTAAATGCAAAATCAATTCAAGACTTAAACATAAGACCTGAAACCATACAATTCCTAAAAGAAAAACAGGCAAACCCATAGAAATCAGTAATAGGTATAAGTTTTTTGTATCTGTGTCCTCTGGCAAGGTCAGCAATAGCAAAAATAAATAATTGTGACTATACCAAACTAAAAATCTTTTGCACAGACTTTCCTTGTTTTTGATGACCTTGACAGTTTAAAGAGTACTGTCAGGGATTTTGTAGAACTGAAACTTGTCTGATGATTTTATCATGATTAAACTGGGGTAAAGTGTTTTTAAAACGAAAATAACGAAGATAAAGTGTCATTCTCATTACTTCATATCAAATGTTTATGTTATTAACATGACTTAGCACTGTTGATGTTAACTTTGATCACTTGGCTGAGGTAGTGTTTATCAGATTTCTCCACTGTAAAGTAACTCTTCCCAACCCCCATTTCCTTGCTCTATATAGTTTGAAAGGTAGTCATTACCTGCAGCCCAAACTTAAGAGGTAGGAAGTTATGTTCTATCTCCTTGAGTGCAAAGTATCTACATAAATTATTTGGAATTATTCTGTATAGAAGATGTGTCTATTATTCCCATTCATTTATTCATCAATCATTTATTTTTTTCTCAGTAGGGACTCATGGATATTTATTCTATATTTTGGGTAATAACTCATTATTCCTTTATTTTCTTGCTCAAATTATTCTAGTTTTGGTCATCAGGAGTCCCTTGGGTTGGCTCATATGGCCCTTTGACACACTCTCATACTTTTGTTTTTTAAGTACTTCACTGCTTTTCGGCATTACAGGATTCTCCACACTCATTTGTACTTTCTGTGTTTATGCCTAGAATCACCTAGATCTCTAAAGAGATACAGATCCTTTTATTGGAAAATGGTCTGAGAAAGTAAGATCTAGGTACTGGTCAAACTTTTTATTTTTAAAATGAAATCTATAACTTAGTTTATACAGATACAAAATATTTGAAATTTGTCAGCAGGCATATTTGTTCATTAATAATTATAGGAAGAACTAAGAAAATTAGGTACAATATTTAAAAATATTTAAACCAATTGTATTTAGTTGAACAGTGTGATAGCTATTTTTGTGTGTCAATTTGACTAGACCAAAGGTTGCCCAGATTAAACATTCTTTCCAGTGTATCTGTGATGGTGCTTCCTGGTAATCAGCATTTGAATCAGTAGACTCACTAAAGCAGATTAGCCTTCCCAAACTGGCTAGGCAGCATCCAATCTGTTGAGGGCCTGAGTAGCACAAAAACCAAACAAAGGGAGGACTTGCTCCTTTTCTGCCTACCAGCTGAACTGGTGCATTGGTTTCTTCTGTCCTTGGACTGGAATTTATACCATCTGTTTTCCTAGTTCTCATGCCTTTTAATTCAAAAGTATAACTTTTAATTCAAGACTATAACCAATGGCTCTCCTAGGTCTCTGGCTTGCAGACAACAGATCATGAAACTTTTCATCCTCCCTAATTTTATAAGCCAATTCCTCATAATGAATTGCTGTAATACATACATATAGATAGATAAATAGATAGATAGATAGGTAGGTAGGTAGATAGCTCTCCCATTGGTTCTGTTTCTCTAAAGAACACTGGCTAATTTAGTTTTCAAATTCCGTATCTTACAAAAAGATACTGAAGTCCAAGGAAGTATCCAGTGATTTACTTTCTATATACTAGTTTCCTTTCTATATACGATAATTTACAAAATTTATAATTTATAATTTATAAGGCAAAGCATAAATTTATTTAGTTTTTGAAAATAATTATAACTCCATTACTAAAGCTAAAGAAATATTGTGAAAGTTTAAACCAAATAAAAAGTATCTATTAATGGATTACTAACCTTGACAATTTCATGAGAAATTGAGTTAATAGGAAAAAATTCTTAAAACATGATAGACTGGTACTACAGTCGTTACTTTTCACTTTATCATTTGGTTGTATCGGTGGCCTTTCCAATAGAGAAATAAGAAACTCGGCTGTTTTAGTGGATGTAAACAAAGCTCATTTCACTCCAGTTTCTGCCTAAGGGATAATTGGTTGGTCACCTTAGAAGCTGACTTTAAAACAAAGAAGGACTAATAATGTCGGAAGACTGAAATGAGTTCAAATAAGAGACAGAAATGCTTTTTAAAGTTAATTATGTTTGCTTTTCCTTTTCCCCTGGTGTTCATTACCTTTAAATGGAGCCACACACTGGCCAAAGTAATTACCAGGTTGGTCAATGCAGGTGATTCCCTTCTTGCACAGATATGAAGCACTCATATCTGCATCTATTTCACATCTTAAATCTTTGAAAAAAATAATTAAAAGATTTTAAGTTTTAATAAGGCAAGCAGGTGCCAGGTTATAATTCTTAAAATTGCCCAAATCTTTTAATCCATTGGGGGTGATAATCTGAAACTAAAATTGTCAGATAAGAATGCCACATATATTAGTGTCAGAATCCATTCATTTCACCTTACAAACCTTGTTACAAACTGCAACAACTTCTCTTGGAATTACTAAATGCAGACTAATCTCCTCTGAATTGGTAGGTATTCAAAGTCTCTTTAGATATGAAAAATTTATCTTCTGCTTTGGAGTCTAGAGGTGGAATAGATATTTCAAGTTATTGGGATGCAAATCAAATGTTAGTCTAAGGGCAATAAAAAAAGAAACAAAAAAAAATACTAGCGAATCAATACCATCCTTATGTATGTCCCCTAGGGTTAAATGTTCTCTACAAGGCACAGTTGTCAAATGTTACTAACCAATAAAGCCAGAGGGACACAAGGATTTGAATTTATCCATGAACTTTGTAGATGTAATGTTATGGAGGCAGAGTGATGAATCACATTGCTTTTGATTAATTTCACATAGCAGGTCTATATGGAAGGAAAACAAATCAGAAGTATTCATTAACTGTATATCTAACCTTAACATTATTATTTCTTTTTTAAAGCAATCTCTACACCCAGTGCAGGGCTCAAACTCACAACCCTGAGATCAACAGTCACATGTTCTACCGACTGAGCCAGCCAGGTACCCCTTCACCTTTCCTTTTAACTAGCTCTATAGTGCAGATTTTCCCTTAATGTTTCACTTAGAATTTGTGTTGCTAAAACTGACCTTTCATATTATGTCCTTGGATTGTTTGTTGATTTGCAATGTGTTGAAAGCATAGCCTAAACTGACACTGAATTGATTCTTAAGACTTTTTTGTTTTTTAAATTTTTTTAAAATCTTTATTTATTTTTGAGAGAGAGAGAGAGCACATGGGCTCCTGGGGGATGGGCAGAGAGAGAGAGAGAACAGAGGATCCAAAGTGGGCTCTGTGCTGACAGCAGAGAGCCCGACCAGGGCTTGAACTCATGAACCATGAGATCATGACCTGAACCAAAACCGAAGTTGCACACTGGATGGACTGAGCCACCCAGGCACCCTGATTCTTAAGCCTTTGATAGCTATTTTTTTTTTCCTATTTTGAACAAGATTAGAAAAATTGGCATTGACACATAACACATGGTGTTCACAAATTAGATGAATGGAAGTCTTTCTAATATTCTTAAATGTTTTTCTCTAAAATAGTGAAATAAATCTGGGCTGGAGAAAAATTAATGGAATAGATATTTAAATAGGAAATAGCATACCTAACTAAATAGAAAAGCTATTTATATTATTATTATCACTGACAAAATATTAAGTGAAAATATGACATTAGAACATCAAGGTTAAACTGAGGAAAAAGTGAAAATTAAAAATAATAGTATGAGTAAATAAATACTTTGTTTAAATCTTAAAATATTTATTTGGTAATTCTCCTTATGAATCAACAGAAAAACAGCACTTTTTAAAACCTTGTGAGAGAAAAACAGCACATTTCAAAACCTTGGTTTGTTCCTTGTAGTTGGGAATATGCCAAAATTTACCTCTCCAAAAGACTTTCTTTTTGCTCTGTCTCATACAATTTTAAAAAATTATCTTGAGTTTTTGTTGATGATAAATAGTACGTTAAGTTTTTAATAAGTGGCCACACTATCTGGATATGGTCATTCTTAAAGTCAACCACATAAAACCAGTTTCTCAAATTCAATAGAATAAATAGCTGTTTCATTCATGATTTTCAAAACAAATTTGACTTTCTCATTGCTTAAAGATTGTGCAGTGTTTTTACTTTTAAATCAGTCACATAAGAATAGAATTAGGAAGAGGTTTGGAGAGCTAGATTTTGAACAACATTTTGGCTTGCAATCATGCTTGTTTGACAGTATTTGCTTGCATATAAAATATTGAGAGTCTTACTACTTCTTCTAATATTGAAAAACAAAGGTCTATTATTAGAGTTTCCCCTAAGGTAAATAAAAAGAACACAAATATTTAAAAACATAAACAGCTCTTATCAAAGTAAGTGATAAATATTGACAAAGGTCCCTGTAAGAGTTACCCCAGTAACAGAATGGAATGTGGTATGCAAGGAAATGTTACAAGTTTTAAATAAGTGTAATGGACTTAGCGTTGATAAATCTCCTAAAAAACACTGGTTGACTTACAAAGACAAAAAAATATTCACTCAACACTGCACATACCTGTTTCTGTGATTATGTGAAGATGCAGTAAAATAATCCAAGTAGATATTATATATTCAAATGTTCTCACGGAAAAAGAAACTAATATGCATGTCTATTAGATGAATTGTATCTTCTAAAAATAAGGATTTATTTCCACCTCAAATTAACCTTCAGTTATCCCAGTTTTGCTTAGCATGTGTGCCTACCTTGAAATTCATTCGGACACAGGCAGCTGAAGGTGCTGTAAAGATCAACACATTTGCACAGGCCTCACTTAGGCACTGATCTACCTCAATCTCACAGTTATTATTTAGAAACAAGCCAAGGATCACTTCATTATAAATGTGTCACTGATGCAACTTGCAGCTAAATCTAAGACTAAGTTCAGAAATATGAGACTCCCAACTTGTCTGCAAAAAATTTGCATTGCTTAATGCTATCAACTAGATATTTACTCTTTCTTTTTTTGTTTTGTTGTGACTGAAAAGCTGTGGCTTTACTTTCATTTCAATGAATCCAAGAGAATTCAAAATGTACATTATTTCCTTAAATTAAACACATACATGACTGTGTTTGATATGACTGTATAATGTTAACCAAACTGACTTTCCTTCAAACCAGGCCATTATACACATTTGAGTCCTGCATGCAATTCTTTAAAAACAAAACAAAAACAAAAACTATGACCATCTCAGCTTCTTGTTTCATTAAGTTACTGCTGGTCTGCAAACTGGCCCCCCGTATATGGATGGCAAAAAGAGACCGAAGAAAAGAAGTAGACCACTTCAGATGGGTAGGTGGTAAGTTTATTAATAAAAGGAACTTACATACAAGGCCTGTCTTGGGCTGCCGCAAGACCAATAGATTTCTGCATCCACCCACCAGAATCTCAAGTTTATTTATAGTCTATAACTTGGGTCAGTCATTTATTCAGTACAGATAATCTCAATAGTACCTTCCTCCTTCAAGGTTATGTCCTTAACACAGCTCCCAGTGTGAGAATAGTGGGTGGCATGTATATTCTAAGGACAGAGGAGGGTGTAAGAAGCCTCCAAATGTCCAGTTAACACACGAGGGTCAACAGGCAGTCACATCCTCTCAGTGATATCCTTCAACAATTACTGTAAACTAAATTAATTTTCATAGTCACAAATTACTTTCGACAGTTTCTAAGTAAAAAGGTATGTTTTTTTTTCAAAATCATTTAAGGAAAGATGTAGTGGAATGTGTCTATCATTTATTTGCACTATTCATCCTCTGAACTTCCTTTTGCATCTGGATAATTAACTACTTAATGATTCTTTAATAAAAGTTAGAGACCACTTCTCATAATAGAAGGTGAAAATGCAAGATATATCTTTCCCAGTCTCAGTTATCCCAAAATGTGGGTATGCAACCCAAAGTGGGCTAATATATCCAGGACCCACCATGGAATTTGAATGTAAGCTGGTGACAAAAATAAACAGGAATGGAGGACTCATTTGTTTTGCAGGTGGCAAAATTAGGACAACCATACCAATTTTCAAGGACTACTGACAACACTGCTTCAGTGTTATCTAGTGTCAATGCCCATCCCTACTGACATTGTGTTCATATATGATGTTGCCTTATCTGCTGTCTAGACTCCCTCATTTGTGCCTATTTTCCAGATCTGATTCTAAATGCTCCTATAGGTCCTACATGTAATGTTCTTTGAATAATCTCTAACTTAAATCATTTTCGTGTTAAACCTCCCTGAGTATATTTCTAATACCCACAATGAATAACTCCATTAGTGGTATGTATAACAATTTGTTTTTGCCATTATTATTACTTATATTTCAATTTTATAGATAAAGCAACTAGGGGAAAACCTAAAAAGAATTAATGAGAAGACTCACCTTTCACAGTGGAGAACCAATAACTAGTATCTCTAATTCACAAAACTCAAAAGAGCAAAGACATTTTTTTCAATGAGCAAATAAGGCATAATAGAATAAAATAAGGAACTATTTAAAAATGTTTGTCTCTAGCAGACTTGAAGGTAGAGAATCTGTTGTTTTTTACTGAAAGTCGTTTTGATTTTATTTAGCATGTTCAATGCTCAATTTGTTTTTTTGTTTGTTTTTAAATATTGTAACAATTTATTTTTTAATTAAATTTTTTTTTAATGTTTATGTATTTTTGTGAGAGAGACAGAGAGAGAGACAATGGAAGAGAGATGGAGCATGAGTGGGAGAGGGTCAGAGAGGGAGACACAGAATCTGAAGCAGGCTCCAGGCTCTGGGCTGTCAGCACAGAGGCAGACATGGGGCTCAAACTCATGAGCCATGAGATCATGACAGAAGCCAAAGCTTGACACTTTAACTGACTGAGCTACCCAAATGCCCCAATATTGTAACAATTTCAATAACCTTTTAAGAAAATATCCTATCTGTCATGAAATACCTGAATTTAAATGGATGAGTATATATAAGGTTAGTGTGAAGTTCATAAAAATACCTAGCTCTGTGACTATCATTAGGTAAGCTAGGATATATGGTTCTTAATTTTATAATCAAAACAACAAAAAAGTTAAATCTCAATTTTCTATTGTGCTATATATAAAGTTTTCAGTGTTATATGCAGCCACGATTCAGATTCTGTGAATCATTCAATTATGCAAAAGAGATTTTGTAGTTAATTCTAAAAAACCCACTTTCCATATTTTGAAGCTAATTTATAATCAGTACCTCTACCTTAATAAGATATTTGAATAAGAGAATAGTATTTTTCTACAAAAATAATCATATAGCACCAGAAATATGGATTTAAGAAGAGAAAAATAAATGCAAAGAAAAATACATTTCATTAGGAAAAGTTAAAAGCTAATGAATTGTGATATATCCTTATCAATCTCTTATAAATTTGAAAAAATATATATATCAGTTTGTTTATAAATAAACTGAGAGCTTGAAGGTGGCATTTCTATTCAACTCAGTTATAGATACACTAGCTAATATGCCAAAGAGAGCATGATTTCCATTTCACAAAGAGAAGAAAAGATTGCTTCCTTTAACTGTGAAAAAATGTTTTATTGAGTTTCTGTGCATCTCTTTCCTGCTATTATTTTAGAAACAAGGGATTTTCAGAGAAAAGCTGGAAGTGATGTTCTCTAAAATTACCTATTTTTGTGAATGGTTTATGTATCTACAGATCAAACCAGCTGGGTCACAATTACACAGTGCTTACATCTACTCACTTCTGTAATCCCTATAGCAACATGAGGCAGGCACTGTTCTTCTTTTTTTTTTTTTTTTTTTTCTTTACTAATATAAGCATTTTATTTTATTTTATTTATTTATTTATTTTCCAATATATGAAGTTTATTGTCAAATTGGTTTCCATACAACACCCAGTGCTCATCCAAAAAGGTGCCCTCCTCACTACCCATCACCCACCCTCCCCTCCCTCCCACCCCCCATCAACCCTCAGTTTGTTCTCAGTTTTAAAGAGTCTCTTCTGCTTTGGCTCTCTTCCACTCTAACCTCTTTTTTTTTTTTCTTCCCCTCCCCCATGGGTTTCTGTTAAGTTTCTCAGGATCCACATAACAGTGAAAATATATGGTATCTGTCTTTCTCTGTATGGCTTATTTCACTTAGCATTACACTCTCCAGTTCCATCCATGTTGCTACAAAGGGCCATATTTCATTCTTTCTCATTGCCATGTAGTACTCCATTGTGTATATAAACCACAATTTTTTTAATCCATTCATCAGTTGATGGACATTTAGGCTCTTTCCATAATTTGGCTATTGTTGAGAGTGCTGCTATAAACATTGGGGTACAAGTGCCCCTATGCATCAGTACTCCTGTATCCCTTGGGTAAATTCCTAGCAGTGCTACCGCTGGGTCATAGGGTAGGTCTATTTTTAATTTTTTGAGGAACCTCCACACTGTTTTCCAGAGTGGCTGCACCAATTTGCATTCCCACCAACAGTGCAAGAGGGTTCCCGTTTCTGCACATCCTTGCCAGTATCTATAGTCTCCTCATTTGTTCATTTTGGCCACTCTGACTGGTGTGAGGTGATATCTGAGTGTGGTTTTGATTTGTATTTCCCTGATGAGAAGTGACGTTGAGCATCTTTTCATGTGCCTGTTGGCCATCCGGATGTCTTCTTTAGAGAAGTGTCTTTTCATGTTTTCTGCCCATTTCTTCACTGGGTTGTTTTTTGGGTGTGGAGTTTGATGAGCTCTTTATAGATTTTGGATACTAGCCCTCTGTCCGGTATGTCATTTGCAAATATCTTTTCCCATTCTGTTGGTTGACTTTTAGTTTTGTTGGTTGTTTCCTTTGCTGTGCAGAAGCTTTGTATCTTCATGAGGTCCCAGTAGTTCATTTTTGCTTTTAATTCCCTTGCCTTTGGGGATGTGTCAAATAAGAAATTGCTACGGCTGAGGTCAGAGAGGTCTTTTCCTGCTTTCTCCTCTAGGGTTTTGACGGTTTCCTGTCTCACATTCAGGTCCTTTATCCATTTTGAGTTTATTTTTGTGAATGGTGTGAGAAAGTGGTCTAGTTTCAACCTTCTGCATGTTGCTGTCCAGTTCTCCCAGCACCATTTGTTAAAGAGACTGTCTTTTTTCCATTGGATGTTCTTTCCTGCTTTGTCAAAGATTAGTTGGCCATACCTTTTTGGGTCTAGTTCTGGGGTTTCTATTCTATTCAATTGGTCTATGTATCTGTTTTTGTGCCAATACCATGCTGTCTTGATGATTACAACTTTGTAGTAGAGGCTAAAGTCTGGGATTGTGATGCCTCCTGCTTTGGTCTTCTTCTTCAAAATTACTTTGGCTATTCGGGGCCTTTTGTGGTTCCATATGAATTTTAGAATTGCTTGTTCTAGTTTCGAGAAGAATGCTGGTGCAATTTTGATAGGGATTGCATTGAATGTGTAGATAGCTTTGGGTAGTATTGACATTTTGACAATATTTATGCTTCCAATCCACGAGCATGGAATGTTTTTCCATTTCTTTATATCTTCTTCACTTTCCTTCATAAGCTTTCTATAGTTTTCAGCATATAGATCTTTTACATCTTTGGTTAGATTTATCCCTAGGTATTTTATACTTCTTGGTGCAATTGTGAATGGGATCAGTTTCTTTATTTGTCTTTCTGTTGCTTCATTATTAGTGTATAAGGATGCAACTGATTTCTGTACATTGATTTTGTATCCTGCAACTTTGCTAAATTCATGGATCAGTTCTAGCAGACTTTTGGTGGAGTCTATCGGATTTTCCATGTATAATATCATGTCATCTGCAAAAAGCGAAAGCTTGACTTCATCTTTGCCAATTTTGATGCTTTTGATTTCCTTTTGTTGTCTGATTGGTGATGCTAGCACTTCCAACACTATGTTAAACAACAGCAGTGAGAGTGGACATCCCTGTCGTGTTCCTGATCTCAGGGAAAAAGCTCTCAGTTTTTCCCCATTGAGGATGATGTTAGCTGTGGGCTTTTCATAAATGACTTTTATGATCTTTAAGTACATTCCTTCTATCCCGACTTTCTCGAGGGTTTTTATTAAGAAAGTTGCTGAATTTTGTCAAAGGCCTTTTCTGCATTGATTGACAGGATCATATTGTTCTTATCTTTTCTTTTATTAATGTGATGTATCACATTGATTGATTTGCGAATATTGAACCAGCCCTGCATCCCAGGAATGAATCCCACTTGATCATGGTGAATAATTCTTTTTATATGCTGTTGAATTCGATTTGCTAGTATCTTATTGAGAATTTTGCATCCATATTCATCAGGGATATTGGACTGTAGTTCTCTTTTTTTATTGGGTCTCTGTCTGGTTTAGGAATCAAACTAATGCTGGCTTCATAGAATGAGTCTGGAAGTTTTCCTTCCCTTTCTATTTTTTGGAATACCTTGAGTAGGATAGGTATTATCTCTGCTTTAAATGTCTGGTAGAACTCCCCTGGGAAGCCATCTGGTCCTGGACTCTGACTTGTTGGGAGATTTTTGATGACTGATTCAATTTCTTCGCTGGTAGGGGTCTGTTCTAGCTTTCTATTTCCTCCTGATTGAGTTTTGGAAGCGTGTGGGTGTTTAGGAATTTGTCCATTTCTTCCAGGTTGTCCAGTTTGTTGGCATATAATTTTTCATAGTATTCCATGATAATTGCTTGTATCTCTGAGGGATTGGTTGTAATCATTCCATTTTCATTCATGATTTTATCTATTTGGGTCATCTCCCTTTTCTTTTTGAGAAGCCTGGCTAGAGGTTTATCAATTTTGTTTATTTCTTCAAAAAACCAACTCTTGGTTTCGTTGATCTGCTCTACAGTTTTTTTAGATTCTATATTGTTTATTTCTGCTCTGATCTTTATTATTTCTCTTCTTCTTCTGGGTTTAGGCTGTCTTTGCTGTTCTGCTTCTATTTCCTTTAGGTGTGCTGTTAGATTTTGTATTTGGGATTTTTCTTGTTTCTTGAGATAGGCCTGGATGGCAATGTATTTTCCTCTCAGGACTGCCTTCGCTGCATCCCAAGGCGTTTGGATTGTTGTATTTTCATTTTCATTTGTTTCCATAAATTTTTTAATTTCTTCTCTAACTGCCTGGTTGACCAATTCATTCTTTAGTAGGGTGTTCTTTAACCTCCACATTTTTGGAGGTTTTCCAGACTTTTTCCTGTGGTTGATTTCAAGCTTAATAGCATTGTGGTCTGAAAGTATGCATGGTATGATTTCAATTCTTGTATACTTATGAAGGGTTGTTTTGTGACCCAGTATGTGATCTATCTTGGAGAATGTTCCATGTGCACTTGAGAAGACAGTATATTCTGTTGCTTTGGGATGCAGAGTTCTAAATATATCTGTCAAGTCCATCTAATCCAATGTATCATTCAGGGCCCTGGTTTCTTTATTGACCATGTGTCTAGATAATCTATCCATTTCTGTAAGTGGAGTGTTAAAGTCCCCTGGAATTACCACATTCTTATCAATAAGGTTGTTTATGTTTGTGAGTAATTGTTTTATATATTTGGGGGCTCCTGTATTCAGTGCATAGACACTTATAATTGTTAGCTGTTCCTCATGGATAGATCCTGTGATTATTATATAATGCCCTTCTTCATCTCTTGTTACAGCCTTGAATTTAAAGTCTAGTTTTTCTGATATAAGTATGGCTACTCCAGCTTTCTTTTGACTTCCAGTAGCATGATAAATAGTTCTCCATCCCCTCACTTTCAATCCTAAGTGTCCTCAGTTCTAAAATGAGTCTCTTGTAGACAGCAAATAGATGGGTCTTGTTTTTTTAACCATTCTGCTACCCTATGTCTTTTGGTTGGCGCATTTAGTCCATTTACATTCAGTGTTATTATAGAAAGATATGGGTTTAGAGTCATTGTGATATCCATAGATTTCATGTTTGTAGCGATGTCTCTGGTACTTTGTCTCACAGGATCCCTCTTAGGATCTCTTGTAGGGCTGGTTTAGTGGTGACAAATTCCTTCAGTTTTTGTTTGTTTGGGAAGACCTTTATCTCTCCTTCTATTCTAAATGACAGACTTGCTGTAGATAAAGGATTCTCGGCTGCATAATTTTTCTGTTCAACACATTGAAGATCTCCTGCCAATCCTTTCTGGCCTGCCAAGTTTCAGTAGAGAGATCGGTCACGAGTCTTATAGGTCTCCCTTTATATGTTAGGACACGTTTATCTCTAGCTGCTTTCAGAATTTTTTCTTTATCCTTGTATTTTGTCAGTTTCACTATGATATGTCGTGCAGAAGATCGATTCAAGTTACGTCTGAAGGGAGTTCTCTGTGCCTCTTGGATTTCAATGCCTTTTTCCTTCCCCAGATCTGGGAAGTTCTCAGCTATTATTTCTTCAAGTACACCTTCAGCACCTTTCCCTCTCTCTTCCTCCTCTGGGATACCAATTATGCATAGATTATTTCTCTTTAGTGCATCACTTAGTTCTCTAATTTTCCCCTCATACTCCTGTATTTTTTTAATCTTTTTCTCAGCTTCTTTTTCCATAATTTTATCTTCTAGTTCACCTATTCTCTCCTCTGCCTCTTCAATCCGAGCCGTGGTTGTCTCCATTTTATTTTGCAGCTCATTTATAGCATTTTCAGCTCCTCCTGGCTGTTCCTTCGTTCCTTGATCTCTGTAGCAATAAATTCTCTGCTGTCCTTTATACTGTTTTCAAGCCCAGCGATTAATTTTATGACTATTATTCTAAATTCACTTTCTGTTATATTGTTTAAATCATGTTTGATCAGTTCGTTAGCTGTCGTTATATCCTGGATGTTTTTTTGAGGGGAATTCTTCCATTTCGTCATTTTGGATAGTCCCTGGAGTGGTGCAGACCTGATGTCTGCCCCCAGCCCACCGCTGGGGCCACAGTCAGATGGTGTGTGCCTTCTCTTTCCCTCTCCTAGGGGCGGGATTCACTGTGGGGTGGCGTGGCCTATCTGGGCTACTTGCACACTGCCAGGCTTGTGGTGTTGGGGATCTGGCGTATTAGCTGGGGTGGATGGGCAAGGTGCACGGGGCAGGAGGGGCAGGCTCATCTCGCTTTTCCTTCCGAGATCTGCTTTGGGACAGACCCTGCGGCACCGTGAGGGAGTCAGAGCTGCCAGAGGGATGGATCCACAGAAGGACAGCGTTGGGTGTTTGCGTGGTGCAAGCAAGTTCTCTAGCAGGAACTGGTTCCCTTTGGGATTTTGGCTGGGGGATGGGCGAGGCAGATGGAGCAGACGAGTGCCTGTGTTTACCCACCAAGCTGCGCTCTGTCGTCCGGGGCTCAACAACTCTCCCTCCCGTTGTCCTCCACCCTCCCATTTTCCGAGCAGAGCTGTTAGCTTATTACCTTCCCGATATCAAGTCTGGCTTGCTGTCAGAACATCCGGCCCCTACGCTTTTGCAAGCCAGACTCGGGGGCTCTGCTTGGCTGGCGGGGCCGCCCCTCCGCCCCGGCTCCCTCCTGCCAGTCTGTGTAGCGCACACCACCTCTCCGCCCTTCCTACCCTCTTCCGCGGGCCTCTGGTCTGCGCTTGGGTCCAGAGACTACGTTCCACTAGTCTTCTGGCGGTTTTCTGGGTTATTTAGGCAGGTGTAGGTGGAATCTAATGATCAGCAGAATGCACGGTGAGCCCAGCGTCCTTCTACGCCGCCATCTTCCCAGGATCCCCCCTCCCAGGCAGGCGCTGTTCTTATTTCTATTTTGAAGGTGTGGGATTTAGATGAATAGAGGTTATATAAACTTGCTTATTATATCTCTCATCTGGTAAGTGACAGCTGTAATTCAAATCCAAGCAACCTGCTGTAAGATTTCTTATTCCTTATAACTAATTCACTTTAATAAGATCTCTCACTCTGTAGAATTACCTCATATATTTCTGGTTATTTGTGCCCATAGAATAATTCATTTGATTATTAAAAGAAATGTGGCTTTCCCTTCATCTCCTGTTCTGGATCTATTAAAATGTTGGCTGTTGTAATGTCTCCTGCCAAGGATTTAGGGTCTCTAAAATTTCTGTGAAGGAGCCTTTTCAAAGTTCACTCCAAAAAGCTAAGTCAGGAGTTCCAAAACAAAATCAGTCTGGGTTCCCTATAATCATACTACTAATCCATTTAGCTATGTGTCCATTCATTTGTGTGTATCAGTCAGGGTGTCCTTAAGAAGATTTGAAAGCAAGTGAAATAGAATACAGAAACTTAGTCTCAAAGTCAAAGCTGGAAGAAAATAAATGCAGTGGGTTTATAAAATAAATTCAGGAATATGGCTAACAATGCCATATCTTAAGGATTTTAGGTTGTCTACCAACTTGATCCTAGTATTTCTAGCACACAGTACAGAAGAAAAGCTGACCAGTTACACCATTTAGCAGTGCTCATTATATAACCATGCATTATTGATTCAAGAGAAGGAGTAATTATTCTTGAGACTAATGCCAGAAGGAAATGTCACTAGAGGGTCCTCTTAAAGAGGATGTGGGTAACTTTTCTAAGACGTCCTTCAAGTGACATGAGTTTCATATAGCTGTTTCTTGAAATTTCCATCAATAAAATCTGTTTTTACATACATTAAAGTTCCAACATGTAAAAATAATTACATAGGAATTTAGTACATGTTTCTTCTTAATTATATTTAGAAATAGATTATGGGATATCTAAGGCACAGCTTATTTAGATCTTCCCTAAAAAGGTGTTTTTTCCTCCAGTCCAATTTTTGGTAAATGTTGAATAGAAATAAGGTTTAGATTAGATTAATATACACTGGGGAGGCTGAAATGTTGCTTTTATAAAAACAAAACTCCATGCTTCAGCAAATAATTGAGTTTATTTACACCGGTATTCAGGACAGGGTTATGTAATTTTGTGGAAATTGAAGAGCCTATTGTCAAAGCAAAAGTTTCACCAAATTTAAACAAGCAAGAAAAACTTTATTCATGGCTACTGCAATAGAGAAGAGAGGCCAGAACTCAGATTGAGCTTGACTACAACTGTCACAAAGGATAAGAGAGTTTTTAAGATCTCTCACCTATGATCATAAGCTATATGTACTTGCTAGTTGGCCTTACACAAAAGAAAAGTAAACTTTCCCAATCTTCAAGATAGGAGGCAGTTTTACGACTTGGATGAAGTGCTCTAAGAAAAGGGAGGACAGGGTCCTCTGTGGTTAAGCCACTTGGAGTCTGTAGAGGAATGGAGTAAGCAAGAAGGCAAGAAGACTGTCTAAACTTTGCTCAAACCAAGGGAAATCTGAAGGCTGTATCGGCCTTATTAAAGTCTTGTGATGATAAGTGTATGAAAATTCCTACAACCCTGGAGTTCCCAACGAGTTGAAGGAACTAATAAAATATTAATTTATATTGTTAATATGATACTCTTCTTGCATTGTGGTAAAGTCTGAGAAACATGGGTCTGTCTCATCTCCACACTTACTGAACAAGATCACCCATGTCTTTCCTCTGGTTATGATTCATAAATATGTCTCTGAGTGGTCTGATCCCAGTAATCTCTGATCAAACTGAATGCTTGCTGCTACCAGCCTATATTTCTAAAAGACAAATTCGATGGAATACCTTACAATTTCACCCTCCAACTGATCCCTGCCCCTCATCCATATTTTGAAGCTCGTCATTAAAGCAGTCCTAACTCATGAAGACAGGGGATTTATCACAAGTGTTTGACAGGATACCTACCAGTAAGACTTTTTTTCTCCCAAATTTGACACTTTAAACTTAAAATTCATGCAAATCTTGAATTATACACCCTATTTAATCCCTGTGAAGATATAGATCATTTTAGAGCATAGTACATATAAATTTGTATGGAACTTGACAAGATGATCCTTCAGTTACTCTTGTGAATTTCCCTAAGCCTTATATACACCCCCCTGAAGTATAGTGTCTGAGCCTGAGAAATACAGACTTAGAGAATAAAGTAAAAAGCTCTCATTATAGTCTACAGAAATATCAAAACCTGTACCTAGCCTACCTTCCAGGTAGTATCTTTCTTATCCTGCCCTTTTCTCATGCATTCTCTGCTCCAAGCAATATCAACAGGTTTTTAAATGCCTGTGATTTTTCCTGGTTCCTTTTTAAAACTTTGATCAAAAGTCATCTCAGGGAGCCTCTGCCTGTCTTTTCCAGGTACAGGTAGTCATTTCCACCTTTATATTATTTACACCTTTCCCTGTAGGCAGTTAGTTATGGATCTGTCTTCCTTAAAAATGTAGG
The DNA here is from genome assembly GCF_046562875.1 of Panthera onca. NCBI lineage: Eukaryota > Metazoa > Chordata > Mammalia > Carnivora > Felidae > Panthera > Panthera onca. The sequence goes on from NC_138343.1 coordinate 58,508,529, forward strand.
CTTATAAAAAGATTTAAGAGTATGTTTATAAATATCCATTCTGGCATCTCTGACACTTCAAATAGCTACTGACACATATTGGTGCTCAAAACTATTTGTTAAATGGATGAAAAATTAACAGTGACTGAATGCAAATAAATGGCAATAGTATTGTAACTCTAAAGGACAGATAATCATTACCAATCCTGTTTAGGACAACTCGTTAACAAAACACTAAAATTCCAAGTGATATAATGAATATCATAAAGTTTGTCAAAAACAAAATTTATGATTGACTCTCTTCAATTTCTGATCATGTTCCACATGATTTGTCAACAAGAAGCTGCATTTAAGGTGTGCATGTATACTACTTTAGAGCTTTCATTGCCAAAATGTAGATAGAATTTAAATGACATTTCTAATTTGATTCAATGAGCAGCAATAAAGTCTCCTCTTGTTTGACAAATTATTAAGCATAACCAGTTTGAATACATTCAATAAAGTAGTATTCGTGCATCCTTTTAGTTTGTGAGTTTTAGGATACACAAATTGAATAATCAAGCATTCTATTTATTCTATTGTATTTATTTTATTAGAGAGAGAGAGAGAAAGAGCATGAGCCAGGTAGGGGGGCAGAGGGAGATAGAGAATCTTAAGCAGGCTGCATGCTGAGTGCAGAGCCGGATGAGCCTGATCCCATGCCCTGTGATCATGACCTGAGTGCAAATTAAGAGCTAGGTGCTCAACCAACTGAGCCCACCCAGGAGTCCCACTATATCTTATTTTAAAATACATTTTAGATATTAATTTCTAAATAATATTCATTCTTTCCTTATATATTTCCAGGTCTGTATTTCAATTCTGGTTAAAACACACACACACACACACACACACACACACACACACACACACACACTTAGTTTTCCATTTCTATGTTTAGCTAGTTTTTTATCTGTGTTTTATAATATTCTCTTCCTTCTGATTTCTTGATTTGTTTGCTCCATGTGGGTTAAATCTGACTGTGATAGGTTACTCTTCACAGAAACCATAAAACAGGAATGATCCAGTGGCCAAAAAGCAATCCTAAAAATCAGATTCCTGCTTTATACATAGTATCTCAATCATCCTATACTTTCTTTAATCTGTCTCTTCAACTTCTTCATACTCCTTATCTTTTGTGACTTGCCTAGGTACTAAAATTTTTTCCTATCTTCTCCTGTCTGCTGATTGTTGCTATCATTTTTTATTTATTAATTCTTTCACTTAAACATATATTTTTCTACCTACCATCATCAGTTCACTTAAAACAAGTGATCAATTGATTTATAGAAAATATCAGCCATGCCACAATCTCTACATAACAGACTCTCAAGCAAAATCTCCATTCCTAACTGGAACTCTAGGGCTGAACAACTAATTAAGTGTCAGTTGACAATACCACCTGCTATCTATTAGACATCTCAAATTCAAAGTAGGCAAAACCAAACCCTCTATCTTCATCCTTCCTTATTAACTATGATAAACTGTAAAACTTACTAGTTATTTATCCTTCCATACTTTCACTGAATTTACCAGCAAAGCCTGGCAACTTTACTTCTAAAAAATATCCCAAATCTGTCTATTTATCTCTATCTCAATTGCTAATGTCCAAGTCTATCACAATTATCTCCCTTCAAGTGAGAATACCAATCATTTTAACTGTTTTCCTTGTTCTCACCTTCACTCTACTATAGTCTGCACTCACATGCAGAGTGATTAAAAACACAGAATATAGTTATGATATGTGAATCCGATATGACAGCTTATGGGAGCACTTTAAATATAATCCAACTTCTTTACCTTCTATGCTATGGGCCCTAAACAACTTTTCAGCCCACAACTCACACTACTCCTCTCTCATTAACTTAGTTTCCAGACACAATGTACTTCTTTAGATTCCTAACACAACAAACTCATTTTTTTACCTGAGGGTCTTGTACTAGCAGCCCTCTAAACCTACAGCATTATTCTCCTGGGGTTCATTCTCTCTTATTCAGATTTTGGTAAACATGGAAACTCCTTGAAGAGGTTATCTTGACTGTACACTCTCTCACATCACTCTATTTTATTTTGACTTGTAGAACTTATTGTATGCACACACACACATGCATGTGTATATGAGTGTGTATGTGTTTCTTATTTTTGTTATGTGGCTTTTCTCCAAATGGAAAGTTAGCTACATAAGAGCGAGGACCTTGTCTGTCCTGGGGTTAACTATTTCTCCATCAACAAAAAAATGTTTCCTACAAGTTGGACTACAGTAAATATTTTAAGTGAATTAATGATTTCCAGAAGGCAGTCCATTATTAGTATACAAAAATATACAGAAATATGACTATATATATATATATATATATATATATATATATATATATAAAGGAAAACTTTAGAATAAGAATTAACCTATTCTAAAATCAATTTTTCTTAAATTATACATAAATGACTTAATCTTCAGAAAAACTTATTAATGTTAGTATTATTAATCTACTCAATAATTAGTCTGGAGGCTGAAGTTGCTGTTTATCCTACTGAATTTTTGATAAGTATCAAATTCCTTTTTATGTGTATTTGGCTTTGGGTATGATTAATAATATTTTTTAGAAACTCTGAATTTGTTATAAACAAAGATCTCACTGTATAGCACGGTATGTTAGGTTTCTTCTTAAGTAGAAAAGAGGGAGTTAAGGTACTCAGTACAGCTTCAGTACTTCTGGGGATAATGTTGTATAAAGTCTGGCCAGGAAGGTAGGGGAAAGGATCCTCTAATTTCAAATCAAGTCAAGTCTGCAGCTCTTTCATTTACAACCCAGATCAGAGTTGATGGCCAAGAAATCTGATCCAAGGATCAATACTTCCATCACTGATGGATTTGAATGAGGTAGAGACCTACAGTAAGGGGAAATTTCTCTTCCATTCCTCATTTCCACTTAGAGGAACCTTGTCTTAAAACTCCTGGCTTCTTTATATCTTCTATTTATCCTCCCACAAATGGTTCAGTGAATTACCTGGGTGGTGGAAAACAGCGTCGGTTCAAAGATCTTAGTTTTTAAGTGGAGCTAATCTTTCAAAAGTCCAGTTTCCAGGGGAGCTGATCTCTGTCTATGACAGAGGTAGGAGGCAGCAACCAAGTACTCTGTTTTGCAGACTGGGTGCACCCGTTTGGAGTCTATACGAAACTATATCCTTCCAGATATTATCATTACTAAATTTAACATTTTGATTCTCAGTTAAATGGATGTGCTATGATTATACATTAGTTAAAACTGAGGCATGAAAGAAAAATGTTGTTTCTTGGTTCAAACACTCACGGACCCAACAGCATTAAGGGTGATATATCTGTAACACTGGAAATATACTTTCCCTCTATCCCGTCTTGAGTATTATATGTAGAATTTAGGACAGGTTTTTATTACAATGCCTCTACTTAATTAATCCAATAACAACCAGAAACATAAAGTGGTTAGGACATTGTTGTTTATTGGTGTTAGGGCATTTTTAAAGCCATGGAATCTTAGCTTGGGTTAATACCAAGTCTTTTTATTCTTGATCTCTCAGAAGGATCCTCATATTTATTGGATGGCTAATGAATAATCTCAGTTTCTTAATAAATGTTAATACTTTTCACTGTCCAACTACAAATATTGTTATTAGAGTTAAGATGAAGTTGGTGAAATTATGTAAGTTTATTAAAGCTGTGAGACACATAAATGTTAGAAATTAGCTCTGGTTGTGCCTTTAGCAATTTTGAACCTATTTTCAGTTCATGAACAATTGGTAATAACAAGATTACTCTTGGTAATTATACACTTGCAGATTTCTTAATAGTCTATCAGGTGGAATAACAATATGGAAACCCATTTTCCTATAATGCTTATTCTCAGAAATGATTTTTTTTTCTATATAATGAAGCAGGAGTTTATTAGGCATGTCATCAGAGTTGAAAGGAAAAGTACAACAGACCTATTTCATGGTACAGTAGACTTTATATCCGAGAACACTTCAGAAAGGAGATATTAGATTTACAGAAATAATCTTGTTTCAGTTTTTAGTCAAAATTACAACACATTCAAAAGTCTGAGTACAAATTGATTCAAGCTTGAATTCATCAGGGAAGCTATCGAAATTGGTTAGATTGTATGCTTTCAAATCAGTTCCTTTCTTAGTAGACACTTGCTAATCATACGCTAATCTCACTCCAGTGAAAGTATTTATTCATTCTCAAATAGTTACACATAGCACTATGAGGATACTAATGAGATACTGTGCATGCAACAATTGGGAGATGGACTATGTAATATCTGCTCAATCCTGGAGGAACAGCAAATGGGATGGGTCATTCAAATATGATAAGTCATATTTAGCACGTAGAATTATTATTCTTGAAAGGACATAACACAAAAAGTTAGTGGTCTATTGCCTAATTCTACTTTTAAGTAGTTTATGAAAATTGCCTTGTTAGAAAGAAAATGGCAATGTATTTTTCAAGAATTAAGATATCTACTTCCATTACCATTGATCCTAATGATCTGTGTCTGCTGGATTAGAGTGAAGGAGGGAAGACAAGTAGACAAGGAAAGAAAATTGAGTATATAAAATAAGTGAGAAATAAATATATATAAAGAATTCAGGTGGAAATTTCAATTTCAGGACTAACTCAAAGATCCAAGAAAATCATTTTTAAAATCAGGATCAAATACATATGTCTAAACCAAAAAGAGGATATTTTTCTATGTGGACGTATATAAGTGATCCTACCTCTACAGTCCCTGAATGATTGGTATGCAGGACAGAGATAAAGCAGGAAAATACCACCATATTTAATGAAATGTAAGATGTCACACATTACCAGATACTCCAGAAATTGACAAACATACCATCAACTGTTGGGTATTCTCTTGTTTTAGAAATGATAACATGTGAATAAATGAAAAAGGTGTGCTTTAGATTGCATGAAACACTGTTGCAGTCCAAAAATCAACAGTTGCTATTCTGGTTGTATCAATCAGGATCCAGAGAGAAGACAGAAAACACTTTAGTGAATTTAAAAAGGAAAAATTTAACATAAAAATTATTAACTAGTGAAAATAATTAGCTACTAAGAGGAGTAAAGAGACTTCTGAAGAATATTAGCATTAGAATATTCCTATATTCTGGGGTGCCTGGGTGGCTCAGTTGGTTGAGCATCCAGCTTCAGCTCAGGTTATGATCTCAGGGTTGGTGAGTTCAAGCCCCATGTAGGGCTCTGTGCTGGCAACTCAGAGCCTGGAGCCTGCTTTGGATTCTGTGTCTCCATCTTTCTCTGCCCCTCCCCTGCTCACACCCTGTCTCTGTCTCTCAAAAATAAATAAACGTTACAAATTTAAAAAAAAAAGGAATATTCCTATGTCCTATAATATCCACTAGTGCATGATATATGGACAGAATAGTGCAAGAAGCGTACCATAGCAGAGAGAAAACCCCTCTCCCAAACTTAACATTAAAAAAATTATATTATTTGGCTTTGATACTTTTAGTATCTCATATTACATATTATGGAATTAGCATAGATCTAACTAATAATTTAATCATAGTTTCAGTGAGGCAGCTTAAAGAGGAAACTTAATTCTATACCATGGTAGGAAATTAACAGTATGAAGGTAGTGTTAAAATTCTCCGTTTCCTGCCCATTAACTCATATTCATGAAACAAAATCATTGTATTTTAAAGCTTACTGGTAATTAGTGACACTATCTTCTACACTCTCATTGCTAACTTTTCTTATCCTGTTAGAACTTCTCCTGCTGTACTGAAGAGATTAATGCCTGAGAAGTCTCTTTTCAATCCTAATTCTGTTATCTTGGATAATGCCAACATTTATTTGGACTACCCTTCCCATTATTTTGGTGCATGTCTCATTTCCTCAACATTCTATTTTCCAATGACCTTTACATCCAATTCACATCACCTACACACTCCCAAGAATAAGCCATGGCTATTGTTCTCATCATCACACTGCTCCATCACTTAAATAAACACAGTCTTTCTGCAGATATATGGTTATTCAATTAGTAATCTGTGATCTCCATCACCCATGCTTATTGCCCATTCTCAGTTTCTCCCACTGCACTTTTACTTTGAAATCTAGGTCTCTGTACCTTTTTTCTTTCATTCCGTAAACACATTCTCTTGCAAATATTCAATTCCTTTGTTGTTTTCTTTTGTAAAATTCACCAGGTAAAGTAAAACTTGGTCAGAGCTTCTCAGATGTGTGTCAGTGTGCAACACATGGGTTTCAGGTCAGCCTAGATATTGACCCTTAGAGCCCATGGCCAGGTGGCAGTTTTCAGATCAGCCACGTATTGTAGGCCAGCAATCTCTGGCTTCAAGGGGGCTTATCAGTGTACACCATGGTCATAAAATGCTACTTATTTTTATGTGTTTTGTTGTTAAAAAAATGTTGGTAAACACTGCTCTGAATCAATGCAGTAATCAAATTTGCTGATGCAAAACTCTGCTAATGAATCATGTTCTCCATTATGGGTAAAATCTGATGCTGTCATGAAATTTCTTAGATACCAGAGTATACTTCTAAATTTCCCTATACTCCTTTAACCTTTAATCTTGCTAACATAACACCCTTTCAAGAGATGAACTAACTCTTTACTCCTTAGAAAGAACAGCAATCAAAGAGCTCCATAAAATTCAAGACTTTTAATCTTCACATTTTACCACATTTGCTCCTTTTTCCCACCACATACTCATTCTTCTCTACCATCCACCTTAGAAGGGGATATTATGTACTATCACATCTACACGTGTGCTGGTTAGCCTTTCCCACGGTTTTGGGGGCTCTTCCTCTATTACTTCTTCTTTTACCTCATGAATCTTCAAAATGTCCCTTTTCACTCTTTTCTCTTGTCAGCATTTAAAAATATTCTGCCTCAAAGAAAATAAAACAAAAGAGAAAACTACATTGTTCACTATCTTCTTTTTTTTTTTCTTTCCCTCTCTTTGTTGCCAAGATTTTTCTCTTATTTTAGGTGCACTCTTCCAAAATAAGTGCAATTATTTTAGTTTCTCACTGTTTCTCTCCTTTGCTTAATGTGGTCTCCTGATGTAGTCCCTCTTTTTCTACTCCCATATTAAACAGTGATAAGTGATTCCAGAGATAAAAAATGGTGTTAATACTTAAGTTACCAAATAAGAATCTTAATTTTCAGCCTATTCAGTATCAGAAAATTTTTTTGGAAAATTCACATAAATTTAAAAATATATGAAAATACTTATAAATAAACAGAATATGAGTGGTCTGTTTTAGGAATGGGATTTTGGAGAAATTATGATAATATTGGGATAGTTTTTAAAGTTCTCTGAATATCTGCCTAAAATCAGACCACAATTAGATAATGTGACAAAAACCCATGCACACCATTTAAAACACAATTTAGTGACATGGTATTCCCATGACATGCACACACAATACCAATAGCAACTATTAAATATATTCACAAGAACTACAAACTATGTGCCAAGTGGATATATTCCAGTGATAGCCATAGCAAATAGTAGGGCATCTTACAGACCCAAAGATAAGAGAATCAAAATAGCTATCCTGTATTCACTGGAAAGTACAGGAAATCAACTTGGAAACAGTAGTGAGGCTTAGATCTGTTTATCTACTCTTATAAAGGGCAAATACAAAGAACAGTCAAAACGCCTTCGGAGAAGCGTAGCTACATAAATTCACAAAACTGCCACACCCGCCTTTCTAAACAGGGTCCCACTCTGGGGAGAAATTGTTCAAAACGGAATAGAAATTAAGTAGGATAGGGAGAACAGAGGTGAAGGAGAGAGATCAGACATATTTGGGGGAGAGGGACAGACCTAGGACATCTCAGCAGGCAAGCCATTGTACACTAAAACAATAGACAAACAGATGAAAACAACAGGAAGGGAGCTCTGTGAGGTAAAGAAAGCTACACTGACTTATTTGTCTTTCTCAATGTCCAAATAGACTATTAACACATGAAAATAAGTAACAGAAAGTATCAAGGCTAACTTCAATACAGAGTTATTAAAAGAAAAAGAAATAATATCATTATGGACAGTGAAAGTTTCTGAAATAATGAAAGCAAATGACAAAGACATTGTCAAAAAATCAGATCAAATATGCAACGTATTACTTCAAAATGAGCTAAAAGACATTAAGAAAATAGCATAAGCTATGAGTGAACAGCATACACAGAAATTAGAAAAACTCAGTAATGAGGTCACAGAACTCAGAAAAGAATCAACAAAGTAAAACATTTCCAAAAAGAACATAAAAAGAATGAACACAGCAGATAATTACTTATAATTAGAAGATGGGAAAAAAAAATAAAACAGAAATGAAGAAAAAAATATATAAGGGATTTGAGAGAAACAGACAAATACTGAAACCAGGCAAAGATGCAATGTATGAATTAAGGATTTCCTGAAAAATAAAAACAAAATTAAAGAAAACAAACAAACATCAAAAATATAATTCAAGAACACTTCATTCTAGTAAAATTACTGCAATTTAAAGGAAAATGTAACTTTTGGTCATAAAGAGGGGGAAAACAGCAGCAAGTAACTTATAATGGAAAAAACAGATTAACATCAAACTTTTCAAGAGCAACATTATGCCATGAGCAAATGAAATATTTAGATACTCAGGAAAATTTACAATATGTAAGAAAGAATGAAAGAAAATGGGAACAAGGGATTTTATATCAAGCAAATGTACTCTCAAGTATAAAAGGCACAGATCTATGATTATCAATACACAGAATTTAAGGATTATTATTCCCATGAGCCCTCCCTGAGGAATCCCCTAAAGTCTAAGGCAACCAAAATAATTGGAGAGACACCAACACAAGAATAGGTGTCAAGCATTATACATCTATATACTTGTAGGAATAAACTAAATGAAGGATAAAAAGGAAAGTGCATTGTACATATTTCCAGTAGATTCAAAATACAGAGATATAGTATAAAAAATTAGAGGGAAATTAAGAGAGTTCATGACCAAAAATTAAAATATTATCCATAATTATGTTGACATCTTCTATTAGTATTTTTGTTCTATTATTTTATGTCTATACTGCAGTATAAAGTAAATGAGTAATAATGGGATATTCTGATTTAGTCACCCTTTGTATTCTTGAGACTAGGATTTTAAGTATGAAGGAGAGAATATACAGATATTATACAGGAGATGTTAAGTATAATAGTCTATAATTCTGAATTTGAATTGGTAGTCCCAGGAAGAGTAAAGAAATTGAAATCTGCCAGACACTTAAAAAACATATTTTAAAAATGGGCACAACTAAACAATGGCATCTAGAAAAAACAGGAAATAAAAAAAGCACAAAAGTGAGTCTGTCTGTAATGGTTACAAGAGTGGTTGCTTTTGAAGGGAGGGGTTCACATTGACACTAGAGGGTCTTCAAGGGTATCTAGTAAAGTTCAGTTTTTCTACCTGGGTGGTGGTTATAAGGGTATGTTACCTAGTTCACCTTAGAATAGCTTACTATGATATGTATTTATTTTGTACGATTTAATGTTTTTAATAATAAAAACTGAAAATAAACTGTTAAAATTGTTTTTCAACTTTGAAAAACAAACAAAAATGAGAAGTATACAATTCCCTTTGAGACTGCAATAAGTTGATCCCATGGCAAAAACTGGTTCCAAACTGCAATTATTCATTTCTTTAGCTCCTGTTTTTCAGTCAATATAGGGGTCTCAGGATCCTAGCAGGTGTAGCACTAAGGTTTTTTTCACTGGTTGTATTGCATCTCAAAAACTATCTTCCTGTGTGAATTTCACACGATTTTGCCCTTGGTAGTACCTGATCAAGGCCACGTCTACTCAAGACTTTGGCGAGACCTAGGAGAGACTATGTGGAAAAATCTTATTAAATACAAACACCTGTTAGGGACTACTAGAAAGGGAATGTTTAGTAATTTTACAAAGGTTCTGTGGTGAAATTTATTCTCAAGATACATTTCAACCAGGAACTTACACTTCCCCTTTGCAGTAGTGAGAAGGTGAGTACAACATGGTAGAAAAGCAGTATTCTAAAGACAAACTAGAGTGTCAGATCAGAGCAGTTAACAGTACCAAAAAAGAAGCTGATTTGCAGAAGTGAGTAGCCACTGGAGAAGGTTTTAAATGAGAAGATTTTTAGGAATGTAATTCACTGCCAAGCCAGATAAAGATATGCCTTTGTTTCAAGAGAAAAAAAAAAAAATGGCCGGGTACACCGATGCGTGCTTCACCAAAGCATGTGAAAGCAAAAGAAATATTCACACAAGATTACTCTAATAAGTAAGACATATTGGCTAAGAGTTTCAGTATCTTCTTATAGAAGGACAAGTTGAAGCAGTATTAAAATCACATGATATAATTCAAGTATTCATTGTGTATAATTATACTAAAATTACTGCCTAATAAAATATATATAATTTTCATTTCATGTTGTGGGCTCTCATCCAATCTTCTTGTTATCTTCAGTATGTTTGTAGGAGGACTTAGAAGCTGTGAACATGAGTTCTTAGTCACTGTTTTGAATATTCTTGTCCCTTTTACACTATGTTTGTATCCCACGAGAAGTTTGGGTACTTTTGTTTAAAACCAAGGGCTTAATAATCTACCCACTTTTATGATTCACTGATTCTATGGGTTAGCAAAAACACTGCCTACATACACTCACAATATTAAAAAAATTAATAATACCAATAGCTTAAAAAAAATTCTTCACATTGTGAGAGCAGTAAATATTGTTAGAGGATGGGAACACTATATAAATATTCAAGCTTTGTCTGTATATTGTAACTACCTTTTAAACAATTAAGCACAATACATATTAGTTAATAATTTATGAGATTTTTTAAGTCTTAGCTTTACTGAAAACTTTTTATGAGAAAAAGAGACATTTATTAATAATCCCTGAGGAAATTCAGGTTAATTCATGTTTAGATGAAATCAAATTATACTATTAAGTGTATGCAGTGCATTTTCTAAATACTACTGATAAGTTTGTTTTGATTCAAAAATTTCTTAGGATACTATCTGTATAGAACTTTAGTTCCCACATCTATGGTATATACTTTTAAAAAGATTTATTTAAATTTCAATTAGTTAACATACAGTGTAAGATTAGTGCACAATATAGTGATTCAACAATTCCATACAACACCTGGTTCTCATCACAAGTGCCCTCCATAATCTCCACTACCTATTTAACCCATCTCCCCACCACCTCCCCTCTGAAAACCATCAGTTTGTTCTCTACAGTTAAGGGTCTGTTTCCTGGTTTTGTTCTCTCTATCTCTTTTTCTTCACTTTGCTCATTTGTTTTGATTCTTAAGTTCCATATGAATGAAATCATATGGTATTTGTCTTTCCTTGACTGACTTATCTCGCTTAGCATAATACTCTCTAGCTCCATCCATGTCTGTGCAAATGGCAATATCTCATTCTTTCTTATGGCTAGTATTTCATTGTGTATATATATGTGTGTATGTGTATATATATATATATATATATATATATATATATATATATGTATGTGTATATGTGTATGCATATATGCCACATCCTCATCCACTCATCAGTCGATAGACACTTGGGCTCTTTCCATAATTTGGCTATTGTGGATAATGCTGTTATAAATATCAGAGTTCATATGTCCCTTTGGGTTAATACTTTTGTATTCTTTAGATAAATACCTACTAGTGGAATTGCTGGACTGTAAGCTAGTTCTACGTTTTCCTTCCTTTTTTTCTTCCTTCCTCCCTCTTTCTTTCTTTCTTTCTTTCTTTCTTTCTTTCTTTCTTTCTTTTCTTCCTTTCTTTTCAGTAGGCTCCATGCTGAGTATGGAACCCGATGTAGGGCTTGAACTCATGACCCTGAGATCAAGACCTGAGCTGAGATCAAGAGACAGACAATTAAAGGACTGAGCCACTGAGGCTGTTTTTAACTTTTTAAGGAACCACCATACTGTTTTCCAGAGTTGCTACATCAGTTTGCATTAGTAAGGTAGAATCTGAGTTTTTCAGAGTCTAATATTTCTTTTTTTTTTTTAATTTTTGTAATGGTTATTTATTTTGAGGGAGAGAGAGACAGAGTGTGAGCAGGGAGGGGCAGAGAGAGAGACACACACAGAATCCTAAGCAGGCTCCAGGCTCTGAGCTGTCAGCACAGAGCCCAATGCGGGGCTCAAACTCATGAACTGCAAGATCATGACCTGAGCTGAAGTTAGACACTTAACCAATTGAGCCACCCAGGTGCCCCTGGAGTCTAACATTTCTAAGGAGAATTATATAAACTCTTGGAGAACTGTTAACACACCAGATATAACCTGTAGTGAATTGAAAAATTTCATTTGAAATGAAAATTCATTTGATAGGCCTAAAATATATAAATATCTCGTTATTTATCTGGCTGGTAACTATGGTGAAATCACATACTTTGATTTTTACAGGGCTTGGAAGCACATTCATCAATGTCTACTGCAGCTTTTATCTGACAGAAAAGTAAATAAAACAGTAAATCAGTAAATCAAGTTGGATTTGAGGAAACAGAAAGTTACCTTATAGTCCAAATGACAACTACATAATATAACTGTAAGAGGTTGGTTATACCACATTTGATTTTTGTTGGACAGTTTTAAGAATAAGGATGATAGATCATAACTGTTATTTATACAAATTAAATTCTCCAAAGAAAAATAACTATAAATATTTAAAATAAATTTGTAAATACATGTTATAACATTTTTATTATAGCATCTTAAGAAACATGTTCTTATCGCTACTTTAAAAATTAGGAAAAAATTAGCTAAAATAGGCTTGTGTTATATTTCTGTTATCTTTTGAACTATAAGGCTTAATTTTGCTTTTCTCATAAAGGTAGAATGAATATGATGAAAACTTAATCTGAGTCAAAATTATAGATATCTCACTATAATCCTATAGTTTATTTCTTACAATAAATTTGAGTATATATTCTTATACGATGTATTCCTAAATGATATGCATAAATTCTAAAATGATAATAGGAATATATGGTATATCTCTAATATAATATGTTTATTAGTATCATTTTTCTCAGTAAGTCTCACACTAAAAAAAAAAAAAAAAACACTTCCTTTGCGTTTTCTGATTCATTCTAAATAAAAAGAACTATACAGAAGAGCTAAAATTGAATGAAAGAGTTCTGATCTTACACACAAACTTACATAGTTTTCTTAAACACAAATTATATCACACTTCAGAAGAGGACAGATCAAATCACCTTTTTCTATATAGTAAATGATTTCTTTTTAGTGATGGTAATATTATTTACCATTAATTGAACCTTTATAATGTGTGATGCATCACTCTAGTTGCTCCATATATATTCACGCTTTGTACTTCAACATATGTTTGTAAATAGCTATCATCATCATAATTTTAAAGATGGAAAACCTGAGACTCAGAGAACTAAAGTTGCTCAAGTTTACATGTTTATAAAGCAATAAAATTATGATTCAATTTTAGTTCTGTCTGAATCCAAAGTTCGTGGGATTTACCCTTTACACAGTTAGAGTGAATTGCTCATCTTTCTGCATTGTCCCTCTCATGTTGGTCCAGTGGAGAGGGTCTGCTGAGTACTTTGGGTATCAGGAACCTGGGAAGCGGCAGCAGAAGTGTAGAAGAGAGACAGCTGTTGGCCACATCTAAAAGGACAGGCACTCACTGAAACTAACAACCTGAAGTAGATTTCCCCAGCTGAGATACAAGTCCCAGATATTCAGAATCTTCTTGGGGCCCAGGTCCAAACTAGGCCATAAACTGAACTGGGAATAAAGAATCCAGATAAGAGGGAAGAACAGTGGTATCATCCACACTACACTGAGGTAGACACAGAGGTGAAATCGCAATAATCAATGAGTATATGAGTTACCTATGCTCACCTGCAAACATATACTGCACCAAGCACGGAAACAGCAGAGTCACACACAACTCCTCTGGAGTTCCTACACCAGGATCTACTAATATACCAGGCACTACTAGCTCTGGGTCTGAGTTTGAACAAACCTATAGGGGATTGCTAATTTTAACAATCAACTCTGAGTGGTTGTGGCCTCTGCAGAATGACATTTTCATATAAGGTCCACAATTTTAGTCAAGGAATGCACTTACAAGATAGCTGCTTGAATTAAGGTCTTTGTCACTATTAAAGAAAGAGAGACAAATAGGAAACAAAATACTGGTTGCATTAGTAATCCTACTTAACAAGCTAAGCTAATAATGCACAGAAGAAAATGCTCTAGGTTTATAATAAAATTGCATGGTATAAACAGAAGAATGTAAACTCATGAAACTGACAAATTAGATATATAATATGAATATTTTCAATGTCAAACAGAATTACAACTTCTTAACATTAATTTCTTCTCAAAATCAAAATTAAGTTAAAATAAAAAAAAGCATTGAAGTGTTATTATAGAAGAGCTCTGTTCAACATGAATGTTGGAACATAGGCCACCTCATAGATGAGACTCCATTTTTTTCTAGATTAATATCACATAGATAATAATTTCTTATAAGCACATTTTCCAACATTCACAATTGTAGTAATTGTATTTCCTTGATTTGCCTTAAAATTAGGGTGTCTATAAAATGTTCAAATGTTTATAAATGTATCATTTTGTATTTACAAGAGAAAACCTTCAAAATAATTTCTTAAGTACTTTGAAGTAGGTTTAATGTTTCTGGAAACAAATGAATATGTTTCTCTCTCAGATGGTTTCAATTGTACTTTCCACTATAATTAAACAAGCAATGCTTAATATTCATAGATGAAGAGCTGTCAGAATATTATGCCATTGGACTTCCTGTAAACAAGGCACTTTTGTTATTTTTAATTAATTGAGAAAGTGGTATTATCGAATCATAATTGATTTTCCCTTTTCTATTTTGTGTAGCCCACTGGTTGTTTTGCGTGGTATATTACTATATGATGGTTCCTTAATTTAATTTTTGGAGTCTGAACAGGCTTATTGCATTCTAGCAGTCTGCATATTTATTTGCCAGCATGCACTTGATGTTTGCAGTCAGATTTGGAATCTCATTTCAAACTGTTACTTCATCACTTATGATAAACAAATTCCAAAAATGAGAACAGCAACTTCAATCTGAAATATTACAGGATAAATTACATAAAGATTTATTTGTTAAACCATCTTTCTTAATCTATCATCTCTACAGCTCAATTGCTGATGAAGTTACAGGAAACAAGAGCAAAACAGAAGATGGAACAACAAAGCAAGAGTGCCATGAAAGAAAATGTCTTTTAAATGATGCCTTTAAAACAAGTTGGAGGTCAAGAGAATGTGACTAATATCTGATATTTAAATTAACCTAAGCTGCTGAGAGTTATTATATGTATATGAACGAA
This sequence comes from Panthera onca, assembly GCF_046562875.1. Taxonomy (NCBI): domain Eukaryota; kingdom Metazoa; phylum Chordata; class Mammalia; order Carnivora; family Felidae; genus Panthera; species Panthera onca. The sequence goes on from NC_138343.1 coordinate 58,523,997, forward strand.
GTTCCAAGGGTGGACTAGCTAAAAACCCAAGCAATAATCCTGTTGGATGTATAATGCATGTAAAGTGGGGTAATTTGTATAGATTACAAATAACGAGGAGGCAAATTTAGGTATTTGTTGCTCTTGTAAGTAAAAACCAATTACATATAGGGGGCGCTGTGTGGCTTAGTCAGTTGGCTGTCCGACTTCGGGTCAGGTCATGATCTTGCGGTTTGTGAGTTCGAGCCCCACATTGGGCTCTGTGCTGACAGCTCAGAGCCTGAAACCTACTTTGGATTCTGTCTCCCTCTCTCTCTCTGCCCCTCCCTCACTCATGCTCTGTCTCTCTTAAAAATAAGTAAAAACGTTAAAAAAAAAACCCTAAAAACAAAAAGAAAACAATTACATATAAAATTAATGAATGTGATATCAAAAATGGTCAGAGTTAGTGCATTCAATTGATCTGATATCAATGACTTTGGTTTCTTATAATAAAAGCACTTTTTAAAATAGGAACATTCATGAATGCAATGTTCAATATGGTAGCCACTAGCCATGTGTAGCTGTTGAGCACTGGAAATGTGGTTAGTGCAAGAGGAAGTACACTTTTTAAAAATTATAATTGATTTAAGTTAATTTAAATTTAAATTTAAAAACTTATCCATTTTAGTTACTTGAAAAAATTTCAATATGTTTGGACAACTTGATGTATATAAGTCTATATTTTCAACTTTAAATTTTATAAGTGAAAATACAGATCAAATAACTCCAAAGAAAAATTAGTATCCAAATTAAGATGCTCTGTAAGTGTAAAATACTTAACAGATTTCAAAGACTAACTAGAAAAAAACGTATGAATAACGTAACGTATGTTAGTAATGCTTTCATGTTGATTATATATAGAATAGTTGTATACAAAATATTGAGTTAAATAAAAATTTAAGTTCTTTTTTTTTTTTTACTTTTTAGTGTAGCTACTGAAAAATTAGAACTATATAGGTGACTCACATTATATTTCTATGGGATAGTACTGAGAGAGAATAGAAATCTATGGAGTATTGAATTTAAACAGATTGTTAAGAATATATTTTAGGCTGAGCTATTTTAAGTTTACTTACAGTTTTCCCTAGTCATTTCCTTCCCCACACTGTTCCCACAACCAGAAACTCTGACAATGTAATTCATTGTTTTGATTGGCAGAGAAAGGCATAAATATTTTAGACTTTTCTTCTGTCACAGTATATTAGTCTATTTTTATTCCTATCACCGACTAACAAGAGATGGCAAAGAGAAAAGAAAAAAAAAAGTGGGAACATTAAAGATTCAAAGAAAAGGAGGAATGTGAGAACGTAGGAGTGAAGTACCCATCTTTCCATAAACTCTGTTCCCCAATGGCCACTAAAAGGTCCACATTTCCTCCAAGGAGGTTGTGAGAGCAGGTCACCACAGAAATTTTTCAGAACAGGATGAGGGAAAGAGCTGTCCACTGACTGAGATTTAGTCAGGCCAGGTGGAGAGTTACAGGATGTTACCAGAATAGTACTGGTGCTATTAGGAAGTGAACGAATGGGAGGCAGTCTTTAAATTTACTCAAAGTATACAACTTTGGCAACTTTCCTTTTATGGCTGAAAGAATGGCTTCTAGTATTTACCTAACAAATGATATGATAATTGAAGCACTGCTTCGGGATATTAGGGCCTATTATGGACAGATCAAAGAACCTGTGAGCTGCATTAGCTATAATTTTGAGAGTAAGAACTGATATACTTGAGCTTTCATGTCATAAAAAATCTCAAAAATTATTTTTAATTAATGAAAAATGGTGAAATTGTTTTTTCTAAGCTGTTTATTGATTTAAAAACATAAAAAAAAATGATTAGCTAAGTCCTTAACATTTGAATCAGTTTACTGAAAGCAGAATATGTTGTCTCAGGACGATAATACATCCTAATAGTTTTAAAACACCAAATTTTGCATTATTTTGCATCTTTTTACATTTACATCTTAGTTTCTCTGATTTAATTTGAATTTTATAAACAACCTAGGCTTTTTATCTACAAATCCATCTAACAGTGAAGCTGAAGCCTAAACAGCAAACAAAAACATTCTGCATTAAAGTCTATACAGACAGAAATGCTCTTACTGAAATCATAACAGTTTCTCAAAGCAGATCTCACAGTTACGACCCCCAAATCCTTTCATTCTAATAGCAAAGCATAAACAGTAATTTCAATATTTGCTTCATCATGAAGTACTAGTTTAAATGGTCAATACATTTTTATTAGGTAACACTGTGTTGAAATGATAACAATGGAACCACCTTATGTGCTCATTATATATCAGGTATCAAAATGACCACTGTCTCTATCTCAGTGACTCCTTACAAAAACTCTTTTTAGTAAAATCACTGTCATTTCTACTTCAAAGATAACAAAAGCAAATTTAGTGAGGATAAATAAATAATCTAAGGCAAGAACTGAGACATGTTGGAGCCTGGACTCTTCCAAGCCTCTGTTTCTAAGCCAATGCCCTTACCCATTATGTCATCCTGGCTTTTTTAATATCCATCATTTGATATTTTATTATAAATTTATAATATTCTTTTATCATATAAAATTTTATTTATTGCACCCGAAAATTCTTAATATTACTTTGTTACTTAAGTCATTCAACAAACGTCAGATCTAAGTTTGCTTTTATCCTACCCTATGTTCAGTTAAAAAATGAGAAAAGTAATTTATTGACATAATTGTCACTTAAAGAACAAACTTTTATGGTATTTTTGGGGGGGGGATTTGATTGTCAATATGGTTGACAATCAAAATGATACTTGTTTAAAAAAATAAGTCTAAGTGATTTTTAATCAACATTTTTCTATTAATCTTGAGATTATTATACATGGGTCACAATTCCAAGAAACATGAATTTCTGGGAATATAAGGCTTCTTGTGCCAAGAACTGCTGAAAAATCTTTACTCCAATATTTGACATTTTATGCTCCTCTAAATGTATTCTAATGCATGGTCACGCTACAAAATGACTATCATTAGTGCTGTCACAGGCCATGGCTGTGGGAAGACCATGACTAATGCTAAGCTATCAGCACTGTCGGTGTAAGGTGTATTCTCATAATTTCTCAAACTGACCATGGAACCAATTTCCACTGATCCCTAAGTCATAAAACTTTACAATTACCCTGAGTTCATTAATAATGTATTACAGTTCTCATTCTCAATCAGAGTTTAATCAGACCCATGTCTCACAGGAAGGTTGACAAGTAAGCCACAAAATTATCCATATAAATGTCAAGATTTATTTTCCTAACATAAATGATCTAACCTAGTCAAGCATAGTTAATAATAAAATCACTCTTTCTGAGATTACCATTCACCTGATTGTCATACCCATTTTGGCCTTATATCTCAACCTCTCTAATGGTGGAGGTTATGAATATGGTCCACATAAACAGACCAATTTATATGAGTCATGTTCATTTTTATATTAAAAATACAAAACCATGAAAACATATACTATTGCTTATTACTTGTTTGAAATAGGGACAAAACCAAATGGTTCAATTTATTTCATGTCAATGAAATAAGTATTAGGAGAGAAAAAATATGTTACAATGGTAATTTTAGTTGTATCTCAGGCTGCCATCTTTGCCAAAGTCATAATGACATAATCTCAGAATACTTCCAAATAGGGAATTATGTATTAAGACATTCTTTATTTATTTATTTTTTAATTTTTTTAACGTTTATTTATTTTTTGAGACAGAGAGAGACAGAGCATGAACAGGGGAGGGGCAGAGAGAGAGGGAGGCACAGAATCTGAAACAGGCTCCAGGCTCTGAGCTGCCAGCACAGAGCCCGATGCGGGGCTCGAACTCAGGGACCGTGTGATCATGACCTGAGCCGAAGTCGGACGCTTAACCGACCGAGCCACCCAGGCACCCCAAGACACTCTTTAAAAAGTAACTGCATCGGAGGCGAGCCTGAGTGGCTCAGTCGGTTAAGCGTCTGACTTTGGCTCAGGTCATGATCTCATGGTTCGTGCATTCAAGCCCCATACAGGGCTCTGTGCTGACATATCAGAGCCTGAAGCTTGCTTCAGATGGTTGTCTCTCTCTCTATCTTTGCCAACTCATGCTCACTCGCTCTCTCTCTTTCAAAAATAAACATCAAACAAAAAAAGTAACTGCTTTGGAAAATTAACATAATCTTGCCTCTGCAGTGCATTTTGTCCACATTCTGTGAATAAAAGTATTTGATATTTTAATAATGAAGGATGCATATAATAGATTCCGAGTTCTTGTTGCTGTCTAGTTAGTGTTATACTATCTACCCATTCTTGATGCATTGTGATCATGCCATAAGTTGAAAAACATATATTATTTTCTCCACAATAAATATATGAATTCTTAGTTTTCTAGAAAGGTAACACATTAGATTACTAATTACATAAACATTTATCAATTTAAGAAAATGTATGCAAGAGTATAATTTATTTGCTTTGGGAAGACTGATAGAGGTAAATGGATAAATATATGTAAGATAAACAAATGCAGATGAAATTTTAGAAACAACATATTGATTGAGAAGTACTAGACTATCAAGGATGCTAGTGAAGAATTTTAATATCTTCTGCCAATTTTTATATACCGCCTGTCTTAATAAAAACACATTGTTTAGAGTAGCTTCCCTCCTGGGCACAAACAGACAAATTTGTTGACACAATTCTGACAGCTCCATTGAAGCAAAAAACAGAATTGCATTCATTTATTCAATTTCTAAGCATTAGATTCACAAACCTTTAAAAGAGGAAAACATTTTAATATAGATAATTAGAACAAAAAAACCAGTATTGTATCATTTTACTTTATCGGACAAAATAAATTAGTATGGATTAATCAAAAATTTAAAAAGCAAATTTATTTATTTCTCTTTCAGTTGACTTATTTTATCTTAGGCAAGCAATTTAAATTTCACATTTATTAAAGTTAAATTGATAATACTGATAGAAATCTATAGGGGGTATTCAATGCTATGACTCTACACATGACTATGTAGAAGTTGTGATACATTTAGCATCATATTAGTAAAAGCTTCTACATAATAATTTTCCTAGATGCAATAACTTGACTTCTATTCAATGTTTTAATAGTAACAGGGCGAATACAATAAATAGCTGACACTGCAAATATTATTTCATAAGGACTACTACTTATTGAACCCTCTTTTCTAATTATTTATATCATTTCCTTCAGTTAAGGATACTTTATTTAATCTTATCTATTTTCTTTTCCTCCAATCACTCCTTTTTCAAGGAGATGTATATGCCTGTGATATTGTGATTTATAATAAGTAATAGACATTTAGTTATCATGTTTCTGGCACAGAATTCCTAAAACCCTTGGAATTCTCTATGAGAGAGTGATAAAAGTGTCTCCTATTAGGTTAATGAGCCGACTTTGGAACTCACCTAAGAATGGGAATTAGTTGCCAGGGGGACCAACCATGAATAAAGGGGTAGAACTTTTAATCTCATCCCCTGATTCCCAGGAAGGGGAGAGGGCCCAGAAGTTGAATTCAATCACCAATGGCCAATGATTTGATCAACTGTGCCTTTGTAATGAAGCCTCCATAAAAGAGAAACAAAATTGAAAGCTACTACCTTTGCCTCCATATGCCAGAATGCCTCCACATGCCATGGTTCTGGGCTCCAAATTCCATGAAAGTAGAAGATCCTTTTTGGGGGACCTCACCCTACGTATCTCTTCATCTGGCTGTTGATCTGTATCCTTTAATATCTTTTGTAATAAATCAGTAACGTAGTGAGTAAATAGGTTTCTGGAGGTCTGTGAGCTACTCTAGCAAATTAATCAAAACCAAACAGGGGGTTGCAGGAAACTCTGATTTATGGCCAGTTGGTCAGAAGTATAGGTTACAACCTGGACTTGTGATTGTCATCAGACGGAAGAGAGTTATTGGAACCCGCAGTCTGTAGCCAGTGGATCAGAAACACATATAGCAACTGAGCCCTTAATCTGTGGAATCTGATATGATCTCCAGAAAGATAGTGTCAGAATTAAGTTGAACTCCATGATATCTATCAGATGTCAGAAAACTGATGGTATGTGGAGAAAACCCCAAAAACATTAAAATTGAGTGCAGAACCAATATAACATTTAACAAACTATTTCTTTTGTTGAGCTTGTTCTCTAATTATGCTTTCTTTTATGGATTGTATTTAAAACCTCTTTCATAATAGAACATTTCCATACATTTCTATAATACATGCAAGCAGATTTGATATTTCTACCATTTAATGTAAAGATGTAATTTCATAATTAATTTATTAAATTTGTATATTTTCCAAGCCACATGCTGAGATGTATTACATTCCTCAAATATAAATGACTCATATATAGAGAAGTTCTTTTATAAAAAGACTACATACTATTAGAAATATCTTTGTTTTTAAATTTAAAAAAGTTCTTAGAAGGAAAACATTTATATTTCTAAACCTCAGTTCATAATTGTTAAAAATCAGTTAATATCTAATGGCTAATCCAGGGTTCAACCTTAATTACATAGAAACTATTCAAGCTGCAGGGGAGATGATAACACTATTCTATTCCTGTCTTCTCTCTTAGAATCTCTCAAAAGATTCTCTAACCTTGCACAATGAGTCACTGTCAACCTATGAAAACAGGTTGTTTCTCACTGCAAAGCAAATCCATTTGTTATGACAATTGCCCGTAGCTTACTATGAATTTAAAACACAAGAATACAAATTCTGATACTGAGTTGTGCTTAAGTGTTAGAGTCAAACTGGTTGCAATTATTAGGTGAAGGCACTTTTAGAATCAATCCACCTCATCTTCTTTAGAATGTGAAATAACTTTCACTCAGATCACCCACCCACATAAGTATGGGCTTGCTCCCACAACACTAACCACCAGACTAGAAAAGTAGAACCAGGAATGAGATTTAATTACTACCACCTTTTAAAATATAAACAAGATCTGCCCTACAAACTATTTTGTCAAAATATGCCCTTCACTCTAGTGTATTCTATTGTCTGGTATCCAGTTTTAAGCCTAATGCGTCTTAACTAGCTTAAAATTAGTATACTAGGTCCTTTTCCTATTTAAACTAATGCTCTCCCTAATTTAAATGTCATGGATGGGGAAATCATAATTTGGACCAAATTCTTCAAACCAGTAAAAATATATAGGGGTTTTACTTCCCTTCAATCATCTATAATTTAAATACAAATGTCTAACTTTTAATTTGTCAGCATTTTTATGGTATTAAAGGTTGATAAATGTCTCTAATTATCTCAATGAGTGTTGTGAAAGTCTAAGAATGATTCTCAAAATAAAATTAATATTTTAGGAGAAAAAGCTACAGCACCCAGTACTCTAAAAAGTATAAGGAATATGAATCAAGAAAGTAGGAATTCTGGAATTAATAAGAATGTGGATCACTGGGATCAGGGAAAGTTCTGGTCATAGGCATAAAGGGATTCTACTCTTATTGATTTGTCAGGATGCTGAGAGAATTATAATTAAATATTAAAGAATTCAATTAGTCTAGAAAATGTCATTTGATCATTTAGCCAATGAACAGAAGACAGTAGTAAATAAACAAACATTAGAGTTGTGAGTGAACCTGGAAGCTATGACAAAGACTAAAAGTAAAACAAACAAGACCTAGAAAATCACTGGGGCCTCAGAAACCCCCAAACTGTGGCACGACTCTAATACTGAGGCTGTTTTCAGACTCAACTGGAATCTTCTTGCTGTAATTCCAACAATCAGTAAGAGGATATTAGCAACTCAGAGCATCCGTGAGTGATCCCATGAGTACCTACACCTATTTCTCACTATTCTTATTCCCTTAATTTCCTTTATATAGTAATTTTACCATTATTTAATCTTTAGATCCCCTCTCTGTAGAAGAAACATGCATACTTCCCTCAAACTTTCCCAGCCAAAAGGAATACACAAATGAATGATTACTGTGTTTTAATCTAGCCAGAACAAGGATACATTACTTTCTGTGTGATTTTGAACAGGTTGCTTAAAATGGAATTAGACAAATTCCCAGTTCTTACAGGAAGAGAATGAAATAGGACAACGGAAATATGCTCAGTAAGATTTAAGGTGGTAGTATAGTTTTATCTAATTCTCTCTTTGATCAAAATTGTTCAATGATGTTTTTAAATTCGCAGAACACAATTCAAATATCTTAATGAGGAGCTCAGGTCCTTCCCTAATGGCTTCTTCAACAGCCCTTCCGTATTCACTTCCCACTGCCCCTCTCTATGTAATTTTGGTGTAGTCACACTGAATTATTGCATTCATTCTTCCTGTGCCTTTGCTCCTGCTTCTTTCCCCAACTCTATTTCTACCCTCTCCTTCAAGGATCAATTCAATGTTTATTTTCAATAAAGTAACATTTCCAGATGTCTCTGCCTTCCCCCTTCCTCCAGATAAAAGAGATTTCTCCCTTCTCTTACCTCTGAATCTAACCTTTCCTGTGTCTTATGGAGCATTTGACTCCATGCATCCTCTCTTTTCCTATTTTTTTTCATATTCTCCTTATCCATTATCTCACTTCCTTCACAACTTTTAAGATTTTTATATGAAATTAATCAGGCATTAACAGGAAAAAGACTAAACCTTCTATTTAGATCTTAGGCACAAGCAACTTCCTTTGTTCTTTCAAGTTGTACTACTGCAATACACATGTAGCATAAATTTCAGTTGTTTCCTTTTTTTTTTTTTTGCATATCATAGATCACATATGGAAATAAAAAACAGGAAATACATGTGGTAATGAAAAGAGAAAGACAGCAGAGAATTTTTCAAAACCTTAAAAAATCAGTTCTTTGGACAGGCACTGCAATGGCAGAGTTATTTTGAGACTGCTAAACACAGTATTAATACTGAAAAAGCAAAAAAGAGTGTGTCAGCCTATTGGAAAACAACTCATGACAGTGTAATTTAGTGCAAAGTGCTGAAATGTGAATGCGACTTTTGAGTTGTGAAATCTTGCCTAAAATCTATTGTTTTATAAATTTCCATCACATGTGTGTAGACAGAAACATATATAAATATATATTTATATAATACATATATATACATATAATACATATATATTTATATAGTACATATATATATTTATATAATACATGTATTTTATAACTATCTATCTGATATATTATTTTGTTTTAGTCCAGTAACAATATCCAGGAAATAGTGAAGGGTGCAGATGCTTTTAAATGTCCCATCCTAAAGTACTCTCTTCATACACTAGATCTCAAATCCCACTTCAGCTGCAACCATATTTCTCCCTTTTCATTACTGCAAATTCTGAAAGCAACAACATTCATTGTCTTGAGTTACTCATTCCTATTGACTTCTCCATTAACTTCAATTTAGCTTCTTCACCCATTATTCCATAGGAACTCCTAATTTTCAAGTCATTGATGCCCTTCTTATTGCCAAATGTAGTAGGTATTTTAAAATTCTTATCTTTGCTTACCAATACTCAACACTCAAATTATCACCTAATTTTCCCCTAGTTTTTAAATTATTTGTATTGATTGATGACATTACACATTCATGTATCTTACCTGACTGCATCCACCCAGTCTCTCTGTTGTCTCTCCTTCCTCTTCCTATCGAATGGCAATCTGTAGACTTGTATGAGTGCCATCATATGTCAACACTCAGAATGAGTGGTTTAGTCCTGGAGTGGAGAGATTTGAACTATGGGCCAGAGCACATACTAAATCGCTAGTACTCAGTAAATGAGTTTCCAAGCATTAAAAGGGATAGGTGTGTATATATGTATATATGTAGATATGTACTTGTGTATGTATATGTATATACTGAATTAAGAAATGAAATTCCATGGTTTTCATTTTTAATTTTCTGAACATATTCTTTACATTGTAATAGTTCATCCACAAGGTAGCTCACAGTAAAGTCTTTGTAGATCAGAAATGTGTTAGATTTGATTTCATATTCTCTATATTGCAAAGTTGAGAGACTTTCAAATAGAAAATACTAACTAAAAACATTAAATAGGGGTACCTGGGTGGCTTAGTCAGTTAAGCGTCCAACTTGGGTTCAGTCATGATCTCAAGGCTTCTGTGTTCAAGCCCTGTGTCAGGTTCTGTGCTGACAACTCGGAGCCTGGAGACTGCTCCAGATTGCATCTCCCTCGTTCTCTGCTCCTCCCCTACTTGTGCTCTCTGTCTTGCTTTCAAATATAACATTTAAAAATATTTTAAATAAATGGAAATGGGAGAGAAGTAAAAAAGCAAGTCATGTGAATGGCTGATAAACTTTATGACAGTGTGTCATAACTCCAAATTATTTGAAAGACATTATAGCATTATATCCATTATAGAATCGAGAACATGAAGCTGTCATTCCCATCTTTTTCTTCTACTTACTCTTAAATGTTGGGTGATTAGACTAACATCTCTTTGCTGTTGTTTTCTGGTTTGTGATTTTGGGATAATAATATTAACTCCTTATAAATTATAAGAATAAAATGCTCTACAGATAAAAAGTATAGCACAGGACCTAGTATAGAGTAAGTATCCAATGGCATTTATTCATTTATGTATTATTGACCAACCTTTGTGGAGTTACTATTCCACATACAGTATTTTATGGTTATTTCTTATCCTTAAAAATTAATTATACATGATTAAACATGTATTTTTTAGGACATAAGAAATAAACATTTGTATAGTTTTTAATAATATTTCAAGGCATCTCTTCAATAAATGGTACTAACCTAATTGGATATTAACATTTAAAAGAGTGAAACTGGACCCATATCTTAAACCACTCACAAAAATTAACTCAAAATGAATTAAAGCCTTAAATATACGACCTGAAACCATACAACTCTTAGAAGGAAATATAGGAATAAAGGTCCTTCACATGGGTCTTGATAGTGATTTTTTTAAATGTGACACAGAAAGCACAAGCAACAAAATGAAAACATAATAAAATAAACAAGTGGGAGTGCATCAAACTAAAAATGTTCATAGCAAAACAAACCATCATTAAAGTGAAAAGAAAATCTATGGAATGAAAAAAATATATTTGCAAATCATATATCTGATAAGAGGTTAATATCCAAAATATAAAAATAACACACGCAACTCAATAGCAAAAGTCAAATAACCTAATTAAAAATGGACAAAGAGCCTGAATAAATATTTCTCCAAAGAAAACATTCAAAGGCTAATAGGTACGTGAAAAGATGCTCAACATCACTATTTATTAGGTAAATGCAAATCAATACTATAATTAGATAGATATCTCATGCATGTTAGAATGACCATCATCAAAAAGACAAAAGATAAATGTTGGCATGGATGTGACTCAAAGGAACTATTGTGCATTGCTGTTGGGATTGTAAATTGGTACAACCACTATGTGAAACAGTATGGAGGTTCCTCAAAAAATTTAAAAATAGAACTACTATATGATCCAGTAATTCTACTTTGGGATCTAATGTATTTCATTATTTATGGTTGAATAAAAACCATTCACATATACACATACATTATTCAACCACAAAAAATGAGGAAATCCTACTATTTGCAAGGACATGGATGGACCCTTAAGGCATAATATGCTGAGTAAAATAAGTCAGACAGAAAAAGACAAATACTGCCTGATCTCACTGATACATGTAATCTAAAAACACACACACACACACACACACACACACACACACAAAACAAAAACTCAGAAGAAGAGATCAGACGTGGTTATCAGAGGGGGAGGGAGAATTGAAAGAAAGTGGTCAATTCAGTACAAACTGCCAATTATAAGACAAGTAAATAAATACTAGGGATGTAATATACAACATGATGACTATAGCTAACACTGCTGTAAGATATATAAGAAGGTTGTTAAGATAATAAATCCTAAGAGTTCTCATCACAAGAAGAATTTGTTTTTTTTAATTCTTTTTTTAAAATTTTTATTGTATCTATATGTAGAAGATGCATACTAGCCAAAACTATTGTGGTAATATTTTCATAACATATGTAAATTGAGCTACTATGAAATACACCTTAAATGTACACAGTGCTGTATGCCATAATTATTTCTCAATACAACTGGGAAAAATTTTTAAACAGTATTTCATTTGTCACATTCTGGATTAGCAGAAATTCAGTGTTTTTCTCTAATGCTCAAGTTTGCACTATGAATCAAATAAAACTACTTAATAATGAAAAGCGTTAGGAGAACGACACATATTTTGTTATGATTAAAAAATAATCTGAGAGCAGCTGAACTTCATGTAGTAATTGTGGTCCCAATATTATAATTTCCTAAAAAAACAAGGCTCAGGGGTGCCTGGGTGGCTCAGTAGGTTAAGCATCGGACTCGGTTTCAGCTCAGGTCTTGACCTCAGGGTTCCTGAGATTGAGCCCTGGTTGAGCTCTGCATTGACAGCAGGAAGTGTGCTTGGGATTCTCTCTCTCTGCCCCTTCCCTATTTGCACATGCTCTCTCTCAAAATAAATAAATAAAAATAAAATAAAATAAAAAGATTGTTTCATTTTCACAGTTTGAGTTTTTACTTTATTTATCTGATGTTGCCTTTTTGTTTAGGTTCATGTAAATTTTCAATATAGGAAACTATATTATGATTACTACTTAATTTGTATTTGCTGTGGATTGTTTGATCTAAGAGTAAGAGTATATATATTACAACACACAAAAAAAATTACTAGAGGAAAAGAATATCATATTTTGCTCATAAATATACTATACAAATGTCAGAAAGATTAATACAATTACATTTAATCCAGTCACTCTTAAATTAATGTAAAGTTTATAGTATTGAGCAAAGTTACAAAGATTTGTACTGTTAACAGATTCAAGTTATAGAAGTGATCTAATAATGAAATTTCCAGAAAGCCAGAACTTAATTGCTTTATTTCTTAGACTATTCTACCATTATTATTTGTTGTACAATGAAGTTTTAACTGCTTGTATATTTATCATTACCTGGAAATTAAATTTTTTATCATATGAATTATCATCAGACTATATAACTATACAAGTGCAAAAACAAAAAAAAATCATGCAATACACTATTCTAACATAACAATCTTTTCACATCCAATTTTTTCACTTCACTTATTTCTTTGAATCCTACTTTTGTTAGTCTTTTTAATTGGATATTGAATAGTTAAACTTTTGAAATACAGCTAGGCATAGCTCCCTACTTGTCCTGGTATCATATAGTCCTCTTCAGCCTACATATTTCACTTTGTATAGCCAAGTACATATGTGATGATCTTTCTGACTGAATTGACAACTAAATGCATAGATGAAACATAAAATTAACTGCTCTATTATTATAATAGAACTCAAGGTATTTGAAAATACATGGAAAAGAGCATGACTAACTTTTTATGAATAACTGACAATGATGTGGATAAGAACTTGGTTCTCAAACCAGTTCTAGAACTGCCTTGGTTGGACATATTCTAGCAATTTAAGAATGGGTGAATTATTCAAATTCTCAGTGCCTCAATTTTCTCATCTGTAAATTGAATAAATAGTAATAACTAATCCATTATCTACTGTAAGCAATAGACTATCTAAATACTATGCTCATTGCTTGTTACTTGTACTCAGAAATTATTACAGTAGCTTGTTGTTATATTTCAGCCAATGAAGTATTTATATTCACAGAAAAGTAAAATATCTTATATTTAAATAAATGTATGACATTTATTGCTAATTATATAAACAGAAGAGGTTAATTCAATTGTTTCAAAGTACAAATGGCTCAGTATTAATGTACTGTTACCCTGATAAGACTAATATATTAATTTCTTAGGCTGCTATCATAAAGTACCATAAACAGGATGGCTTTAAAAAATGGAAAATTTTTGAGTCACAGTTCTGGAGACTAACGGTAAAACCTAGGTGTAGGGAAGGTTGATTTCTTGTCTGGTTGTGAGGGAAATAACTGTTTTCCTCTCAACTTTTGGATGGGTGCCTTCTCCCTTTGTCTCCTCACATGTCTACTCTTTTATTCATATCTCTGTGTCCAGAGTTCCCCTTTTTAAGAGGAAACCAGTAATACTGGATTAGAGCTTACCCTAATGACTTCATTTTAACTAAATTGCCTCTGTTAGAACCCTATCTCAAAATAAAGTCACATTCATAGGTGATGGGGCTTAGGAGTTCAATGTATAAATTTTGTGGGTGTGCAATTCAGCACATTACACTAAGTATATAAATCTAGTTTTTCATTTCACTATTTGATGCTTTTCTACCTAACACTAAATGTTTATTTAGAATAAAAATACTACCTTCAATTTATGGAATTCTATTCCATATTCTCTAAATTCACCTCCACTCTGTCACACTGCTCCTCAACTCCTTGTGCCACATGCTCCCCAGCTCGGTCTCTCCTCTACTTCTATGATTGTTCTTTCTTGGTCTCCTCCATTGACTCTCTTTTGCTGCCCATAGTTAAATATACATATTGTCAAGGAAAGTGTTGCTTCTTTCTAGAGAACTCATGTGTTGTATGTACTAATTCACATTTGACTTCAACCAAAAGTATTAAAATCTTAATTGCCTGTGGAATATACCTGTTCCACAGGCATCTCAAACTTAAAATGCCTAAAACAGAATCCTCCTCCTTATTCTTTCCTAATAGCTTGACTTAAATACAGTTCAATTAAATACACCATAATTAATTACTCAGTCACTATATCTGAAAGGTTGATAACATTAATTTCTCTCCCTCGTCCACCGCAACTGGCTCACAATATTTGGTTGATATTACTTACGGTGCTCCTCACATTTAACGCATGTCCTCCACCTACATTATTGATTTTTTAATCTTAGCCCTTAACATCTCTCATCCTGCTATTATACTGATTTCCGGAAATGAATACCTGCCCTAACCCTTGTTAATCTATTCTCCTCTCACTTCTCAAGAATGAAAGCTAACCATTTTCCTCTTTGAAAATGTAGTTTGGCTACACAGAAAAGTTAACACTGTTCACTTTGCTGTACAAATAATTTCACAATTTTGTTCTATCTGCCTTTGAATTCTCTGCATCTCTGCCTCACTACATTGATTACAGTTTCCTAGGCTTGTTAAATTATTTTTCTACTTCACTACTTTGGGCATGTGCGAATATTCCCTTGCTGAGGAACATACTTTCCACTTCATCTTCCCTGTCTCTCCCTACCATCTATTTTTCACCCACATCTCCCCGTGTAAAAATGCCTATCCATCCTTCCAATATCATTTCATACAGAACCTTTTCAGTGAAGCCTTGTGAGACTTCCCTAGAGAGAAAAGTTCTCTGTCCTTTGTGTCCCTGTGACCCTTTGTCAGTATACTGTAGATTATGCTCTACCTTCCCTTCATAGGATTATACCTCTATCAGACTCTACACTTCTCAAGGGGATGCTATGATAATGACTAAGAGACTCAGAGACAAGTTAAGGTAAGATCCTGGCTTTGACAACTATAAGCTGCTGACTTCTAAAATTTGCATAAACTCCCTGAATATTAGTTGTCTCATATGAAAAGTGGGGACAATGATACCTATATTTCCAGCTGATGGGATGATTAAAGTATATATTATCTAAAGCATTTAATGCATTCAAATATTACCATTAGAAGTAATAATATTGTTGCTATTACCGCAAATTCATGATTAAGGCAAGTCATGTGCTCAAAAGTAGCATTCCACTAATAAATGCTTTTCACAATAATTTAATAAAATGGACAATAAAACCACACCCACACTTAATTAGATGAGAAAACAGGTCCCTAAGAAGGTAAATTACTCATCCAGTTTCACAAGGGTAATAATTGCTAGATCTAAATTTAGAACACAAATCTTCTGACTTTTCTTTGAATACTTCCTGTATCATGAATTTCATAATTCCACTTTATGAAGACATAGTCCCGTAAATGTTTCCTATTTCTAAAAAAGCTATAGTGCCCGGGCACACATACCTGTGGCATCAACTGATGAAGTATTTCTGTGTATAAAAGATACACTTCAGTAAAAGAACCATAACATAAACATGATCAAAGACTTCATGAAGTTGAGCCTTTCAAGATAATCTTAGAATTTAACTGCATTATAAAAACAGAAATGGCAGGGCATATCTGAGTATTTTATATCTTTGTCTGCTTTGCTAGCAGTTAAACTGCAAAATACATTTCAGAATTGTTTCTGTGAAGACAGTATTTATTAAATGAGGGCATATGTATTAATTAAATAAATAAATAATTAAATAATTAATTCCAAGTTCCCACGTTATGGTAGATTAGTCAAAAAAGTTAAACTTTACAAATTGTGATCCTTTTAGTTAATCTAATTCATGCATTTCATATTCACCATGCACAATATTCAGCAGCAATGTATTCATTCATTGATTCATTCATTCATCAAATATTTGTTTAAATGCAGTCAAGCAAACATTTATTCGGCTAACACTGTGCCAGATACTTGAGTACAAGCACATGAACAAGACAGACATGGCCCTTACTTTCTCAAGATTTTAAATCTATTGGTAACCTA
The DNA here is from genome assembly GCF_046562875.1 of Panthera onca. Taxonomy (NCBI): domain Eukaryota; kingdom Metazoa; phylum Chordata; class Mammalia; order Carnivora; family Felidae; genus Panthera; species Panthera onca. Next base: position 58,540,605 of record NC_138343.1, read on the forward strand.
AGGTACTTTGGTTGTATTTTATCAAGAATTATGGAAAATGCTTCTTTTTTTTTTTTTGAAAGTTTATCTATCTATTTATTTATTTTGAGAGAGACAGAGACAGTGCAAGGAGGAGGGGCAGAGAGAGACGGAGGGAGAGAAAATCCCAAGCAGGCTTCCTGCTGCCAGAGCAGAGCCTGATGCAGGATTTGAACTCATGAAACTGTGAGATGATGACCGGAGCAGAAACCAAGAGTCAGAAGCTTAACTGACTGAGTCACCCAGGTGCCCCAGAAAATGCTTCTTAATTTAGCAGTACATTTTAATCATGAAAGAAAAGGCAAATGTTAGGTCAAAGATATCATTTTTTTTCAAATAAAGTTTTCCCTATAAGATTTCATATTGTCTCAGTGTGATGTAAACATAAGCATATGATATTGCTTTTGTTTTTAATCCTACTTTGAAATAGGATTCTCGCTAATCCTAGCCAGTACTGTATCACATCTCAAAATGTCCTACATATTAGCTCTTGAGGCATCATTCCTTTGTAAAAGGTAAATAAAAGGAGATGAAAAAAGCTTAAGAAGAGGCACAATATGAGAATGTTTTCCTTTTCCAATGTACTAGGAAGTAATTCATAACTGGATAGAATTGCTTCTGTTTAGAGGAATGAAAGGATATATTGAAGTCGGTAAATGCATTTTCTTTGAGTAAAAGGGTTATCACACAGACATTTGTAACTTTAGAGATGTCACTGCTATAGCCGCAGGGTTTCAGAAGGAATTTCTGTGCTTCGGGATGAAGATGACTGAGGTTCTATTCCCCTTAATATGAGAAAGAATGACTTATAAATGAAGATTTAAAGTACTGGAGTCAGCTTTGAACTAGTCAAGCTTGAAACTAAACTCCCATCTCAACTAGTAAAGCTCTCACTGCCAGAATGTTTCCTGGTTGTGGAGGATAAATGACAATATGTACCACCAGAAGGGATACTATATACAGAAGTCAAAAGTAAGTGTCATCAACTCATAAAATAAATATAACTTATAAGAAGTCATGTGCATTTTAAGTTCAAAGTAGCCCTACATTATGCAGTAATTAGACTAAAGTGGTGTTTACATTACTGGGAAAAAAAAGTTTTCATTTTGATTTGATCAAAATCTATTTCACCACTTTGGGGCACCTGGGTGGCTAAGTTGGTTGAGTGTTCAACTCTTGATTCAGCTCAGGTCATGATCCCAGGGGTGTGGGATTAAGACCCTCAGAGCATGGGACCCACTTGGGATTCTCTCTCTCTCTCTCTCTCTCTCTCTCTCTCTCTCTCTCTTTCTCTCTCTCTCTCTCTCCCTCTGCTCCTCTCCCCCACTTGCTCCCTCTCTCTCTCTAAAATATAAATAAATAAATAAATAAATAAATAAATAAATAAAAAAATCTGTTTTGCTTAAAATGAAGAATAATAAGACATTATTTGCACCTCCTCTGTCCAATTCTAATTTCTGAATTTTATTTATTTATTTATTTTTAACATTTATTTTTTTATGAGATAAAGAGAGACAGAGCATGAACGGGGAAGGGTCAGAGAGAGAGGGAGACACAGAATCCGAAACAGGCTACAGGCTCTGAGCTGTCAGCACAGAGCCCGATGCGGGGCTCGAACTCACAGCACGCGAGATCATGACCTGAGCCGAAGTCGGAGGCTTAACCGACTGAGCCACCCAGGCGCCCCTATCTTCTGAGTTTTTAAGTGGAGGAAGAGCTAAAGGCAAAAATACTATATACAAAAAAAAAAAAAAAACAAAAAACTAAAATTAAAATCTGAAACCAAAGTATAATGAAATTTAAAGAATGATATCAATTTATTCATATATTCAATTAATAGTAGAAGGTATATTTATCTAACACCATCAGCTAAGTCAATTACAATATTAATTTTATTCTAAATGTTGTACAGACCCAAAAGAAAATGACAGTTATTTAGTTCAAATAAAACATAACATCAATTAAATACATATTTACTTATAGTTAGATGTGGGACAAAAATGTGCATTCAACAAATCCAAAGACCTTTTAAGTAATCTGTAATTATGAACTGTGCATGATGTAAGTTACAGTGAATTATGAATACACAACAAATACTTTGCACTGATTGAATGACTATGAATATTATAAACAGTGTGGTTTCCTCAAAAGATCTGTTCTAGTGGTAATGAGTGTTTTACCATTTACGTATCTGGATAAATAGAAATTGTCAGAGTGTCTGGGAGGCTCAGTCAGTGAAGCGACTGATTCTTGATTTCGCATCAGGTCATGATCTCACAGTTCATGGGATTGAGCCCCACATCAGGTACTGCACTGACAGCACAGAGCCTGCTTAGGATTCTCTCTCTGCCCCTATCCTACTTGCAATCTCTCTCTCTCTCAAAATAAACAAACATTAAAAAATTAGAAGTTTTTGGGGCTCCTGGGTGGCTCAGTCAGTTGAGTGTCTGACTTCAGCACAGGTTGTGATCTCACAGTCTGTGAGTTCGAGCCCCTGATCAGGCTCTGTGCTGACAGCTTAGAGGCTGGAGCCTGTTTTGGATTCTGTGTCTCCCCCTCTCTCTCTGTCCCTCCCCTGCTCATGCTCTGTCTCTCTTGCTCTCAAAAATACATGGAACATAAACTTTTTTTTTAATTAGAAAGTGTCACTAAAATCATATATTGAGGTTCATTTTTCACTTTGATAAATAGCGAGAATGACAAAAACTATATTCTATAACATCTGGAAAAAATATATATATATATATAAACATTTCAACTATGGAAAAGAAATGATTTTTTAAAAAGGTAGCAGGCTAAATTTTAGACTATAACAAAGACTGCAAGGGAGTATAAAATATCTAAAAGTTAGAGAGGCAATGGTATAGTCAAGGCTTTAAAAAATGACACTGATAAATAAGGAGTTTTGGCTTAAAATGATACATTCTGCTGACATAACTAAGAGGAAATTGATAAGGCCATGGTAAATAAATAAAATGTAAGATTATAAGGACTTTTAAATATAGTTAAATATATCAGAAAGACAGGGGATAGAACAGACCTTCTATTAAATGGATTAAATTAACAGATAACCTATTCTAAGGAAATGGGTCTTTACTACAGAAGACAGAATATTGTTTTATACCAAGATATCTCTAAACTGCTATCAATCCAAGAATTAGATATTCTCAACAAATTATTTCATCAGAGATTTAAAAGAGAGAGAGAGAGAGAGAGAGAGAGAGAGAGAGAGAGAGGAGATGGAGGTTTTAAGACCAAAATTGAAACAAATTAAACATCATTTCATTACAAAGGGGAAAGAGGCAAATCAAGATAACAGTTACCAAAACATGTGGTCATCCAATTATCTGTTGGAATTACCATTTATTTAAAAAACAAAGTTTAGTAATTCTTGAAATCCCATCCCCTTCCACATAGAGATACTTCAGATTTAATTGTAACTAAGTAGGGATTATTTATAGTGAATTAGACATGGAGGGAACCTAAGGAAGGGGCAACCTTATAACCTCATGTGGGAACAATTCAATACAGCCAGATACAACTCCAATAATATTTGAACAGTTCTGAAAAATAAAGATCAAAATCAGATTAAACAAAATTACAGAAGTTATGGGGTCAGTTTTGTGTCCTCAATTCTTTTTTTTTTTTGTTTGTTTAATAAATGAATCAAAGAACAATGATGCAAGCATTTTCTTAAGTCTAAAATGCAACCCCCAAATTCTGACAACTACATTACAAGTTATTCTAATGAAGAGCAAAAATAAATTATTTCATATGTACTCTAGGATAAATGCAGAATTAAAAGGACATATTGAAAAGATGAAAAAGGAAATTATGGAATCAGAGCTACATATTGCTATATTTGAGTTTTGCACAAAATAGTATGATTTAAATGATTGCATAATTAACACGTCAAATACAAAGAGGTTTGCAAAAGCCCTTGAAGGGTGACAAAAAGGGTAACAAAATTATGTTGCTGTCAAAGATATTTTTTTAAAGTATTCTAGAGTTCAAGACTAGTGAATTTTGTTGTTGTTGTTTTGTTTTGAGATGTGAGGAAATTAGTTGAATGACTTACCAGAGTTAACACAGTTGTTCAGGAAAAAAGCTGGAAATTCATTGCTGACCTTGTTTGTTCCACCAAATTAAAAATGCAACTAAAAGAGTCCCATGGGGGTGGGGGTGGAATTAAAAAGAGCCCCAGGGCATATCATAGGAATCTTAAAATATCTGAAGGTTTAGTTGAGGAAGAGGTGTTAATTGATCGTTTTTAATCACTTAAGTAATGTAATTAGAGAGGTGGAATCAAAAGATGAAATTAGGAGGACACAGATACTCATTTCAAATATAAGCGAATTTTCAAAATGATTACTGAAAGATGAAATGAGATACCTTTGGGAAGTATTGAATTATTCATTAGTAGAAACGTTCACATTTAAAGGGGATAAACATAAGTCTGAAGTACTGGAGTTGGGATTCAAGAACCATTGGGATGGTTAGACTAAATGAAACCTTATCTCTTACAAGTCTGTCATTAAAATTGCATGCTCAAAAAGTGACATATTTGCAGAAAGTGGCAAACGTCAACTGGCCAGGTCACTTAATTGCTGAATTCTCTAAGATTTGGGGAACTGTTCAAATAAAACTCTGTATTAAGGTTGAAGGATGAAGTAACTTAATATTTTAAAACATTTTTATTTCCTTCAATTGAGTTACGGAGCTATTGTAAATTACAGACCATTGTGTATCTGATACTACTGTATGTACTCAGGAAGTGAGTACTAAATAAATAGGTGACACAACAAATCCAGCTTCTAGAAAAAGACTGAGGAACACAGTGGTCCTTCCAAGTAACTCAATTATTCTCCATTCAGAATTTTCCAACCATTTAATTGATTCTCCTTATTGATCCAACCAGGCCATTTGATTCATTGATTTTCATTACTCCACTTAAAAATCTCAAGTTCTACAGGGAGCTTGGGTTACCCATGCTATTATGAAAGATAAGAAAAACTAAATCTTCAAGAGTAAACTACCTCAGATAACAAATAGTATGTGTTCTGGTTGACTTTCCTGTACTTACCGGCTTTTTGGTTTGTCAGTTGTTGACAGATCTCTAAAATACACTGTCCTAACCAAACTGCAGAGCATCCTGTCTGCCTTTTAGTTTGGAGTCACTGTTCATCTTGACCTTGCCATTTGTGTAAGTATCAGACTGGGTAATGACCTTATTTGCTACTATACTGCAGTCCCTAGTTATCTGCTTGGCATTTATGGTCAGCTTTTCATTTACAGCCTGATGCTGACGTATTCCCTAGACAATACTATATGTTACTCATTAGCATTAGTGTCCTCTCTCTAAAATCATGGTCTAACATAAATCCTCTTAGAAACATTGTGCTCTGAAATTCTTATGAACCTGTAGCAATTTACTAGAGAAGTAATTGTTTCACCTAAAATTGTACTTCAAATCATTATTTGAATACATGCTTTTTTCTCATTAAAATAAGACATGTTTTCTTTCAAAAGAGAAAAGTCAATTATATTTTATTATGTTTATGAGAGTAAATGACAATGTGATGCATAGAAAAAACTATCTTTAAACATTGCAGTACTATTTGAATTATGTAAAGATCTCTGGAAGATTTCTTAAGATAATTTATTTTCTGTATCCTTAATGACTTTAAGAAAGTCTATGTAACTTGCATTTTAACATTGTAAAAGCAAAGTGACATTTATTAATATTAATTTGTATTTCCTGAAGCATATTATTCATTTTCAATACAGTATTATGTACTGTAATATTCCATCATGTTTATTCAATGCTGATTTTAAAAAAAGGACAACTCATACTCTAAAACCAATTAGCAATTTAAATGTAGTGAAAGAATATTAGTCAAAACAAGATATTTTCATTTTTTCTAAAGCAAAAAAGCTTAAGGACATCATTGTCTTTTCTACTTTTTAATGTAGCTATTAACAATACCCAAGAATTTGTATGCATATTTTATATCCTTTAATTAAATTCACTTCAAGGTCCTAATTTATGTGTAAAATATAAAGATAAATATATGCAGTGTTTTTGAAACCTTATAAGTAAACTTTTAAGGAAAGTTTAACAGGAACAAATTTCAGCTCAAGTTTGACTAATTTCATATAGGTGAATGGAAAATTGAGTTAGTATGCTGAAGTTAAAAATTATGATTTCTGGCAAATTATGACAGATTAAAAAAAACTATTTTCCTTTAATAAAATTTTGATAATGAAAGTCCATTGCCAGATTACCAAGATACAACTTATTTCTAAAAAGATGCAACTAATTATATGGGTTTAAGTTGTTTTATTAGGATATTGTTTTAATAGGACTTAATTCATAAACGATTTTCCTTTAAACATATGCAATTGTAGATGTGACATAAATATTTAAAAATATGCCATTTAAACATTTGACATCCAAATTATCAGGTATCATTTTGTTGTTGATAATGATGTTTTGTTGTTTTAATGTAAATTGCAGTTCTCAAAGTGACGTCTTTGAGAACAACAGCATCACTGTCACCTAGAAACTTGTTAGAAAAGAAAAATCTTTGACACCATCCCAGACATACTAAGTCAGTAACTCTGAGGGGGAGGTCAAGCAATGGGTGTTTTAACAAGTCAACTGAGCAATTATGATGCATGCTAAAGACAGAATAACTAATCTGGATGTTCTCAACATTGGTGAAATATTAGAATTATCAGATGAATCAATATAAATAGATTCATAAGTAACATCCTATACCAATTAATATGAATTATCTGATGAGAAGACCAGAGTTTGTTTAAAGCACCCCAATTTTAATGTGTAGTCAGGGTTGAGAACCACTTCTCACCTAACATCCAAGAGAGCTTACTTCATTCCTTTTTTACTTCTGTGGAACTGAAGGCATGCCCGTTATTTCATTGACATTGCAAAAGTTACTGCCGGATCAACAAATTTTAATATCTAATGAAAATCTTTCTCTTTTTTGCCTGTTCTCCTGATGGGAAACATACAATGCCTTATTTTTTGTATTGTAATAGGTATGCCAATTTAAATCCACTACTACCTATATAGAGATAACATCTTATTAGTAATTTTAAACAAATATAAAAGTGACCTGAAAGATTCATTGCTCTTCTAGACTACCCATCTTACCACATAGTATTGGTTTCCTAATAAATATCTAGGTGGAGTTAATCAGAGTGGAGATACATCATAAGTACACTGAATTTGCTGCTCATTTAACAATTTAGCTAGTTCCTACTATGCTATGGAATTAATCTTTACCTCCAGAAATAAAACTAATAATTTATAATGAGAGTGTAGAAATTTAAAACTGACATAGAAATACAGGCAAGTAGTAATACTTCAGTAATAGTATTTTAATACTATCTAACTAGTCTATGTAACTAAATAACTAATACTATCTAACAAACTCAGTTACATCAGAGATTTGACAGACATTTACAAAGTTTGAGTATCCATGGGTGCCTGAGTAGCTAAGTCAGTTGGGTGTCCGACTTCAGCTCAGGTCATGATCTCATCGTCCATGAGTTTGAGCCCTGCATCAGGCTTTGTGCTGACAGCTCAGAGCCTGGAGCCTGCTTTGGATTCTGCGTCTCCCTTTCTCTCTGTTCCTCCCCCACTCGCACTTTGTCTCTGTCTCAAAAATAAATAAAGATTACCAAAAAAAAAAATAAAGTTTGAGTATCCAAACATTTTAGGTAGCAGATTTCTTTTAGTTATTTTGTTATTCATTACTCTAAACTCAGTATTTCTAAAATAGTTGTAATATCTAAAATTAGGGGATTCATTCCTACAAAATTATGAATAAAACAGTTTACATGGGAAGTAGATAATTTTCAAATAATTTTATGTTTACAATATTTAACCCTGAGTTAATAGTTGATAACATTGTAATCATCCCATTTTTCTAAAGCAAAAATAGCAAATGACTTTTTTTTTTAATTTGCACAAAATAAGCTTATGCTTGATTGGAATAACTGATTATTGTACAAAATGTCTTCAATATGTGTGAAAATTTTAGAATCTACATTGTTTCTTCCTCCTTTCTTTCCTTTATTCAATACAACACTAATTATTGACACTTTTTCATGAAATAGCTCTCAGATATCTTATTGTAAGCCTCACAGCATTATGCCCACAATTTAACTCAGTGCTAATACTTTTTTCTGCCTCCAGTTTTCCTCATTCATCCTAAATTCAGATGTGGAATAATTTTCAAGAAGTAGTAATTCTTCCCATCATGAAGTAAACTGAATAAAAGACCAGCTATTCTAAACTAATATCTTCAGGTTTACATGAAAGTTTCTTCAATGCCCAATCAGTTCATTTCTCACTAACTCACTTCATACTTTTTTTTAACTTTCTTTCTCTCCTACACTGTATGTCACAAATTTACCTTGATTAATATTATGACCTTTCCCCAGAGGTCTGGATTGACTAGAAATCTTATGAAAAACTTGTGTTTATCAGTCTGAAATCACAAATCATGCAGCCTCTAAAGGTCATTTTTATTTTCTTTTTAAGAATTTCAAAATGGTACATTTTTTTCTTTTCAAATATGTGAGTTAGAATATTTCTTCTGCAAAAACAAATACTGTTCAGTTAAGAATGATACATTTAATAAAATAGATATTAATTTGGGGGAAGATCCAAATGTTCTAAGAACAAGAATAAGGACATAGAGAAATCATGAAAAGATGTCTACAGGCATGCGAAATTGAATACATGCACTACCCTTTTGTTAGAGCGTCTATATAGATAGAACATATTTCGTTTTAATTATTGTTTTTGAGGAAACATATCTGGAGAATTATCCAGAGAATGTGTGTGTATACATAGGTTTGCATGCATTTTATGGAAAACAATACTTGCTAAACATTCAAGGATCAAACGCTTTTAAAAACAGCTTATCTGCCAGAAATCAGTTTTGCTTCTACTAAAATACAACTTGTTCACTCTCTCTATTGATCATGTTTGTCATGTTGTATTTCAGTTATTTAGGAAAACCTCAAAAATTATTTTTTAAAGTTTATTTATTATTAATTTTGAAAGACAGAGAGAGAGAGAGACAGCAAGCAGGGCACAGGTAGAGAGAGGTAGAGAGAGACAGAGAGAGAGAGAGAGAGAGAGAGAGAGAGAGAGAGAATCCCAACCAGGCTCTGTGTTGCAGCACAGAGCTGGACATGCAGCTCAATCTCACAAACTGTTGAGATCATGACCTGAGCTGAAGTCAAGAGTCTGACACTTAACTAAGCCACCAAGACACCCCCCAAAATTATTTTTTGAGTAATAATTATATTAAATAGAATTTCCAGTTATATAAAACAAAAAGTCTATAATTGTATTGTAGTAGTTATAATTATATGGGGTACACACATAAACTATTTTTGTCTTTATGAAAATCTACTCAGGCTTCCTTTTATAAGAATGCTTCATTGTTTTCCATTTACTATTTATTTAAGCATTCTTTGGCAGTATGTTTCATGGGAAATTTAAGAACATATATATTTACATTCTTATATAAATGCATATCTTTATATATGCATATATAAACATATATATGTACATTTATGCAATATATACAACATAGGTATATTTATGTAATATATATATAGAATATATATATAATTTTTTATTTGTAAGAGACACTTACATTTTTTATATACCAATGTTTTCTTATTTTGAAATACACCCTAATCATGTCTGTGAAACACTTCAGCACACTATATAAAGGATAGGAGAGATGGGGTGAGATTCACTTACCTTGTATATGAATGAAGTCTAGTGCACCTCGGTTTCCTGGAGCTGTGAAGATTCAAAGAAAAAGTCATAAGCATGTGATCCCTCTATAAGACACCATGAACCTACAAGTGGAGACCAACAGGAATGTTACTGTTAGAGCTGGAAAATTATCATCTTTGGAGAGATTAATTGAAGAATATTAAATCTTGACTCATACTTACGGGAAACACAATCTCCTTTATAAGCCAAGAAAACAAAAAAGATTTAAAGAGTTGATTCATAGATGACCATACAAAAAAGGAGAGTGAAACTGGTAATAGCAACAAAGGTATTAGCATGATAGTTCTTATAGACCATACAGCAATGTGATCATATCACCATAAACTGAAACATCATGAAATTGGGCTACCTACTCAGCCATTTATGGAATGGAACTTTAAAGAAAAACTAAACATGAAAAATGTCCTTATCCAAGATGTATAAGTGATGTGAAATATTTGCTAACAATATTAAAGGTCATTGAAAAATCATGGACATGTAATGGTCAATTTAATGCAAATATTCACCCTGTTAAAGTCACATTATGGAAAATACTTATCTTGTTCACAAAATAGATGCTTTTCCAGATGTCTGACATACAAGGTGCATGGAGTGGTTATAGGCTTGTGTCAGGATGTGTGATAATAAGTAGATAAAGTTCCTTCTCTATTCTCAACTGTGCAGTATGAAGAATCACAGACTGAAGAATTAATTGAATAATGCCATGAAAAAGTTATATATTAGAAAGATTACAATGAGAAGTCTTGTCACCAAATTGAAAATAAATTTGAGTAGGAAAACTGAAACAAAGAACACCATCTAATGCTTTAAAAATGTGATTATAGGAATCTGAGCCACATCAATAGTAGTGGGTATCAAAACTTGAGTTTACATTGGGAAAATATGGCAGATGGAATTGAAGGGACTTAGCAGCTCATTGTAAGTGAAATGAGGGGTGTGAAGGAAATATTAAACTTAAATAAGACTCCAGGATTTGATTTTACTTTTTGGTAATTTAACTTAAATAGAAGGCATTTTCAGAATGGAGAAATAATAAGTTTTGTTTGGTCTCTGTCGAGTTGTTATACATATGAAATTTATGAACTGAACTATGACTTCTTACATCAATGAAGAACCCTAGGTAGAGAATAAATGACACCTGCTTTTGTATTTTCAACATTTTTGGTAATTTCATTATTATTCTTTTTGGTATCTACCTTCAGTCAGGATTTCATAACTACTATTTTGTTTTATCTTTCTCCCCAAATTGTTGAGAAACCCTCCTAGCATATAGAGACAACATTCAATTTTGTGGTTTTGGTTTGTTTGTTTGTTTTATGGTTCAGCAATTATTTTCTCACAAATTTCTATATAATTTGTGTGTATTTCAAGCTTTAATTTTGGACTGACTGCTACAATGGTTTCCACATCTACTCTGGTTGCTTAAACTCTTCATTCTATAGCACAAGTGTTCATTACATTTCCATCTCCCAGAGAGCATGACTCACTTTCAAACTGAAGCTTATTTGTTGCAATATCAATATGAGGTCTTTTAACCTCTGCTTCATGTATGAAATAACGGAGATGTAGCATTTCAGCAACTTGTCAAAGGCAGACCTAGAACAACAGGTTTTCTGACAAACATGTTAACATGCTTTCCATTGCATTATGCCTATTCTCAGGTCAAAGATTTTATTATGCTTGGAGTTTTATTATATTTTTTCTTTGAAGCTGAATACTAATAATTGTGAAACCCCCTGGTTATGCAAAATGACAACCTAATTATTATGAGCTCATATTTATTATTATTCTCATAGGAATGAGAAATATCACCTAATTTACTATCCTAATGATCTACTCTAATAATTTCTCAAATCTTATGCCTGAAAAGTATAGAAAAGATAGAATTTTCATCTTGTAATTTTCAATCTCTGATCATGCCTCATCAACTCATATTGTAAGAATATGAAAATGTTGAAAATAAAAACAAAATAAAACACATTCAAGTCCCTCTGTTTTTTTTTTTTTTTTTTTTTTTGGCAGGGGAGAGAGTATTATGGGAAGGGTCCTGAGAAGAAAAAGGCTTATTTAGTACTCAATACTGACTCTCTCTAATACCTGGAATGATTAACTCTAAAAAATCCTTCCTCTCCTCTCTCCTCTCCTCCCCTCCCCTCCCCTCCCCTCCTCTCCCTCTCTCTCTCTCTCTCTCTCTCTCTCTCTCTCTCTCTCTATATATATATATATATATATATATATATATATATATATATATATATATTTATAACCTCTCCCCAAAATGCTGGAATGGCCCATAAAGTTAAGTAATATTATAAATGATTCAATGAATAGCATACATTACATTGTGAATTCCTGTATGCTTACATCAAGTTAATGTCCAGTAATTCAATTAAATGAATACAATTTCAAAGAAGAGATTCCTTTAATAATGTAACATTGCAGTTTCTGGGTAAAATATATGATAGTATTTATGGTCATTTACTCAAACCTCTACTAACTTCAGTGGATATTACTTTATGAATTTTGCAGTAAGAAGCAAACATAAGCTCAGTGAAGCAGCTATCTCTCTACCAGTTGCAGATAATAAAATACTTTATATTAAGTAGTCATTTGTATTAGATTAAGGTTGTCCTTCATAAAGTACTGGTGCTGTATATCTTTAGCATTTGCTTCCACTCTTATGATATGCAAATATAATCATTATACCATTTTACTGAAGTGTTCGGCATGTTTCTACACCATCTAAATTGGTGAAAATGAATTGTGATAGCATGCAATATTAATATGAAAAGCCAGAAAAATTGCTCACATAATACAACTTTCATATTAGAGGATTTAAAAACTTCAATATTGCTGTCGCAAACCTCTTCTTAGTTGTGCACATGAGCAGAAAGATGAAGTACCAAGTGTTCTATCTCTTTTGAAAACAGTCCTTTCTAGGGATCAGAATGATAATACTGCTTGGCAAAACAATATCTGTAGATTCAAAGAACAAAATACTAATTTCAGCTAAATCTGACTCTATTGCTTTACAGCTACTGAAATTTAGGAAAAAGACATGATTCTCCCTATGAATAATAAAATGAGAAACTGAAAGTCTATTTTGTGTATAGAACTATCCACTTCCCTTTCAGTTTTACCCCTTTCAGTATTGAGTTTAAAAAAAAAAACATGAAAGAGAAAATTGTAGGGACTTATCATTGGGAAAATACTGACAGAATTGAGTCATAGAGTAATGCTTTTGACCAAAGGTAGAATTCAAATTCATCTTTTGAATTTTATGAGCTTTTCAGAGAGAAAACCTATAATCATTTGCCGAAAGTGTCTATTTACTAGTTTTGCCCATGACATGCTCTAGCTTACCCAGTAAGCAAAGTACAGAACCAGATGGTATGAGTCCTTAAGATTATCTGTAAATACATAAGCCAGGAAATTCTGAAGGGCTGTATCATTCTTAGCTGTTTTGAAAGCAGAATTTTTATTTGAGGAAAAGAAATTATTTAATGGAGTGATTTTTTCTAACTTCTTATACTAGGTCCTATACTAATACATCTTCAGATCTTTATATTACTAAACAAAAGACACAAACATAAAACCTTTTAGTTATTTACTCTACTGAGAATTATGGAGGAGACAAAACAATCTACTGGTTTTGTTTCATTTCCTATGACTCATTTGTTCCTGCAGTAGCTGGAAGCCAGTGGACCCACATACCACAATTGTTAAGAGAGAAGACATAATACTACCAGTCACTTCTTAAAGTCAGACTCTCCTTTCTAGTTATGATGAAAGAGGCATTGTCAAGGGCATCTCTGCTAGGTATGCTGCTTTCAGATGAAATGATGGTGCTACCACCACAACGTGTTTGTTGTAAAGGAAAACACATGGGCATATAGAAGGGGCAGGGAAAGGGTAGAAGAATCAGCATGAAAATCTCTGGTCTGCCACTTCAAGAATCCTCATTTGTACTATCCCCACCCACAAAATAGGTATAATTAAACATATGTGAGGTAAATATGAGAATTACAAATGTGTGATATCTATGTAAAGCATCAAAACCTAGACATGTTCAACAGAGTAGTTTTATTATTATCAGAAAGATTCTTAGTAAATTTAATTGTCCCTTCACATTAAAAAATTCACCTGGCATATTAAATGAAATTTTTATATTTCATATTAAGGAAATATCAAATTCATGTGATCCTTATGAAATAAAACAAAACAAACTCTACTTCTTTAGTTTTCATTTTTATAGAGCATCATTATCATCACAAATCTTCTTGTTCCTTATTCTTAAATGTCATGACTGGGTCAAAAGAAGGATTGTCTTTGATTGAAGACAATTTTGGACTGAAATTTAGGCATCCTCACTCTGAATGTTTAGTTAATCCAAGTCATTTTTTTTTCATCTATAAAATATTTCAGGCTGGCTGTGAGGGTTACATAAAATAGTCTACATGCTAAGTAGTACATATAGCATCATCGAATCTCTATATACTAATGTTAATAAAAAAAGTAATACTATCTCTCTTGGAGGGTGTTTTTTTATGTTACCAGTTTGTTATAAAAGGATATAATAAAGGATACAGATGAACATCCAGATGGGGAGATGTACATGGCAAGGTATGGGAAAAAGGTGTGGCAATTCCATGCCCAGTCCAGGTGCACCACTCTCCTAGAACCTCCGTGTGTTAATCAACTTGGAAACTCTCTGAACCCAGTCCTTTTGGGTATTTGTGGTGGCTTCATTAGATAGGCATAATTGATTGTCATTGGCCACTGGCAATTGATTCAACCTCCAGCTCCAATCCCCTCCCCAGAAGTGGGGGCAAGGAATGAAGGGAAGTGGGACTGCAAGTTCCAGTCCTATATTCACAAGGCCGGTTCTCCAGGCAACCCACCCACATCCTTAGATTGTTCTTTTAAAGTTTTTTTTTTTTTTTTTTTTTAAGTTTTAATTGAAGTATAGTTTACTTACATGCGATATTAGTTTCAGGTGTACAAAACAGTGATTTAAAATTCTGTGCATTATGAAATGTTCATCACCAGTGTAGTTATTATCGCCATACAACATTATTACAATATTTATGACTATATTCCCCATGCTGTACTTTTCATCCAAGTGACTTATTTCATAATTGGAAGCTTATTTTCTTTATGGTGGGCTCTTCCTCTACGTTCAAGTTTAATCTCCTTCTTTGATTAGACTAAGTTGCACTCTATACTCACTTCTCCCAAGTGATTCCATCCACAATTTTCCATTATCAACTAAGTGTTGATGGCTCCCAAATCCAGACCTCCAGCCTGAACTGCTCCTTTGTACTTTAGGTTTTATCAAATTCATACTCCTATTTTGCTTACGTTATTCATCATCTTTCCCTCTAATGTTGATCACTCCCCTGATGATTCCCATGATCCTATCCATCTTTCTTTGGTGTATACTTTTTACTATTTTACTTGTTTTGGTGCATACATTTACTATTTTCTCATATAGCACATATTTTCAGTCAATGGGTAGAGTCAATTTTATGTAATACATAATTCTTGAGCTGTTTCTATTTCTCTGCCTAATACTCCAACTTGAGCTTTAATTATCCATTAACCAAAATGTTTTATTTGGGTGCCTACCTTTTAGCGTCTTTGCCTATAATCTACATATGCTGCACAGATATCAGACTGAGTACAACAGGGAATCTGACCATATAACACATATTAAAACTTGAAACTGAATTTACATCAAATCCAAAATAAAAATTTCATGTACTCTCCCACGACAATTAAGGCTTTCAATGACCCACACTTCTATTGTCTGTGCTCATTTGCCACTCATTTTGCCTGCTCAAGTTGATTTGAAAAACCCACTGTTCTGGAGTTTTACCTTAGCAATACGTACTTTGTGCTTCATTTATGTTTTGTCTTCTTGAAATTATTTCTTGTCCTTGCTTCACTTGAGTAATCTACTTATCTTGTGTAATTCAGATTAGACTAGCTGACTAATAGTTCTGTCACATGCCTTCAGAAAGGTGCCTGACACTATGCTAAAGATAAGGAAGAAAGGAGATACTGATATCTACGTATCATATTTTATATTTTCATTGATAATATTCACACTCATAATAGCATAATACTAATCAGAAATAATTTATTGAGCACCTCATATATGCATGTGTGTATATACGTGTATGTATATATAATGATCAGCACTTTATATGTATTATATTAGTTCAACTCTATACAGATAATGACAGTCATACACCTCTATTATCCATGAAAGCCATTCTGAGCATGGCTCTTTAATAAAAGATATCTCTTTGTCTTTAATATTTCTTCAGAGGATAAAATTGATATTTATAGGGTTTAGGTCACTTTTAAGACATCACACCATTAAGGGGTGGACCTAGGACTTGAACCCTTGTATCTGTAGCTTGGAAAACCTATCTGCACCCTAAGCACACCAGGCAGTACACCCATCTCATAATATAACTTCTAAGACTTTACTTCACAACACTGTTATATTCTACCTCAATGAAATAACTATGTCTACCAAGTTAGTGGTTTGTCCACTCATATATCTGTTTGCCTCTCTCTCTCTATGTGTGTGTGTAATATATTGATTCATTTATGACGTTTTCCTTAAATATAGGCTTGACATATGCAAAAATGAATACCAGACAACGTTAAATAGTAAGCTTGAGGAAAATATAGTACTTTACTCTCTCCCTTCATTCAAATTCAAATACTCACAAAAACAGGAAAAAAAGATACATTCTTTTAAATGCAGTAGAAACTAAAACTAATAGTCTATAGTACGCCAAAACATTCATAAAATCAGTATGACCCACTCACTGAGGGCTTTCCATCTTCAGCCCAACCACAATAATCACAAGTCAATATTCTTGAGTTCTAAATAACACATTTCCCCCTTCTAGTATCCTGGAAAGTAAGCATGGACACATGATGAATAACTTTATTCCTGTAAGGTGTCTTGTGACAGAATCATGGGAGAAGCAGATAAAACTGCTGTGAAGTGACTGTATACGGAAGTGACCAGCATAGAATGAGGCACCCTCTAGCAAAAGGGCAATGACTGACATGGGGACCAAAATGCAATATATTGAAGCTAAAGATGGTCTAAGTATGGCTGCTTTTACCTCACCAAGGTTCTTTGTGCCCCTAAGCACTTGAGGAAATATGAGAGAAAACTTTTTTCAGTCATAGGAATGTGACTGAATTTAGTTTTAGATACCAATTCTATGAAAAGTAAACAAAAAGTGACTGAATGTACCTCAGAGACAGTATGTTTTATACCTGCATCAAACAGAATTAAGAATTAACAGAAAATTTTCAGGTGTTCTTCAGATTGAAGAATCAGGTTTTGATTTCAGCATCTGACTCTGGATTTCTGCTCAGGTCATGATCTCATGGTCCTGAGATACAGCTCCATCACAGGCTCTACTCTGGATGTGGAGTCTGCTTAAGATTCTCTCTCTCCCTCTTCGTCTGCCCCTCCCCTGCTTGTAGGCCCATGCGAGCATGCTTTCTCTCAAGCAAGCAAGCAAGCAAGCAAGATAGATAGATAGATAGATCTGCCCCCTTATCTTCTTCCGTTGTTCTGCATCATCCTATAACCCTATATTCTTAGAGTTCTCATGATTTTATTTAAGTTTATTTATTTTGAAAGAGAGAGAGAAAGAGAGAAAGAAAAAGGGGGGGAGGGGCAGAGAGTGAGGGAGAGAGAGAATCCCAAGCAGGCTCCATGCTGCCAGTGCAGAGCCCCATGCAGGACTTGGTCTCAGGAACCGTGGGATCATGACCTGAGCCAAAACCAAGAGTCAGATGCTTAACTGACTGAGCCACCCAGGCACACCTAGATCTCTTGATTTTAAATGTTAACTGTCATAATTCCTTGAATTCATCAAGACCCTGAGCACTGATTCCCACTGATTCCCACTGCTTCCTCAGAAGTATCCCTTAGAGTTTCACTTCCCACCTTGTCAATCCTGGTGGAGAGGAGAGGCAGAAGAGAGTACTATTATGTCTAGTATCTACAGTGAGCAGTCAGGCAACTAACCACTGAGTATATTTCATGTGCCTCTTCCAGTGACCAGGATACCTTAACTAAATTCAAAACTGTATATACCCAGTAAGGGAACAATCTTCTCTGTTTGGAGACAGGGATGGGGCTTATATTTCTGAAACAAAACAAAACAAAACAGAACGTAGAGAAAGAATGGGGGAATATTTGTATCTATTTCATTATGATGCGACTGAATGGTCTATTATTTCAATGCGCAACCATCTTCCATACAATCCTGATTCTGTTACAAAGCCATTGCCAAATTTGTATGTACTGTGTGCTTTTACCACTTATTGCTATTTTCATGAATGGTTTATCAAAAATTTGGGAAAGAAGTATGTCAGGGCTAGCAAGACATGATTCTAAGGTAGAAGTTAAACAATAATTTAGTATATTTTTAGGGAATATTATTGTGCACACTTAAGTGCACAATAATAGCAAGCACATTTTCTTCACCAGGATCTAGTCCACAAATGACTTAAATGTCTCTTAGTACATTTTTTTTCTCATTGTGTTCAATTACTCTGTATTTGTAAATGTATAATAAATTGCTGTAGTGATTTGGAACATTAAAAGCAATTGCTTAATGTATCTCAAAACCCCTGGCTAAAATTAAAATCAGGACACAATTTACTTAGGTTATTTTAATTTTCTGCTTAGTTTCACCTTTACTCATTTCTATTTATTAGTCTTCCTGTTTTTTCAATCTAGCCATTTCATTTTTTGCTTGCAACCTCAAAAAAAAAAAAACTAAATAAAAAGAGTAAAAGCAAATTTGAAAAAAAAAATCATAATGATAAAATTTCTTATACCATGAAAACAATTTACCCCACTACAAATATCTCTAGGAGAAAAGTATCCACCTGAATTTCAGTTTCAAAGAATTTGAAAGATAAGATATGAGGCTGAACTGTACTTTTAAAGACATCTCATACTTAAACTGGAACTGGGACAGATATTAAAATGTCAGTAAAACAAAAAGAACATTTTAACAAGTAAAACCTTAAATAAAGTACAGAATAATATATGTACAAAAATATATCTAGTAGAAAAATGGGTAGTTCAAACTTAGTCTAGGGTAACTTGGCTTATGCAACATAACTAGAGAGATGTAGCATGCTAGAAGAACACATTCATACATTTTTACTCTGTTACCGTGTTCTCAGTCCCTGATTCATTGCTGTGCGTCTGTCTTATTTACTTTGTTTATATATTTGGTTTTATTAGAGCTACATGTACCACTTAATAATTCATTCTCTTAGCTCCCTGGTTACTTGTATGGTTCCTGGATTTTAAATTGTCTCTTTACTCTCGACTTGCAATTTTTTTTGCTCTTTGCTCTCCAAAATGCATTCTTTGACACGGTTACAAGATCTCTTATGCAACAATGGTCTTTATAACCAAGATTGAGATGTTACCTAGTTATAGAACCCAGAGGCAGTAGAATAGATATGTATGTATGTATGTATGTATGTATATACATATATTCCTTGGAATTAACGTTGAATATGAAAATCCCATGAGAAAAAAATTAAATATTAAATATTAAGACACTTAAAATATGTTGTAATAAAACAGAACTGTGGTATTGTAATAAGAATAAGCAAAAACAATACAAACAAAATAGAGAGCTTAAAAACAGATATATACACATATAGGAGCTTAATATATGATGAAAGTGGTCTCACAAAGCAATAGAGAAAACTTACATTTTACAGTAGACACTATTAAGCACATTGGCTCACTATATGGAGGGATATTAAGCTCCTACCCAACAGCTCATAATCACATAAATTAAAAATCTAAATACAGAATTATAAAGTTAAATCTATAAATTTTAATATAAAATTACAAAGTTAATCAGAAATTATTAAAGTATTCATTTCACCTAGAATAGAGAACGATTTCAAAATAATGTGAATCTGATTATATCAGTATTAAAAATATCTTAACCAACAAAGGACACTGCTGATAGAATACTGATTGTGATAGAACATTTCTGAATTAACAGTATACTAATATGAAAAGTATGCTTATAAATTAAAGGCACCAACCTCAATGTAAAACAAGTAAAAATAAGAATAGAAAAGCCCTAAAGCCTATTAGAATATGATAATGATGTTAAAATTATTGGTAATCAAAGATTAGGATAAAAGTAAACTATCGGGAGAGGATTAAATTAACCAGTGAAAACACTGTTCCAAGTACTGAGATGTATGATTAACTCAGCTTTTCTCATACCAGGTTAAAAACAAAACCACTTAGAAAAGTGAACACATACTGAATGTTGATAAAACTCCTGATCCTTCTATATCAGGATCTATTTTATATATTTCTATGTGTATATTTGGGCCTTCTATTTTACACAGCACTGTATTGAACATGTAATTGGCATTTATTTATTTTGAAATCATTGATAGGCATTCTTTTAATATTTTTATTTATTTTTGAGAGAGACAGATCACAAGCAGGGGAGGGGCAGAGAGAAAGGGACACACAGAATCTGAAGCAGTCTCCAGGCTCCTAGCTGTCAGCACAGTGCCTGACACAGGGCTCGAACTTTTGAACTGCAAGATCATGACCTGAGCTGAGCTTAACTGACTGAGCCACCCAGGCACCCAGATAGGCATTCTTTAAAAACGATTGGTAAGAACTTCTTTTTACTTTGATTTTTTTGAGATCAGTATTCCATAATACTTATTTCCTTAAAGAGAAGTAAAAAATGCACAAATCATTTTTCCACTAGTTTTATGGCATCTTATTAAACCTGTCAAAGCACAGTTACCTTTCTTGGCAATTTTTGACACAAGAGGAGGGAAGTATGGTTGGTTTGATGTTATTCCACAAAAAACTATATTTATGGATCCTGATGGTCAGTAAATAGGAGGGAGCTAAAATACGGTTTTTATTTCTTCTAAGTGTGGAAAATAATTTAATTTTACAATGAAAGTCTTGTGCAAATATAATCATTTTAGTAAAAAAAAAAATCAAGTAGTATTTTCACAGAATTGCTTTGGAAAGGTTTACTCCATGGTTTACAAAAATGCCTAAAATTGTGGGAGGTAATGTCCACCCAAAAGAGTGGTTTACCATTTTTTACTCAGTTTTGATTTTGAAATCGTTTCAAGTTTATTCATTTATTTATTTTTAATTTTTTTAATGTTTATTTATTTTTGACAGAGAGAGAGATAGTGTGAGCCTGGGAGGGGCAGAGAGAGAGGGAGACACAGAATCTGAAGCAGGCTCCAGGCTCTGAGCTGTCAGCACAGTGCCTGACACAGGGCTCGAACTTGTGAACTGCAAGATCATGACCTGAGCTCATGAATGCTCAAACAACTGAGCCACCCAGGCACCCCGAAATCATTTCAATTTTAAACAACTAGTAGAAGTACTGTATTCCTTGACTGTCTCCTTTGTGCCAGATACAATGAATTTATATAAAGTACTTCAGCTAATCTCAAATAATCCTTAAAACAATCTTATTAGTTTATTACTATTATCCCTACTTTACAGAAGAGGATTATAATATTATAATAAGGTAAATTGCTTCATTCCAAAATCTATTTAATGATTTTCTATTTTTAATATATATTTTATTTAAGGAACAAAATGCTACTCTGCTATTAAAATATAAAATTATCTCCTTGAGATTGCCATCTAGAAGCATTAGGAGAACAAAGAAAGGTGGAAGGGGATAAATAAAAATTTGTATCTAAATGCTTTGAAATAACTATCCTGTCTAGATCTAACTAGAGAATTAACTGCAACTTTTAATACATTCCTAAAATATTCATTCTTATTATATTTTCCTATTAATAGTTATTCTTCAACGTCACTTGTTTTTTCTTTGAGCAGTTCCCTGCTAATTAATATCATTAGATGACATATTGGTCATCAAATCTTTCCAAGAAACTTCAGAAAACACTGCTGATCAAAACAAAGCCAACTTTATTAGCAGTATTACACTCAGGAAGACCGTACTTTGGCAAAATATTAGTAGTCTCTCAGATGAGAAAGGCAGAGGAGGATATATTTAGTACAGTAAGGTCTTTGCTGGATAGTCTTAGGGTAGAGTCAAAGTCTGGTATCTAACTGGGCTTGGGTAATATTTATGACTTAATAGCTTTAGGTCAGTAGACATAATAAGGTTAAGAGTCCTGAAGCAAGTGTTGAGGAGAAAATCTGATGAATTAGTCTTTTTTTAAAATATTTTTAAAATTTATTTTTGAGAAAAAGATAAAGAGAGTATGAGTGGGGGCAGAGTGAAAGGAAGACACAGAATCTTAAGCTGGCTCCAGACTCCAAGCTGTCAGCACAGAACCCAACGTGGGACTCAAACCCACGAATTATGAGATCATGACCTGAGCTGAAGTCGGAGGCTTAACAGACTAAGCCACCCAGGTGCCCCTATGATGAATTAGCTTTAATAAGTAACCTATATTAGTTGCTTTTCAGTCTTATTTTACAGAAACAAGTAACGACCTTATTTTTACTTGAAATTAGTACTGTTTATCATAGAGAAAGAAAGGATGTTTGGTCCCAGTATTGGTCAATAAGGAAAATTAGGTTTATATCAGTTCTCATACACTACTGATTCATTTTTTATTCCATAATTTGAAATTATTAAATGTGCACCAACTTATTAAATATTCATTGAACTTGTAATCAATGAGGGGGAATATAAATAAAATTATTTATATGTTGGGCCTCACAATCTAAATTTCTTTATTCTCTTTTCTTACTATTTAAACTTGAATAAATCATTTAAAATATTTAAGCAATAAAATCTTTACATTTTTGTAGGAGTAAAATTATAGTGATAATACTTTGCTTGCATGTTTAATAAGGATTAAGTGGATACTAAAACAATAAAGCATTGAGTTCAGTGCATGGCATGGAGTATTCACCCATTCATTCAACAAAATTTGAAAATGTACTAAACTATAGACATGATTGGACACACAATAAAATAGACACAATCATTAATTCACTGTGATTCCTAAAAAGTATTGAATGCAGATAGAAATACTTATGAGTACTTGCAACTATGCCCTATCTATTTAATTAAAAAGGTTACACAAATCAAAGGAACCTTGTACAACTGTGCTTCCTAATATTCTAGTCTAATGCAAAGGTTGAGCTATTGTTTTCATAAGAAGATTTCTAGAAATAAATTACAAAGAGGGAAGAATGGAGTTTATTTTATAAAACAATTTTTATTTTGTTGTCTTAAATTCAATTTTTGCTAATTTTAAAATATCTCCAGGAAATCCCCCTACAATGCCATAAATGGAAAAAGTTGTAAATTAAGTATAATTAAATGAATTAAGCTGGTCATATAGATATATAAATGGAGGCAGGCTTTCCACCAGGAGAGCAAGGAATTGGGAGTCCTTTCCAAAGAATTTCAACTTCTGAGACAGGTTGTGATATAGATGTCTGTTCAAACCTATGAATAATTGGGAAGTGGAGAATAACAGAAGACTAAGAGATTGACAAAACACAGTGGGTAATGTATGATCATTGCTTAATGTTACATCTTATAAAAAGTGAAAGCAGAGGGGCACCTGGCTGGCTCAGTAGGTTAAGCGTCCGACACTTCAGCTCAGGTCATGATCTCGCCATTCATGAGCTTGAGCCCCACGTTGGGCTCTGTGCTGACAGCTCAGAGCTTGAAGCCTGCTTCAGATTCTGTGTCTCCCTCTCTGCCCCTCCCTCACTCTCTCTCTCTCTCTCTCAAAAATAAACAAACATTAAAACAATTTTAAAAAAAAGTAAAAGCAGCCATGGGGCAACTGGGTGGCTCAAGTGGTTAAGCATCTCACTCTTGATCTCAGCTTAGGTCTTGATCTCAGGGTCATGAGTTCCAGCCCCGTGATGGGTGTGAATCCTACTTAAAAAAGGGGAAAAAAAGGAAAAGCAGCTTTTATGAAAAGTTGAATTTATGACTGCCTCCTGGGATTTGTAACCTTTCACTAACTGACTTCACACACACACACACACACACACACACACACACACACAATTCAATCTTGCAAGGAGAAAAGAGTTTCTATGATCTTTGAGTAATATTTTCCCTAAATTATGAACTGGTGAAACATTCACTTTTTCAGAATCGTGTCCATAATCCTAAATGTAATATTGGAAGCAAAGGGGACCTCATGGGCCATCTATGCATGAAGACATACAAGCATTTATGACTAAGTTAGATGTTCCTTTTATGTGTTGCATTCAAAAAAGTTATAAATCATTTGCAGATGGATGATTTTTTAAATTGGTGTTTCTTTTTTTTAATGTTTATTTATTTATTTTTGAGAGAGAGACCGTGCAAGTGGGGGAGGGTCAGAGAGAGAGGTTGGGGAGGGTACAGAGGATCCTAAGCAGACTCTGTGCTGACAGCAGAGGGCCTGATGTGAGACTCGAACTCAGGAAACAAGATTATGACCAAGCCGAAGTGGGATACTTAACGTCTTGAGTCACCTAGACGCCCCGTGGATAGATGAATTTGATGCATTAAAAGTCTCTGGTATACTAGTAAGAAAGAATGTGATGAAAGACTGTGATTTGGACTTAATAGTTTTTAAAATTTTTTCACATAAGATAATTGCATATATTTAATATCTGTCTAACCCAGATAAAAAAGAAAAAATGGAACTTGCACTTATTTTGAGGTGTTATAATTTTTTATAACTTAAAAATCCACAGGTCTAATGAATAATGTATGTATTTCTTCTCTTGACTATATCAATCTGCATTAAATCATAGTGACATTTACATTAATAGCTAAACGTAAAAGGTATTTTGCCTGAAGGAACAATGCTTTGTTAATAACTACACAAACCTTACACATCTTCAGAAAACAGCACTGACCAAGAACTTAATTATTACTGTAAATGCTCTGTGAAGTTTTGAATAGGTGTAATTTATTTACTTAGAAATTACCAACATAGGTGCTCTCACCCATCATATATCTCCTCTGTATTCAAGTATGATTTAATGGTTTCTTGTACAAAACTAGCCCAAGCCAATTAAAAAGCAAATAAACAGTCACAGTAGAGGGTATATTGCCTACTCTACCTTCATGAAGCATGTGTGCATGCCTAAGATAAGATGCTGTCAATCTGTTAAAATCTCAGAGAATCCATCCCTTTCTACTACTAGAAGAAAAACTTGAACACATTGGACAACTGTAGAGGGTCATTTGTCTAAGTTGTGGCAAAACCTAAGGTCATAGTATTTCTTGCAACACGTTAATCTTGATTTTAAAATAATGGAAAATGTCCCCAAAGGGTAACTGTTAAACACATTTTATTTGGGGCTTAATTCAACCTCCTTTGCCTTTTTATATATCTCAATAGAATAATAGATACCTTAATTATATAGTTTCATTTTTTAAGTTTATTTATTTATTTTGAGAAAGATACAGAAAGAACACGAGCAGGAAAGGGGCAGAGAAAAAGAGGGTGAGGGAGAGAGAATCGCAAGCAGGCTGAGCATCTTCAGTGAGAGGAGCCCGATGCAGGGCTTCAACTCAGGAACGATGAGATCATGACTTGAGCCGAAATCAAGAGTCAGACTAAGCCAGCCAGGCGCCCCTATAGAGTTCCATTTTAATTTCACTAATGTAATTTAAGAATCTATGTCTACTATTTCTATTTTGAGTTAGTAGTATAATATACACTATAGTATAGTTTAATAGTTTAATAGTAATGACTAACAATTTAGTAATAAAGATTCTGACTCAAATTTCTGGTGTTTGCTGACAGTTTTTAAGCCTCTTTCCTCCCTGCTCTCCTTCTGCCCCACATCTGAGAAAGCTCACAAGCAAGTCTGGGTGCTCCCTCCTTTGACACAGGTGGGAAGTTCAAATCATGCAAGCCCCTTCCCAGGTACACAAACCCTCACCCTGGCCCCATGTGTTAACAATGAGAAAAACTATACATCAGTCTCCTTTCCTTACTCTCTCAAGTCGTTTTTAGATCAGCTTGGGAGGCCTGCCCTTCTCTCCCCAGAAAAGCCTTATTATTTAAGTAAGAACACTTTTCATCCCCACATGTTGTATGTGTGGCTTCATTAGTCTCTACCTCTGGATCAGATTTTGGTAGGGGCCATCCTGCATCTGCAGGTTGTCTATGATAGCTTTGTAATTTAAATCATGAGAATACCTGGTGAGATGATAAAGTACTTATTCTTATACCTGAATCAAGTTTGAGAATCAGATAGTCTGGTAAGCCATAGAGAAATCAACATTTTTTTACAAGCTTTGCTAAGTATAGCGTTTTTGAGAAACAAAATTTCATATTTTCCTTAGGTAGACTCATTTACTCCTCCATCTAAAATGTGTGATTTACCTTATGAGTTATTTTGCCACTCTTCTTCTGTGGCTTCAAATTTTCTACATTCCCTGGCAACAAGACTTTTAGCACAATATCCTCAGTTTGCTTTTATCTTAGAAATAATGAAGCAGAACTTGAGTTATTAGTAATAATGATAAACAAAAAAAATGTCATCATGGTTTCTTATGTCAATTTTTACTAGACTTGACAAATTTCTGGCTTCTAGCCAGAGTTAGATATGGATCCCCATAGGCTATCTGAATTTTCCACTGCATCTAATTCTTTGCTGCATATAGTTTCCAAGGGCCAATTATTGGACAGGCATCTGTCTGACAATCAGCAACACAGAAGGGGAATTAAAATACACACTCTGAGTCTATTCCACTGATAAGTCTGGGGGGGGGGGTCCACAAATAATTATTTTTATGAAGCACCCCTTTAAGATTCCTATGCAGTCAGTCAAGTATAGAAGTACTAGTCATGGTTATATTCCAGAGCCTTGGGACATTTTAGATCTGGAAGCTATCATTTACTGTGCCAAGTGTTCCCTTCTACTGGTGTAGCCCAGAATGCCAGCTGATGAAAAAGTGCTGCCATTCCAAAGAGCCTGGGGGGACAGTGCTCAGGAGACCCCTGCTAGGAGCTGGATGGGGTTCTCTCAATTATACCTTTCAGCTAACAGGTGGCACCCTACTGAAAGCTGTTGTCCTGAGGCTCTTTGGATTAGAGTAGAGTATGAGTTGTGATCCATCACTCTGGAGAATCCTAATTTAAGGCTATTAGCTATGCACCTGGTCTTGGCAGTTGATAGAAAAAGGAACGCTGTGCCAAAGGAAACTTGACACAATAGAAACTTTCCCCAAATTCTGCTTTATACTAACATTTCTAATTCTAGAATCATCAAAATTTAAGTAAATTCTGTTGTATGTGAGACTGTGATAATGCCACTCAATACAGTTCTACTTATGTCATTCAATGGGAAAAAATATTCAATAACCTAACAGATTCTCTTTTTACAAAACAATGTTGATAGAACAAACAATTTAGATAGAACACTGAGTATAAAAGAATATTTGAATTTCTAAAAATAATGCATATGTTTGTCTACATAATACAAACAAAATCAAGACTTCAAAAATATTCCCCTTTAGGGGCACCTGGGTGGCTCAGTCAGATAAGCGTCTGACTTCAGCTCAGGTCATGATTTCACAGCTTGTGAGTTTGAGCCCCACGTTGGGCTCTGTGCTAACAGCTCAGAGCCCACAGCCACCTTCAGACTCTGTGTCTCCCTCTCTGTCTGCCCTTCCCCGACTCATGCTCTGTCTCTGTCTTTGTCTCTCTCAAAAAATGAATAAACATTAAAATTTCTTTTAAAGTTCAAAAATATTCCCTTTTAATCAACATAAAAATGTCTTCCTTTTGCACATTTTCAGTAAGAAAAAAGAAATTAAAATTATAATGGGAGCGTAAAATTTTAAATGTAGGTTAAAAATACAAACAGCAAACTACATAAGAGAGCAGATAATCAATACAGTAAACATTTGCAATGTTTTTAATCTAACTGTAATTATAAATTGAAGAACACTAAGTGATTTTAGCATTTTCCTTCTGAAAATATTCACTGGTGGTGCTAATTATTTAACAGCATGATTAATGATATGTCTTGTATAATTATTTATAAATTAGTCACCATGTTTTTAAACCTCTAATAATTAGTGAGGTAAGACTTTTATCAACACGTAAAGTTTACTTCCATTATAAGAAAGGCCCATAGAATATACATAAAGAAATAGTTTGTCTAGTCCAACCCAGGAAATGATCTCAGAGAGACAAATGAGAATATATTCTCTATTCAAAACTCCACTATATATTTTATCCATATGTGTGTAACTATATATTTTATATATCATATAATTGTAGCACATAATGAAATAACACATTTTTTATGTTCACAGAAATTCCATCAAAAAGTAATGCAAGAACCAGCAACTTAGAGAAGAATAGATGTTAAAAAAGCAAAATTAAAAAAAAAATTAAACTATGAAACTTCTTATAAAAGAAGAACAATTAGAACATGCATTAGAAAAGAGGAATTCCACACAGAGAATCTGAATGTTTTATAATTGTCACTAAGCCTACGTGTACTTTCGCTCTAGAAAGAGACATCATCTTTAGAGACATGATCTTTACTATACTGGGCAGTAAACATGTCTGCCTTTGCTCTGAAAAAAAAAAAAAAAAAAAAAAAAAAGACACTGCCCATATTCCAAAGCTGTAGGCAAACTGTCCTTTGTTCCTGAAATAGACCATTTCTATTTTCCAAGACTGCTCCAAGACACCTAGAAATCCGAGAGATCTATAGAGAATCATCTCTCAACAAATAATAAAAGCACTTATATTTTAACTAATAACATGAGTACAGTGCTAAGTATGTAAATTTTTTGTAGAACTACTGATACCAATAAGATATAAACCAACATAACTTTCTTTTTTTAAATTTTAAATAAATTCCAGTTAATTAACATACAGTGTAATATTAGTTACAAGTGTGCAATTTAGTGATTCAACAATTCCATACAACACACAATGCTGACCACAAGTTCACTCTTTAATCCCCTCACCTGTTTAAACCATCCTCCCACCTACCTCCCCTTTGGTAACCATCAATTTGTCCTTTATAGTTGAGTCTATTTCTTGGTTTGCTCCTCTCTCTTTTTTACCCTTTGCTCATTGTTATTTAAATTAAACATGAGTGAAATCATATGGTTTCTGTCTTTCTCTGACTGATCTATTTCATTTAACATAATACTCGTTAGCTCCATCCATGTCATTACAAATGGCAAGAGTTCATTCTATTTTATTGCTGAGTAATATTCCATTGCATGTATATATGTACATACAATTGTGTTTATGAATGTCTTTTTGAGATAATCTAGCCTACCAGTCTAAATCCCCTATTCTCAGACTATTCATTAAGAGAAATACACCAGGGGAACCCAGGTGGCACAGTGGGTTGAAACTCCAATGTTTTGTTTTAGCTCAGATCATGATCTCGCAGTTCTGGGATCATGTTCAGGCTCCAGCTCCTTGCTGATAGCATGTCGCCTGCCTGGGATTCTCTCTCTCCTTCTCCCCCTCCCTCACACTCTCTTTCTTTTGCTTACAAAAATAAAAAAGTAAACTTTAAAAAATGAGAGAAATAAACGTTTATTTTATCCATACCTTATTTTAAGACCTAACTTTAATAGAACCTTAACCTTTACCTTAACCCCCCCCCAAAACAGTAGGGTAATGATAGAGTAAAAGATAATATATAAAATTTGTTCATGGAATAATCTAAAATAAATAGTTAAGAAGAAGAGAGAGAGTAAGAATAAACATTGTGTGGGTAAAAAGTTACATTTGGGAGTTAAGATTATGAATACATATTATATCGCCGTTACATTTTAAAAATAGTTTTAAACAACTTGACAGCAATGTTTTTAAAATTAGAAAACAACTGAATGCAATATAAAATTAAAGTTGTTAAAAAATAATGAAAACTTTTTAAATGTGCTCACAAAGGAGCACCTGGGTGGCTCAGTTGGTTAAGTGTCCAACTTCAGCTCAGGTCATGATCTCACAGTCAGTGAGTTCGAGTCCCGCATCGAGCCTGCTTCAGATTCTGTGTCTCCCTTTCTCTCTGCTCTGCTCCCCGCCCCCCTGCCCACCCAATCATGATCTGTCTCTGTCTCTCAAAGATGAATAAGTATTAAAAAAAAATTAAACGTGCCCACAAAGATGGTTATTGTAACTGGTAACAATAAAATTAATTAACTGACTAAAAAAGAATGAAACAAGAAAAATAAATTCCTTATTTGGGATACACACAAAAGCAGAAACTAATTTTATTTGGGAATGAAGTAGTATTTTGCTTGAGCCTAAATAAGTAAATAAAAATCTAAAATGAAAAAGAGTGAAAAGTCAACTTAATAGTAAGACTGAGGTAAGTTTTAAGAATGGCAAATTATATTGTAGGGCTAAGGAACAAAGTACATATCAGAAGATTTTCAGACAGGAGATATAGAAGAATAATGGACTAGATCTTGGGATGCCCGAAAAGTTGTACAGACTGGAGAAAAAAAGGAAGTTGTTGAGAAAATCTGTAACCATATGAATGATATATGAGAAACTTGTGAGTCTGGAGACTGGCATATGCTTTTTTTTTTTTTTTTTTTCTTCAAGTGAAAGATGATTTGGGTTGGAACTTTTACAGTGGTTATGGAAATTGGTGAGTACTGTCACAGTTCAGTGATTCAGACTCATGTATGTCCACTCATCTTTAATTTTAGAAGATAAATTTGATTCCTATAGAAATGGCAGAGAAATATGATATTTCAACTATAGGTGGAATGCTTTAAGGTTATCATATTTGCAATTGCTGGGACAATAAAATAAACCACATAGTTTTATCTTTACTCTTATTTAGTCAGATACTTTCTCAGTTATCCTCAACTAAAAAGGTAACTTTTCAAATAACAAGTTCATTATATAAAATTGCATTTTTTTCCGTATGATTGTCACTGAGTTAGCTTTTTCCTTTCTGCCTCTTAATATAATTTGCCTAAAACTTGTTTATAATTGAAATAGAAGACCTGAAATTTAAATGTTCTACCATTGTAGACACATGATTATGAAGACAGGACTGTTTCAG
This sequence comes from Panthera onca, assembly GCF_046562875.1. Lineage (NCBI taxonomy): Eukaryota > Metazoa > Chordata > Mammalia > Carnivora > Felidae > Panthera > Panthera onca. The sequence continues at coordinate 58,571,579 of NC_138343.1, forward strand.
TGGATTAAACATAGACGCACACAGACCTTTAAAACAATTTTTACTTATACATAGTTTAGAATAAAAGTTTTCTGAAAAATTATTCCAAGACTTTTAAATAGCATGTTGGTTAACATTAAAGTGGCAAATCTCACTCATTTTTAAAGAAATCTAGAATCAGAGTCCATCTGTTTAATTTGGCATTTTGGCACTAACTGTTATTTGTGATTGTGTTTGATACGTTTGAACTGGATTTTGGTACTAACCATTAATTGTGATTTTATTTGATTATACACAGCACTCTGGGACGCTTTCCAGAAAACAGCTTTGTAAACGCAAATTGTCCTATATTTCTTAGTTACTCTAAAATTGTCTTTAACTGTTTGGAAGCTGCGGACCAGCAACACAACTTCCACAAACTTGTTTAACACTTTACACAACAGTCTATAGCAAGTAGATCTTGACTCTTTTGCAAGTAAAATTAATGTAAGTATTAACTTTTATGTCATAAATATGTATATATATATATATATATTAAATGATCCATTTATTAACACTAGAGTTAGAAAATAAAGACAAATCAACATTTCCTTTCAATCTGGCTTCCTCTTTGAATCATAAATTAAAAAATGCTGTACAATGAACATTTTTACCTATGTTATTAGAAGAATTTGATTCTTCATGAACAAAGTAAGTTAGCCATGGGAGTGGTATATAAATTAGATACACAGAAAAGTATTAAGTAATATAAATTAATAGTAAAATATAATTAAATCAAAATGAAATTTCTTAAAATTTATAAATTTCCGAGCAGTGAAAACTAGGTTGCTTTTGATATTTATAAATGAAGTAGATTACTATCATAGTGCAAATCAGATAGAAAACTACAATCTTTCTCTCCTTAAAAAGCTTCAAGCTTTTTATGCTTCAAGCCTGGGTGGCTCAGTCAGTTGGGCATCCGACTTCGGCTCAGGTCATGATCTCACAGTTCGTGGGTTTGAGTCCCACATGGGGCTCTGTGCTGATAAATCAGAACCTGGAGTCTGTCTCGGACTCTGTGTCTCCGTCTCTCTCTGCCCCTCCTCTGCTGTCATTCTCTCTCTCTCTCTCTCTCTCCCTCTCTCTCAAAAATAAATAAACATTAAAAATTTTTTTAAAAACTTTCAAGCATTTTAAAAACATCTTCTTTAGACTGAATATGTAATTTAATGAAACATTTTACTGTATATTGCGAGCACTTTATTATAGTTAGAATTATTTCTAATCTTAGAGACACCTGAGGCACTTTATGGGGTGCCTGGGTGGCTCAGTCAGTTAAGCACCCAACTCTTGATCTCAACTCAGGTCATGATCTCACAGTTCATGAGATTGAGCCCCACCTCAGGCTCTGTGCTGTCAGCACAGAGCCTGCTTGGAATTCTTCTCTCCCTCTTTCTCTGCCCCTCTCCGATGCTCAGACTCTCCTCTCTCTCTCCCTCTCTCTAATAAGTAAACTTAAAAAGGAAAAAAGAAATACCTGAGGTACTTTAGGAAAATTGGCATTCTACCCTGAATTTCTACCTTTCAAAAAAAAACACTTTGGTGATGCAATATTTTAACATGTAATAATATTTATCATATATATGCCATATTTCAGGAGATGGACAAAGACAAATGGTTAAGTAAATTTCTTACATACATGATAAAGAATAAATATCCTACCCAGACACATTTATTGTCAAAACAATGAAAAGTAAGTGTGTTACCAGACAAAAATTACAAAATGATAATGTATATCTTCATTAATTCACCACACTTTTATTTAGTACTGACTATGTGCCACATGTTGTATAGAAATTTAGGATATTTTGGTCAATGAGATCAAACGTCTTCTGACCTCTGACCTCACAGAATTAAGTGTCCAGATTAGAAGATAAACATCAAGCAAATAATCACTCATATAAATAAATAGAAAACTATGAGTAAGAATAAAGAAGGATAGCTATATGCTTCCATAATGAAAAAAATCCATTCCAATTAGTTTCTATGAAAAAGCAAAGATTTAGTGATGAAGAATCACAGTAACTCTAGTAGGCCCAGGGTAAGTCAATGGGTAGTATTGAGATACCATTCTAATCAGAAAGACTAGAATGTCAAAAGGCCCTCAAGTACATGCTATGTTGGAAGAAGTGAGAGAGAGCAATTAGATGTTTGAGGTGATGTAGAGAGGGGACATCATGACCAGACTGGGGACCATCTAAAGACTGACACTTTTAAATTATGGTAATGGAAGACACTGGAGTATTTTAAGCCAGGGAAACAGTGTAGAATTGGTGAGATCAGAACTGTGTTTTGGAAAATTCTGTTTTCAGTATACAAAATGTAATGTCTGAGGACAAGGGGGCATTAGGGGAAATAGGAAGCTCTAAATAAGCTCAGGTGAGTGATAGTGATAGCTTGACATAAGGAAATGGAAAGAAAGGGAGAAAGGTAAACAGAATCAAGAAATACTTAAGAGGTAAAATAGAATTAGTGATGGATAGGGTGGGATTTTGGAGGTTTAAGAAGAGAAGGAGGAGAAATTTTAAGACGATCCAGCAGAGTGACATCACCCAGATAGTAACATTGGTCATTTCTGATTTCTCTCCCCCTCACAAGAAGAACAACTAACAACTATTGATAGTGAAGAGAGCACTGAGAGAATCCCAGAACTTGGGAGTGAGGCTAAAGCAGTCCCTTGCACCAAAAGACTAGGACAGATTGTATTAGAAGGGTAAGAGTGATGGCTACATATAGACTGCATTGCCCTTCCAAGTCCAGTACAACACCATGCCAAGTGGTCTCCACTGGGCTTACAGTACCTCCAGTGGAAAAGGAGAGCCCAGGGGTGACATATAGACCCTGGAGCTTTGTGGGTCACTTTGTCAGAGACCCTAGTCTGCTTTTTCCAGGAATCACAGGGGAATCTGCAGGGTTCAACTGCTGGGAATTTGAGACAGTGAGGTGGGAAGGACTAGCACTCAGATCTTGGCAGACCTCATACCTACCTGCAGAGCCCGAGTAGTAGTCCTAATCTGTGATTTTGTTCACTTGTAGAACCAAGTCAGAGGCACAATCTGATCAGGCAATTTAACAAGGTGCAGGTCTGCCTAATTTGGGTTCCCAAATGAGGACTTCTGTTTGCCCCGGAGCCTGGTCTGTCCATGCCGAAATGAAGTGCCCCACCCACTTTGGATCATGGCTCTCAACCCTTCCCGACCAGAAAGGCTGTTTGGGAAAATTTAAGAGTTTCCTGAAGTGGGCCCATCCAGGCTTACCCCTGCAAGGGTCAGGGACATAGACCCACCTGCTACAAAGGATTGCCTCCAACTCCATCTGACAGGAAAGGCTAGCAAGAACACTTGGAAACTGTGTAATCCAAGAAGTCTAGAGCCAAGAGGCAGTCAGGCAGAGATGATTGTCCCAAGAGCAAAACCAGTGGCCACATTCCAGCCAGGGATGTGGGGTACTGGTTGGCCGAGTCAAGACTACAGAGAGCATTACTGGCCTTGGGACTACTTCTCCCACTGCTTTCAGGCAGAGAAATTAGTTCATAGCCCATTATTGCTGAATACAGCCTTCAGCCCACACAATCAAGGAACCTTACTAGAGCACTAGAGAAGCGGTGTAACCCATCCAATAGCCCTGCTTATAATAGTACTTGAATAAAGGACACAGCCCATGGCTTTCCCTGTTTGCAGATCAAAACTGATGGCCTCATCTGACCAGGGTGTTCAATGAACACTCTTGCCTGATTAAGGTCCCCAAACAATGATCTATGCATACCCTTGGTACTATCCTACTGCCCTGTCAGGGAAGCTAATTCATAGCCTCACCTACTGTTGAGTATAGTACCTAGTCCCTGTGATTTAGAAACCCTAACCAGAGAATCCAGGAAACCAGGAAGCCCCTCATATAGCCTCACTTTATTGTGGAACCAAGCCATCAGTCCCTATCTAGCTGTTCTCAGCCAGTGCCACCCCTTAAAACATGACCACAGAGCTCAAACAGTTGCCTTGCCCCAAAATCCACCCTAAAAGCAGTCCCATCTTCCCAAGAACATTACCAGAAGATACACCTAGAAACCCAAACTAAAATGATTAGTAAAGAACAGCCTTGGACAAAGTGAACCTGAAAAGTCTTAAAGAGACCACTTACTCAAAGGCAGAGTTCAAACCCACATTGTTCAAAGGTCACTTGTACCTGGTCTGGACAAAGATGGAGTAGATGTGTTTCACTCTGTTAATCCTGCCAAAGACAGCTAAAAACCCTGGACATTATTTATAAAACAAACATTTGAAAATTGAAAGGTGTAGCAAATACCGACCAGCTAGGGACCCTAGGACCTAAGGAACAACATGTTGAGTTCTCTCGATTTTCTTTTTACCTTATATACCCCAGAATGGGCACTGGAGAAGCCATGCACCTTGAAATGTCAAAAGACACAGACAAAAATAGCCCTAAAGAAAATCTGCTTTCTAGCCAAAGATCAGGAGAGTAGTAACTGAGCAGAACATAAAATGTTTACAAAGTAAATAATCTAAAGACTATGGGAAGAAATAAAAGCAGATCCGCCCCAAGCTGGTAAGCAAAAGTCGAATGGGAACCTCGACTGAGAACCATGCCCAGTGGGAATTACGCATTTCTCCTACTCTTAGCCAAAAGTTGTCAGAAGAGGCCTGATGGAGAGCCTCATATACCACTTCCCTGTAGCTGTAAGAAGAGGAATCAGAGAAACTGTGTGGAGAACCTTGACATTTGTCCCTACCTGGCAATATTGACTCAGGGCCCACTTGCCCCCACCAGCACAGTAGTTAGAGGAGGCCAGCTACAACAAAATATTTTTTTTAATATCCAGAGTCTCATAATACATTACCCCCAAATATCCAGGATACATTTTAAAATCATGGAAATGTAATTAACAAATGTTAACACCAAGATGACACAAATGTTGGAATAATTTGAAAACGAATTTAAAACTGCCATATAAATATGTTTCAGTGAGCAATAACAAACATACTTGAAACAAACAAAAAATAGCCTCACCAAAGAAATAGAAAATATGAAGAAAAAAACATCAGATTTTAGAAGTGAATCTCAGAGACCTGTGGGACTATAACCAAAGATAAAAATTTTTGTCATCAGTGTCACGGAGGAAATAAGAAAGATGACAAGGTTAGAAAAATATTTGAAGAAAAAATGGCAGAACATTTCCCAGATCTGGTAAAATAAATGGATTCATGAAGCTAAATGAACACCAAATAGGGTAATTCCAGATAAATAAAATAAATAGATTCACAAACCTGAATGAACACTAAATAGGATAATTCCACATAAATCCATGCTAAGTTGAAGTCTAACGATAGTTCGTAAAGTGAAAGAAAAAGAAACATCTTGAAAGCAATGATTAAAACATCTTTCCTAAGGGGCAGAAACGTCTACATGACAGTAGGTTTCTCATCAGAGTCATGGAGTCCAGAATGATGTGGTAAACAGTTTTTAAGTGCTGAGATAAAACAGCTGTTAACCTCAAATCATATGTCCAGCAAAATTATCTTTCAAGAATTAAGAGGAAATAAAGACATTATCAGGTGCAGGAAAACTAAGAGAATCTGTTACTAGCAGACATACTCTAAAAAAATCTTAAGAAGTTCTTACTAAAAAAGACAAATATATGAGTAAATTCAGTCCTCTCTGTTCAGACTCCTAAATTATGTCTGAAGCAAAAGGTACAACATCATCCTATGTGGATCTCATTGTATGCTACATAAATATTTAGACAATTATAAACAGAGGAGATAAAGGAATTTAAAGAAAGGTAAGTTTTCCACACTTCACTCAAACTGGTAAAATACATTAGTATATCTTAATAGTTCTGTATTTAACTCTGCCCGTGGTTACAGGAATTTGATACACATACATATCAATTTCCTGATTTTGATATAGCATTATCATTGGATGTAATCAATGCAAAAAAATGGGTGATGAGTGCATGTGATCTCTTTGTAATATATTCACAACTTCCTTTTGGTCTAAAGTTACTGCAAAATATAAAGATTTTAAAAGGGTATTGGTTAGAGGCTGTAGACCTAGATTAATTGCCTCTGCATTGGAGCCAAGCCTGAAACATGTTGAATACATTAGAACGTTGCTAAGCTCTATGATAGGTCCTTTTCCTAACTTCCTACCCAAAATTATGGTGGCTGGAAGACAGTAGATAATTTTTTAAATATCAAACATGTAGGGGAGACTGGGTGGCTCAGTGGTTAAGCGTCAGACTTCTGCTTGGGTTATGATCTCATGGCTCTTGGGTTCGAGCCCCACATAGGGCTCTGTGCTGACAGCTCAGAGCCTGGAGCCTGCTTTGGATTCTAAGTCTCCCTCTCTCTCTTCCCGTACCTCTCACTCTGCCTCTCTCTCTCTCTCTCTCTCTCTCAACTCTCTCTCTAAAAAATAAAAACATTAAAAAAAATTTTTAAAGAATCCACTCCTGTATATTTATCCAAGGGTAGGAAAAATATGTTCACAGAAAAACATGTACATAAATGTTCATGGTAACTTTTCTATAATAGATAAAAGTAGTCTAAGAGTCTATCAACAGGAGAATAGATTATGCATTGTGATAAATTTATTAACTGGAATACTATGTGGCAGTAAGAATGAATGGCCTATTGATACATAAAACAACATGAATGTTTTTCAGAAACTGAAAGAAATACTGAGCAAAAGATATTTCATACAACAAGGAATAGTGTATTATTGTATTCATATGAAATTTTAGAACAAGAAAATCTAACAGGTTATAGAAAAGAACTTTAAAACACTGATCACCTTTGGGGTATATGTGGGGAGGTTCAAATGTGAAAAGGCAAGGGCAACTTAATGGGATATCTATAATGCTCTATATACTCATACGGTTTTGTGTTACACGGGCATATACATTTATCATGGTACAGAAACGAATTGAAATGATGTAATCTACATGATAAAATAGTAGTTCCATGGAATTAAAATGCAGTGTTGGAATTGACATATAACATTTTTTAACAGCAGGGAATTGAAACTAGATCAAATGCTGAAAGTCTTAGAGATTGAGATATGATTTAAGGATTTCTTCATTTTCTCAAGTTGTAGTTTTGTTATCCTCCAAGACACAGCTTCATCCCAGACTGTGTCCCCTGCCAACCCCATTAGATAGTTTTCCTTTGTGTTCCAACTGCATCCTGAGGGTGCCTCTACCGCAGTATTTCCTCTTTAAATATGTCTCTATTACTACATTATGCACTCCTCTAGGCCAGAAAATGTATATAATTTGCCTGTATCCTTATCACCAGTGCCTGGCACAGGATCTGCACGTGACAACCAGTCAGTAAATGATCAGAAAAGCAATACACAATTACCAAGAATTAAGTGGAAAATTCTTTCCATCCTTTTTCAGTGAATGTAAAGTAGTGAGTTCCTCAACACTGGCTTAAAGGAGGGGGTCACAAATTTTAAATATCCATCATTCTCAGTTAATATAAGTGGCTGAAATGGTATGAGCCAAATGACTTGAGTATATAGTAAATTGGAAAGCTTGTGCCGTATTAAAAGGAATTATCTGTCCCTCAATGCCTGCTAAATTTTTATGATGTAGGAATATAAACTGATCATTTCGGAGATTCAGCGTATCAAGAGAAGAAAACTATTCAGCTTTTTCCTAATATCAGTTACAACTTTACACATTGGCTAAATATCTAGAGCCTACATATTACACTTTTTTAGATTCTGGTCTGAGAGAGATCAGCTTGTGACCTCTGCTATGGAATTTCTTGTTCTCAAGAAAACAGTAGTTAGAAACAACTATGGTAGAAGATACACGTTCTTTGCATTCAGTAAGATAACTTAATTAGTGTAAGTGACCAATTCAGGGATTGGATAATGCCTAAAGGGAAATTTCATAACCAATATATCATGACAAAGTATTAAAGCTTCTAGAAATGAAGATTTCACAGTTAAGTAACAATTCCCAGGAAGCTCTGTACCACCACCACTCCACAACACACAATTTGCTCTTGAGGAATTCATCATTTCTTGGTCTTTCTAGTCAAATTTTCCAAATTTGTTTGATAGGAGTTATTCTCTACAGGAAGGCAGCTCTGATTTCATAATTAATGTCAAAAGAAAACAAGCAATTTATAACCAAAATAATTGGAACACATCCACTCCATAAAGGAAGATACAACTAAATTCCACACATTACAAGGTTTATTTCCTTTTGGTTACTTTTTTTCCATTAAGTATAATTTGATTCACTCTTATTTTTAATATATATTTCTCTTTATACCCTAGAATTATCATGGTAATTCCACAATTTTGAATTCCAACTAACCTTTCCTCTGACCTCCCAATTTAATAAAATCCCAAATGTTGACAGGGAAAAAGTTTTGCCTAAATTATACTAGTTTACTTATCTTAGATCTTAAAAAAATAAATAAAACAGTCAAATGCCTATTTTGTCAAGTGCATTACACAAGAAATCATTTTCAAAAAATATACATGAACTTTACTTGAAAGAGCTCTTTAAACAATGTTTGGATTATTCATAGAAACAATACATCTCAAGTCAAGAGTGCAAAATCATCTTACTGGAAAGAAAGCCAGTGATATAAGAAAAGTACAAAAATAATGATTGCCCATTGAAAAATTCTCTTACATTTATAACAAACAGTTTTTATAATATTGTAAAAGGCAAAACGATAAATATATGAGAACATGATATGAATAAATTATGAAAATACACTGGTCATTATTTAGCATTCATTGCAAAAATAAAATTCAATGTTAACTGAGTGCTTTTCATGCATGAGGAACAATGCTGAATGCTTTTAATACATATTCTTAATTAATACTTGCTATGAAACTATCAGTCAGTAAAAGCTCTTTGGTCATTACCCTCATTTTTTCTACTAATTTGTATATCAATTCTGGTATTTTGCTAGGAGATCACCATTTTTTTTCTAGGGTATCAAATTTGCTGTAGGCAGTGTTCTTATTCTATTTCTATGTGCCAGTCTATATTCATATTCTTATGGTTGTCAAATTTTATATTTTTTTCTTAATCAAATTCCCAAGGGGTTTTCTATATAATAGCTCTTAAAAAAAGGTTATGAAAATATTTATCCTTTCTTTTTGAAGGGTCCTATTTATCAAGTCAAAATTTATTTCTATTAATTCACTAATACAATTTTTTAATTTTAATATCTCAAAATAATTATAAAGATTCATCTTCTCTGTGTTCTGAAGTGGTGACCTCACGTAAAGCTACAAAACTCACTTGAGAACCACTTTTGCTGTGTTCCATTTGTGTTAGTATGGGGTATTCTATCTTTGGCTGTTTCCTCAATATTTGTAATTTTCTTAATGATTTTTATTATATCTAAAATTTACCTAGCAATGTTTTCCTTAGTTTTCAAATTGTTGTCAAATTTTCCATGATAACATAGACATGTATCTCTCAGTACAACATTCTGGTAAATGTTTATATTAGAAAAAGTATGTTCAGGGGCACCTGGGTGGCTCAGTCGGTTAAGCGCCCGACTTCAGCTCAGGTCATGGTCTCATGGCTCATGAGTTCAAGCCCTGCTTTGGGCTCTGTGCTGACAGCTCTGAGCCTGGAGCCTGGTTCAGATTCTGTGTCTCTCCCTCTGTCCCTACCCCCCCCCCCCCACACACACACTTTCTCTCTCTCTCAGAAATAAACATTAAAAAAACAAAAAAATTAAAAAGTACGTTCATCACTTGTCTCCACACTTTCCATACCTACTGTTGCAGACTAAACTGTATCTATTCAAAATCCATATTTTGAAGCCCTAACTGCCAGTCGTGCCAGAATGCCAGACTATAAATGATGCCATTAGGGCAGACCCTAACCGAATCTGACTGGAATCCATACATGAAGTTGATATTAGGACATACACAGAGACACGAGTGGCATGCATGTACAGAAGAAAGACTGATGAAAAGGCAGCAAGAGAAGGGCCACCTCTAAACCAAGGAGAGAGACCAAGGAGAGAGGCCTCAGAGAAAACCAACCCTTTTAGGGCCCTGATTTTGGACTTCTAGCCTCCAGAACCATGAAAACATAAATCTCTGTTTAAGTTACCCGGTCTAGGGTATTTCACCACAGCAGTCCAAATAAACTAATGTAACTAGTAAAAATGAACAGTTACTTATTTAGGTTCTCTTGAGTATTTTTACCTTTACCTTAATAGTTCAACTAGAAAATAAAACATCTCAATATTTTAATTGTAGTTAAAACATAATATTAAGGAATAAACACAATGTCTTCATAAAAATTTTAGGGCTACCCATTAAAATATTAATAAATGTTTTGGGGCACATGGGTTAAGTGGTTGGTTAAATTGGTTAAGTGTCTGACTTCAGCTCAGGTCATGATCTCACAATTTGTGAGTCTGAGCCCTGCGTCAGGCTCTGTGTTCACAGCTCAGAGCCTGGAGCCTGCTTCTGACTCTGTGTCTCCCTCTCTCTCTGCCCCTCCCCCACTTGCACTCTGTCTCCCTCGCTCTCTCTCAAACATGAATAAATGTTCAAAAACATTTTTTAATATTAATAAATCTTTTACTTTGATTTTAGATTTCATTTAACAAACACTTTGTTGCTGCTTTGACAATCATTAACCAACAATTATTTTATACGACTATAAAGTGTTACTCTATTTGAATATAAAGACATAAAAGTTTTTTCATCACGTTAGTTGTTGCAGAATTGTTAGGCAGGAAGTTTGAGGAACTGAAAATGAACTTCCTCTTTTCAAATTCATATACAGAAAATTTTATAAACATTCTGAGGGAAGTCTACCAGCTTATGTAAACATGGTGAAAAACACTGCCATACTTCAGTAATAAATATAGCAAGATATTTAGGTTAGTATAAGTAATTTATGATTTTTTAAAAGTTTTGCTATTAATCTAGCATTTCAGATTATAAGATAGGACATTAACAAAGACAGAAAGAGCTCTTAAATAATGAATAACTTTAGAAGTCTCTGGATTATATATTCTAATGTAGTGATTTGCTCATATTTTTGTCAAATATCGTATGATGAAGAACTATAAAACAAACTTCATTTATTTCCTTTTTGTGTTTATTGCAGTCTCTTTTTGATACATACTGAAATCTAACCCTTTAAAAACAAATGAATAATTATAATTAATTAATTAATTTGCTCAAAAGATGGATCTGTATTTAATGTCTTTTCATGGCTTCACTAATATATATTATTGTATTATTTTAGCTAACTGGGGCAGGAGCAGTGAGAAAGGAAGAATCTCAAGCAGATTCGGCACCATCAACTCAGAGCCTGATGTGGGACTTAATCTCACAAACCATGAGATCATGACCTGAGCCAAAATCAAGAGTCAGTTGCTTAACCAACTGAGCTAACCAGGCATCACTTCTTTGCATTTTTAAAAAACTTTTCACCTAGTCTTTGACAACCAAAGAAATGTAGTAAGCAAATGTCTATACTACTTAGATATGTGTGGGGCTACTTTTCATCTACCTAAATCTTTAGGTATAACATTCAAGGGAAGAAATCGAAATGTAGTGAAAGCAAATTTCTAGTATAGCCTATTCAGTATTGACAGTACATAGAAGTTAATACCTGAACTTTGATAAGTAGGAAATATTATTCATTGTAACAATTTTCACCATGTCTATCATTTTGCCTAATGCGGAAACACTTTGAGATCAGGCCTCATTTGGGAAATTTCTCTACTTAACCAAATATGCCAAATATGACACATGCAGTAAAGGGTACAATTAGTAGTATGTGAATAAGGCAAAATGGAGTACTCAGGATATTTCATATTGCTTCAGCATTATATAAACAGAAATATTCTTTTGGTAACCAAGTGGATATTTTACTATGCATCTATTAAATTAGTCAATCTTCCCAAGAATAAAATTATAATCAACTATTTCTTAACACTTGTGTAAACAAGGAATAAAAGTATGATCAAAATGACTCTTGTGGTAAGCAGAATTTTAAGTTGGCTCTCAAGACTTCCACCTCCAAATGTACATGCCTTGTATAGTCTCCTTCCATCAAGAGCTAATAGAACATATAAATATGACAGGATACCATATTACTAGTTTATATATGGCAAGGTAGAAAAAATTTTGAAGATATAATTAAGGTCTCTAATCATTTGACTTTGAGTTAAGGAAATATTATCCTGAATGAACTTGACAATATCAAATGAGCCCTTACAAGAGATTTTTCTGTTGTTCATGAGGAAGTAAGTTACCACTCTGTAAGAAAAGCCTTATGGGGGGCGGGGGGGGTCATGTGGTAAAGACCTAATGAAAGTCTATGATCCAGCAATTGCACTATTATGTATTGACCCAAAAAATACAAAACTACCATTCAAAGGGATGCATGTACCCCAATGTTTATAGCAGCACTATCAACAATAGCTGAAGTATGGAAAGAGCCCACATATCCATCAACTGATGAATGGATAAAGATGTGGTAATATATATGCAATGGAATACTATTCATCAATCAAAATATCAGTCAATTAGTAGAACTAATGTTTAGTGTAGCATCTGATCAGTTCTGAGAGATTAAAGACCTGTGATTTGAGTTAAGTAATATTTATATAAAATCAAATGTGCTTTTTGTTTTGTTCTTTTTCTAACTGATTTATAATATCTGTGGTGGGCACACTCATAGGTGGTCTTTATGATCCCTGCCTCCTGGTGTCCATGCCCTTGTATAAACCTTTCATCTACACTGTGAACAGGACCTGTCACTGGCTTCTAAATACTATGCCATGACAGTGATAAAAAGATACATGTTATTATGTTTATACTATCATGTTATATAAGGTTGTAACATTTATCTTGTTAAATGACTCTCTTTTCTGCTGACTTTGAAGAGGCAAGTGGCCATGCTGTGAGCCACAAAACGGACAGGGCCATGAACAAGGAGCTAAAGGTGGTATTCTGTCAACAGTCAGGAAATAATTGTTTCCTTCATTTCAGCAGCCTGCAAGCAACTGAATCCCATCAACAACCTAAAGGAACTTGGAAGCAGATCTTCCTTGAATTGAGTTTCAAATGACCTCACAGCCCTGGTCAGACATCTTGATTCCAGTGATACCCTTAACAGAGGACTCAGCTCAGCTGTGCCTCGGCTCGTTACCCACAGAAAACACAAGAATAAATGTGTGTTATTTTTAAACCACTAAATGAGAGGAAATATTGTTATATATCCATAGATAACAAATACAACGGCCATCTTCAAATATTACACGAGGTTGCTTCCTAAATATTTCAGCTGAGTACTTATCTTAAATTCTATCTGCACTGGTAGCCTGAAAGAGAATTGAGTTTGTATCTTATTTTATTCCAGAGAAAAATCCTTTTATTTTAAAAGTTATGCTTAATGCTATCATGTTCTTATCAACAACACCCTTTTGACTTCTAATATCAGCCTTTTGTATACACCTGATAAACTCACACTAAAAAATGACAAAGGTTATCATCAGTGACATTTCTGTGTAAAATCCAATAAACAAATTAAAAAGTGTATCTCTGGAGAGATATATCTCTACAGATAGACAGATAGATATCTATAGATATATATCTATATCCAGAGATATTGACATATATCTATATCTATCCAGGTCCTATCTAGTAATATATTATATAAAATAAATATATATTTTAAAATATATAATATCCATAGATATAGATATATAGATATATCTATATATACCTATCTACCTATCTATATATATCTCCAGATATATATATATGTCTATATATATATATATATACGTCTATATATCTATATCTCGAGAGATATGCTTCTTAATTTGTTTATTGGATTTTACACAGAAATGTCACTGATGAAAACCGTTGTCATTTTTCAGTGTGCATTTAACAAGTGAATACAGAAGGCTGATATTAGAAATCAAAATTATATATTTATATTACATATTCATACAAAAACTCTTTAGTGGTGACATGACCTGTTGTACTCCCTGACCTTTTTAATGCCACTGTCAAATAGATGGGACTATTATGGTTTTCTCTTCACCTCTCAAATGACCTTTACATAACTTAAAAATACACTATTATCATCTGATATTATTTATTTTCATTTATTTTGCAACTAGCCAATTAGAGTGAATGTCTAAAAGGATCTCTTAATATTAACTGTATTTTGTGCTACTCGGCTAGTATCCATCATAGATTGCTTTAAGATGCACATATTCATTTGTATGTCTTAATTTATTTACAGTATGCAAGTTCCTGGGTAAGAAGGATTTAAGTCTATGTATTTCTTTCACACATTAGAGTGATAATTCCTGGATAGCACATCTAAATAAATATTTTCCTTGTATGATCACATGATTAATACTTCAACAATTAATTCTTTTCAGGAATCCTAAAACACTATTTTTATTTAAAAAAATAGAATAACTATATAAAGAAAAACATGTTTTAAATGATAGATAAATGAAGGGAATAGAAAAAAGAAATGTGCAAAAAAAGGAGGAAGGAAGGAATAAAGGAAGGAAAAGAGGGAAAGAGAGAAGAAAGAAGAAATGATAGAGGGGAAAATAAAAATAAAGGCAAATGTGTCTTAATAGTTTTATCTTTTACAATAAAATGATAGGTTTTTTACAGCTAATCCCCAAGTAGATCACCTGTGATTTTTTTTTTACAGGATATCTACAATGACATTATATAGAGAAAAATTTTATAATGATGTGTTCAATAATTTTAAAGATGGTGCTATAGCCTCTGTTATTAGGTATTATTAATATGTCCCTCCTAAATTATAATATTTAAATGAACAAAAGAGGAGTGAAAGAAGTAGGGGGATTTTTAATACTTGGGATAATCTTTGAATAGTCCCTTGACTAACTACTATTTAATTACATCCATTAAGCACACCCACTGCTTGATAACTAGGGCAGATTATTTTATCCAACTGAAATGTTGAAAAATGGACAACAGAGTTGGAGATTTTCATTGTGGTACATAATTCTACTGATTAGTAAAATAGCAATTTTCAAGGTGATTTCTTCATTTAAATGAGATAAACCACTCAACCAAAACGAAGAGTTCATAAGGAAGCAATCAGGTCACATTAGCCAAAAAGCACAATATGATTTTGTTATATCATTTCAGGACAGGAAAGATGAAGGTACCACAAGTAATTGGCATATACATTATAAGTCAAAGTAAGTACATATACTAGCCTCCAAATAGACAATGCAGCAATGATGTGGTAGATTTCCCAAGTATATATGTTGTTATACATAAGCAAATGAACTGAGGATTTTAAAATAATTTTGCATCTTCAGAAATGTAGAATGTTACCAAGTCTTTGTAGAGAAAAAGTGGTTTTATTTCAAGGTACATTCTATCAGTGTTTCTACTGACAGGTCAATATTACCTGTACTTTATCTAGATTAAGTCTTAACATAACTCTTTCATCAAAGCTACTCCCCTAACATGTAGGTGACGGATTCTAATGGAATTGCTGAAAAGAAGACAAAGAAAGGGCTGTCGTGCCGACACCTACAGCTTTCCTACCCAACATGTACAATTATTTCCTCTAAAGCTTTCAAATTTGACATTGAACAGGCGGTTTCACCAGATACAACCTTGAAGCAATTGCCATTACTGAGCATGCCAAATGGATTAGTAGAATTTTCTCGTGAATTATTTCTTTCCAACTGGGGAGTTTGGAGATTAAATGGGTCTTAGAAACATTTAGTGAAATTCATGGATTAATTTTTTTGGCTAGTTTTGTAGGCACTGTCTTATGTGTCATTAACTCTATAAATGAGTATTTGGAAGTTAATTGATTTTCTTTCCTCATTTAAAAAAAATTACACGAGAATTATTCCTCAGATATTTCAGTGACAAGATTCAATGAAGAGCATTTATTGAGTTATTAGTTCAAAAGAGAGTTATTAGTCTACTATGTGACAGGTATTGCATTACAGATAAAAGTTAGGCAAGACAAAATCCTGTCTAGGAGCTTATGGAGTAGGAGAGACAAAAAAAGTAAATAAATAGATAAAATATAATGTGATACACTTTAAATAAAGGTTGAACATAACTCTGCCTGGCGGGTTCAAGAAAGGTAATGAGCCAAGTCTTGAATATCACCAGAAAGGCTACTGAGTAGACAAGGCATTTGAGCAAAGGGATATTCAAAGAAGTAAGACTTGAGGACTACATTATATCATGATAACTGCAAACAGTCTGGTAGTGTTAAAGCTTTGGATGAATATGACTATGATAGGAAATGATAATAGAAACTTTCAATATCATGAAGATCCTTGTATGAAATGTCTAGGCATTTCTAGGCAATAAGAAGACATTTAAACATTTTCAGCAAGAGAGTAATATGAAAGATTTGCATTTTAGAAAATTCCACTAAGATTCAGTACACAGATTTAATTCTTTTAAGTTTTATCTTATTTCCAAACTATAAAAATTACAGAGAAAATGGTGAGAAGGAGGAAGAAGAGATATTAGAGGTCATCAAGAAATGTAATTAGCAGTATTTATTGCATAATTACAGTTGATTGCAGAAGAGGAGAAAGAGTAAAAATAAAATGAATGAATGGATAACAGTAAGACTGCTCCAGAGACTAACCTTCCCTTGGGATTACATTGTTTTCCAGGACAATTAAATACTGAAAGATCAAAGAGTCCTTCTCATTCAATCCCTACACATCATTACTGGGACTGGTTTAGTTGTCTAATATTTGCATAATTTAACTATATCTCATATTGTTGTAATACTAAGTCTCTACCTCAAATGTACAACTAAGGCATATATTCTGTCATATGCCCTTACTCCCATTTTTTGGACTTCCTTTTTCCAGTTCTAGCCTCCTTCTGCTGCCTTCACTTTCACAATTTTTCACTCTCCTTTCTTTTTTTTTTTTTAATTAAAAAATTATTATTATTTTTGAGAGAGAGAGAGAGAGAGAGAGAGAGACAGAGTGTGAGAGGGGGAGGGGCAGAGAGAGGAAGACACAGAATCAGAAGCAGGCTCTAGGGTCTGAGTGGTCAGCACAGAGCCTGATGAGGGGACTCAAACTCATAAACCATGAGATCATGACGTGAACTGAAAAGTGAGAAGCTTAACCAACTGAGCCACCCAGGTACCCCTTTCACTCTGCTCTCTTAAAGCTTCATCCAAGTTAACAAATGTACTGTATCATCATTGCTGAATATCTCTTCAGTTGAATTTTTGTTCTAAGTATCCACTGATAAATCTGTGTGGCCCTGAATTTATTTACTTATTTTGAGAGACTGAGTGAGAGAGTGCGGGGAAGAAGAGGAGAGAGAATCCCAAACAAGCTCCACACTGTCAGCACAGAGCCTGACACAGGGCTTGATCACAAACATGAGATCATGACCTGAGCCAAAATCAAGAGTCAGACACTTAGCCTACTGAACCACCCAGAAGCTTTTGCTTTTACTGTGTCATTGTTTTTATTTATTTATTTATTTATTTATTTATTTATTTATTTAGTTTATTCATTTTTGAGAAAGAAAGAGGATGTGCAGGGTAGGGGCAAGAGAAGAGGGAGAGAGTGAATCCCAAGCAAGCTCCTTGCTGTCAGCATATAGCCCAACATGGAGCTTGAACCCACAAACCATGAGATCATGACCTGAGCCGAAATCAAGAGTTGGATGCTCAACCAAGTGAGCCACTCAAGTGCCCCTACTGTGTCTTTCTAGTTCCACTGAACATTAGAGTAATGTGCAAAAAGATTTAGCTAAAAAATTAGCTAATAAGTAATAATAAATTTAAATATTTGAAAATTCTTCATCAGTCATATTTTATAACAAGAAAGAAATGTAGGTCTTATATTTGTTTATTTCAGAGAGAGAGCATGCACATGCATGTGCATGTGAGAGAGAGCAGGGGCAGAGCAGAAGGAGAGGGAGAATCCTAAGCAGAGTTCATGCCTAGCATGGAGCCTGATGCAGAGCTTGATCTCATGACTGTGAGATCATGACCTGAGCTGGAATCAAGAGTTGGATTCTCAACCCACTGGGCCACCCAGGGGCTCTAGATCTTAGAGGCTCTAGATCTGATTATTATTTTTTAGTGCTTATTTATTTTTCAGAGAGAGAAAGAGAGAAAGCTTGAGCAGGGGAGGGGCATAAAGTGGGGGCAGAGGATCTGAAGTGGGTTCTTCACTAACAGCAGCAAGCCCGATGCGGGGCTCAAACTCAAGCACCGTGACATCATGACCAGAGCCAAAGTCGGACAGTTAACTGAGGTGCCCCTTATGTTTTAACCAAGACTCTCAGCTGTTGTGTCTTGGCTCGCTGATGTTTTTCTCCATTGTAAAGAAATATAAATTGATTTTGATAACAAAATTGTCAACATTTGTAGATAACTAAAACAAACAAACAAACACGGTTGGCAAAGTATCTTAATTCAATTCAAATATACTCTATTTGATGGAAGAGAAAAATGATGGGGTTTAAAAACTTCTTGGAAATTATCTATAACCTGAAAATCTCTAAAAGAGAGGTTTATAATTTGGAAAGAAAGTGTCTCAAATTTTCATTCTAATTAAAATGATGAGAACGCATGTTTTATTGTAATTTCTATTTATACTTGAAATTTTATTTTGGCACAAAGAAGTGCTACATAGATAACAAAACACTTTCTTTCTACCTTTATGAATTTGCACTATGGAATCATTTCTAATTCAGGGACAATGAACAATCATCCTATTCCAACAATGCAAAGTCTATAAAGCAGTTGTGGGTGTGTATGGTAAGAACACTAAACCTGAGGTCTACTCTCTTAAAATTTTAAGGGCACAGTACTGTCTACTACAGGCACAATGTTGTACAGAAGATGTCTAGAACTCATTCATCTTGAATAACTGAAACTTTATACTCACTGATCAGCAATTTCACCACTTCTCCCTATCCCCAGCCCCTCACAACCATTATCCTGCTCTCTGATTCTATTCATTTGGCTAATTTAGATACTTAGTATAAGTAGAATCATGAAGTATTTGTCTTTCTGTGACTGATTTATTTCACTTAGCATATCGTTTACTAGACAACTGTGCTTTAGAAATTAAAAAAAAAAAAAGATCAACAGATTGCTAGGAACAATAATCATATACTAACAAATTTGATAGTTTCAGATAAATGGATACTTTCTTGGAAATACACAACCTACCAAGACTGAATAATAAAGAAACAGAATCTCAACAGACAGATAATAAGGAAGGAATAATAAGGAAGGAGATTGCATCAGTAACCAAAAACTTCAAAATAAAGAAAAGTCCAAGATCTGATAACTTCACTGGTGAATTCTCTCAAACATTTCAAGAATTAATGTCAAATCTTCTCAAATTCTGCCAAAAAATAGAAGACAAGAAAACACTTCCAACCTATTTTATTAGGCTAGTACTACGCTGGTACTAAAGTCAGAAAAAGACACTACAAGAAAAACAAAACCAAAAAACCTACAGACCAACATTCCTAATGAACATAGAATCAAAAATGCACAACAAAACTAAAACAAACAGCACATTAAAAGAATCATCATGATCAAGTAGAATTTATCCCTGGGATGCAAGGATGGTTCCCCACATATAAAGAAATTAATTAATAGTCCATATTAACAGAATGAAAAGTAGGAAATCATATGCTCATCTCAATAGATATAGAAAACGTATCTGACAAAATTCAATGTCCTGTCATGATAAAATCTTTCAAAGAACTAGGCATAAAAGCAATTTACCTATAAAGCATTCTGAATTCCAACCACCAATCTTAAACCAACAAACTTTTAATGTATCCTAAGGAGACTTTTTATTACTGTCGTTAATATTCATTATTAATTTTGTTTGTATATTAAAGAGTAATAAAGTGTCACTGAATATCACTGGAAAAGTTCTGAGTTCCTCTTATGTCTTTATTTTGGGATTTCTCTTTCATGTCAGGAATCTTCCTCACATGCTACATAATTCTTACCTTTCTCTTCAATTTAGGGGACTAAAAATCCATTTGGAAGAACATGTGTGAACAAAATGCATCAATTATTGAGCTTTATTACAGGTAGAATATATAGCCAAACTTCTTATTACATTGAAGACTTCTAATGAAGTCTATAGGCCCTTTTTTTTGTGAACTTTGCCCGTTTGTTTCCTTTTTTTTTTCTTTCTTTTTTAAGTTTTTCAGATAAGGGTTATCTAATGACTGGGATGGACACTGTGGTCATGGACTGAAGAGAGCTCTAGGTATGTTAGACTACCCAATGCCCCTGTTTCAGCTCCTTTGTGTATGTATTCAAGTTGAAGATGACATTATCTTATAGATATAAAACCCTAAAGATTTCACAAACAGCAACAACCACAAAACTATTAGAATAAACAAATTCAGCAGTCTCAGGGTATAAAATCAACATATAAAAATTAATTGTGTTTCTATACGCTAGCAACAAACTATGTGGAAAGGAAATCAAGAAAACAAATCTATTTACAATAGTATCCAAAAGAATAAATTACCCAGGAACAAACTTCACCAAGGAGTTAAAAGACTCAGTCACTAAAAAATAGAAAACATTGATAAAAACAATTAAGGCACACAAAAATAAATGGAAAAGCATCTGTGTTCATGGAATGGAAGAAATGTACATAATACTCAAAGTGATCTGATCCACAGATTCAATGTAATACTTATGAAAATCCCAAGGGTTTTTTGGGGAAAAAATTTCTAAAATTCATATGGAACCATAAAAGACCACAAGTAGCCAAAGCAATCTTGACAAGAAGAACAAAGCTGGAGGGATCATGCTTATTGATTTCAAAATATATCACAAAGCCATAGCAATAAAAAAAATTGACCTAAAGACATGAAAATAGATATATAGACCAATTAGACAGAATATAGAGCTCAGAAGTAAGTTTGTGTATATATGGTTAGTTGATCTTTGACAGGGTACCAAGAATACACCATGGGGAAAGAACAGTCTCTTCAGCAAATGGTGCTGGGAAAATTATATCTACATATACAAAACAATGAAGTTGAATCCCTATCTTAATCCAAACACAAAAATCAACTCAAAATGTATCAAAGACTTAAATATAAGACCTGAAAATATAACAATTGTCAAAGAAAACACTGGGTGGAAACTTCTTGACATTGGTTTTGACAATGATTTCCTGGATTTGATTCCAAAAGCACAGGCAAGAAAACCAAAAATAGACAAGTGGGCCTAAATCAAAATAAAAAGCTCTGCACAGCAAAGGAAATGATGAACAGGGTAAAAAAAAGCATTCTACCAATCAAGAAAAATTATTGGCAAACCACATATAAGTACTTCCTTCCTACATGTCAATAAAAATAAACAGGTAGATTTATAGACAGATAAATAAAGTAGTAGAGAACTTGAATAGTTATTTCTCCACAGAAACCACACAAAAGGCCAACAGGTATTGAAAGGTGCTCAACATCACTACTCATGAGGAAAACACAGACCGAAACTATAGTAAGATATCACCTCACAGTTGTTAGGCTGATTATCATTTAAAATTTAAAAAAGGGAGGGAGATAACAAGTGTTGGTGAGCATTTGGAGAAACTGGAAACCTTATACACTGTGAGAATGAAGAATGTACAGCCACTATGGAAAAGAATATGGAGGTTCTTCAAAAAATTAAAAATGGAGCTACCATATGATCCAGAAATCCCACTTCTGAGTATATATCTAAAAGACTTGAAACCAGGATCTCAAAGAGATATATGCACCCCTATGTTAATTGCTACATTATTAACAATAGCTAGATAAGAAAACAACCCACGTATCCATCTACAGATCAATGAAGAAAATGTTGTATATACATATAATGGATTATCAGCCTTATAAAAGAAGGAAATCGTATCATTTATGATAACATGGATGGACTTAGAAGATATTTTGCTAAGTGAAATAAGCCAGTCACAGGAAAAATACTGCATGATTTCCTTTGTATGAGGTATCTAAAACAGGTAAGTCATAGAAGTAGAGAATGGTGTGCAGGGGATGGGAGGAGCTGGAAGGGTAGAATTGTTTCTCGAGGGGTTTAAATTCTAGTTATGCAAGATAAATAAGTTCTAGAAATCTCATGTACAACGTAGTATCCATAGTTAATAAGACAGTATGATACACTGTACATAAAGAGGATACATCTCTAAAGGTTCTTACCAAAAAAAAAAAAAAAAAAAAGAATTAAAGAAAATTTTGTTGGTAATAGATGCTTATTACTTTGGTGACGGTATTGTGTATATGCATATGTCCAAACATATATTAAATTTGTGAAGTTTTTAAATATCAGTTATATCTCACTAAAGCTCTAAAAAGGATATATTTCTTTTGTTTTAAAGGCCACCCACATTTTGGCTTAACTCATGTGCCTATTTACTTTTATGTGAGGGGAAACGGCATCCTTCGGACTGAACCAAGTCAGGTGGCCCTTGAAATTTAAATTTTTTTTCAGTACCCATAAGCTCTAAGACTTTCCTGAAGTTTTCCATGGAAATCCAATTGCTTCTCATTAGCATCTGCTTCTATAGGTGCTTAATTTTGACCTTTCTCAGCTCTGCTAAGTCACAACCCTCTATCTGCTCTCTACTCACAGATTTATGGCTTGATATTGCAGATATTCTAGTTTTGCCAGAAATGGAATCGCATCTCTTTTCCTTATTTTTTATCTTCGAAAGAGAAAGGAAGATAAATGTCTTAACCACCTTAAAAATTGAAATAATCACAAATGACAGTTGGGAACAAAGAAGAAAGGGATATAAATGCCTTCACTTCATTATCTTGAAATGAACAATTAGAAATGAGAGTAAAGGACAGTCACAAGATTTAACTTGCAGGTGAGGGACTAGCTACAGGAAATAAGTGACAGTGAGAAGTCCAGAATGCCATATACGACACCTTCAGTATTTCTGCCACAAATTCATTCTTTACATTATGCCAAAATTTTTGCCATATTAGTTTCTCTACACATTCATAAAAACTCAGTAGAGCTATTTTTCAAAACATATAAAAATTAACTGTGGATTGGCGAATATAAAATTTGGAGAGCTAGGTTCAAGTTTCAACTTTTTTTTTTTTTTAAGCTTGTTTGTTTAGAGGACATAAGCAGGGAAGGGGCAGAGAGGGAATCCTAAGCAGACTCCTCATTCTGCACAGAGCCTGATGTGGGACTTGAACCCACAAACCATGAGATCATGACCTGAGGCAAAATCGAGTCAGACCCTTTACCAATTGAGCCACCCAGGTGCCCCTGAAGTTTCTTATTACCTGATCATATACCTTTAGTTTGTCACTCTTTTCTCTTCATCTCAGTTCCAGTTCTAAAATTTCAACTGTTCCAGGTACTTCATTTTTTTAAATTCCTTTTAAACATTAGGTTGTAATTGCTATTTTCCCTTGGTTTTTACATAAGAATGAGACACAGTTTGCCCAGGATATAAAGCTATTTAACTGCAGATGATTGGACCAATACCCTTCTAAGTCTCAAAGTCAGGAACACTACTTTTTAAAATTTTGACCACCTGCCAGTGTTGACCATTACCATGTTGGATTCTATGATCCTAATTCATGACCAATTCTTCTCAATTTCCTACGTAGATGTCTCTGATATTTATCCTCAAATGTCAAATTTTCAAGGACTTTTTTTTCAGCCTTCTATTATTATGTTAAATATTACATTTGCATTAATTACTTATTCTCTTTTACTTCAACTGTCTCATGTATATCTGTATGTTTCAAATTTAAAAAAAAAACAATTCTACACCAGAATTTTTATATGCCTAGGATTTTAATTTTTTTTTCAATATATGAAAGTTATTGTCAAATTGGTTTCCATACAACACCCAGTGCTCATCCCAAAAGGTGCCCTCCTCAATGCCCATCACCCACCCTCCTCTCCCTCCCACCCCCCATCAACCCTCAGTTGACAAACAAACAAACTGAGTTTGTTCTGTTTTTAAGAGTCTCTTATGCTTTGGCTCTCTCTCATTCTAACCTCTTTTTTTTTTCCTTCCCCTACCCCATGAGTTTCTGTTAAGTTTCTCAGGATCCACAAAAGAGTGAAAACATATGGTATCTGTCTTTCTCTGTATGGCTTATTTCACTTAGCGTCACACTCTCCAGTTCCATCCACGTTGCTACAAAGGGCCATATTTCATTCTTTCTCATTGCCACGAAGTACTCCATTCTGTATATAAACCACAATTTCTTTATCCATTCATCAGCTGATGGACATGTAGGCTCTTTCCATAATTTGGCTATTGTTGAGAGTGCTGCTATAAACATTGGGGTACAAGTGCCCCTATGCATCAGTACTCCTGTATCCCTTGGGTAAATTCCTAGCAGCGCTATTGCTGGGTCATAGGGTAGGTCTATTTTTAATTTTTTGAGGAACCTCCACACTGTTTTCCAGAGTGGCTGCACCAATTTGCATTCCCACCAACAGTGCAAGAGGGTTTCCGTTTCTCCAAATCCTCTCCAGCATCTATAGTCTACTGATTTGTTCATTTTGGCCCCTCTGACTGGCGTGAGGTGATATCTGAGCGTGGTTTTGATTTGTATTTCCCTGATGAGGAGCGACGTTGAGCATCTTTTCATGTGCCTATTGGCCATCCGGATGTCTTCTTTAGAGAAGTGTCTATTCATGTTTTCTGCCCATTTCTTCACTGGGTTATTTGTTTTTCGGGTGTGGAGTTTGATGAGCTCTTTATAGATTTTGGATACTAGCCCTTTGTACGATACATCATTTGCAAATATCTTTTCCCATTCCGTTGGTTGCCTTTTAGTTTTGTTGGTTGTTTCCTTTGCTGTGCAGAAGCTCTGTATCTTCATAAGGTCCCAGTAGTTCAGTTTTGCTTTTAATTCCCTTGCCTTTGGAGATGTGTCAAGTAAGAAATTGCTACGGCTGAGGTCAGAGAGGTCTTACCCTGCTTTCTCCTCTAGGGTTTTGATGGTTTCCTGTCTCACATTCAGGCCCTTTATCCATTTTGAGTTTATTTTTGTGAATGGTGTGAGAAAGTGGTCTAGTTTCAACCTTCTGCATGTTGCTGTACAGTTCCCCCAGCACCATTTGTTAAAGAGACTTTTTTCCATTGGATGTTCTCTCCTGCTTTGTCAAAGATTAGTTGGCCATACGTTTGTGGATCTAGTTCTGGGGTTTCTATTCTATTCCATTGGTCTATGTGTCTGTTTTTGTGCCAATACCATGCTGTCTTGATGATGACAGCTTTGTAGTAGAGGCTAAAGTCTGGGATTGTGATGCCTCCTGCTTTGGTCTTCTTCAAAATTACTTTGGCTATTCGGGGCCTTTTGTGGTTCCATATGAATTTTAGGATTGCTTGTTCTAGTTTCGAGAAGAATGCTGGTGCAATTTTGATTGGGATTGCATTGAATGTGTAGATAGCTTTGGGTAGTATTGACATTTTGACAATATTTATGCTTCCAATCCATGAGCATGGAATGTTTTTCCATTTCTTTAGATCTTCTTCAATTTCCTTCATAAGCTTTCTATAGTTTTCAGCATACAGATCTTTTACATCTTTGGTTAGATTTATTCCTAGGTATTTTATGCTTCTTGGTGCAATTGTGAATGGGATCAGTTTCTTTATTTGTCTTTCTGTTGCTTCATTATTAGTGTATAAGAATGTTAACTGATTTCTGTACATTGATTTTGTATCCTGCAACTTTGCTAAATTCATGGATCAGTTCTAGCAGACTTTGGTGGAATCTATCGGATTTTCCACGTATAATATCATGTCATCTGCAAAAAGTGAAAGCTTAACTTCATCTTTGCCAATTCTGATGCCTTTGATTTCCTTTTGTTGTCTGATTGCTGATGCTAGAACTTCCAGCACTATGTTAAACAACAGCGGTGAGAGTGGACATCCCTGTCGTGTTTCTGATCACAGGGAAAAAGCTCTCAGTTTTTCCCCATTGAGGATGATGTTAGCTGTGGGCTTGTCATGAATGACTTTTATGTTCTTTAAGTATGTTCCTTCTATCTCGATTTTCTTGAGTGTTTTTATTAAGAAAGATGCTGAATTTTGTCAAATGCTTTTTCTGCATCGATTGACAGGATCATATGGTTCTTCTCTTTTTTTTTATTAATGTGATGTATCACATTGATTGATTTGCGAATGTTGAACCAGCCCTGCATCCCAGGAATGAATCCCACTTGATCATGGTGAATAATTCTTTTTCTATGCTGTCAAATTCGATTTGCTAGTATCTTATTGAGAATTTTTGCATCCATGTTCATCAGGGATATTGGCCTGTAGTTCTCTTTTTTACTGGGTGTCTGTCTGGTTTAGGAATCAAAGTAATACTGACTTCATAGAATGAGTCTGGAAGTTTTCCTTCCCTTTCTATTTTTGGAATAGCTTGAGAAGGATAGATATTATCTCTGCTTTAAACGTCTGTAGAACTCCCCTGGGAAGCCATCTGGTCCTGGACTCTTCTTTGTTGGGAGACTTTTGACAACTGATTCAATTTCCTCTCCGGTTATGGGTCTGTTCAAGCTTTCTAGTTCCTCCTGATTGAGTTTTGGAAGGGTGTGGGTGTTTAGGAATTTGTCTATTTCTTCCAGGTTGTGCAGTTTGTTGGCATATAATTTTTCATAGTATTCCATGATAATTGCTTGTATCTCTGAGTGATTGGTTGTAATAATTCCATTTTCATTCATGATTTTATCTATTTGGGTCATCTCCCTTTTCTTTTTGAGAAGCCTGGCTAGAGGTTTATCAATTTTGTTTATTTTTTCAAAAAACCAACTCTTGGTTTCGTTGATCTGCTCTACCGTTTTTTTAGATTCTATATTGTTTATTTCTGCTCTGATCTTTATTATTTCTCTTCTTCTTCTGGGTTTAGGCTGCCTTTGCTGTTCTGCTTCTATTTCCTTTAGGTGTGCTGTTAGATATTGTATTTGGGATTTTTCTTGTTTCTTGAGATAGGCCTGGATGGCAATGTATTTTTCTCTCAGGACTGCCTTCACTGCGTCCCAAAGCGTTTGGATTGTTGTATTTTCACTTTTGTTTGTTTCCATATATTTTTTAATTCTTCTCTAATTGCCTGGTTGACCCACTCATTCTTTAGTAGGTGTTCTTAACCTCCATGCTTTTGGAGGTTTTCCACACTTTTTCCTGTGGTTAATTTCAAGCTTCATATCATTCTGGTCTGAAAGTATATATGGTATGATTTCAATTCTTGTATACTTATGAAGGGCTGTTTTGTGACCCAGTATGTGATCTATCTTGGAGAATGTTCCATGTGCACTCGAGAAGACAGTATATTCTGTTGCTTTGGGATGCAGAGTTCTAAATACATCTGTCAAGTCCATCTGATTTAATGTATCATTCAGGGCCCTTGTTTCTCTATTGACCGTGTGTCTAGATGCTCTATCCATTGTTGTAAGTGGAGTGTTAAAGTCCCAAGCAATTACCACATTCTTATCAATAAGGTTGCTTATGTTTGTGAGTAATTGTTTTATATATTTGGGGGCTCCTGTATTTGGCACATAGACGTTTATAATTGTTAGCTCTTCCTGATGGATAGACCCTGTGATTTATTATATAGTGCCCTTCTTCATCTCGTTACAGCCTTTAATTTAAAATCTAGTTTGTCTGATATAAGTATGGCTACTCCAGCTTTCTTTTGACTTCCAGTAGCATGATAAATAGTTCTGCATCCCCTCACTCTCAATCTGAAGGTGTCCTCTGGTCTAAAATGAGTCTCTTGTAGACAGAAAATAGATGGGTCTTGTTTTTTTAACCATTCTGATACCATATGTCTTTTGGTTGGCGCATTTAGTCCATTTACATTCAGTGTTATTATAGAAAGATATGGGTTTAGAGTCATTGTGATATCCGTAGGTTTCATGCTTGTAGCGATGTCTCTGGTACTTTGTCTCACAGGATCCCCCTTAGGATCTGTTGTAGGGCTGGTTTAGTGGTGACGAATTCCTTCAGTTTTTGTTTGTTTGGGAAGACCTTTATCTCTCCTTCTATTCTAAATGACAGACTTTCTGGATAAAGGATTCTCAGCTGCATATTTTTTTCTGTTCAACACATTGAAGATCTCCTGCCATTCCTTTCTGGCCTGCCAAGTTTCAGTAGAGAGATCGGTCACGAGTCTTATAGACCTCCCTTTATATGTTAGACCTCGTTTATCTCTAGCTGCTTTCCGAATTTTCTCTTTATCCTTGTATTTTGCCAGTTTCACTATGATATGTCGTGCAGAAGATCGATTCAAGTTACGTCTGAAGGGAGTTCTCTGTGCCTCTTGAATTTCAATGCCTTTTTCCTTCCCCAGATCCGGGAAGTTCTCAGCTATTATTTCTTCAAGTACACCTTCAGCACCCTTCCCTCTCTCTTCCTCCTCTGGAATACCAATTATGCGTAGATTATTTCTCTTTAGTGCATCACTTAGTTCTCTAATTTTCCCCTCATACTCCTGTATTTTTTATCTTTTTCTCAGCTTCTTTTTCCATAATTTTATCTTCTAGTTCACCTATTCTCTCCTCTGCCTCTTCAATCCGAGCTGTGGTTGTCTCCATTTTATTTTGCAGCTCATTTACAGCATTTTCAGCTCCTCCTGGCTGTTCCTTCATCCCTTGATCTCTGTAGCAATAGATTCTCTGCTGTCCTTTATACTGTTTTCAAGCCCATCGATTAATTTTATGACAATTATTCTAAATTCACTTTCTGTTATATTGTTTAAATCATGTTTGATCAGTTCGTTAGCTGTCGTTATATCCTGGATGTTTTTTTGAGGGGAATTCTTCCGTTTCGTCATTTTGGATAGTCCCTGGAGTGGTGCAGACCTGATGTCTGCCCCCAGCCCACCGCTGGGGCCACAGTCAGACTGGTGTGTGCCTTCTCTTTTCCTCTCCTAGGCGCGGGATTCACTGTGGTGTGGCGCGGCCTGTCTGGGCTACTTGCACACTGCCAGGCTTGTGGTATTGGGGATCTGGCATATTAGCTGGGGTGGATCGGCAAGGTGCACGGGGTGGGAGGGCAGGTTCAGCTCGCTTTTCCTTCGGAGATCCGCTTCGGGAGGGGCCCTGCGGCACCAGGAGTCAGAGCCGCCGGAGGGATGGATCCGCAGAAGGACAGCGTGGGTGTTTGCGTGGTGCAATCAAGTTCTCTAGCAGGAACTGGTTCCCTTTGGGATTTTGGCTGGGGCATGGGCGAGGGAGATGGTGCTGGCGAGTGCCATTGTTCCCTGTCAAGCTGAGCTCTGTTGTCCGGGGCTCAAAACTCTCCCTCCCGTTGTCCTCCAACCCTCCAGTTCTCTGAGCAGAGCTGTTAGCTTATAACCTTCCAGATGTCAAGTCCCGTTTGCTGTAGGAACACACTCCATCCAGCCCTTCCGCTTTTGCAAGCCAGACTCGGCGGCTCTGCTTGGCCCATGGCCGCCCCTCCGCCCCGACTCCCTCCCGCCAGTCCGTGTATCGCGCACCACCTCGCCACCCTTCCTACCCTCTTCCGTGGGCCTCTCGTCTGCGCTTGGCTCCAGAGACTCCATTCTGCTAGTCTTCTGGGGGCTTTCTGGGTTATTTAGGCAGGTGTAGGTGGAATCTGAGTGATCAGCAGGACGCGGTGAGCCCAGCGTCCTCTTATGCCGCCATCTTCTTCTTTCTCCTCGAACCTTTATTTTTTAAATATCTGCAGAGTACTCTATGATGTGACTGCCCTACTGCTTATTCAACTGTATCCTTCTTGGTAGATATTCTAGTGCACTTTTAATCTTTACATTGATTTCTGAAATAATCACTGAACATATATTTATGCACTAGTATACTTTAATCATTATGAGATTGAGTTTAAGAAGAAAAGCTTTTTTGGGCAATTTGAATATAATTCTTGTATTATTTTCTATAATGAATCTGTTTTTACACAGAGAAGAAAGGTATTCTATTATTTTTGACTAGTCAATTACCTTATTCTTCATGATATGAGATTGGAAGCAGTCAAGAGCCGACCAAGTATACTATACCTACACTACAGAGAGAATTCAATGTCTATATGAAGCATACCCAAGATCTACATTGTATATGATGCATAAGCAAATTTGATGATAGTTTAGTTAATGGCAATGGTAAATGTTTTGTTAGAATATTTAACTACTATTCTTAAAATGTGTAAAAATATAAATACAATTGTATGGTTTATAGTACTCTATTTCAGATGTTTAAATCTTAATAGAACATATAACAAAAATCAGAAAATATAATATAAACTTACTTCTTTTGAGTATCCTCTTTTCTAGAGAGAGTTAAAGGAAATCAGCCCCCCTATGATGTGTCTTTTAATTATGGCTACTTATTACCAATATTAAAACAGTTTTCTGGGAGGGAACTGGGTGGCTCAGTCAACTAAGTGACTTCAGCTCAGGTCATGATCTTATAGCTCATGAGTTCAAGCCCTGCGTTAGGCTCTGTGCTGACAGCTCAGAACCTAGAGCCTGCTTTGGATTCTGTGTGTGTCTCTCTCTCTATCTGTCCCTCCCCTCGCCCACTCACTGTCTCTCTCAAAAATAAATAAACATTAAAAAATAAAATAAAAACAAAACAAACGTTTCTTGAGTTATAGACAGTAACATCAAAACCTGAAACATAAGAATTCATGCATTTTTTTTTTTTAAGGCCAATAGGACTTTGGAAAGAAAGAAGCCCACTTGTATTAACTTCCACTTAGCTATCATATCTAAAATTATGCTGAAGTATTTCACATTCTGTAATGTTTCTCAAATTGAGAGTACATTTTCTCCTATCTTCTTGATTATTATTACTTGGTTAAGAATACCTCACTGCATAGTTAGAACAACATGCTTTGGTACTGTCCATATTGAGGAGAAATTAAGCAGAACATACTAAACCCTAGCTATGAGAAGAAAACAGTACAGATACAATGCGTATTGCCTTGAATAGTATGCAATAAAATGGGAAATAAAAAGCAAACATAATTTAGTGCAATCTTCTAAAAATGGGAAACCTCCTTTCATTTGTAGGAACTATTTTTGTAACAAGACCATGATGGTACTATAAAATAATTATAGGGACATTTTCCTAATATGAGTGACTCATTTTAGAGAACAGTTAAATGAGTCAATTATCAAAGAACATCACTGTGAAGAGGGTAGACTTTTGTAAGCTTCAGAATATGCACACACACAGAATAAGGTGTATAATAGAAAACAAGTGTATTCCTATAAGGACAGTTACATTGGGTTTATTATCATGTAAAAACAAACAATTTTTTAAATAAAAATATTTTGGGGGGGCTGCTGAGTGGCTCAGTCGGTTAAGCATCTGTCTCTTGGTTTCATCTCAGATCATGATCTTGCAATTTGTAAGACTGAGTCCCACACTGAGATCCGCACCTGCTTGGAATTCTCCTTCTCTCTCTCTCTCTCTCTCTCTCTCTCTGCTCCTCCTCTGTGCACTGTCTTGCTCTCTCTCAAAATAAATAAATAAACATTAAAAAAATTAAGTAAACTTATATTTTCATGGGGAATATGTTACATAAACCATGTCCTAGAACCAAAAGGAGACTTACCATTAAGGTGTAAGTTACAGTGAAAGCACTTCCTGATGTGGTAGCTTTGCTAAAAATTATGATTTTAGGTGGTGATTATAACAATTTATTGTAATTTCTTTTTTTAAATGTTTTTAATGTTTTATTTTTATTTTTCAGAGAGAGCAGAGCACGAGCATGGGAGGGACAGAGAAAGAGGGATACACAGAATCTGAAGCAGGCTCCAGGCCCTGAGCCATCAGCACAGAGCCGGACACGGGGCTCGACCTCATGAACGGTGGTGAGATCATGACCTGAGCCAAAATGGAACACTCAATGAACTGAGTTACCAAATATTACCAAATGTCTAAGCCAAAAATACTTTGAATAGCTCAAATACCAAGAGTGGCTTATTTACTTACCTTTAAGCACTATAAAATACTGGTAATCTGAGGAAGTGCTGTGATACATTTTAACACATGAGAACAATATTAAGGCAATAGAATAGAAGAATTACCACTAATTAGCAAGGCTACAAAAATCTATAAGACATTTAACAAAAAATTGGAAATAAAAATATTCACAGATTATTTCTATTATCACTTAAAGTTAGATAATAACTGTTGTATAGCTAATATTCTGACAAAAATGAAAAATTAATTTTAAGGTACAATGAGATCCACCAAATGATAAAAGGTCCCACCGCAGTTTTTCCAATACTTTCAATACTTTAAGTAGCAAATCTTTTTCTTGTCTTAGGAAACTTTCAACTATATTCTCTCCTCAGGGCAACTCCACAGACAATGAATAATTTAGTCATAATTCTAATTACAAAATGAATAGGAGCCCCCATAGCCTGTGAGAGTTATAAGGCAATGTCAATATTTGTCACTTGCGTTTGTGGTCTGAAACAGTTCTGGGTAGTTTCAGGAAAGTATGGGTAGAATAAGCAATCTGGACCAAAGCAGTTTTTCAAAAATACTATTGAGAAATTACTAATTTCATAGTTATTGGGTTTATGCACTTTTCTAATTGCCTTTAGAATTTATATCTTCTCTCTTTCCAGAAAAAGATATGAACTATAACAATGGATTCTTCATAGCTAACCCATTAAGTAATCTTCATGATATCCATGTAACATAATAATAACAATTCTTGTATTAACAGATGGTCTTCATCAGGGACTAAAGTTTAACTTTTAAATTTTCAATGCTTGTATTTCAAGTTATCTATCACAAAGTCTAGAGTGCTATCCCTGATGATAGAGTTAAGCAGAAACACAAAGTATTTCAAATGTAAGATTCCACAACACCAGATGTATATTTGTATATACTTGGTAAAAGCTCAGTATTAAAGTATACTACCTTACACTTGCATGAGGCAATTTCTGGTGATAAAATGGAAATGGTTGTCACATGCATGGAAACAGTTCACAGAAACAAACAAACAACAACGACAAAAAATTTGCTACTGACACCACCAAGGCAAGACTGAAAAGGATCACTTAATCTCATTCACACATATATATTTCACAAAAGTTTATAACTGAAAATTTCTACTAAATCCAATTAAAATATTTTCCCTTAAAATGTTTTCTTGAGACTCTGTAATTTTACACGACTACAGAGTATTTTTAAAATATTGAGAAATTATTCAATTATTTTTTAAAATATTATTTTATTAAAAAGTCACTTTCCTTTACTTCACATTTAGCTTTACAAAAACGTATTATATACCATAAGCATTGACAGTGAACAGAACTGTATCAATTTAGAGTAATAATACAATATTAGAAAGACATGATTCTATTTCCCCAAATCCCAAAGTTCAGTTTCCCTTTTTGGCATGTAGCTATAGACAGACAAATGGCAAACAGACTTTTAATGTGGTATCTTGCTCTCACAGAAAGCCTCAATATTCATGGGATTTTTCCTCAATATCACAACAAAATTGATAATTGAATTTTATGGAATTTGTGATTCTGAGTAAAATAATCTTAAGGTAAATCTGAAGATTAAATCATAGAAGATAAATTAACTCACAGAAAATTTTTGTCCAGACTTAGCTTTTTAAAAATAAGAATGTTAGTACTTTGTAAATCCTGCCTAAAAATTAGCTGATATGGGAAATATGCATACTTTAATACCATCTAGACTTGTTGCTCCAGTGTAAATTTGAATTTTTAGCCCTGGGCTTACATAGAGGAACACAAATATGTTAGTAAGAATGTTATCTAACAAATTGCCAATTCGAGACTCCCAAAGCCCATACTACTTGCCATTCTGCTACCTGAAAAGTAGAAAATAAAGTAAAATGATACATCTACACTTTAGTAAGTTATCTTTCAGTTGTTGAAATAGCATGTGTAATATTCATAGTTTTTGTAAGCTTTAAAGATATTTCACATTTTTGTCAAAATATGCATTATTTTATATCCCTAATATAGCAATCAGCTATTCAAGGGAAGAAGATACAGCTGAACAATTCATAAAGAAAAATCAATACATGTTAATTCATTTAATTGAGCAATATAATTGAATACAGTTAAGCCATTTTAAGAAAAACATAGCTAATATGTTGGATCCCAGAGGTTTGCTACTGACCACCCCTTTATTATGAAGAAGACTAATTTTCTGTTGTAAATTATGCAGATCAGACTATGTCTGAAACACTGTTTACAATTTCCATCCCTAAGAATTCATTTAAAAAAATAAAGAAGACATTTAGATGAGGTGATAATGATCTTAAGCAGCCTATCTTAGAGCTATGCCAAATAATACATATTGAGGATATTTTAAAATTGAACTTGTATAAGAAGAGAATAGTCTCTAGGACTGTAGTGACAATATAGAAGACACAGACTTATCTGTCATCAGAACATAAAAACACAATGCTGTCAAAGGATCAAATTTATATGTTGTATTATTTAAGAAAGCAACATGTCCTACAGACTAGAAACCAAAAGAAAACTTTACAACTTTGTACAAGGGATATTAATTTTAATTGAAGTTGCCCACATTATAATGTGTAGGTTTTTTGACAAGTATAATGAAGAAGGGAGAAATTAGCTTCACAGGATTCATGCAGAGGATTCCATCATGTTGGCCTATGTTAGCATAGATAAGCTCATCCTATCTTAAAATACTGTGATGCCATGATAGTCTTACTGCTTGTTATGTTATAGAAAATATTAAACTTCATTGATTTTTTTCATGTGTTCAGTTATTTTGGAACATGCTTTCGGAAAAGATGATGGTTTATAGATCATGTTCTGTAGAACTCTAAAATATTTAGCAGGAGTGAATGAGACAGGGAGAACTTCTTGTTACTTCACTGTAAATCCACTAACCTCTCTAAAATATAACTCAAAATAATAGAATATAAATCAAAATAGGAGACTCATC
Source organism: Panthera onca (assembly GCF_046562875.1). NCBI lineage: Eukaryota > Metazoa > Chordata > Mammalia > Carnivora > Felidae > Panthera > Panthera onca. Next base: position 58,606,599 of record NC_138343.1, read on the forward strand.
AAACCAAGTATTAGAAAAATTGTATGATATTAGATACCAATAATTTTTCCTTGACATCTAATATTGGTCTTACAATTATGAAAAATGTATCCTCTGAAATACAATCTTTATATAAAAACCTATTAGAAGCAATTATTATCAAAAGAATGCAATGATGGGTTATACAATGAATTTTTCATTTTCACATGTAAATATAAATAATTGTTTATCATTTTTCATTTTGTTAAAGATGTTAATGAATGTTGCCTATAGATTTAAGATTGGCAAATCACATGAAATAGAGCTTGATCTATTGATACTATGATATTTGTGAAGCTAACTGTTGCATTATGTTCTTGAATTAATTACCTTGCTATTAAATTAACAGTTAAGATTTGCTTGGCATTCAGCTGCATAACAAGGCCCATATGTAGAGCAATATGTTACAATTACATTGGCAGATTAAAATATTTTAACTAAAATCTCATCTATACCCTTAACTAAACCCTGAGCAATTATAATGTATACAAAGTACTTTTGTTAAAGATAGCATATGGACTCTGACTTCAAACAGACTGGATAATAATATAGGAAATAGGACACACCCACACACATGATACAAAATAATAAAAGCTGCAAAACAGAAAATGCTATAAAAGGAACAGTTTGGGTGATTTTTAAATGTTAAAATCTACCTAAAAACAGACAGATGGTAAATCTACATCTCTTTACAAAGGTTATAATGACTGCTTTTTATGAAGAAAGAAGATTGTGAAAGAACATAATTTTATATAATAATCACATTAGATTTACATAGTTAAAAACATGGCCTAGGAGACCTTCCATTGTCTATCACTATTTATTAACATCTTGTTTTCCAATTATACTAAGCACAAGATTTGTTGTAAATAGTTCTGGAAATGAAATTTCAAAAATAATTGTTATTTCCATTCTTCAAAAATGAAATGGCCACCAGGTTTTGATTTGTTTTGTATCTTACGAATTTCAGAAATCTCTGTGACCAGAATATAGTATCCCACATTTTCCTTACCTAACCACTGACAATTTATGACCATTTAAAGTTAACTGCTACGGGGAGCCTGGGTGGCTCAGTCGGTTGGGCGTCCAACTTCGGCTCAGGTCATGATCTTGCGGTCTGTGAGTTCCAGCCCCGCGTCGGGCTCTGTGCTGACAGCTCAGAGCTTGGAGCCTGTTTCAGATTCTGTGTCTCCCTCTCTCTCTGACCCTCCCCCGTTCATGCTCTGTCTCTCTCTGTCTCAAAAATAAATAAACGTTAAAAAAATTAAAAAAAAAAAAATAAAGTTAAAAAAATAAAAATAAAAATAAAGTTAACTGTTATGTCAACATAATTAGACAAGGACTATGGATTATCGAAATGACAAATTCTCTTGAAAGATATATAAAAGAGAACTTGATTTTTCATAAGGTAGTTCTATTTTTTAACTTCTTGAGGAACCTCCATACTGTTTTCCACAGTGGCTGCACCAGTTTCTATTCCCACCAGTAGTGCACAAGTGTTCCTTTTTCCCCAAATCCTTGCAAACACCTCATGATCTAGCAATCACACTACTGCGTACTTACACAAAGAATACAAGAACACTAATTCAAACGGATACACGCACCCGTATGTCTATTGTAGCTTTATTTCCAATAATCAAGATACAGAAGCAGACCAAGTGACCCTGATTGATGAATGGATAAAGAAGATAAGGTGTATATACACAATGGAGTTTTATGCAGCATTAAAATGAATGAAATCTCATTTGCAATGACATGAATGGAGCTAAAGAGTTTAATGCTAAGTGAAGTAAGTCAGTCAGAGACAAAGACAAATACCATATGATTTTACTCATATGGGGAGTTTAAGAACAAAACAAGGGTGCCTGGGTGGCTCAGCTGGTTAAGTGTCTGACTTCCGCTAAGGTCATGATCTCGCAGTTCTTGAGTTTGAGTCCCACGTCAGGCTCTGTGCTGAAGCTCAGAGCCTGGAGCCAGCTTTGGATTCTGTATCTCCCTCTCTCTCTGCCCCTCCCCAGCTCATACTCAGAGTCTCTCTCTCTCTCTCTCTCAAAAATAAATAAAACATTAAATTTTTTTTTAAATGAACAAAAGCAGGACAACACCAAACCATATCATAGTCAAATTTACAAAATATAATTTAAAAAAATCCTAAAAGCAGCAAGACAAAAGAAGTCCCTAACTTACAGGGGAAGACAATAGGTGTAGCATCAGATCTCTCCACAGAAACCTGGCAGGCCAGAAGGGAGTGGCATGATATATTCAACCTGCTGAATGGAAAAAATATGCAGTCAAGACTACACTACCCAGCAAGGTTATCATGTATAATAGAAGGACAGACAAACAAAGAGTTTCCCAGACAAACAAAAACTAACGGAGTTCATGACACTAAACCAGCCCTGCAAGAAATATTAAAGCAACTCTTTGAGTGGGAAAGAAAGACCAAAAGACTAGAAAGGGACAGAGAAAATCTCCAGAAGCAATGGCAAAACAAGTAATGAAATGGCACTAAATTCATACCAATCAATAATTATTCTGAGTTTAAATGGACTAAATGCTCCAATCAAAAGGCATAGGGTGTAAGAATGGATAAAAAAACAAAACCAAAAAACCTACATATATGCTGTCTACAACAGGCTCATTTTAGACCTAAAGACACCTATCGATTGAAAGTGAGGGGATGGAGAAATATTTACCATGCAAATGGATGTCAGAGGAAAGCCAGAGTAGCAATACTTATATCAGACAAACTATATTTTAAACCAAAGAGTGTAACAAGAGATGAAGTGCACTGTATCATAATAAAGAAGTCTATTAAACAAGAAGATCTAACAATTGTAAATATTTATGTCCCCAAGTTGGAACACCCAAATACATAAAACACTTAATAACAAACATAAAGGTACTGATTGACAATAAAACAATAATAGGAAATTTTAGTACCCCACTACACCAATTGACAGATCATCTAAGCAGAAAATCATTAAGGAAACAATGGTTTTGAACGACACACTAGAGCAGATGGACTTAACTGATACATTCAGAACATTTCATACTAAAGCAGAATACACATTCTTTTCAAGTGCACATGGAATATTCTCCAAAATAGATCACATACTGGGCCAGAAATCAGCCCTCAATAGATACAAAAAGATTGATATCATATCATGCATATTTTTAGCACACAACATTATGAAACTTGACATCAACTACAAGAGACGACTTGGAAAGACCACAAAAACATGGAGGTTAGAGAACATCCTACTAAAGAATGAATGGATTAACCAGAAAATTAAGGAAGAAATTAAAAAATACATGCAAACAAAATATAATGACAATATGAAAGTCTGAAACATTTGGGATGCAGCAAAAGTGGTGATAAGAGGGAAGTATATAGCAGTACAGGCCTTTATCAAGAGGCAAGAAAATTCTCAAATATGCAATCTAACCTTACACCTGAAGGAGGTATAAAATGAACAGTAAATGAAGCCTAAATCCTGCAGAAAAAAATGGAAATAATAAAGATTAGAACAGAAATAAATAATATAGAAACAAACAGAAACAGAACAGATCAATGAAACTAGGAGCTTGTTCTTTGAAACAATAAACAAAATTGATAACATCCTTCAGAACTATGTCAACACACGTACAAAAACATTTGAAGGTATACCCCTTGTAATAAAAAATATGTTTATTTAAATATATGGTATTTTTCTCCATTCAAATAGTTTTATATTATGTACTTTAACATTTTGTTTAATACAGTATGTTGCATTTCTTGTATAGATTTTTTTTTGTTTTTATTTTACATATTTTGAAAACTATTATAAATGTGCTTCTTTTAATTATATTTTCTATCTGGTTGGTATTTATATTTTTTAATTAATTTATATTTCCAATACTTTTTTTATACTCTTAAGACATAGGTATCATGTGGGTGAAAATACTAAGAAGAAAAAAATATATAAAGATTTAGAAAAGGTGTAGTTAGCATTTTCTACTATAACCAAACACCAAAATGAAATCTTCTCAAGCAATGGCGGCACTTCCTCCTGCTACAAATATTTTTCAGCTGAAAAATAATGTGTCCTTTATTGGTGTTCAGGCAATGATCATACTTCAGCTGATTTATATCCCAAACACACTGGAATATACTTAGATAATCTGACTAAAGTACACAATCATTTGGTGCATGGGATTGCCTTTCAGATTTGATTGGAAATGCTTTCACTATAGCATGTTATAAAATGACTTTAAATAAATTGATAAAGTAAGGCCACATAAAACATCGTGACCCAAAAAAATAAACAACAGCAACAAGTCTGAAGGAATATATATATATATAGAGAGAGATAGATAGATAGATAGATAGATACACATACATATATACGTGTGTGTGTATAAACCCTGATACTAAATTTAAAAAGAAGCAAAAGACTAATACATGAGAATAGCCATTCTCATTATAAATATAAATTGAATGAAAGTAAAATAATAAAATGTATTTAAACCAAATCAGAAGACAATTAAGGAAAATAATACCTAATGCTGGCAAGAATTTGGTTGTTCAGTCCCTGGAAATGAGCATTTGTAGAAAATTTCTAGAAAGCAACTTGGCTTTACAAATTAAAAACCTCAAACCAGTGCATAATTTGACTCATTAATAAAACTCTCCCAGTCCTGAGAATCCATTATCACTATAAGATGAAAAGTTTGGGCAAAGATGTGGGAACACTGACATCAGTCACAAGATTATTTAAAACATAAAAGAAAACAGAAAAATTAAATGTGCAAAATTGGGGAATATTTATTTCAGATAGATGCATGTCTAAATGAAATATTTTATGCTGGTAATAAAAATAAATTTTAAGTAACTGAAAATTTCTCATATACATTGTTATGTTTAAAAATTAAAGACAAACTACATATATATATATATATATATATATATATATACACACACACACACACATATAAATGTGTATATATATAATAATCTTCTCAACTATTTATAATTGTTACATATTAATGTAATTGTTCATTTTGTACGTGAATAAAAAGAGACATGCAGATCCACCAAAGTATTAATAGTCTCTAGATTTTCAGATGGTGAGAAATTTATAAATCATTTTTATATACTCATTTTACATTCAAATATTCTTAAATTACCACATATCAATGTTATTGTCATTTAAAATAATTGAAATCATAGGAGACTCCTTTACTCGGTTAAAACATTTGTATTTAACATAATAATAATCTTGATTTATATACAACCTGACTATAGATCTTCAATTACTTTGGTAACTCAAAACAGTCTGAAAAAAACACATGCCTAATAGCTCCAATATATCAAAATCTCATCACGTAAAGCCTATTAAGCATTTAATGCCCACTAACATTCTCATCTATTTGGAGTTATCAATAATGATATGACTACAGTAATTGGTCTTGGATTCATAAATATCTGTTGTCATAATGAAAACCTTATGCTGAGACTTAACTTTTTATTCTTTTTCCTTAGAATAATCAGGTTCCTTAAGGATTCAGCTATTAGAAATGGCAGTAGATATTATATCAGGGGAGTAAACAGTTATGTCGAAAATGAGAAAGTAGAAGATAGCAATTCTGTGACATGCTCCACACCAGAGACTCTATACAACTGTTGAACTGAGATTTCTGCAAGTAGATTTCACAGTCAGTGTGATCGGCCTCACATATTCAGGAACTGCTGTGGCAGACATGACACCCACTCTAAACTCCTAGTTTCATCACAGTATCAAATTCTAGTACACTAAGCTGAGAGACAATTAAGAAACATCTATTCTATCATACTTGTTCCAAAAATTTGAAAACATGGTCAGTGGAGTTTAATTGACTTGTTCTGGTCATAAAATATTCTAGTTATTGATAGAGTCAGCACTAGAAATAAAGTACCCCAATTCTTTTTTGACTGTTTCCAGCAAACATCTTATCCAACTTCAACTTCAGACAAGCCATGGATGCAATCACATGACTTTTAAGCTCTGCCATATTGTTAGGCTCTATTCTACCTGTTTTTGTACTTTCTGAGGAGAATGACATTGCATTTGGCTACAGTTAATCAAGAAAAAATAGTTACCCCCACAAAAGGCAATTTTTCTGAAGGCTAGTTCAATATAACTCATTTATTATTATTCATGGCATCTTCCTGGTTTTAATATAAAATCTTATCAAAAATTAGATACAAAATAATTTTAAGGTAGAAGTACGGGTTTTGCCATGTACTCAATATCCATTCTGAACATTAATATTCTAAAATGAGATACTTAATCTCTGTATCTGAGGCTTTTGTCAGGATTAAGTTACTTGATTGGAAAGCACCTCAGAAATTACTTCCTGTGCTATTTTCCTGGGCTAGTTACAATTCCTTTAACAGAAACATAGGTGCAATATTAGCTTGCTTTCTGTTATTCTAGGTAGATAATTAAATACAGACTTTGCCACATCTTTTTTTTTTTAGTTTTTTAAATGTTTTTTAATTTATTTTTGAAGGAGAGAGAGAGACAGAGCATGAGCAGGGGAGGAGCAGAGAGAGAGGGAGACACAGAATTCGAAGCAGGCTCTATGCTGTCAGCACAGAGCCCGATGTGGGGCTTGAACTCACGAACCATGAGATCATGACCTGAGCCGAAGTTGGACACTCCACTGACTTAGCCACCCAGGCGTCCCAATCCTTTGCCTCATCTTAAATGTTAATTGCTTATTAGGGATATATTAGGTAATGTAAAACCTATCAACTTCCTTCCTTCTTTTGAGAGAACTTTATCTCAACATACATCATGGAAAAATATATACTTTACAGGAACATGTTGTGTTCCTGGCAATATTTGAGACCAAATTATAAGAGAAAAACACAGTTCATGTGAAGATTTATAACATACCCTCAGTGGGGAATTTCTGGAAAAAAATAAATTACATTTCAAGCAGGTGGAAATCCAGATTATGATATGTAGTAGTAGGTGGGAGAATGTGGTATATCTTAGTAGACTGGGTGATTTTACACTGTTTGGGTTGCTGACAGCTACATAGTTGTAACTAAGGCTACTCTGCATAGCTTGTCACTTTGGGGACTGATCTCTGCACAGTCAATGATACAACACAGGGGTGAGGTATACAGAATAAAACAACAACACAGATGTTAGATAACAGAATTCACAGACAATTAAAAGTAATTTCAAATTCACATACACAGCTATCTACTTATAAACTTGCCTTTTCATGGAAATCATTTATATCTTATAGCAATATTCTAAAAGACTGTTCATAAGACCAGGCCTCCTCCTAGGTTAGCATGACAACTGTAAAACCATAGTAGAACATCACAGTTCTTAAAGACATTTTTACCAAATGGGATTAGTTGGTTCCAGGAAAGTTTAAATTTTGACATACTCTTGTCCTTCTTAATGATACTGGATCCATCATAAATATTTGTCCACAAACACACAGGTTTTATTTATATTGAAAATGTGTTGAGGCAAGTAGCCCTCCTTTTTAATATTTTCATATCTTAGAAATTGCCTTAGCATCTATAGCAAGAGCATTCACCACTATCACTTTGAGGGTTGAGAAGGTTCAAATAGGCCATCAACAGGAACATAATTTGGGATTGTGTACTAAAGTTTACAACAAAATAAAATATATTAAAATATAAAGTTATATATAAAATCAAGCTTACAAAGCAGAAGGGTAGCCACATTAAACTTTCAAATTCTTTTAAAGTGCTGCTTAACTATATTCTTTATACATTAGAATTGCATAACATTTATTCTGGGCACATTCAACATTCTATTTAATATTCAATTTACAAATGGAATTCATGTGACTTAGGGATTTTTTTTTTGATTTGTATTTTAAGTAAAATACCTTCCTTTTTTTAAATTTGTTTAATGTTTATTTATTCTTGAGAGACAGAGACAGAGCATGAGCATGAGCGGGGGAGGGACAGAGGGAGAGAGGGACACAGAATCTGAAGCAGGCTCCAGGTTCCGATCTGTCAGCACAGAGCTGGATGCAGGGCTGTAACTCCCAGACTGTGAGATCATTACCTGAGCAGAAGTTGGACACTTAACCAACTGAGCCACCCAGGCGTCCCTTAAGTAAAACACCTTTAAACAAGGGATGAACCCACCAGAAAAGAATGTGGTGTGGGGGCAGGATCAAAGAATAGAAATAATGTAGGGCACCTGGGTGGCTTAGTCAGCAAACCATTCAATTCTTGGTTTTGGCTTGGGTCATGAACTCGTAGTTTCCTAAATTCAAGCCCTGCATAGGGCTCCATGCTGACTGTGTGGAGCATGCTTGGGATTCTCTGTCTCCTTCTCTCTCTCTCTCTCACCTTCTCCTTCTCATGCTGTCTCTGTCTCTCTCAAAGAAAAAAAAAAAACTTTAGAAATAATGTAACAATTTCTAGATTTCTACTTGCAGTTTTTATGTCAAATATTAAAATAGCATGCAGATTGTTTTCCAATACATTCTAACCTCAGTTGCTACTAGTAAGAAAAACTCATGTCAACATGCCACTTTAAAGATAGCATAGGAAAGAAAATAACAGTATAGCCAGAGTGGCAATCATTTCTTGCCAGAATATGAATAATTCCAAAATTTTCATGCAGGTTTCAGTTCTACTGCAGTGTTAAGGTCTTCTTTGGTTTGTGTTTTGTATTTGTTATGTATTATATACAGAGTTGTCAGTTAAGTAGGTTAAATAAATACAATTCCCAATATTCTGAAGCCTGAGTAATAAGAATAAAAAATGATTCAGTTTCAAATAAAAAATAAAGTCTCAATGAATCAAGAGACATGTCTATTGAGGAATAGTATTTCCAAACTTAAGAAACAATTTGATAATGATGGCTATCATTTACTTTGAAATTTTATTGTGAACAAGTTTATTCATACAAAAACACTGCAAATTTTATTCTTCATAAATTAATTTCTGCCTCTGAGATTTACTTGAAGTTGAGTCATTTGATATTAATTAAAACTGCTTACTTCATATCTTTACATTTAACTGTCCTTATATATAACAATGGCTTTTCACATTTATTTTCAGGATTAATTTTAATATCATAATTTGAATATTTACACTACACAAATTCATTTTTAAAACATTAGAGTATTTTGGGGGTACCTAGGTGGCTCAGTTGGTTAAGGATCTGACTTCAGCTAAGGTCACATTCTCATGGTTTGTGAGCTTGAGCCCTGGGACCGACTCTGGGTTGACAGCTCAGAGCCTGAATCCTGCTTCAGATTCTGTCTCCCTCTTTATCTTCCCCTCCCCCACCTCTCAAAAATAAACAAACATTAAAAAACATTAGAGTATTGTCTACTTATGTCTATTTTCTACATTAAATAATTTCATTTAAAATCACATCCAAATTTACTTTCATACTCTTTTAAAATAATTATTTTCAAAATTCTGAAAATGAATTCTTAAAAACTATATAACTGTATCAATCTATTGAAACTTAGTTCAAGGAAATTCTTTCATTCTTTTCTCAGTTCCATTGGAAGGTAATGAGTTTGACTGAGAACAATGCTAATAATGAGACTGTCAACATATAAACTATATATTTCAATGGGAGTGAAAAATAATCATAGTTCATAAAGTTTTATAGACACGATATTTGCAATACTAGATTTAAAAAGCTACAAGGGACTTTATTTCTCTGTCTTCACTTTGCTTAAAAATGGGCTATGTTGGGGGCACTTGGGTGGCGTAGTCAGTTAAGTGTCCAACTCTTCATTTCCGCTCAGGTCATGATCTCATGACTTGTGAGTGCAAGCCCTTGTGTGGGGCTCTGCACTGACAGCACGGAGCCTACTTGGGATTCTCTCTCTCCTTCTCTCTGCCCCTCCCCTGTTTGTGTTCTCCTTCTCTCTCTCTCTCTCTCTCTCTCAACATAAACAAATAAATATTACAAAAAACAAAACAAAACAGGTTCTGTTGTAAATAGAGGGGATCATCTAAGATACATGCTTAATTATCCCAGCATCATTTATCCAGGGAAAAGAGCTCACAGTGCATCTCTGTGAAAGTCAGAATAGTGGCTTCCAAAGATATTTATATACCAACCTCTGGAACCTGTGAATATACATGGATATATATGGCAAAGAGAAATTAAGGTTCAGATGAAGTTAACGTTCTAATCAGATGAGCTTAAAAAAGGATATTATCTTGAATTACCTATGAATCTCAATGTAATCATAAGGGTCTCTAAAAGTGAAAGAGGGAGGCAGACGAGGATGCTGAGGTGATGCAATGTGACAACTCAATCTATTGTTGCTGGCTTTAAAGATAGGGAGAGTCACGAGCCAAGGAATTTGGGCAGCCACTAGACACTGGAGAGGACAAGAAAAAGATTCTCCCTTAGAGTCTCCAGAAGGAATGCAAACTTGCCAACATCTTGGTTAGCCCATTGAGGCACATTTCACACTTCTGAGCAACAGAGCAATAAAGTAACAAATTTATGTTATTTATGGCATTGAGTTTGTGGCAATTTATAATAGCTATCATAAAAAATACAATTTCTGTATCGGCATCTATCTTAGTAATGTAATTAAATTTTCAAAGTTTTATTTTTAACACATGCCCCCTAATATGTTGTTAGCAATAAGACCACATGTGCTTAAGAAAAAGTCAAAAAAGGCCATGTAAAAAGAATGAGTAACTTAACACCCCAATATTATTTTATAAGAAAAAATATATATGTATATATAATTTAACATATTTATGATAATAATGATTGCAATAATTTATTATATGATTGGAATTACAATTATAATATACCAGTATAAATATTTGCCACAATAAAATATATATATATTCCCCTGATTCAAAATGGACTTGACCTTTGTAAATCTCAGGAGCCCACTGTTAACCATTTTGAAAAAAAAATCATGATTTTTCTGGGCTGACATTCATACTTATGTGTCATTCATTTGTTCCTCTGCCATATCAAAAGAAATGAGAGCAGCCACAGCACACACATCACTCTATGGAACATATTAACGAGGTTCTCAGGATCCATGCTACGGAGTGCTTCCTTGCAGCGGCAGTTTAATGTTAGCAAAAAATATTGCCTCGTTAAAGCACAGAAGAGAATAAAATAAAGCAAAATCAGCACAAATAAAATTCATTAATTATGTCATAGCTATTGAAGCTTTTCTTTTATGTTAAAGACGCTTAAAAATGACGGGTGCATATACTAGAAATGATGGAGTACCTACTTATCTCTGGTTATGCTCCTTCCTGGATCACAGTTGGTTAGTTATCATTACTTAATGTTTGTAAAGTGCTCTGAAGTCAAAATCACTCCCTGGGTGCTGAGTAGGATCATCATGCCTGAACAAATCTAATGATGAAAAGCATATGTTATCATTTTCCATGTGCCTCTACAGAGGAAAGTGAATATTTACCATTAAAGAAAACAAAACAAAGCAAACAAAAGAGGGAAAGAACTAGTTCAAAGTTAAGTTTGCAGACCAATTTAGAAAGAAACAGAACTGTTTCAATTCAGGCCAGAGATAGCAGGTCCTGCTGTGCTTGAGCACAAGGAACAGACACACTAGGTCACCTGCCAGCAGAGGCTGTGGTTCTTTGAGTCAAAAGGAGATACTGGTCAATGGAACAGCTTCGGGTACTTTGGGTTTCATATGTGAAAATATTCCACAATTTGCATGTTATCATCTCTCAACCAAACAAGTGAACACTGAAAATAACTATATTAGTTACGGCAAGACATGCACGACAACATATAGGCTCAGGATGCTACTCATACAAAAATTCCAAAAACTTTCCCAAATCACCCTGTAGAGTACGAACAAGAAGCAAAAGAATGGGAAAGGACAGATCGTATGCTGATCTGAAAAATTTGCAGTGATAGGAATGGCATGGGAATTATTAAAATAATTCAATTTCTGCCTTAGTAAAATTTTTCACCAATGTGATATGCTATAGGTAACTGACGTAAGCCAGAAATTCCTAGACTCTAGTATTCATCCTGAGACAAAGAAGTATGTCTGACATTTTTCCCTAAACTAAAAATATTTATTTAAAATGACCTATAATTATGGTTTCTTAACAGTTTCAGACTTACTTTTTTTCTGAATTAGAGTGGATATGTGCAATTCTGTTAAATGCATATGTTTAGGTTTGACAAAGTAACATTTACTGCCCAGGAAAACTGGAAAATGTGATAAAAATATCAAACACATATGTGAAATACCTTCTGGCCTAATGAATATTGGTTTTGTTGTGGCAAGAGTACACAAAATGGGATAGGTGTTTTAGACCACAGTAACAGCCTCTTCTTTAAACAGATAAATTACTATTATTTGATTTTCAGCATACTGCCCTTTTTTCAGGGGACTTAGGGAAATAGGCTCACATATCACCTGTGTAAAATAGGAACAATTTATGTTCTTTCAACTGTGAACACCAATCACACATAGACATTTGCAAATTTACATGAGATGGAAAGCAATTTCAAGGCAATCAACTAAACCACAATAAAAATTACACATGCATCACAGCATTGGGAGCGGGATAAAACTGTGACTTGCCAAAAGAAAATCAGTTTGCACATAACTCTGGCTGACTAGTGCTGGTGTCCTGAACCACAAAGAACTATCTCTAGGCAAATAACACTAACTCTGGATTCAATAGGGCATGTATATGTCCAGGATGCAGTGCTATAAAGAATGGGTCTGACCCTGTGGGAATAGGTTACCTGGGCATTGCTTTATTTCATTTCATAATTACTAGTTAGAAATGATTTGGCCTATTTTCAGAAATTGATTTAAGGGTAACAGAAATTGTATTCCTTTGTACATTTTTTCCCCACATTTAAAAGACTTCCAAATATCTATTGCTTTTGAAGTCTTGTCAAGTGGCCATCCAGGTTTAAAAAGAAATGACCAATTTAAAGGAAGTAAAATAGAAGACTAATGTTCTTGTTAATGGTCATGTTAACATGTAATTCAGATTCTTCAGTGTTAGAAGTACAGTGCGTTTTAAGTGTTTTATGATTAGGTTTTTGCTTTTCACATTCAAGTGATTCTTTATTCATTGTTATTGTAAAAAATACAAATAAGTCAATTAGAAAAAAATATATCCATAATCATGTACCCTAGGATTAAACACTTTAACAACTTTGTCCTTACAGTTTTTCATTTTTATTCCATATGTTGTGTGTGTTTTTTGTGTGGCATACGTGTGTGTAAAATTGCTTTTAGGTACAACTTCATATCAAGAATAATTACACATTAAGTACCACTTATGAAAAAAGTAAACCTCAGCAAAACAGAGATTAAAGAATTGTTAAGAAAGGTTCACCTAAAAAAAATTACAGTGAAAACTAGGTAACACTCTATGAAATATATATTTATTTTAAAGTACCCAGTTGGATAACAGATGTGAATTTCATAAATGCTTACTATTTTTAAGTCCTTAATACCTAATTCTCCTATAGTTAATATTCCAGAGCAATAGGGTAGATCTATTTTTACCGTATTTTGTAGATGAGCAAGCTAAAGGGTATACATTTTAAGTAGTTGCTCAGGTTTGCAGTTAGTAATTAATGTATTCAATATCTGAAACTATGAGGTCCATTGCTGGAGTCTATATGTCACCAGTTTCCTATAATGTTTTTTCTTTTGTAATCCTAAAAATCATTTATGAGAAATCTTGGTTAGTCCTTACACATACATACTTCATAAAAAGGGCAACTATTAATATGTCTTTTTAGAAACATTAAGTGAAAGCATAAGGCCAAAGAAAGACCAATGAAATCATGGGGTGTAAGTGAGGATGCAAGATTTTTTCTACTGAAAGTTTAAAGTTGTATTGTCAATAAGAGAAGGTTCTACACAAGCTATGTAAATGCTTCCCAACATTTTCATCCATTGATTCATTTTTTAATAAATATTTTATGAGGGTCTACTCTATGCCAGGCACTCTTCTAGAAACTTAGGGAATATCAAGGAACCAGATGAGAATCTGTGCCCTTATCTGTATTAACAGAGGAAAGAGTAAAGTAAGACAATATTACATAAAGGAGATTATGAGAGTGCAGAAAATAATAACAGTTGGAACCCTGAGGTAAGAACCTGGGGATGCTCATAACCTGGGTTCATAGGCAAACCCAACACAAACACCTCAGGGCCAATGGGATCAATGTCTCAGTATACCAGTGGGGAGACCAGATTGAAATGCATCAATACCATATTTTGAACTCCCTGGGAAAGCAAAAAATTTAATGAAAGGTTGTTTTAGAAAACGTTTTTGCTTCATCTTTATGAATAATTCAAATTAACTTAACTGAAATTAAAATTCCTCACCTAATGGGATAGGATTGTTCCCCCAAAGTTTGCAGGAAAGATTGCTTAGGGCTAGTGCCTAAATCAAAATAAATCCCTGTATGGTAAGTTCAGAACACTTTGAAGTGTGTTCTTTAAGTTGACCATTTCTGAAACACACTTTATTTGTCCTTTTAACTTTTTAGTTTAAGTTTAGTTTAAGTTCAGTTAAAATTTAGTTTAGTTTAATAAAACAAATCAACCTAACAAACAATACCAGTCATTTTATCTTTTTATTTTTATCCTATTGCTAAATTCTAATATTTCAGGTGGTCCCGGGGTTAGCAAAACAATCTGTTAAAGCAATTTATAAGAACGTAGCTAAAAAAAAAATGCCAAAGTATTAACAGTCACATATATTCCATGTCAATTTTAAGTTTTAAAGTTCAAAATATTAACATTTGCAAACATAAATATTATATTTTACTTACATTTATGAAATCAATGGTATCATAATTTTAGATATTAATTCATATGTTTTGTTCTCCACCCCTCTTCCTTAATATATGCTAAAAGCAGGCTCAGTGTTTATCTGCAAAACAGTGACGTAGTGACAGGCCTAAAACAGAAATCATCTTTATTTAAAGTTTCCCATCTTCCAATAAAGCTTTTGTCCACTAATGTTCCTGTATACTATACGGTGAGGATGGGGGCTGCTCCAAGAACAGTGAATTAGTAGGGAAGATTTTGTTGATGCCAGAAAAGAAAAAAAGATCTATGGAATTGAGGGAAAGGAGTGACCACTGTCCAATGTACCAAAAGTGGCCCAGGGAGTTTGTACAATCTAAAAAAAAACATCAATAAGGATCTCAAACTTGCCAAATACCTCTTTTAGACTTGGACTGCTAATGGAACTCTGGACAACATTTTACCTAGTTTAGCTCATACTCTCTTGATTGGTCTAGGTTTCCAGTGTTTCCTCCTCTTATTTCATTTTAATACAGTGACCATTAATCAGTTAATTAACATTAGTGATTGTGAAAAATTTGTCATAGTTCTAATCATACAGGTATTGCCTCTAATTACATTTCAATGTGATATGAGCTAGCTGTTTGACTTTATGTTGGTTTTAAGTTTGATTTGGACACATTTCGTTATATTAAGGATGTAACTTTCTACTTTTTGTTTGCTTTTAAAAATTTTTGGAGTGCACTTCTGCAGAAGATGGCAAAGTAGCAGGACCCTAAGCTCACCTTGTCCCACAGATACAACTAGATAATAGCTACATGAGTGTATATAACCCGGAAAATGACATAAAGATTGGCAGAAAAGATTCTCCACAGCTAAATGTAGAGAGGATTGCACATCAAAGAAGACTATAATCAACAAGGCTTAAAACTTAAAACTTGAAAAATCAGCAGGTTCCTGGGAGAGCTGAGAGGGCAAGAGGAAACTGAGTCTCACCCTTAAAGAGACAGCACAACAAATTACAACATACAAGCATCACTTTGAAAAACACCTAGAGTATAAAGGAAGATTTGTTTACCAATCTCAGAGCCTGCATTGGAAACGCAGAAATCTTTGGGAAATTTCTCCAGAACAAACAAAGTGGCAGGTGCCATTTCTTTCCCACATCTCCCAACATAAATACATGGACACCTACAGGAGCTAACATAGCATCAACATTCACTACCTAGTTCCTAACAGTGCAACCCCCCCCCCCCCAAATTCTCCTGTGGACACACCCTCCCCAGCCTGGCCATATCTCCAGGCCCCTTTCTCAGGATATCCAAGCAAACCTTGCAGACACCACATGCCCCAGACCTGCACACTTCTGCAGATCTGCCACTCCAGCCCAGTCACCCTGGACTTGGAAGCTACAGGTTCCTTCTCGCCAGCTTGGACCTTGCTGGCACTGAGTGCTCCACTCCCACGTTCTCCTGCAGTTTGGTTCTACTGCATCTCTGGCAAATGCCTGGTCTGACTCAATTTAAGACCCAGATGGCCCTAGAGTAGACCATTAACAACACAGAGATCAAATCATACAACAACAGACAAAGAGAGCCATTGTGGGTAACTGGGCTGAAGGAAACATGGCTCAGTGACAACAGTAGGTGATACAACACATATAGAGATGCTCCTGAAGCACCAAGTTCTAGTGAACAGGGGACATTACACTGCAGGGCACTACAGCAACTCTACTTCATAAAGCTGCTACTTTCAAAAGCAGGAGACAAAACTGACTTTTCTAACACACAGAAACAGACACAGAGTTAGACAAAATGAGGAGACAGAGGAATTATGCCACAAATGAAAGAACAGGACAAAATCACGGCAAGAGATCTAAATGAAATGGAGATAAATAAGATGCCTGACAGATTTTTAAAAAATGATCATAAAGATATTCACTGAACTTGAAAAAAGAGTGGAGGAAGGACCTCTGTGAGACACTTAACAAAGAGATAGAAAACATAAAAAAATAAAAAAAAATCAGAGATTTTATTGCAGCATTATTTACAACAGCTAAATTATGGAAGCAATCCAACCATCCGTTGACACATGAATGGATAATGATGTGGGGTGTGTGTGTGTGTGTGTGTGTGTGTGTGTGTGTGTGTGTGTGTGTATGCAATGGGAGATTATTCAGCCATAAAAAGAATGACCTTGCCATTTGCAACAACATGGATAGAGCTGGAGAGTATAACGCTAAGTGAAGTCAGTCAGTCAGAGAAAGACAAATACTATATGATATTACTTATATGTGGAATTCAGGAGACAAAGGGGGGAAAAAGAGAAAGAGAGAGAAGCCAAAAGATAGATTCTTAATTATAGAGAACAAGCAGATGGTTACCAGAGGGGAGATGAGTAGGTGGGAGGGTATAGTAGGTGAAGGGGATTCAGAATACACTTATCTTGCTGAGCACTGGGTAATATATGGAATTACTGAATTACTTTATTGTACACTTGAAACTAATATAACACCATATGTAAACTACAACGGAATTAAATTCTTAAAAATAAAAATAAAAATATTTAAAATAAATACTGAGTTTTATCAACTAACTTTCAAATACCTTTTGAAATCCCCATTTATATTTTTCCTTCATTTGAGCTAATGGCATAATGCATTAATTAAGGAATTGTTTTACAATTCCATCATCAACCTGCAAGTTTTTCTGCTGAATATTACTTATTAGATATTTAATGTAAGAATATTTATTATTACCATTAATTATTCTATCCTATACATTAGCTTGTATTTTTCTTCATATTAACATAACAGTTTTATATTTTTAATTTTTTTATTTAAATTCAAGTTCGTTAACACACAGAATAATCTTGGCTTCGGAAGTAGAACACAGTGATACATCTCACATACAACACCCAGTGCCCATCACCTATTTAACCCATCTCTCCACACACCTCCCATCTAGCAACCCTTAGTTTGTTCTCTATATTTAATAGTCTCTTATGGTTTGCCTCCCTTTCTGCTTTTATCTTATTCTTCCTTCACTTCCTCTATATTCATCTGTTGAGTTTCTCAAATTCCACATACGAGTGAAATCATATGATTTCTCTTACTCTGACTTATTTAACTTAGCATAATACCCTCTAGCTCCATGCATGTTGTTGCAAATGTGAAGGTTCCATTCTTCTTCATCACCAAGTAGTATCCCATTGTATGTGTGTGTATATATATATATACACACCACATTTTCTCTATCCATTCATCAGTCAATGGACATTTGGACTCTTTCCGTATTTTTGCTATTGTTAATAGTGCTGCTCTAAACATTAGGGTATATGTTCCCCTTCGAATCAGCATTTTGTATCCTTTAGATAAATTCCCAGTAGTACAAATGCTGGGTCAGAGGGTAGTTCTATTTTTAATTTTTTGAGGAAACTCCATACTGTTTTCCAGAGTGGATGCACCACTTATCATTCCCACCAACAGTGCAAAAGGGTTCCCCTTTCTCTGCATCCTCACCAACATCTGTTGTTTTCCTGAGTTCTTATTTTTAGCCATTCTGACAGGTGGGAGGTTGCATCTCATCGTGTTTTTGAACTGTATTCCTCTGATTATGAATGATGTTGAGCATCTTTTTTATGTGTCTGTTAGCCATCTGGATGTCTTCTTTGGAAAAGTGTCTATTCATGTTTAGTGGTTTTATTTTTATGGCCACATATGAAAATTTCTTGTTAATTTAGATTTTTTTTTTCAAATTAAAAACTAGTAGTTAATGTTTATACTATTCACTGGCCTATCTCATGTTTTATTTTTCCTTCAAGCAGTCTCATTGATGGAGCTGTAGCTGTGTCTGCTGAAAGTGTCAAATTGAAATTCGATGGAGCAATTCTTGGGGTTTCAATCACTACCAGGCCATCCTTACAAGACACACTGGAGACAGCTGAGAGAGTGTATCACTATCTTCCCTAGAACTTGGCTGAGCAGGCGAGCAGTTTTCCATTTTACTTGTGAGTACAGTGTGAGAACATTACATCCATGTATTACAAAAGAACTGTGCAAAAGCCTCTGTCTGTTATTCATGTCCATGCAGGCACAGAGATAATTTTTTCCATATTAGTGGGAAAATACCACTTTATATAGAACAAAATTCTGTCTCTATATCTAAAGTGATTATAAAACAATAAATCATGCAATGCAAATATCTCCAAACAGATTTTTGGAATAAAAATTGTCAATCACAGAGACTAGCTCCAAGGAACATCAACTAGCCAATCATCCACCTAGCATGCAGTGGAGAGGACATCATTTCAACCTACAGTGGATATCACATGCTTTGATACAATCAATTGCAGAAGATAATTGGATAGACAATTTCCTAAACAGACTATACACAAGTCAATAAAACTAAACATGTTATTCCACTAACATACCTAATAGCAAAATCTGCTACTTTTCTCTGTCAGTTTGTTACAATTTTGTTCACTCACATCGCTGTTATTTCCCAAAAGAGTGCCATTGGACATTTGAGTTGTTTTTTAAACAAGTCAAATTATCTGAATCACGACTGACTGAACTTCACTTATAAAGAAGATGCATCACACTTAAGAAATATGTTACACTTTTCATGTACTCAAGTACAAATAAGCTTTACTATTTCCTCTTTCTCATTTATGCTTCCAGTCACCATTTATTATTTACAGAATCAAGTTAAGAAAATGAAAAATTTAAATATATGGAAACTATATATTTATAAATATATATGTAAATGTATATTGTTTAATTCACTTCTTTCTTCAGTAAACATTCATTAAGCTCATTATCTTCATTCATTCAGTTAACATTCCCAAACAACTACCTTGTACCAAACATTATGCTAGGTGTTAGGGGTACAAAATTAAACAAAGAAAATTGCCTGCCCTTATATTCCTTAAATTCTAGTGTGAAGAGAGAGAAAACAGTCACAAAAATACATTTAATGTGCTGAGCACTACTATAAAGAAAACTAAAGTGGCATGTGGATAATGCGTGAAGGACTGTTTGGTGATGGTGATATTATCACTTTTCAAACACATTCATCACAACCTCTCTGTTAAGGTTATACTGAAATCAGCACCCAAATAAATGAAACAAGGGAGTAATCAATGCAAGTGTGTTATGCTGAGAGAGCTAGTAATTGTGTATGCTGGGAGTGCTGGAGGGATAGCAGAGAGCCCAGTAGTTTCACCAAGCCAGAGTCAACCCGGTAGCTATGACGAGGTGAAGGCAGGAAAGGACAGCATACTCTTTAGAACTTGTTTTTATAGAATTCTGAATTTAATTGCATGCAAATTGCATTTTAAACAGAGGTTTCAAAAGATCACCCAGATAGTTTTGTGGAGAGTAATGACAGCAAATGCAATTGTGGGCACTTTCTGAAGAGCATGGGAAACTGAATACAGTGTTAAACTTGATAGACAAAGACCCTCCTTTCAAAAGGTTTACATCCTAGTGAGAGGACATAAAATAAGAGAGCGAAAATAGGGGCACCTAGGTGGTTCAGTCGGTTAAGTGTCCAACTCTTGATGTTGGCTCAGGTCATGATCTCACAGTCATGAGATCGAGCCTCGCACTGGGCTCCACACTGCGCTGGATCTTGCTTAAGATATTCTCTTCCTGTCTTTCTCTCTCTCTCTCTCTCCCTCTACCACTCCTTCTTATTCTCTCTCTCTCTCTCAAAAAAAAAAAAAAAAGGTAAAATAAATACGTAAAAAGGATATCAAGTAGTGGTAATTACCAGATGAAAATAAAACAGATTGGTGTGATAGAAGTGAAAGTAGAGGGTACTATTTTATGTGCAAAATCAAAGATACAATATAGAATTACATTTAATTCTGAGATCAGAATGACCAGACAAGACAGTCCTGGACAGAGCATAAGGAAAAGGAGTCTGGAAAGAGGAAGAGCATGTGGAATAGCACTTATGTAACAACAGAAGGAAGGTCAGTGCTTTTAAAATTTTTTTTTTTTAACGTTTATTTATTTTTTTGAGAGAGAGAGAGACAGAGCATGAACAGGGGAGGGGCAGAGAGAGAGGGAGACACAGAATCTGAAACAGGCTCCAGGCTCTGAGCTGTCAGCACAGAGCCCGACGCAGGGCTCGAACTCACGGACCGCGAGATCGTGACCTGAGCCGAAGTCGGCCGCTTAACCGACTGAGCCACCCAGGCGCCCCCAGTGCTTTTAAAATAGAGGGAAGCAGAGGGAAACTGATATTAAGTGAACTGGAACAGCAGAGGCAAGATGATGTTAGACCTTACAGACTATAGTGAAGAGTTTAGATTTAACTCTAAGGAAGATGGGAAGCCACTGGTGACTTTTACGCTAAGGAAGTAACATATTCTGACTTATGTGGTTAAAAGATGGACTACTCTTTGGAAAATCTATTTGGTAGAAAGTACTGGCAAGAATGGAGGCAAGAATACCATTTTATTTATTCAGTTAGTTTAGTTTATTTACATTTTGAGAGAGACAGATAGAACAAGTGGGGGAAGTGCAGAGAGAGCGGGGAGAGAGAGACTCCCAAGCAGGATCTGCACTGTCAGCACAGAGCCTGACGCATGGCTCGAACCCACAAAATGCAAGACCATGACCTGAGCCGAAACCAAGAGTTGGATGCCTAACTGACTAAGCCACCCAGGAGCCCTAAGAATATCATTTTAAAAAGTTATTTCAGGGGCGCCTGGGTGGCTCAGTCAGTTATGTGTCTGACTTTGGCTCAGGTCATGATCTCAAGGTTTGTGAGTTCAAGCCCTTCATTGAGCCCTCTGGTGTCAGCATGGAGCCCACTTAGGATCCTCTGCCCTATGCCCTTGCTGTGCCTCCCCAGCCCTCAAAAACAAATAAACAAAAAAATTTAAAAAAAAAAGAAAGGTATAGGGTGCCTGTGTGGCTCAGTTGGTTAACTGTCCAACTTTGGCTCAGGTCATAATCTCGCAGTTCCTGAGTTCAAGCCCTTTAATGGGCTCTGTGCTGACAGCTCAGAGCCTGGAGCCTGCTTTGGATTCTGTGCCTCCTTCCCTCTCTCTCTCACTCTGCCCCTTCCTAGCTCACACTTTGTCTCTCCCTTTCTCTCAAAAATAAATAAACATTAATTTTTAAAAAAAAGAAAGTTATTTCAGGGCGCCTGGGTGGCCCAGTCAGTTAAGCATCCGACTTCGGCTCAGGTCATGATCTCGCGGTCTGTGAGTTCAAGACCCACGTCAGGCTCTGTGCTGACAGCTCAGAGCCTGGAGCCTGTTTCAAATTCTGTGTCTCCCTCTCTCTCTGACCCTCCCCTTTTCATGCTGTCTCTCCCTGTCTCAAAAATAAATGAACGTTAAAAAAAAATTTAAAAAAATTATTTCATTAATCTAGGAGGGCATCTGATGGTTTAGATTATATGGTAGTTGTGAAGAAAAAAATGCATGCATGAGTTTGAGAAATATTTTGGCAGTAGAGATGACTAGACTGTCTTATAGCTGAAATTGGGAAATTGGGGGCTGATGAGGTTAGAGGCATCAAGGATGCCTCCTAGGTATGTGTGGACAGAGAAACCTATTAATTAAGATGTAGAAGACACACACCTTTAGTAACTGTGTTAAAAGTATTTAGGAAGCACGATTTCTCCTTTGGTTATGACAAATTCCAAATATAAACTAGACATCCAAATAATCCTATCAAGTAGTCAAGTAGGCAGCTCTCATAATCTGACTTAGTCTAAAAGAAAATTTTAGGTCCACTTCAGTGAAATACTTTCATTGCCACTTAAAAAAATCCTATATTGTTTTCATCATAATCCCTAGTTTCTACCAATTTTCCTACTTTTAGAATATGATCTAAAATATTTTAGTAGTGAAATTTTTATTTGAGAGCAGGATTGGAGACTAAGGGGTTGATTATTGACTTAATGGTTTAGGTACCAATGTGGCTTGCTTGACTAGAGTAGGTTCTACTGTAATATTCAAATCCTTAGCTAGAACTCCAAGTCACTGGCTTGATCCAAAATGGTAGCTTCCCAGTAACTTCTCTATGTCAGAAGCTTTCAGCAATGCTTCTCTAAGAAGAAAGCAAAGTTTACCCTCTCAGTTGTATAGGACATATTTTTTGAAGCTTTGGATATTTAACTTATATTTATCCCAAAGTAGAAAAGTACTCAATGTATTAAAAACTGAACAAAGTCTTAGCCTTTAAAGCAGCCTGGATTTGTGATGGAAGCACAGATATGGGAGCACACATTCTGTTCAGACAATAAAAGATGAAGCATCTGAGATATACCTAGAAGTGACAATAATAGTTTCTAAGAAGATGAAAGAAGAGAAATGGGAAATGGTAAGCTGAGTAACAGGAACAAAGTATGAGCAAGAGCAAACAAAAATGAAAATAACTTGATTTTTGTATTACAGCTAGTCATTATTTGAAATAGGATGCCTGAAAGAGAATGACTAACGACGAGACTGGAACATTTAGGTAGACTAGATTGTGAATGATGTTGGGGTTCCATACAAATTGTTTGGGTTGTGGGTAATACAAATGATATGAGAGTAACATGATCATATTTGGGTTTTAGAAACTTTGTTACTTCATTTACAATGCAGTAGAGGAAAGGACAAGATTTCAAGAAGAGGTAAATGAAATGCTTCAATACAGTAACAATATGTGCTATGCACTGAATGTTTGTGTTTCCCCCCCCCCAAATAACACTCAAGATGATGGTATTAGGGGGTGATTAGGTCATGATGGCAGAGCGCTCATAAGTGGATTAGTTCAATTATTAAAGAGACCTCAAAAAGATCCCTAGCCCCTTCCACTGCGTGAGAACATAGCAAGAAAGTGGGGGCTGTGAGCCAGAAGGCAGGCTTTTATTAGACACCAAGTCTCCCAGTGCCTTAATCTTAGAAGTTCCGGCTTTCAGAACTGTGAAAAATAAATTTGTGTTATTTATAAGCCACACAGTCTACAGTATTTTGTTATAGCAGCACAAACACACTAAGACAGTCAGACTGAAGAGAACAGGATAGAATTGTGAGAAAGTTCACAATGTTGTAATTTTCACATCCTAGCCACTAAGAGGATGAAGTTGGAGAGTTAAGTGCCAAAGATGATGCTGAGGCTCTCCACATACGTGACTGAGTGAACAGTGGTATCTTTTAACCAAGAAAGGAAAGTCAATCTCATTAGTGGTATTACAGGAAGAGTTTAGTATTTGGAAATCCAATGTAGATGAACAGTAAGCAGATGGGAATACAGTCAGTTGATAAAGAGAGATATCAAAGCTGACATCAAAGACCTGAGAGTCTTTAGCAAATTCAAGAAAGTGGAAATTGCTAGACTCAAAAAGTCATGACGATACATTACATTGAGAAGGAACTCAAGCATAAAACTCTGGGGAGCCTGGACTTTTCACAGGATAGGCAGAGGAAGCCAGAGTAAATCAAAGACAAAAATTCCTCAGAGACATCATGGAAAAAAGAAGATAGACAAACTAAGGGGCAAGAGGGCCTTAAGGAAAGGGGGGTTAGGACTACTATAAGCTAAATTTATTGTGTGTAAATGTGTATTTATTGGATTTATTTTTTTCATTTTGAACATTTTTTATCTGAGAATTCCTATATATCCCTCTGTTCTTTCTATTGCTATAACTCCTTGTGTCTTTCTCAAAATCTTGACAAAAATGTATGTCCTTAGTTTCTATGCTTATTTGCATTTAAGGGAAAACTCAATTAAAACCAATTAAAAATACATAAAGGAAGGAAAAAGTGATACTTAAAATACAATAAAAACTCTTAAAATTCATTCTTTCCTGTAATTGACAATAAATATATATTCCAAATGCTGTTTTTCATAAATTTTTATGTCCAAATGACACTTTTTAATCTTCTCTAGGGGCTCTATATAAGCTAAATATTACAATATAGTGATGATTTATGTTGGGGAAGCATTTTGTGTAGGGTAATTCAGTCCTTTTCAAGTATTTATCATCAATCATGCATTGTTAATTATAATGTTTAATAAGATGACGTAAGCCTAGAAGAAATTCTCAATTTCGTGGAAATTAGATCATTGGCAGAGGTGATCTATTACTATTAGAAGTATAAATAAAGATCTGTAGTTTTCTTTAAAAAATAGGTTACTCTGGGCTACAGGGAAGGCTATCTTATATAACATTTAAATTTAAAAGCATCAAATTATTGTGTTAAGTGTGTTGAAATAAAGTGAATGAAATAAAGTGATAGAGTTGGTTAAATTCATAACTTTTATAATAATTGAATCATGCTGATCCTGGGGCCACTGAAAATTACCAATCAATCAGTAATGATAGGCAAACAAACAAAAAAAGATTCTGTAATTGTGAATTTTTGTACCCTCACATAGTGGCAGGAATATTATTTATAATATCCCTGAAAAGTAGGACTTAAAAGTAAAACATGAATGCCTTACTATAGGACATTAGAGCTTTTTTTTTTTTTTTTTTTTTTTTTTTTTTTTTTTTTTTTTAATAGGACTTAAAAGTAAAACATGAATGCCTTACTATAGGACATTAGAGCTTTTTTTTTTTTTTTTTTTTTTTTTTTTTTTTTAATTTATTTTTGGGACAGAGAGAGACATAGCATGAATGGGGGAGGGGCAGAGAGAGAGGGAGACACAGAATCGGAAACAGGCTCCAGGCTCCGAGCCATCAGCCCAGAGCCTGACGCGGGGCTCGAACTCACGGACCGCGAGATCGTGACCTGGCTGAAGTCGGACGCTTAACCGACTGCGCCACCCAGGCGCCCCGGACATTAGAGCTTTTGAAAGAAGCCTTGGCCTTTATTTCCTTGGGCACTTTCTGTAACATAGATTGCTTTTTAATCTGTATAATGGAAATAATGTTGATATTTTCACAAGCTGTTTGTGAGAAATAAATCAGATAGTAGTATGAAGGGTTTCATAAACAGCAAGGCAACCTTTTTTTAATTCCCTAAGTTCTATTTATTACTTGATTCTTAGTAAACAGAACTTAACATAATTCTCAAAAATACCCCTACATTTTCACTGTATTTTAAAAAACAGAGTATGTGAAAATGAAAAGACAATTATACTTGCCCTGTCACTCAGGTTTTGTTCACACCATCCTTCTCCCCCTCCTAATCTGTGCCACCTACATCACCACCACCAATGATTACTGCTTTCCAATGCAGGAGAGAAGTATAGAGATAACAGGAAAAGCCTCATTTAGTTTTATATCCCTGGGCTATCAGTTTGAAATGCTGGACAATTAAATGCTGTTTGCATTCACCTAAAAATGTTTATTTACTTAAATTCCAAGGTATGTCTGGCACTATTAACTGGCACTAAGGATACAATATTAATCACACAGAAAAAGTTTCTACCTGCCTGATGAAGTGTGTATGCTTGTGGGAATGACACAGAATCAAAAACAAAACAAAACAAAACAAAACAAAAAAACAAAATAAACCAAAACAACAAAATTACAAACAACAACACCAACAACCCCCACAACAGTAAAAACTAATACATACTTTCAGGTAGAGATAAGTACAAGGAAGTAAAAGAAAACCAACTATGACATTGGAGGGTGACTGCAGAAAGCATCAAACATACTGCAGAGAAGGATCACCTCTCTGGGGAGGTAGCATTTGAGCAGAGACCTGAATAAAGTTGAAGGAAGTAGCTATGAGATGTGGGGAAAGTGTGACCAGACAGAGAACATCACATACAAAACTCTTCAGACAGAACATAGATTGTTTAATTGAAGGAAAAGCAACAAAAAAAAACAAACAAAAACAAAAACACCTCTGTATTTTTCAAGCACAAGCAGCAAAGAGGAATAGTAGGAGAGAAAGAATAAGAGACAGAAAAGAGCTCAAAGTACGTGGACCATCATATGGACTTGGATTGGGATTCGAGGAGAGAGGAAACACTAAAGGAATGGAGGGAGGCATGAAAGAAAGTAATGTCAACTGAAAAGGCAAACACAGTAAGCTGTGCTATCAAAAAATAAATGTCCAAAATATGAGAACATGAATACAGGCACTAGATTGATTCTTAAATTGTATAAGTGCTTTAGAAATGACAAGTCACATTTGCACGCTTAATCTCCTACTATGTCTCATGATAGTTTCACAGGCTTATGTTTCAGTGTGGATCCTTGTGGAACAGAGTGTTTGTTTGGAGTGATTACATGGGAACTTTCCTGTTGGCATCCTGTCTCTTCTTTATGGGTTTTAAATAATGAGAGCATAGGAGAAAAGCTGCATCATGGTTAAATTGTCTCCCCACTTATGGATGTAGACACAGTATCTGGTATAATTGATTCTGGTTAATGATCCCATTTAATAATTTCATTTAAAATCTAGAGGATAATTTTCAAATATTATAAAATAAAGAGAGGTTGCAGTTACTAAGCACACTGGGAATAGTCTCACATTATGAAATCAATTGGCATGATCTCAAATGTGAGAACTTTGGAAAGACAAGGCAGCTTAGTAAATATATGGCAAAGAGAAAATAAGTAACAGTGTGTGATAGAAGAAAAATGCATAAAAGGAAACATGAATAAAAAGGTAATAGTGGATAAAAATTTAAATGTAACTCTGACAGTTGCAAAAATGGAAAATCACTTGTAGCATGAAGAGTATAGATTTTGTAAGGTAATTTTCTAACATATTTCAACAAGATTTTGAATATATTGGGAAAGTTTTAGGTAGAAGTTTTTAAAATCAATATTTTGTATTGTGGATTACAGTAAGATCTGCCTAACAAGCTCATGATGTTGTCTCTTCCCATATTCTAATTTACCTATAAAGGCAACACATACACGTGCACACACACACTCACACACACGTGCGCGCAACAAACACACAGGATACCTGAAAACCGAGAGATAACTATACCAGTGTACAGTTCAATATATATAAACTACAGTTAGTAATTATTTTTTTACTGTAGGTAATTCTAAGTGAATTTAAAATGGGGAATTGTTTGCACAGATCAGAGGAATCAAAGACAAAAATGGAACTATGAAGTAACTAAAAATAATAACCTAAGTATACTTACTCCTCCTAAGGACAGGGGAACTAAAGGAAGATGTGGGGTTACCAGAACCTTTAAGCACAGAGAGGTCTCACAGAGTAAATACTCATAGTCAGACCTCCTAGGAGAGGACTTGGATAGCTACTGGTGGTACCTGTGAGGACACCTATCTTCAGATTCTAATTGGAAGGCAATTAGTAAAGGAATCTGAAAAATGCAGTTTATAGAGCCCCAAGTCTACTGTCACAGAGTAAAGGAAGCTAGTTTTGTGTCTGAGACATAACAGGCAAAAAACTGGCAAATAATTTATTCACATAATCTAAGAGAAAATTTTAATGAAACGAGATTGTTTAAAACCTTACGTTTTCCACAAATAAAAACCAAATACTTTTATGTCCTCTTCGTCCCACTACTCCAAATAATAAGACATTTATAGGCAACCAAGGCACAGACTTTGTAACACTTAATTCTCACCAAAATATCGTTGTATTTAACCATATCTATTTAGGTAGGGAGATTATCAGGAATCAGAGAGATAGGAAGACAGAGTCTGGCTTGCTGTTAATATTGTGTCCTGGTAAACATAGATAGACACGAATGTCGACAGGAAAATTAGAGACAAGAATAGCCCCAATAGCAATTTAAACTCAGGGCTGTGATTTTTTTTGTGTGTATTCCGAGGCATGAAACCAGACTCTAGAAGGAGACAGATCATACTCATTATAGCAAAACTACACTAGTTTTTGGCTTGCCAGCAAACTACACTGGGAACACTGAATATTAGTTTATCCTCTGGTCTGTATGAAAGTAGGTTCATTTATCACTCAATGGAAATTCAGAGTAGATTAAAGTGTTATCCACTTATCTAGCCTTTTGGCTAAGGTTAGGGCATAATGGATCCTGTTGCCTAATTATAAGTGAGCAGTAAGTCAAACACTATTATGTTTATGGAAAACACCATTATGTTTATTACAAAGGAAAGCAAAAGTAACCTACTCATGGAAGACCCACAGATACAAAACTATCTGTACAAGATGAAGAATTTTTTTTTTTTTTTAAATTTTTTTTTTAACGTTTATTTATTTTTGAGACAGAGAGAGACAGAGCATGAACAGGGGAGGGGCAGAGAGAGAGGGAGACACAGAATTGGAAACAGGCTCCAGGCTCTGAGCTGTCAGCACAGAGCCCGATGCGGGGCTCGAACTCACGGACCATGAGATCATGACCTGAGCTGAAGTCGGACGCTTAACCGACCAAGCCACCCAGGCGCCCCCAAGATGAAGAATTTAAAAATCACTGAATATTTGGGATAAAACAGAAAAATATAAATGAGAGAAAGTTTGAAGACAAAGTTTAAAATGTAGATAGAAACTGTATCGGGTATGTGGGTAATTTTAATAGTATACAAGAATTCAGGTTAAACGATGTGTGACAAAGATGATAACTGAGGGTGGGGTGGGGGAAGAATATGGCAATCAAAGACAAGAAAAACATATGTTTTCTAGGAAGAAATAAGTATTGAAAAGGAAGAAATAATTGAATAGCAGTTTTTTAAAGAAGAAAAGAGAGGGTATCTAGGATCTATATAACCCAATCCAAAATTTTAATCACAGTTAAAGAAATATCAAAACTCTTTGGTTTATTGTTGTATATTCTATGAACTTTCTCATATGGTAGTCTCATATGGTGGCTATTTAAATTTAAATTTTAATTAAGTGAAGTTAAAAACTCACTGCTTTGAATTGGGTAGCCACATTTTAAGTCATCAATAGTTATATATGGCTAGCAGATACTGAACTGCACAGTGCAGATACAGAGCACTTGATCAATGCAGAAAGTTCTGTTCGCCAGTGCTGCTCTAGAAAATCACTCTTAGGAAATAAGAAGAGGTGGTCTGAAAGATTTGTACTACAGGAGTGTTATCTTAGTAATATACAAAAAGGATTTTTAAAAAATCCAATCACAGGGGTGCGTGGGTGGCTCAGTTGGTTAAGCATCCGACTTGATTTCAGCTCAGGTCATGATCTCATGGTTCGGGAGACTGAGCCCCACACTGGGCTCTGTGCCACAGTGCTTACACAGTTTGCTTGGGATTCTCTCTCTCTCTCTCTCTCTCTCTCTCTCCCTCTTGAATGCACTCCCTTTCCCTCAAAATAAATAAATAAACATTTATTTATTTAATCCAAAAAAACATTTATTTATATCTTTAAAAAATCCAATCATATTATATAGCTTAAATGAATTATAACCATGAAAACTGTGAGTGATTTAAAAATATTATTTGGAAGAAAATTTCATTATATTAGAAAACATTCCCAAAATAATATGTGAAAAACATATATAATTAAATATTTGGGATGCTCCTAATTTTGGAAGGTAAAAATGTATATTTGAAATAGTTTTAATATAGAATATCAATGCTAGTGATTTCTGAGTGGTAGGATTGTCCACTCTGTATTTCTTTTGAATTGTATTTCTTTTCTTTTCAAAAATGGTCTTATTTGTCCTGATATACAAGTATTATTTATAGTCAGTCATATTATTTTATAGTTAGAAGCAAACTCCTTTATTTTATTTTTTCTTTTAATGTTTATTTTCTTTTTTTTTCATTTTTTTAATCTTTATTTATTTTTGAGAGAGAGAGACAGAATGTGAGCAGGGGAGGGGCAGAGAGAGAGAGAGACACAGAATCCGAAGCAGGCTCCAGGCCCTGAGCGGTCAG
Source organism: Panthera onca (assembly GCF_046562875.1). Taxonomy (NCBI): domain Eukaryota; kingdom Metazoa; phylum Chordata; class Mammalia; order Carnivora; family Felidae; genus Panthera; species Panthera onca. The sequence goes on from NC_138343.1 coordinate 58,637,198, forward strand.
CACAGAGCCCGACACGGGTCTCGAACCCACAAACCGTGAAATCATGACCTGAGCCGAAGTCGGATGCTCAACCCAGGTGTCCTATTAATGTTTATTTTCAAGAGACAGAGAGAGAGAGAGAGAGAGAGAGAGAGAGCGAGAGCGCGCGCACACACACACACACACACACACACACACACACACACACGTGTGAGCGGGGGAGGGGCAGAAAGGGAGACACAGAATCTGAAGCACTCCAGGCTCTGAGCTGTTAGCACACAGCCCAAAGGGGGGCTCAAACTCAAGGACCATGAGATCATGATCTGAACTGAAGTCTGACACTTAAATCGAATGAACTACTCTTAACTGACTGAGCCACCCAGGCGCCCTGAGAAGCAAGGTCTTTAAAACAAGGCAAACATACGTATGTATGTAATGCAAGTAAAGTTAACAGCAAGTTTGAAATTTTTAACATAGTATTTTGATAGGGAGAGAGTACTGTCCATGGAACAGTGGTGCTGATAGAACTGTGGGCTGCCTCCCCATATGAACATTTGCCACTCTGCAGAAGGCTTTCAGATCATTGCAACAGAGTGGACTTCAGAGCTCACAGTGAATTTTGTATTCACAGTAAATTTTGAGAAAAACATCCCCTTGCTTTTACAATAAAGATGGGATATCAATTCTCAGTACAGGAAAAAAAACAGATAAAGATTATTGATTGGTGAAGCCATGAAGAATATTCCACAGATTAAGCTATATTTGTGAGGAGAATGTAGTAGAGGATTTGCAGGTCTGCTTGGCAGAGTCCTGAGGTATTAACAGTTGAAAGAAAATTAATGGCTTTACTTTCTTTTTCTGAGTTTAGAAAAATGATTTTTTTTTTCAAACTAAGAAATTTGGCTTTTAATAGATATTCAAAAATCTTCCATGAGATTCCCAGTGCATTATGGAATGACATGCACTTATTTTAAAAGTATCCCACAAATCCAGGAATAGAACTATTGGCAAAACATTAATTCCTCACTTACTCAGCACATTTTTATCACATACTTACAGTATACAAGGCACTATGCTAGGTAGTGGAGGAAAAATTGTGAACATAAATGAACATAATATTTGGCATTAATTAAGCAGAGTTAAATAAGAATAAAATAAAAAAATATAGCATGAAAGTATAACAAAGATAGATATATAGTGTTAAGAAATATAATACAACCCAGAAATTCTACCTCTATGTATATGCCCATAAGAGTTGATAACAGGTGTTCAAAACAAACAAACAAACAAATAAACAAACAAATCTTCTACACAAATGTCAGCAAAACAATTCAGAGTAGCCAAAAGATAGAGATAAAGTAGTCCAAATGTTCATCAACTGATAAGGTATAAACAGAATGGATAACACTGTAGTATACCAAACAACGGACTATTATTCAGCCATAAAATAAAGGAAGTACTGATACACTACAGCATGGATGAATCCTGATAACCTTATGCTAAGTGAAAGAAGCCAGATACAAAAGGCCACACTTTGTACAAATTGTTCTAGAATATACAACATGTCTAGAATAGGTAAATTCATAGATGGAAATCAGTTTAATGGCTAATTTCATGACGGTAATGACATTATCTGGATCTAGACAGTGGTGATGGTTGCACACACAACATTATAATTTTACTAAATGCAAAGAATTGTACACTTTAATTTTTTTAAGTAGTATAATGTTATGTCTATTTTACCATAACACACACATACCAAGTGAAGATTCAGAAATCCCAAATCCTGTGTTCAAATCATGGCTTTGTCATTAATCAGTTGTGCGATCTTGGACAAATAATTGTGTTCCTATTTGCCTCATCTATAAAATGAGAGTAAATTAGTACTCACCTCAGATACTTGTAAGAATAGTTAACTCAGGCAAAGGCATCTTACACAAATGTCAGCACATAGTAATCATTCAACAAGATGCTAGATACTACTCTAAACATTTGGTATATTCCGGAGAAGAATAAGAAATGACCACAATGTTTCAAAATCAATTTGGGAGCTGAGAGAACAGCAGCAGACTCTAAATGACCATAAATGGATGTAGGAAAGGACACTCTGAAGCGAGTCAAAAGGCAACTCACAGAATGCGGAAAAATTGTAAATCGCACATTTTATAAGGGCTTATTATCTAGAACATATTTAAAAAATTCTCACAACTCATAAACAAACAGAAACAAACAATTCAACAATACTGTTTCATTGAAACAAAGGGAGAGAACTGAAGAAAAGCATGTTCTTCAAGAAGAACAAAAAGCATGTTTAAGAAGAGTATTTTTTGTTTGTTTTTCAGCTTCACTGAGTTATATTTGACAAATAAAAATTGTATATATTATAAGTATACAATTTGATGTTTTGATATATGTATACACTGTAAAATAATCATCACTATCAAGTTAGTTAACATATCCATTATTTCATTTAATTACCATTTTATTTTCTTTTCCTTATATTTTGTAGGGAGGACATGTTAGAGCTACCTGCTCCCTTAGCAACTTTCAAGCACAGAAATCAATACAGTATTTCTGACTATTGCCACCATCTGTACATTAGATCTCCAGAACTCCTATATGTCTGGCTTATTTAACATAGCATAATGAAAAGCGTGCTTTATTAGATGCTACTGAAATGTCTTGTAAGAGGAAGGTTGAAAAGTATCTATTTGGCCAGATATAGACCTTTTGAGTGCTGTGATGGTGAAGAAGCCCTATTTAAGTGGTTTAACAAGTAAGAGACAGTCAAAGAAAGAAGACAGAGATTTTAGACATTTAAATACATATTTCTATGAGCAAGAGAAGATTTATAGGGAGATACTATGTGAATAGGGAGATTGTCTATGTGTATTGCTTTTTGTTTGCTTGTGCTGTATAATGGTGGTGATTTGAGCATGATTAGAAGCTGTTAGAAAGGACAAAACTATTGATGAAAAGTCAATTATACAAAAGAGAAAATGTATTATTAATTTTACAAAAAGTTGCAGAGGAAAAGCAACAAAATCTCACCCTTTGAGGAAATTAGATGATAAGAAAAGAAGGCCTTCGAATTCTAACAGAAGGAAAAGTGTGTAGAAGTAGACATTCTATGGTTTGGCTGCAAAGAGGAAGAAACTGATGGATAATGATTTTCTTTTCTTTTTAAGATTGGACCTGAGTGGCAAGTAGCAGAATTTAGAGGGTGAAGAAAAGTGAAAACAAAGAAACTAACAAACAACAATAACATACACACACACACACACACACACACACACACACACACGTATACTGCAGACAGTGACATGAATTAAAATAAGCTAGTGTGATAGACAGGTAGTTTATTGGATCCATTTTAGATTAAGACTCATGGATTTACTGCAAGATAATTGTACTTTACTCTGAAACAATACAGTTTTATGTACTGCCCAACTGAAGGTACAGAAAAAGTAGACAGATTTTGACAGAGATCTGTGACACATACCTAAATTGTCATGGAGTCTTAGTGGACTGTTCTTAAAATGATCAACCATGTAATTAAAGGCATAAGGAGAAATGAGGATAAAAGGAAAGTTGATGGATTGGTAGGGAGTATAGAGGTCAATGAACTATGAAAAGAGAATATTTGTACAATAGCCACTTGAGTAATAAAGGGTAGAATGCATCATGGGCTACTTGCAGTTTAAACATCTGTTCTTCTCATAACACAATAGAAGCAATCTAAAGATAAATTAAGTGATCAAGTTCTTAACAGAATGAGTCACAGTTCTTGCCTTTGCTTTACTCTCATGTAATTTTCTCCTAGATTAATTACATTGTGTTCCTGTATTTTTTCCATAACTAGACAGATTTTAAATCCAAAATAGAAAAAAAAATACAAATAATTGGTGAATAACAGAGCACTGAGTTATCTACATGGATTTAGCAACCATATAAGATAAATGTATTAATGCAATTAGTCATGTTTGCTCCCCAAAAGTTATTTCAATAAAGTATCATAAATTTTAATACCTCTTTTTAAATTTAATATTAGTTACTAATCCTCATCTCTTAAAAACATTTTGAGATAACAAAATATACTATTTTGGTTAAATGTAATTATCAACAACAAAAAATTTATTTTCATGTGTCTGTTTATTGGAACAATCAAGCTACCACACATGTGTAGGACCTTTTCACATACCCCAGAGATAAAATACTGACACACAATTATATTCCTTTGAGTCATATCCTATTTACAGAGTAAGAACTGTAATTTAACTATCCATCATTTATAGAAGTGTAAATTTAAAAATTTTCAGTAGTGAGATATATGTCAAAGCTATCATTGTTTTTGAAAAATATATTTTATTATCATATAGATCAGTGACTTACTTTTGCTAAATGATGTTTCACTTATACTGGAAATGCTGAGAAAAATAAAAATTCTATATTTCATGGGGCAATTTTTATTTATTTTTTATTATTTTTTAAAAATTTTATTTCTTTTTGAGAGAGAAAGAGAGAGAGAGAGAGGGAGACACAGAACCCGAAGCAGGCTCCAGGCTCTGAGCTGTCAGCACAGAGCCCGACACAGGGCTTGAACTCATGAACTGCGAGATCATGACCTGAGCTGAAGGCAGAGGCTTAACCAACTGAGTCACCCAGGTGCCCCGGGGAGTTTTTTTTTTTTTAATCCCACTTCAAACTCCATATGTGTATATATATTCATATATGTATGTATGTGCATATACATATACATATATATATAATTTAATACACATATACCCATATATATGTATATATACCAAATAGTTTACATATTCAGAAGATAAAAAGAGATCCTTGAAACTAAACATGACAAAACCAAGAAAACAAAGAAAAAGCTTATTTTAATGAAGTCTAATGGTTAAGAGTTAAATTCTAAAACTACCCTGTGTAAATTCCCTCTTTGTCCTATTTAAAGAGACAATCATAGGATGACTGCTTACCTGTTCACTAAGTAATATTTTCATATGTTGTCAGAGAAAATTTTCATGTAGGCTCAAAACCAATTAATTCTATGAGTATCAAAGATTTCATTTTTTTCTGCTTTGACCATGAATATACAAAAAGAATGAGTGGCAAAGAATGAATTTGTTTTTAAGATGTGAGAAAATTATATGTACAGGTCTCTTTTTCTTCTGGAGTATTGTTTCATAATTAGATTTAACAACAAATTATTAATTAATTGCTTCTTCATGAAAAGAGATTATCTCCTTTGAAGGACTCTAATCACAGATTATATTTATGATTTCTTAAAGTCTGCTAGCCATTTGATTTAAAGATAAAGGACATTTGTAAGAGAAGTCAATATACAAGTGGTGATATGAATAGTTCCAAAGCACTGTGGATGAAAGAATAGAAATGTTTTTCCTGAGAGTAAACTGGAAAACTCATGCAATTAGTAAATCCAATCTATATGGCAAAGCTGAAAGATAATATTTTAGTGTTTACATTGCTTTTAAAATTTTCTGCATTTCTGCTTTCTCTATAAAATATACAAGTAAATAATCAGGTCTGTAGAAACATGGGTAATTATAGTATACAGTTTGTCAATCCTTCTCTTAAGTTCCAACAGAAACCTCTAAACAATCGGACTTAAGTTGGTTGTGTGTGTGTTTGTGTGCGCAACTATATTGATTTATTATAAAGCACAATAATGCTTAACTTTTTCCAATATGATTTGACAGATCTATAATACTTAGTAAAGATCTCTGAATATAGTATATAATATGCTCTCATGCTATCATGTTTTTAAGTATTTATTTACATGGATTTTTATAAGAACTTAAAAATGTATCATTTAAGGGTGCCTGTGTGGCTCAGTTGGTTAAATGTCTCACTCTTGGTTTTGGCTCATGTCATGATCTCACAGTGATGAGATCAAGGCCACCAGTTGGGCTCCGCGCTGGGTTTGGAGCCTAAGATTCTCTCTCTCCCTCTCCTTTGTCCCTCCCCCGCTCATGTGTGCATGTGCCACACACCACATACTCTCTCTCCCTTAAAAAAAAAAAAAAAAAAAAGTAGCAAATGTGAAGCATAGTCCATGAAGGCAGTGATTTATCTAGCCCAGACTACAGAATGTTTTGTAAGTAGAAATCTGAAGGATGAATAGAAGCTAATAAGGTGAAGTGCAGAGGGTGGACAAAAAACATTCCACTCAGAGGAAGAGCACATGGAAAACCAAGAAGAAAGAAGGAGCTGAAAATAAGACATTTATAAAAATAGGAAGCTTAGTGTGTCTGGAGCAAAAATACCAAGAGGAAAAATAATGGAAAATGAAGCTGGGGACATCAATGAATAAGGGCATTTGAAAATAAAAACAAAAAGACAAAAGAGCTGGGACTCAGCAGTGGCAGAGTAGGTAGCTGAGGGCAGTTTCTCCCCAGCAAAACAATTAAACTGGTGAAAATTATAATAAAACAATCATTTAAAGTCTCTGGAAATTGTCCTAAGAGGATACTAAGTCTTAATAGGGAGAGCAAGAATTTATGGCATTTATGCCATAACCTGTTTCATCTACCACCTCCACTACCATTCAATTCTTTGTTACAGAAGTCCTACTCTAGGTGCTCTATTCCACACAGGTGTAGCAAAGAACACCTGCCAGTTCCTAGTGAAGGCCTATGACTTCACCTCTGGAGACATAGGCCGACTTTGTTTCTCATCACAGCATCCAGACTGGTGCTACTACCAAAGCTCTATTCCAGGCAGGTACCCAGAGAGAACAGATCTCCCTTCTACACAATCCCTGCTGATAGTAAGTTCTTCCTTAGGGATGACAGGGATCTTCCTGACAGATGACAGAAATATGGGGCGTTGATTGTCCATGACCCAGCTCACTGGTAGGGTAGAGGTTCCATGGTGGAAGGAGCAAAATAAAAAGATCAGGAGCTATCCCACCAACTAGTATTCATTCTGAGAAACATGGTTTCTGTCTCTAGCATTGGTGCAGTAGCCAAAGGGTTCTGCAGCTTTTCCTGAGGATACTGACTTTATTTGGAACAGAGAATGGAGAATTCTATGCCTAAGCGTATTTTAAAAAATTAGGGAGATCATGATGGATGGCAATGAAGAGGCTAGTAGGTCTATAATACAGGTAAAACAACAGAACAGCCAAAAGTTTAGTAGAATCGGGGAGACCCAGAAGAACTATCCTGTAATTCTGATCAATGTTAAGTTTGAGAAGTCTGTGTGTGTGTGTGTGTGTGTGTGTGTGTGTGTGTGTGTGTGTGTGCTAGGTTGCGCCCACTCAAAACAATCACAACAGAACATGAGATACAACTGAAAACATTCCTCAAGCCACAAGACTCATCAGCACAGAGCAGAAGCCTCAGTGGCATAAAGAGCTTAAACACAACCTCTTAAATTGACACTAACTGAACAATTAGCTACCCTAACCCAGGAGTGACTCCTAAAGGAGACAAGCTTTAAAATAAAGTAGCACTTATCCCTTATCCCCAGCAGTGGGGAAGACTCCACATGCCCAAGGCAACATCCTCTAAGGAGCAATCAAAGAGGTAATCTCTGAGCTAATAGTCTCCAGTTGAATGTGAATCAAAAGTATAAAAACTCCCTGAACAATTTTTGCAACTTTCAAGCCACAAGCACAGGCAACAGTAAAAAGGTAAAAATCTAACTGGCTAAGAGGACTTAAGCACAACCTTTCTCCAATCAATGGCTAATACCTCACCACCACTCCCACCCCAGGGGCAGTATCTCTAGGTAGCTTAGCTAAAAGATAAAAACAAGGAAAAAGATAACATGAACAGGAAAATTATTAAGAAAAAATATACTTCACAAAGTTAACAGACAAATCACCAAGCAAACAATGATCACCACCAGGTTAAGGGGTGGGATGTGTATTGAGGTGCTATGACATATTATCTAAAATGTTCAGTTTACAACAACAAAAACAATATGAGAGATGCAAAGGAACAGGAAAATATGACCCATGCACAGTTAAACACACAAAACACCAAAAGGGGAAACAATAGAAACTATCTTTGAAGGGAACTAAATGGTGGATTTAGCCAACAAAGACTTCAAAGCAGCTATTATAAATATGTTCAAAGACCTAAAGGAAGCTAGGATTCAATAATTAAAGGAAAGCATGATGACAATATCTCATCCAATAAAGAATATCAATAAGAGGCAGATATTATAAAAAAGACACAATAATAAGTTTGTAGATCTAGTTTAATAATTGAAATGCAAAATTCACTAGAGGGGCATGAATGGATCTTGAAACCATTATGCTGATGAAAGAAAAAGAACACAAACATTACATATATAGTATGATTCCATCTATATAAAAGATCCAGAATAGGCAGATGTATAGATGCAGAAAGTAGATTATTGGCTCTATGTATATATATATATATATATATATATATATATATTTTAATTTTAAAAATGCCTCCACACGTAATTATGTTAAAAAGTTATTTAAATAATACATGTTTTTTGAGAGAGAGAGAGAGAGAGCAAGCAGAAGGGTAGAGAGAGAGGGAGAGAGAGAATCCCAAGTGTGGAACCTGACACAGGGCTCAGTCTCATGAGACTGTGACATCATGACCTTAGCTGAAATCAAGAGTCAGGCATCCCACAACTTTTTTTTTCTTTTTTTTTTTTAATGGCAGCCTTAATCATTTATGTTAATATATTTACTTACATCTTCTGAGAAGAGTGATAACTCCTTTATGGTAAGAACCATTTTTCTTTCTTGTTTCCTACTGTATTCCCACAATCCTAGTCTTTATTAATTGCCACAATCTAGTAGGTACATAATACATAATACATGAAATAATGTGAGCCACCATAACAAAAAAATTATATTTAATGATATCAATAATCATCTCCTATTCTCTATCCAAGTTTTGTTCTTAGAAGGACTTAACTGAAAGATCTTACTATAAAAGTCATGTCCAAATGGGCATATAACAGAGAATCCCTCTTCTGGAATGGAGGTGGAGAGTGGGTCCCTATTTTCAGTGTTTCTAGCTTCATCTCCCTAAAAATGTAGACAATTTACCAGGAGATTATCACAATTACTACCAGTGATCTGAAAGCTTCCATCATTGTGGGAGACAGAATCATCCTTACTGGTATTTAAGGTTGGATGAACATCCTTAGGTAGCCGTAAATCATAGGTGAGACTGGCCAGGTCAGTAACAGCCTTCTCAGAGTCTCTTACTTATTTGTTAAATAGATTCACCTCAGGTCTGTTCATTAATCTCACAATTATATGAACCTGCATTTATGGAATTTTTTTGGCGGGGGGGGGGGGAGGATCCTGCTTACTTCAGTATATCAGGGCATTGATGTATTTATTAAATTAACTTTAGTTGTCTCCTCAAATCTTAGGACCATTTGAGTCATGATAAACTTTTATTCATAGTGATGAACTTCACCTATCATATGTGTTTCATCTGAACATTGTTCCTTCTTTTGTAATTTTAAAATAAAAAACATGTTTAAGAAACAAGGAAATATTAAATAAAAATTATTTGTTGGCTTTATCTAGAACCTTTATATACATTCATTTAAAACACTGTTTTTGATATTTTAGTCTCTACAAATGAGAAGTGATGTAACCCTTGGACATCTAGGTTCAAAAGTGCCAAGAGTTTTACAGCAATTAAAGCATTAAAACAGACCTTTCCAATTTGAGTCAGATTAATTTATGAAATTAATAAACTACATAATTTATTTGGTCATGTTACAGGGGTAAATATGTACAAAATGTTGATGTAATACGAAGATTGCTCCATCAGATATTTTGGCATCAAAGAACAAGCCCATAATTTGGACTTCAGTGAGTTAAAGAAGACATATTATAGCTGTTGACATCTGCTATGTTTTAAAATTTATGCAGGTAGAAAATTGGAAGTGGAATATGTAGAAATTCATGCAATTAACAATATGGAAAGAATAGTCACAGAGGAATCTGCAGCAGGGTGTATTAAAATAACTGAAAGTAATTCAGTATGTATGGCTAGAGCAAACAGTAAGGGTGGGTGAAAGATATTTTAAGGTGCTTAAAACCCCATCTTTTTAGCACTCAAACTGTCATAGAAACCAAGATATATCAGCTAGCATTGCAAAGAAATATGCAGAATGTAAGTTTGAGCCAGACCTTCTGCCTTAAAGTGCTGGTGGAGAATTTTGTCACGGTTATTACAGAGGATGTCAAGATTTCATTCTTGAACATGGAAAATAGTATAACTGATTTACATTGTTCAAGCTTCTCTTAAATATGCAGAGAGGTTGTCATCTATAGTCATACTGAGACTGAGCCACATTTAATCTGCTGGAAGTAAATTGAAATAAATGGAATATATATGACACTCTGAAGAGTGGAAAGCATAAATGTGCAATGAAAATATGTGGTTAAACTGCATAATAAGACATCATAATGGAAGAAGCCATAAGAAAAAGTAGTTAATATGAAGATCTGACAATTTTTCTAGTATAATTACTTCATATATTACATTTATTTTTTGTATAATTAATAATGCTAAGACATTTGCTGACAGAGATAGTAAGAGATTGAACTACAGATTAGATCCCTAATCTCTAGAGTTTAAGCATTACTACTATAAAATTTTTTTAAAAACATGTGATTCTGAGTAGTTTACATTATAATTTAACAAAAACCTACTTTTTGATATTTAAAATATATGTACACCCCTTAAGTGAATAAAGATAAGTAACATAGTATTTTGTAATAAATATTATCATTAATATTAATGTTAGTTTGGACTGTATCAACATTTATTAATATGATTACTAACTTCTTAAAGGGAAAAATACTTAAGGACCCTAGTTATTCATTTGAATATTCATAATGTTACCAAAATTCTATTTTGTCACTTAAAATGTACAAAAATAAAATTAGACATACATTTCTCAGGCTTACACACTCAATTCAACCATAAACAAAAATAAAATTACAAATTAAATATAAATCTAATAAAATGAAAATTATGATAACCGTATTATTTTACCAAATGACAGTCTGTGCCTATCAAATACCTGCTTGCCACACTCATGTGCTTACTGATCAATGGTATAGTTTCTTTAAATTTTAACAGGTTGAAATTTTATATAGTATAAATATGTCTCAATGCTTGCATTACTTCTCTCAAAGAAAACTACTATGAAACCTGTCTTCAAAAGAACAAGCAGGGACACTTTTGATCTTTGCCTGACATAAACATTTGTAGGTTATATCTCTGCAACAGGTGTTCTGCTAAAGTGAGTAATCAGAAACAAACTCTAATGAATATAATAAAATTGAGTTAACTAGGTATAAGGTAGATGCCCTGAAGATTCCATTGTGTTTATTCTCCCTTTCCTCTCTTCTTTATCTCTTTCTCCTACACAAACACATTTTCATATTTATATTAGATATAAAGTAAAAACCTAAAACATAAAGGAGATAATACAGAACTAGCTAATCCTGGAATATACAGGTTCCCAAGAGACTCCAAATTCTTTCCTGAGAAAAACTGGACTTTTGTAATAACTAGCTTTACACTCTGCTCACTCTATCACTGTTTGCAAGTAACCAAATATAACTAATGTATATAAAACTCACTGGCCTCTAATAAAGTCTCTCATTACTAATAATTATGGGACTATTTGAAACTCCAATTGGAGTGTGAAAAAAATCACTAAATTTTAGAACGTTCCTTTGAAGACAGAACATTATAGGTTGATACAATTAAAATTGAATGCAGCTTTTTTAGCAGACATTTCATATTAGTCTCAAGCAACTAAAAGGAGTGGTTTTTGTGCCATTTAGCAAAGAGAGGAATTGAGAAACTTCAGTAGGAAGAGTTTTTTAAAAAGAGGAATATGGTAGTGCTATATACCACATTTGTGTATTTCTAAACAATTTCATTCAAAGTGATTAATAATACACATGAACAGGAAATGTCCAGGTATAGTATAAGATGAACAGATATACAGAAATGTAGCTACTATGAGGCTACAGCAGGAAGTCAGTCAGTTACATAATTTGATGGAAATAAAAGTACAAGCATTGTATTAATATTCTTGACAAAAAACTCTCAGAAGAATTACAGAACTGTAACTCACTGCCATGTTCTTCTTATAATGAGTCAAAAAGAACATAGGCTTACTAAAATTATACTTTCCCAAAATTGTAGTAACAGGTTTTCCCTCTAGAACATCTGCTTGAGATTCCTAATGGTGGTTTCCTAAAACACTTAAAAGTAAGTATAAAAAGACATATTTTTCCTCAAATAATTATTCACTTTTAAATCATGAGGAAAATATTTACTAGATTTAATGTTAAATGGTATAAAATGATTGTTCTGAATTGTCTTTAAAGATTTTGAAATGCAATTATATTTACATGAAGACTGAATAGTTTATACATCACTTTTTATTGATTCATTCTGCTTTAATGGCATTAAAAAGAAAACATTAAATATAAATTATAAATTAGATAAACTTAGGGTACTTTTTTGAATTAAAGTGTCCATTTTATTTGTGCAAGCCTTACTTGTCAGTCTTCTTTCTTCATGCATGTTACATATATGATTAATTATTTTACATTCTAAGCATCATTTCCCATCATGTCCTTATGTTTAGTATATGTTAGTGTTCCCTTCCTATTCTGCATGAAAGGGTTAATACAAATGGGAAGTTTATAAATATTTGAGTTGGGTGTATTTCAAAACTCATAATCTGATCCAGATATTACTGCTTTTTACCAAGAAACACTTCATTTTGTTTTCAGGTCCAATTTTTAACATAATTCCACTCTACAGTTCTTTATAACAATTCACGTCTGCAGTTTCTGCTCTTTCTGACAGAAACTCTTTCAGGAGTTTCCATCCACAATATATTGTATTTCTACTTATCAACTAAACAAATCCTAGAATCACTCTCCTGTTCTTATGTGCCATATTTATGGTTCTACACTTGATTGATTCTTTCAACGTAGATGCAAGGTATTTCTCAACAGTCTGTCTGTGATTATCTAATCTTGCTTGGACAGAGGATGAGTAAATCAGGTGTCAGCTTGTATTTTAGGGACTGCTTTCACAGAACACCGACTCCTGCTTCTCTAATACCCTTTGTTAAAGAGAACCACACGCAATAACAAAGTTATAGGCTCAGATATAAAGTGTTTTAAGTTAAAATAAAAAACGAATTAAAGAAAATGTTATGCCAATTACAGATAACTTCAAGTAAATATTTAAGTGGATTATCTGCACCATGGCTCTACTCCATTATTTAAAATAACTTTATGTGCAAAATTACTATATATCTTTTAAATTAGTCTTACTGAGAGAAATATAATGCATATACTACTTTAAAGTATACAATTTGGTGGATTTTAGTATATTCAAAGATTTGTCTAATCATCATCACAAATCTAATTTTAGAAATTTTTTGTTACCAAGAAAAGAACCTATTAGCAATCAGTCTCCATATCCTGCCTCAGATTTAGGCAACCATGAATCTAGTTTTTTTTCAGTATACATTTTCCTCCTTTGGTACATCATATAAATTGTAACGAACAACGTATGGTCTTTGTGACTGTCTTTTTCTTTATATATATACACATACACACACACATATTATATATTTTTTCCAATATACGGACCTCCTTGGTGTCAGTTTCTGTTGCCTGCATTTCCCCCTATGTTGAAGTAATGCAGGTCTTAATTTTTCGTTGCTAACAGGACATTTTAGATAATATATTGGAGCAACTATAAATAATGATTCACACTCCTCCCAACTCAGCCATTTTTACCTTTATTCTTTCTCTGCCTGCTTCTTTAGTGACTTGGACGAACTGTTTTAGTGCAGTCTATTTCCCTTACTGTGTGAAACCTTCAATGCTGCTCCTCAGAGTTTATAAACCTGGGCTTTCACACAGTCTTCCTGACATAGTTTCACTAGCTATGGCTAAAATTTTAGCTGACCGCTTTTTTTTTTTTTTTTTTAATCTCTCAACTAAGTTTTTGAATTATTTGTCACTATTGGAATAACATCCATGAGTTGAACTAGCTGATGATCTGTTGTTTCAACCATACTCTGGGGACATAAACTCTTCAACATTTTTTCTTTTTAGTTTTTTTAAAAATATTTATTTTGGGGAATGAGAGAAACAGCGTGAGTGGGAGAGGGGCAGAAAGAGAGGGAGACACAGAATCTGTAGTTGGTTCCAGGCTCTGAGTTGTCAGCACAGAGCCCGACACAGGGCTCAAACTCACAAATGTGAGATCATGACCTGAGCCCAAGTCGGACGCTTAACTTACTGAGCCACCCTGGTGCTCCAAACTGTTCCACATTCTGATCCAACTAAAGTTGTGTTTCCTTTCAGAGGTTGAGTATTATCAGGCCTGAGGTTTTCTCCAACCTCAGAAGGTCTCTTCCCAGCTGTCAGTTTTACTTTTCTCTCTCTTCAACTTCTACCTGGTCCTATATGTTACCCTCCCTCAATTGTTTCCAGCCAAAATTTCCAATGTCTTCCACACATTGGAGACATGAACTTTTCATGAACTTCCCCAGGCTCTATTCCAGAAAAGTTACTCCCTAAGGACAATGTTTATGGCTTTCTTGTTATGGACTGTTTCTCTGCCTCATTAGAACCTCTGACCTTCTTCACTGAAGATGGGGATTGAGACGAGGCCTGCTCCTGTTGGATTATTACCCTGCTCTACAAGCCAAGTGTTGAGTGCTTTAGTAGCCTCTAGTCTTCTCACATTTGGAATGGAACCTCCACTCCATGTGGTGTGAGAGTTGGAGACCCAGTATTCTCAGCCAGCTTCACCTGGGGTACAGCTTCCACCTTGTGAATGGAGGCACAGTGAAGCAAAAGAGCTCCCTGCAGGGAATAGAGGACCTGCATTGAATAAAGCTTCTTGCAACATAGTTGCAGGGACTAGAGTAATTGGTGACCTGCCCCTGCCAGGATGAAACTATAGCCTTGGAATGGGAGATATGGGAAAGGCATCTTTATTCTGTTGAATGTCTATCATACTTAACTGGGATGACAGCGGGGAGGAGGTAAGGAAACAATCAGGCTCAAATGCCAAGACTCCCTCTTCATACTGAGAGTTGAAAAATATTTCTCCCTTTCCTATATGGCCTTAAGACAACTTTAAGAGACTTGTTTGCTTAATAAATAACTCACACACCATTATGGAAATCTTTCCCTAGATCAACATTTATGGGATTTTTAAGTATTATCTTGCTAGTTCTTATCCCCAAATAGCTCACATTTTAGTGACATACCAACTAGAATGGCTATTACCAAAAAGATAAGAAATAAGGAGCATTGCGAGGATGTGGAGAAAAGGGAATCTTTCTGCACTATTGGTGGGAATGTAAACTGGTGTAGCCACTACGGAAGACAGTATGGAGATTCCTGAAAAAATTAAACATAAAAATACCATATGATCCAACAATTCTACTCTTAGGTATTTACCTGAAGAAAATTTAAGTACTAATTTGAAAAAAGTATATGCACTCCATGTTTACTGCAGCATTATTAACAATAGACAAAGCACAGGAGCAACCTAAGTGTCCACTGATGGATGAATGGATAAAGATGTGTGGTATGTATTTATATATGTATGTGTGTGTGTATATATTATTCAGCCATAAAAAATATTCAAAATGTTATTCACCCATAAAAAAAAAAGAAGGAAATCTTGCCATTTGTAACATGGATGGACCTTGTGGGCATTAGGGTAAGTGAAATAAGTCAGAGAATGGCAAACACCTAATGATCTTACTTATATGTGGAATCAAAAACAAACAAAACAAGCAAACAAAAACAAACAAAACCTCACAGACAAAACAGACTATTGTTTGCAAGAGGCAGGGTGTAGGACGTAGGAGAAATGGGTATTTTTTCAATAAATTAAATAAATTTATTTTAAAATAGTTTCTGAGCCAATAAAGATAAGTTCAGTCCTTATCATTGTCACAGTTCTTTCTCCAGCCTTGACCTGTGTTGAAAGAAGGCTATTTAAGCCTTTCTCTGACAAACAGCAATAGGTAGGAGTTGCAATATAAGACAGATGAAGCTTTCCTAGAAAGGCTGGATATTTCCCAATTAATTTCAGCCATGAGTTACAGCAAAGCAACTAAAAAAGAAGATCAATGAGAGATCATTACCATTATACATATTATACACACACACACACACACACACACACACACACACACATATGTCTTGAGACATGTGAGCATATTGTCTTTCTTGTGAACAGTGGTACTTATTAGGAGAGGTGGTCACTGTTGCAATATTTCTTTTTGTTTCTTTATACAGATTATTACATCTTCTTTTCTCTAATAAAGTTCCATTGTTAACAGAATTTGACCATGAGAGTTTGCTACAGAGAACTTAAAATTTACTCTACCTGCACATTAAATTAGTACATAAATCATTCTTTAAAAGCCAACTAGAAATATCTCCTTAAATAACTGATTTGTTCATATTACTTTATTCAAACAATTCATGCTGTTCCATAATGAATACACTCAGAGCTTGATTTCCACATTAATTATCAAAACTTATTTCCTCTGTATTATCTATCTTAGGCTATAGTCATATTGAAATATTCACCTTCCAAATATATGTGTTTCATTATTCCTATATGCATGCTCTTTAGATATACTGGCGTCTAATCAAAATGATTTGGCTTATTAAAGTTCCATTATTTTAGCATAAAATTAATATAAATATTAAGAAAAATGTCATGAAAATGTTGAAAATTACACTACTGCCCACACTTTCATTAAATGTTCTAGCTACAAAAATATTCCCCTGCCCTCCTGTTTAACGGTGCTGAGAATTCAATATAAGTTTTTCAAATATGTAGAATCATGTCAGTACATTATACATGGTGCTACTAAAAGGCAGACATAAACTTGCTGCTACAGCAGTGCAAAACAGAGAACTATATGTAAAAAGTAAAGTAAAACTTAGCAAATAGAATGCTCTGATCCTGTTCATTTTGCAAAGAAAATATGCAGTGGGAGGTATAATACAGGCTCAATGTTTTTCTCTAAAACTTACCTATTTTTCAAACATGCAATTTTAAAGTATCTATGCTTTGAAGATAATAGTACTAGAGATCATTATAATCCAGGTATTAAGCAAAATGAAGTTATATTTCATTCACAATTACAAGTCACACACAATTGCTGATTTCAGAAAAGCCTGCTACCTCAGGTTGTTATTTTTATCCCCACATTTACCCTTTTACATAAGTGCACCCCTTTACGTACAAGTACTTTCTCATAGTTTTTGTCTACTGCTCTCCTGAAGTATGTTTTAAGGATGAGAAAAGTATTGTTTGTCCATTTCTTCCTTCTTTTGTCTTCTAAATTACATTTTAGCAGAGGTCTGCATTTTCCTAAAGTCAGAGATCAGAAGATTCAATGCCTCCCTCTCCCCAACAAAGGGATTTGGGGTAGTAGGCTGTATGGATATTTATGGTTTGTAATTTAACAAATTAATGCAGTCTTGTGTTAAGGATTTTTTTTTTTTTTTTTTTTTTTTGCTGTTGTTGCTGCTTCTGGTGTTTGTTTTTATCTCATAATCTCAGGGCCATTCAATGGATGCTTGTTGCAAATTTTCAGAAGAGCTAAATAACATAGAATTTATTTAACAATAGAATTGATTTTATTTTTTGAGTGCTGAAAAATGTACTTAGGGTAATACTTCCCTTGACATAACTGAAATTATGCCACACCAATATAGTTCTTCTTTTCATCCCCCATAAGATATCTTTTATTCCTCCCAATCAAGTGAGAATGAAGGGCTTTCAAATGCATGAGAGCAGTGCATGAGACACATAAAATTATTCAACCTCATTCTCTACAGTTCATGAAATGGTACTAACCCATAGTTATGATAATAGCTAACACTGAGTGTTTACTATGTACCTACGTGTGTACTAAGCACTATGAATAGATCACTGAATTGGTTCTTTACATTAGTGTTATATTGTCATTATTAGTATTACTCCCACGTTGCTGGAAATGAAACCAAGGTACAGACAGTATAAATGACCTCCTAGGTCTACATGATAAATATGAAAATGTGTGGGGAAAGATTGCTGTACATCAAGAAGACTGGGTCATCAATCAATGTTTGTTGAGAAAAGAAAACACTGTTATTTGGGGACATTACTCAGTTATTGATGTTTTATGATATGCCAGAGAACCAAACCAAAGCAACCAAGAGCATTTTATTTGGGTGTATACTTCAATGTAGGTTTCCATCAATTATTACAGTTATATTCATGGTAAGTCAATCTGCCTAACAGAAGCTTGGTGGTGACTGGGAAAACGACCCCCACTGAAAAACTCCGCCCCACCCCTTGCGCCCCCACACACATTTCTCTATCAAAACTTAAAACATCAAAGAACAAGGGCTAAGTAGATAATGTGCTTCCAGGCCATCTTCAAAAACCTATTATTTTGTGCCCTTCTGACTAGTATATTTTCAAATACACTTCTAACATTACAACCATACAGCCAAATCAAAAGTCTAGAATACTGAAATGAAGAGAACTAAAGGTCTCCACTATTTCAGGTATTATTCTCTCAACACCAGTTCTCACTGGAAAGCAGAAAATAGGCAAATAGTTCACTGGGTAATTGTATACTTTAAATGTATGTATTCCAAAGCAGATGCATTATTCTTATAACTGGAGCCTGTGTGTAAGCTGCAGATGGGGCAAATAAATAAGCCTGCCCATAGGCTATCTAGGTTTTAAAAAGAAAAACATTCTGTACTAACAACTGCATTGGGAATGACTGCCTTCTGCCTTCCCTACACCCTCAGAACCACGTCCTTAAATGATGAGGTCCTTACTAATGATGTTCTTTGAAATATTTGAAATTTGGAACGTTTTAAACTCATATGGTATATTCAATCCACATGTTTGTTAGTGCTTCTGGTAACCATTAAAAAATGCTCTAACTTGGAATCAAGTGACTTTTTTTCCATATTTTGGAATATTCCCATATTTTCCATATTACCGTGTCAATAATCTTTTAAAAATATTTTAAAAAGACAAAAGCAGATGAAATAGCATCAATTCTAATCAATTTTATTTTGATCCTAAACACTTAAAAATTTTCATTGGACTTAACTATCAAACTCCAAATGACTATTTATTGGACCAAGTATTAATGAATCATGTAAAAAAGTTTAATATTCAGCTTATTTTGATTGTTAATTTAAGACACAAAATGTAGTATCTGTCATATGAACCTGTAAATGGTGCTGGATCGTTAGGTCATTAGGTCATTTCATAAGATCAGTGAAAAATATTCAACAGAAAAACAATTGATATGCATGTTATAATTCAGATCTTGGCTTTTTATGCCTCTATACTACACTGCCTTGAGAATTGTGTGAATGAGAGTTTTACTTCCATCAGCATGTAATAGCGGCATCATTGTTTATTTAAATTAGTCTCAAGTTTTTGACTTGCAGTACCTAACTTCTTTTTTTAAGTTTATTTATTTATTTATTTATTTAAGGGGAGAGAGAGAGGGAGGGAGAGAGAGAGAGAGAGAAAGCACGAGCAGGGGAGGGACAGAAATAGAGAGGGAGAGAAAGAGAGAATCCCAAGCAGGTTCCACGCTGTCAGCACAGAACCTGATTCAGGGCTTGAACTCACAAACTATGAAATCATGACCTGAGCAGAAACCACGAGTTGGAGGGTTAACTGGCTGAGCCACCCAGGCGCCCTGACTCGCGATGCCTAATTTCTATTGCTAATATTAAAGTTGATTTAATCATATTTAGTATTAATGTTTTTGACATTGTCTCAGATTAAGTAATTACTATGTACTTAGATTCTAATTTAAAGTCCCAACATCAAATTTCCTGGGTGTGTGATAAAGGTGGCTTTTATGGATTTTAGCAAAAAATTGAGAGCACTCCTAAAAGTAAGCTTTGCAATTTGGAAGCATATGGTCAGTAAGAGTAAAGTACAATACATTATTTTTAAAAGATTCCATAGGGACAATTCATTATGTTATCTTATATATTATAATTTGGTACCTAGCTCTTAAAATATAAGCTTAAAAACTATGATTTTCATCAGTACAATAAATAGTAACAGGAACAAAAATAAAACCCAAAACAACTAGTAGCATATATTAGCATCAGTCAATTGCATTACTCCCCACTTCGCAGATGAGAAAATTTAAACAAAGAGGTTACACTATTTTCCCTCTCTTCACCCCTACCCAGTTAACATCAAAACTAAGCAATAAAAAAGCCTCAGAATATTTTGTCTCCCCATACACACATCTCTCCTTCCCTTCTGTGATAGTAGCGGGAAATAAATGGGTCATTTCCCATGCCTTTTATTTCTAATTTAATAGTCATCAGAGAATACTTTAAAGTCTACTATATTTATTTACTTTTTTGATTTTATTTAATTATTTTTATTTTTTATATTTGTTATTGTCAAATTGGAAGTCGACTATATTTAAATAATAGTTTTCAGTCTCCTTTGCCCTAGCCATCATGGAACTTGAAGTATGTGTATTTTAGTTTGTGTTGTGGCCTAGTTGTGGTCATTTATTCATTGCACTGGAGATACTCTCTTTTATTTATTTATTTTTATTTTTTTGGTTTATTCAAATCCAAGTTAGTTAACATATAGTGTAATAATACTTGCAGGAGTAGAATTTAGTGATTCATCCTTACATATAAAACCCAGTGCTCATCCCCACAAGCGCCCTCCTTAATGCCCATTGCCCATTTAGCCCATCCCCTCACCCAGCACCCTTCCAGAAATCCTCAGTTTGTTCTCTGTTAAGAGTCTTTTATGGTTTGCCCCCCTCTCTGTTTTTATCTTATTTTTCCTTCCTTTCCCCTATGTTGATCTGTTTTGTTTCTTAAATTCCACATATGTGTGAAATCATATATTTGCCTTCCTCAGACTTATTTTGCTTAGCATAATATACTCTACTTCCACTTACATTATTGCAAATGGCAAGATTTCATTCTCTGTAATGACTAATATTCCATTAATTATATATACCACATCTTCTTTATCCATTCATCAGTCAATGGACATTTGAGCTCTTTCCATAATGTGGCTATTGTTGAAAGTGCTGCTATAAACATTGGAGTGTGTGTGCCCCTTCAAATCAGCATTTTGTATCCATTGGATAAAAACCTAGTAGTTCAATTTCTGCATCACAGGGTAGCTCTATTTTTAATGTTTTGAGGAATCTCCATACCGTTTTCCAGAGTGGCCACACCAGTGTGCATTCCCCACAACAGTGCAAAAATGATCCCTCTCTTTCTCCAACCTCACCAACATCTGTTGTTGCCTGAGTTGTTAATTTTAGCCATGCTGACAGGTATGAAGTAGTATCTCGTTGTGGCTTTGATTTGTATTTCCGTGATGATGAGGGATGTTGAATCATTTCATGTGTCTGTTAGCCATCTTAGATGTCTTATTTCAAAAAGTATCTGGTCATGTCTTTTGTCCATTTCTTCATTGGTTTATTTTGTTTATTTTGGGGGGGGGTGTTGAATTTGATAAGTTCTTTATCGATTTAGGATACTAATCCTTTATCAAATATGTCCTTTGCAAATATCTTCTCTCATTCCATCAGCTGCCTTTTAGTTTTGTTGATTGTTTCCTTTGCTGAGCAGAAGCTTTTTATTTGATGAGGTCCCAATGGTTCATTTTTGCTTTTGTTTCTCTTGCCTCCAGAGACATGTCTAGTAAGAATCTGCTGCAGCTGATGTCAAAGAGGCTGTTGCCGGTTTTCTCCTCTAGGATTTTGATGGTTTCCTGTCTTGCATTTAGGTCTTTTATCCATTTAGGGGATATTTTTCTGTATGGTGTAAGAAAGTAGTCAGGTTCATTCTTCTTGCATGTTGCTGTCCAAGTAGTGTCCAACACTACTTGTTGAAAAGACTGTCTTTTCTTCCATTGGATACTCTTTCCTGCTTTGCCAGACACTAATTGGCCATATGTTTGTGGGTCCATTTCTGGATTCTCTATTCTGTTCCATTGATCAATGTGTATGTTTTTTGTGCCAGTACCATACTGTCTTGATGATTACAGCTTTGTAACACAGCTTGAAGTCTGGAATTCTGATGGCTTCAGCTTTGGTTTTCTTTTTCAACATTACTTTGGCTATTCTAGGTTTTTTTCTGTTTCCATACAAATTTTAGAATTTTTTTGTTCTAGCTCGGAAAAACGCTGGTGTTATTTTGATAGGGATTGTACTCAATGTGTAGATTGCCTTGGGTAGTACAGACGTTTTAACAATATCTGTTCTTCCAATCCATGAGCACGGAATGCTTTTCCATATCTTTGTGTCTTCTGCAATTTCTTTCATAAACTTTCTATAGTTTTCAGAGTACAGATATTTTTACCTCTTTGGTTAGGTTTATCCCTAGGTATTTTATGGGTTTTGGTGCAATTGTAAATGTATCAATTCCTGGATTTCTCTTTCTAGTGCTTCATTTTTGGTGTATAGAAATGCAACTGATATCTGTATATTTATTTTATATCCTGTGACTTTACTGAATTCATGTATCAGTTCTAGCAGTTTTTTGGCGGAGTCTTTCAGATTTTCCATGTACAGTATCATGTCATGTGTGAAGAGTGAATATTTAACTTCTTCCTTGACAACTTGGATGCCTTTTATTTCTTTGTGCTGTTTGCTGAGACTAGGACTTCCAGTATTATGTTGAATGACAGTGGTGACAGTGGTCATCCTTTTCATGTTCCTAACCTTAGGGAGAAAGCTCTCATTTGTTTCCCATCGAGGATGATATTAGCTGTGGGTCTTTTGAATATAACCTTTATGATGTTGAGGTATTTTCCTTCTGTCCCGACTTTCTTGAGAGCTTCTATCAAGAATGGATATTGTATTTTGTCAAATGCTTTTTCTCCATCTGTTGAGAGGATCATGTGGTTCTTGTCCTTTCTTTTATTAATGTGATGTATCATG
This sequence comes from Panthera onca, assembly GCF_046562875.1. Lineage (NCBI taxonomy): Eukaryota > Metazoa > Chordata > Mammalia > Carnivora > Felidae > Panthera > Panthera onca. The sequence goes on from NC_138343.1 coordinate 58,660,223, forward strand.
TTAATTGATTTGTGGATAGTGAACCATGCCTGCAACCCAGGAATAAATCTCATTTCATCATGGTGAACAATTCCTTTAATGTACTGTTGGATTTGATTTGCCAGTATCTTGAGAATTTTTGCATCCATGTTTATCAGAAACATTGGTCTGTAATTCTCCTTTTCAGTGGGGTCTTTGCCTGGTTTTGGAATCAAAGTAATGCTGCCCTCATAGAACGAATTTGGAAGTTTTCCTTCCATTTCTGCGTTTTGGACTGCTTCAAAAGAATAGGTAACTCTTCTCTAAATGTTTGGTAGAGTTTCCCTAGGAAGCCATCTGGCCCTGGACTCTTGTTTGTTGGGAGATTTTTCATTACTAATTCAATTATTTTACTGTTTATAGGTCTGTTTGCTGTTTGTTGCTTTGGTATGCAGCAAAGGCAGTCATAAGAGGGAAATATATAACAATTCAGGCCTTCCTAAAGGAAGAAATGTCTCAAATACACAACCTAACCTTATACCTAAAGGATCTGGAAAAATATACTGTCTTTTAAAGTGGAAATCAGAGCATCTTAAATTGCTTCTCACTTTATAGTAAAGGCAAAAGTACTTACAATGGCCTACAGAATTCCCTGGAACTCTCTAACCTGATTTCCTACCACTCTTTGTCCTGATCACCTATATTCAGCTACATAATCTTCCTAGAATGCTTTTGAACACACCACATGCTCACCCGCATCAGGACCTGTGCTTCATGAATCTGAAAGTCCTTCCTTCAGACACCGACTTTCTCACTTCCTTCAGACTTTTCTTTCCCACCCCCCCGCCAGATCTCTTCTTAATGTCAACTTACCCAAGATGCTTTCCTTGATAAACTTGTATCTGACAGGACCTCCATACTCAATCCCTCTTATCCCACTTTATTTTCTCAGCAGCACCTTTTGATCCCACATTTATGATGTATTTATGTTTTATTTACTGTTTATCTCCTCCACTAGAGTGAGACTTATTTCAGGAAATGTTACTGTATTATCTTCTGCTGCATTTCCAATGCAGATAACATTGCATAGTACAGTGATGAACACTCAAAAATTATTTGAAGAAAGAATGAACTATGAGAGAAAGTACTTTCCCATTCAATATAATCTCATTATGTGTTTGAATCTAATTATCAGACAAAATAGCACATATATAACCCCTAGAAAACAAAAGATTAGAATATATTTCCTTTTGTTTAATCTTTAATTTTGTCTAGAATCACTTTAAAGTTACTTTTGTTTATACCCTGCATATACCAAATTTTCTTTATAACTAGCTATCTACTCACTAATATTTGGTACTTAAAATAAAAAGAATGTATTTAAAAATATCAGAATAAAATTTTCCCAAAGTTATTTTTATATTTTATAACTATTAGTTTGAGAGATTTTATTGATCAGGTTTCCTTTGGGGGAAAAAAAAGAAAAAGAAAAGGTTACATGTATTATAAAATCCATATAAAATATGAAAAACTATACATTTGTAATTATAAATTGCTTACAATTTCCCTTATGACATACTCTGACCAAAAAAAAAAAAAAAAAAAAAAGAGGAAAGAAAAAAAAAAGACATACTCAGATTTTTTTTTCCTCCAGCTGGTTTTGCAGCTCAATTTTAACACTCCCTAGAGAGCTCTCAGACATTTACACAATTTAATGGTCTGCTATTATTAAGCCAGAGATGTTTTACTTTATGTTGTGATTGCCATAAACACTGCATTAACATTTGAATAATAGGCAATATGACTAAGAATGTATCAATGTATCTCTTAGTGAATTAATCTATATTTCTTTCCCATGACTTGCTTATTGATGCACAATAAATGCAATAATAACAATAATATGTCATCAAACATTCCCTGCAGACTGTCGGTGAGGGGAGGTGGGGAGTGTGTGGAATTGAGCTTCTTGAGAGACAGGAGAAATGACATGTGTCAAACCATCCCACAGTGAGATGACAGAGCACATGGGAATGACTGAGTGTCAGCAATGCATGCAAGTTTGGCATGACTGGAGTCTTTGGTTGTGTTTCTGGTTATCCTATATAACACGATAATACTGGGTTCATTAAAACAGTAGTCAATACCTGTAGGAGAGATTTCATCTGGAGTAAGAGAGAGAAAAACTATGTAGAAAAAAATGGAAATCATATCCCTCTGTAAATCATATCTCCTAACAGTCTACTAAACTCCAGAAATTAGGGTGATAGAAACCCAAGGTAGCAAACAAACAAACAAACAAAAAACTCACAGTATGGCTGCTTTGACTGGAATGGAAATAAAGGGCTAGATTACTGAGACATTAAAGACATTTATTACACCAATAATAAGCAAGCTAAGCTGGCTATTAGAGCAAAAGAGTTGATAACTGAAGAGCATCATTCATGATATATAGATTTAATCATTTGTATTTTTTTACATTTGTTTATTTATTTTGAGAGAGAGAGAGAGAGAGAGAGAGAGAGAATCTTTGAGCAGGGGAGAGGCAAAGAGAGATGGAGAGAGAATCCCAAACAGGCTCTTGTGCTGTCAGCACACAGCCCAAGCCTGACAAGGGGCTCAATCCCACAAATCCATGAGATCATGACCCGAGCTGAAATCAAGAGTCAGATGTTTAATTGACTAAGCCACCCAAGTGCCACTAATTATTGGTATTGTTCTTGGAGAGACCTCAATAGTAGAATCATGAGGAAGTCCACACAGGAGATGTTCAAGCGTTGGATCACTGGGGTGAAGACAGAGAGAACTACAGAAGAAATCTAACTCAGAGTGGAAAGAAGATTCCTAATTGTCAGACAGAATACTGAAACCGCTGTCCCTATTTTTTTCTTTTTTTAGTCTGTGCACTAGCCCCTAAGTAATTGCACAATGGTGGTAGCAGCTGATGGTAACAGTAACCTGTATTAGCCAAATCTCTGAGAAAGAAGAACTTTCTAATTGCTAGAACTGTGATTTCAAGAGGGTGGACCAAGTAATTTTGTTCTTTGTGTTGTTGTTGTTATTGTTGTTGTTTCCTTCTCTGTCCTTTTTGCTTCTTGATCCCAGATGCTCAATTGCTAAAGGGCAAAACATAGTAGTTACATCCCAGCTTTCTAGCAAAAGGAATGAAAAGGGGGATTCTAGGGAACTGGAACACACAGGAGAGAAGACAGAGAAGAAAGAGGTCAGTAAAATGATGCCATCAAATTTTTAATGAACTCCTGGCCTCATACTTAATTTGCACAAATATGGATCTGACCCTATTCAGCATACCAAATACAACAAGAACTTGAGTAACAGACCACCACTCATACCCCTGACTGGCTACTGGTGATACATACCAGGACATATCTGAGTAGTACAACAGAACCTTTGAAAGTTGAATGGACATTAGAAACAACCCACAGAAGGCCAGTTGGCTAGACCTAACTAGATCAACTACTTGTTAAGACAACAACAACAAAACAATATTCTCAATAGGATTTAAATAAGATCAGCATCTCAAAAATATGATTTTAAATGGCCAGAACTCCATCTACAATTATCAACACATGGGGATGACAGGTGGTTCAGTTGGTTAAGCATACAACTCTTGATTTCTGCTCAGGTTATGATCTCACGGGTTCCTGGGATTGAGCCCATTATCAGAGTCCAGGCCACACATGGATAGCAAAAGCCTGAATGGGATTCTCTCTCTCCTTCTCTCTCTCTCTGCCCCTTCCTCACTCATGTTCGTCCTCTCTCTCTCTCTCTCTCTCTCTCAAAAATAAATGAATAATTAAAAAAAACAATTATCAATATATGGAGAATCTGAAAACAATCTTAACTCACATGGGAAAATCCAATCAATAGATGTTGATGTTGATAAGTTGAATTTATCTGACAAAGACTTTAAAGTAGCCATAAAAAAAAAAAAAAAAAAAATGTTCCAGTAAGTGACAGAGAACATTAGTGAAATGTAGGGAAAAACGGTCTGAGCAAAGAAATGTAAGATAGAAAGATGAACCAAATTGAAATTTTACAACTGAAAAATGAAATAACTGAAATAAAAATTTTCACTGGGTAAACTCAATTCAGAAGAATGATACAGAAAAGATAGATTAGTAGAGATTATTCTTTGTAATAAAGAGATAAAAAGCAATGAAAAAAAAAAAGAATGGAGCCTCAGAGACTTGTGGGATAATAACAAAAGTATTAGCATTTATGCCATAAAGATCCCAGAAAAAGAAGACAAAGAATACAGCACTAAAAACAACAAATTGAAAAAATAATGGCTGAAAAGGTTCTCATCAAGCTGAAAGACAAAAACATGCAAATTCAAGAAATGCAATGAAATGCAAACATAAAATAAACAAAACAAAATAAAAAGGAAATATGCCAGACGTATAGAAAGGAAGCCACTGAAGACTAATGACAAAGATGATAATACAGCTTGAGATATACAGATGACCCTTGGGTTTTAACTGTGCAGGCTTTTTTTTTTCCCAAGAAATATAGTATAGTACTATAAACACATTTTCTCTTCCTTATGATTTTCTTAATAACATTTTATTTTCTCCAGCTTACTTGACTGTAAGAACACAGGATATAATATATATGCAAAATATGTGTTAATTGACTGTTTACGTTACCAGTGAAGTTTCCAGGCAACAATAGGCTATTGATAGTTTTAGGGGAGTCAAAAATTATATGCGGATTTTCACCTGTGTGTGGGTCAGTGTCCCCTAATCCCCACACTCTCAAAGGGCCGAATGTATTGAAAATGAAGCTCTTACTATTCACTTCCCATATAACATACCTATATTCTAATCTATCCTGTTCTGGCAGAGGGTTTTGAACAATCTTTCTTATCCTGTCCTATTAATTCCAGATTATATATGCTCTGTTTCTTGATTCTAAGAGAACAGAGTGTTGTAGCTTCTGCCTTTTTGTTATATTGAAGATATATATAAAAGGATAAAGTGCTACTGAGATAATTTCAGTATTTATGATCCAAGATTATTTTCCTTTGTTACTTTCATGATCTAGTCAAAAAGTACTTATAGGGGCGCCTGGGTGGCTCAGTTGGTTGGGCGGCCGACTTCGGCTCAGGTCGTGGTCTCACAGTCCGTGAGTTCGAGCCCCGCGTCGGGCTCTGTGCTGACAGCTCGGAGCCTGGAGCCTGTTTCAGATTCTGTGTCTCCCTCTCTCTGACCCTCCCCTGTTCATGCTGTCTCTCCCTGTCTCAAAAATAAATAAAACGTTAAAAAAAAAATTAAAAAAAAAGTGCTTATATATTATAATTTTCTACACATTTGAAGTATTTTTAAATGCTTCAATGTTTTAAATGCTTCAAACCAATACAATAATGGTTTGATGTATTCCATGAGCACAAATTACTGTGTCAGTCATATATTCTTTACTGTGAATAATACTCATCATTAACATTACAGTAAAAATATATTCATTTGCTACAATTCTAGAAAGTCTTTAGCAGATAAGTCATATTGGGCCACAGTTTTATTTGTGAAACAGATTCATGAAAGTATGAGCAAAAGAAAATTTGGGTTAATATAATGGTACTTTGGATAGGTATACATGGGTATAAAATTGTAAATAGAAACCTTTATTTTGTGAGTTATTATTAAATTTCTAATATCCCATTTTTTTTCCAATTTTTCCAGGCATCTCCTCCACTACAATATAAATGCTACTATCTCAGACTCAATTCTCAGAAAACCTAATCTCATTGAAAAGATTAGAAGGATTTAAAAGAAATCTAAGGTAGGAAGCTTAAAAATTCTTTATATCTATAAAGTCACATAAAGAATGTCAAAAGCCTGGGGCACCTGGGGGGCTCAGTCAGTTATGCATCCAACTTCAGCTCAGGTCATGATCTCACAATTTGTGGGTTCAAGCCCCGTGTCGGGCTCTGTGCTGACAGCTCAGAGCCTGGAGCCTGTTTTGGATTCTGTGTCTCCCTCTCTCTCTGCTCCTCTCCTGCTCGTGCTCTGTCTCTCTCTCTCTCAAAAAGAAATAAATAAACATTAAAAAAAAATAGAAATAAAAAGAATGTCAAAAGGCTTTAAAATATACAGAGGTAGCATTTGTTTTGATAGATTTACATTTATCTCTTAGAACATTTTTAAATCACTTGGGCAGTTGAGCATGGCTGTTTCCCAATCAGTCCTCCACAACACATACAGATACACACATGTATGCACATATGTGCTCATATAAATGTACAAGGCCCACACATAAACACCTAGCTGGCCTACATATTAAAAGAGGGGGGATACATATTAAAAGATATTTGGGGGGATAAAACGGTTGTAATTAAACACATTTAATCAGACCATAAACATTTCATTTCTATCTCTTCTTGAATAAAGAAGTCCCCAGTTAAGGTATTAAGAGCAAGTAAGGAATTGAATTTATGCAGGATAGAGTGGAATCAGTTCCAAATGACATCTAACATCTGTTCACATAGAAAAATTGCTAGTTGAATAGAGTGGAATATTAATTATAAGAAGAAAAATTCCTATATTTTAAGTATCTGGTAGAAATATTTTTTTTAATATTTTTTAAAGTTTAGTATAATGAGAAGTTGATAAATGTGAAACTACAAGTGTTAGATGTCTAAATTATTGTGGAAAGAATTATTCTGTAACATCCTCAAAACAAGACTGTAATGAAAGTACTGAAAGTACTACAATTTAGTTCAGAATTTTCACATTTTAAAGAGCCTCTTGGAGCGTCTGGATGGCTCAATTGGTTAAACATCAGACTTCAGCTCAGGTCATGATCTCCTGGTTCATGAGTTTGAGTCCCACGTTGGACTTTGTGCTGACAGCTCGGAACCTGGAACCTGCTTCAGATTCTGTGTCTGTCTCTCTCATTGCCTCTCCCCTACTCGCACTCTGTCTCTCTCTCACACTCAAAAATAAATAAACATTTAAAAAAAAAAGAGCCTCTCAATGTATTACTGTTGAAAATAGTTGAAAATTATTTAGAACTATTAATCTAAATGAATATTGAGAGTCATGCAGAATAACATGTTTGGGGACACCTGGCTGGCTCAGTCAGCTAAGCATCTGTTCAGTTTCAACTCATGTCATGATCTCATAATTTATGAGCTGAAGCCCCACATCGGGTTCTGCAAGAACAGTGCGGAGCCTGATTGAGATTTTGTCTCTCCCTGTCTCTCTGCCCCTCCCCCATTTGTTCTCACATGCACTCTCTCTCTCTACCCCCTCTTTCTTTCCCTCTCCCAAAATACGTAAATAAACGTAAAAAAAAATAACCTATTGCATTTAACTTTTTTTTCATTATGAAATCAAAGACACCGGTCATTTGTAATAGTATAAAGGAGAAATCATAAATTTGTACAGCATGATGTGACATTTTGGTAAAGATATTAATATGGTTTTCATTTCATTTTAATTTCTGAAATGCAAAGCATACTACTTTACACAGTTTTAAATAATCTGTGCCCATAATGTTCAAAATTTAGTGAGGAAATACATTACTTGAATCACTTTGATGAAAATAACTTTCAAGTTAAATAGGAAAAACTATCATTTATATGGACATCACTTTGAAATAAGTTTCAGAAAAAAAAACATTGTTGGAATTTTTAATTTTTTTAATGTTTTCTTTTATTTCTGAGACAGGGAGAGACAGAGCATGACCAGGGGAGGAGCAGAGAGAGAGGGAGACACAGAATCTGAAGCAGGCTCCAGGCTCCAAGCTGTCAGCAAAGAGCCTGACACGGGGCTCAAACTCATGGAGTGTGAGATCATGACCTGAGCCGAAGCCAGACGCTCAACTGACTGAGCCACTCAGGCGCCCCCATGGTTGGAATTTAACAGTGGTAAAATAGTAGAACGGACTGAAAGCAAGGAAGAAGAGTTGATGCAGTAGAGGAGAAAACACCACTTTCAATTCAAAGTCATTTAATCCTCAATTTCCATAATTTTAAGCTTTCCTGGGTTGTAAGTGAACCTCTTCTGACAATCTGCATTGCTTTTTGTGGGAATAAAATTTCTTGGGAAGGTGGGTATAATAAACATTTGCATTTTCTGTTGTGTGTGGTAATTAGCTTTAATCTCAAACAAAACTTGTTCTGCACTAAATGTTAGTAAAACATATGTCACAAAGTATTGGTGGTGGGAAGGAAATATGTACTCTGACCATTAAGTAATTTTAAGGATTGTGAAAAATGTCTTTCTTGCATAGGTCAAAAACTAATAAAACTCTATCAGATTTTATAAAAGTAACATGGTCTTGGTCTCCTGGTAACTACAGAGAAATTTTGTGGCAGAATATGATAAATGAATGCTAATACAAATGTGCCCATGTAGGAGATATAATAAAATGTATACTGAGAGTTTCTCAAAACCTGAATCTACCATACACTTATGGCTAAAATTTAAAGGAATAATCTCTTTATGTTCTTTTGCCATTTGAAATTAACTAAAATTGGTAAACCATTTGTACAATGATAAAATTGTGAAAATCTTCCGTAAAGAAATTCTTAAAGAAAAAATAAACCTTTAAAAAATGTTTAGGGGAGCCTGGGAGGCTCAGCTGGTTAAGCTTCTGACTTTGGCTCAGGTCATGATCTCACAATTTGTGAGTTCGAGCCCTACGTCAGGCTCTGTGCTGACAGCTCAGAGCCTGGAGCCTACTTCAGATTCTGTGTCTCCCTCTCTCTGCCCTTCCCCACTCATGCTCTCTCTCTCTCTCTCTCTCTCTCAAAAATGAATACACGTTAAATTTTTTTTAAATTTTCTTAGAAAAACAGAAATGAACAGGAGTAGGAAAATCCTGCATGGAAAAATGCAAACTGGAGAAGAAAAATAGAATAATTAATTTTTATGATGTTCTGAGTATCTGATAATTGATATCATACATCTACTCAAGATGATTAAAAGCAATTAGAATAATTTAAATATATCTGTACATAAAATTATAAAACAAATTATAGGTGATAGATATTACTGATGCTTTACTTGTTTCCTCTCCTTCTAGACATTTACCCCTTGAAATAAGGTGAAGCCATTTGAGATTTTCTTTGACCAAGGAAAAGCAAGGGGCAATGTTATGTATCCTTCATATCAAGATAGAAGCATTTAAGAATTATTTCTTGACCCTGCCCTCCTCATCCTCACTGGTAGTTACAAATAGAGGTGCAATACATTGAAGCAGCTGGGAATATTAAGCCACTAAGTAGGGGAAAGCTGCCTCGGAGCATCCCACTGACCTGCAGCATATTTTCTGTGAGTGAGAACTAAATGTCTCTAGTGTTAATCTTAGGAGATTTTGTCTTTGTGCAGCACAGCATAAAATATCCTATCCTGAGAGATAGATTCAATAAATTATTAAAAAATGGATGATGTGTTTTTGTACTTGAATATAAATTAAGATAGTAAAATGGCCACATAGGAACTGAACTATCAAATAGTACTAAAAAAATAAAAAAGTCCTTTTTAATGTTTAGAAAATGACACACAAAGCCAAAATGGTTCGTTATTCAAATACTCCATTGGCTCCCTATGACTGATCAGTAAGAATGATAAGTTTCTGCATGGAATTCAACACTCCACATAACTTCTGTTTTACTACTATTAATGGGAATTCTTTCCCATTAATCTTCCTGTGTTTTACAATTTGATCAAAAGTGTAGAAAAAAGAATGCTAGAACTGAGATACACAGAGACAACCCGAGGTCTATCTTGTTTACTGATACTGAACAGCTCACACAATCTTCGTCCCTATTGCACTGTAAAGCTAAGGGTGGGGAGGACGATCGCGGGATGTCTACTAATTACTCAATTCCAAAGATCTATCTACAGATCCCTGACTATTTGCTCTGCTTTATCACACAATGGCCCTTGTGTCTGTTGTTTCATTTTCCTGATTTATTTCTTCCTGCCTATTTCATTGTTTTGGGGGCTTATCAGTATCTCAAATCCCCACCAAAATGGGGATCCCTCCATAATGCTTTTACTCCTTTCTCATTGACAATTATCTCTGTTTCAACTCCATTAGCATATTATCATTGCTTCTTGTGGTATTTATTATTTGTTATTTGTCAATTATTTTTCATATTTTGCCTATGTATTGTAAATTTTCTAAAGTACACAAGTACACAATACATGCTTATTTGTATGCCACACAACACTATGTATCTTTTATGTTATATATTCTCTAAAAATACTTTTAATAACCATGGATAAAAAGCACAAAAGGACCCAAGGACAGGAGTAAGGAAAGAAAAACCTGAATTAGGGCTTCTATAGAATTATTTTCCTAAAGGACTTATTAGAAAAGGGTCACTACCTTTTATTCTATCAAATCAAATTATTTGTTCTTTTACTCTATTAATCCATTTTCCCAAATATTATATTTCTATTTACTTTCTATTATCTAAAACCTGAGAGCTTTTATTGAATCTAGGTCTCAGAGTTACCAAGTACTATAATCATTCGTTGGAGTAAATTTACTTGGAGAACTTTGCACTTCACTGATCCTTAAAAAACAGAGAACAACATTTCAAAATGCATTAGGATCATTTTAAAAGCAGAAAATGCTATTTATGTAATTCGAGTTCTCTTAGCTTATATTGCACATTACCTATTGCTATAGTGTGAAATGAAGTAATTGAACTTTAGTTAATGGTTATTTTTTAGGTTTCTGCATTTTGATAAGAGATATATATGTCATTTTTTTAAAGTTTCTGTATTTTGAAAAGACATATACATGCATATCATCTAAACATTTACTAGGTGAGCACAAAAATAACAACAAAACAGAGACCATAGCTGCATGATGTCCCTGTGTTCACTACTCCTCTGTAACTGAATGCTTAGGTAGCAATATCCAGAGCATTCTGAAAGGACTTCTTTATATGCATAAAAGGCTGATGTGTTACTTTAACAAAATAATAAACTCAATTATGGTTTGCATAGTGATTAACAAAATATTTTTCTCACATACTGCTATATTTCACACTCATATAATGAGATAAATAAAACATTAATATATAATATTTATGTATAAAGAAATATGATGAGAAGGTTAAATTACTTGCTCAATAACAAACTGTTATAAGTTTTAAGTCATGATTTGAATCTAAGATTTTTTATTCAAATTTATACTGCAGCCTCTCTGCAATCATGAGTGGAATGTTAAGATTTTCCCATTTGGAAAACTTTAATGTGTTTACCTTTAGCTCTTCTAAATAGCTGACCTCACATACTCATTGAATAGAGTTGTTTTCACCAGTGTGCAAAATGTTTGGTGTTCTCTGGCTGTGAAGCCTTCCATAGTCACTTCTGAGCAACACTCCAAGATTATTTTGAGGAACTGTTTCTTTCATTGAACATGATCTGTTAAGACTATATCAGGGACTTGTCCTCCCATGGCCAGCGGATTGAGCTATTAAATAAGATGTTCCCTCCCAAGATTGATTCTTATAAAGTACAGAGAGTAGCCTACTGATGTCATAAAACCCAGCTGTAGAGGTTTAGAGCTGTGTATCCAGTCTCTAAATCTCTGTACCTGATTTAGCTCCAAAAAGTGCCCAGGTGTCTTTCCCAAGCATTCCTGTTAATTCCGAGAGCTTATTCTATCTTTCCAGCAACTTACCTGTGCTTAAATTAGCCAGGGGGGATTTGGGTTACTTGCAACTAAAGAGTTCTGGTAGTATTGCTCATCTAAAACTTATTCATAATTATTTCTCAATATATTACATGTCATACAGTGTCAAAAACATATTTAATAATCAAATGGAATGATTAAAATTGAATTAATCAATTTTGAATGAATGCATTATTGAATACAATGTACTGTCTGCTGAAAAGGGGAGTCATATATAACATTCAGTGACTTATCTCAAGCCAGAAACACATTAACTCATTCACTTAGAAAATGACATAAGAGCTAGAATGCATAAGATGTAATTACCAGATGGGGAAGGCAAGAGTGGCCTTGAATTCTACAGATAGTTCTGTACTTCATATAAATGTCTTTATATGTGACTTTTTTAGAGTTAGATGAAATGCCACACTCCAAATCTATTTAAGGGTATACATTGTGTTTGAGATGCAATATTTAGGTTCATTTAAAGCAAATATATCTATTGTTAAATTTAAAGGATGCATTTAAGAGATTTTAATGTGGCTTTCATTTTTAAAAGATGATTAAGTAGTTGTACTTATTCAGTAACTGTCCTTCATGTCTATAATCATGCTGTACTCATAAAAGCATTCCATTCTTCATTGATAATTGTATTATTCTAAATCTACTTTTTATCTTTGGGACCTATTATTAAATGGAAAGAAACATTAAATAATCAAAATAGGTATAAATAAGATAATTTACTTTTGTAATAAGAGCAAATTTTAAACAATGTGAGAAATCAGAAACCAATATTGTGTTGATAATATAAATGAAAATATGGTATCAAAAATAAGATTCAATGAACATAATAAAGCATAATGACCTTTATAGGGGGGCCTGAGTGGCTCAGTCAGCTAAGCATCCAACTTTGGCTCAGGTCATGATCTCACAGTCCATGACTTCAAGCCCCACATGGTGCTCTGTACTGACAGCTCAGAGCCTGGACCCGGCTTCAGGTTCTATCTCCCTCTCTCTCTGTCTCCCCACCCCCCCACCCCCCCACCCCCCCACTCCCCCCACCTCCCCACCACCCCACCACTTGCAAGCTGTCTGTCTCTCTCTCATAAATAGACAACAACAACAAAAAAAAACTTTAAAAAAAGGAAAAAAAAACTTTACATATAGAAAGAGCTCTTTCAAAATTCCAGAACAATTAATAAAAAGCCAAAAATAAAAAGTCCTTAAAAATAGTCATATAGATTTATATCATAATTACTGTGTGAGTGATCAAAAGTTATTTCATCATTTTTATGAATATTGGATAAATAAAAATGTGTTTTCTATATAACAACAGTAACAAGTAGGGGATTTACAAACAAGCAGATAACTTTATTTTTTTACATTTTTTAAAGTTTGTTTTGAGAAGAGAGTGTGAGTGGGGGAGGGGCAGAGAGAGGGAGAGAAAGAATCCCAAGCAGGCTCCTCTCAGTCAGCATGGAGCCCAACACGGGGCTCAATATCACAAATTATGAGATCATGACCTGAGCTGAAACCAAGAGCCTGACACAACCAATTGAGTTACCCAGGATCCCCAAACAAGCATATAACTTTAACTTAAAAATAGAATATATATCAATGACCACTGTGTGCAGGTGTGTGATGGAGGGAGCGGGGGAGAAGGAGAGAAAGTTAAAATTAGATTAAGGACAAGGAAGTGGATATAATAAAAAAGCACTGGTCAGCAGAAGAAAAAACAACCCAGTCAGGATGGTTAATAGTGGAAGAAGACAGTACTAATAACAAGGTAGAATAGGCAGACTACAGAATTGAAATTTTATTTCTACAATGATTTGGAATGTTCTACTTAAAATAAAAATTAAGTTTTAATCTGTGTTCTTTAGATTTGAGTGCAGGTGATCCATCAGAGACAGCCAAAGATACTGATAAGACAGCATATTGAGGAGTATTAGTAAAACCTCTATCAATGCACAGAAATAGTTTCCTCCTTCTTAAGCCAAGTATATTGATAGGCGTTAATTAATACTACTCCTATCAAATGTTGAGTTTATCATTTGTCTCAAAACCCCCAGCTACATTTGAACACAAATTGTTTTCACTACTTTTAAACAGGTAAAGGGTAAGATTGGGTTTTAAAAAAAATAGCCAAGCTTTTGGTGCACATGAGCATTCACTTAAAACTAAATAATCATGATACTTTAGAAAATAAATGGATCTAAAATATAAGTACTTCATCATCACCTTAAATATTTTAAAATTGCATATATGAGTGATTTTGATCACTTTATTTTAAAGAATATTTTACTTATGTTAGTGAAATCCATGAGAAAACAGCAGACATTTAATAGTGATCTAAGTTTTAGAAATATCCACTCCATAATTACTTAATAAACTATCATTTATTCCAATTACTATTATCAGCATACTTTTAGATTTCCTTTATTAATATAATTAACACTGGAAGTTTATATAAAACATAACTGTCATATATATTTACCTTGACCTAATCATACATATCATAAATGTAAAAATGTGGAACTAGGCCCCAGTTTTTTTCAAGTCTGGCTTCTTCTAGAAATTTTCCGTACATATTTCAGCAGGCATCACTGTAACCTTGGCTTTTCAGAAGTACTTATGCTCTTCTAGTGCCGGTATGGAAGCATGAACTACTTGTGCTTTATGCAAGCTCCAATGTTTTATCATGGCTAGGTAGATATGTATCAGAAATATGTATTCCTCTAATATTCTTTATACCATTTCTACATTATACTAATTTCCACTGAAAGACAATTAATTATTTGTAATTGGGAAAATGCCTAATCACATAAAAATGAAACAATACTAAGAGAATACCACTTGCCAATGGTATCATCCAGGGTCTATCTCAAGTTGAAAGGACCAGACTTAACAAAACAATTAATTAGCCATAACCTTAAGACAATGCCTGTAGAAGAGTTATGTAGCAGTCTAACTAGGGTTTACCAATAAAAAATCATCCTAGATGTAAGAAGTCATAATTTATCTGGATGGAGCACAGGAACATACATTTTTAACAATCCCCTTTGGTACCTATCATTCAGCCAGATGAATTCTAATCAGTTTAAGTATTTGGGAATACCCAAACCCTAAAACCAAAACAAACAAAACCCACTTTCTACAAAGTATGGAATATTTTTAATTGTTCTATCCATACTCTCAACAAAGCAGGGATGGGTTTCCTTTCAAACACTTATCCCTTTGAAAGAAAGCCATGATACTGAAATTAACTTAAAAAGCTTCTCTCTCTGTCACACACATGTACATACATACATATGCAAATATACAGAATCAATAGTTATACCTTATGCACAGGATACTGACTACTATCATAAGCTCTACGTTACATATTTCATAAACTGCAAGCCTTATCTATTCTGTAAAAGTTCAAAGAATGATTAATAAATTACAGTTTTTGAAGCAAATACCTATGGAAGCACCTACTGGTGTTAGAAATAAGCATGAGATAAACTTCTCAAATAAATGCGTGAAACAGATTGGAAATAAGTAACTAAAGTTGATTCTGCCCCTTTAATATATTTGAGTCCTACCAAATTATTAAAAATATAAATTTTACAAGGTAAATCATGGCAGTGGATGTAGACTGCATAGTAAAAATGATGGATTATTCATAGATTTGGAAAAGATCATGAATATTATGTATTTAAATATTCTACTTAGGGTAGGAAAACATCCAACATTTATGCTATTTATGTATAATTTACATCCTCCAATTTCCTCTACTACTCCAAAATTTGAGAAAGCTTACAATAAAAGAATAATACAAAATAAGGTCATTGACAAAAGATAGGAGATGATCACAAAAGCACTGCTCTGAAAACAGGGAGAATGGAAATGTTTATGAAAGTGTACAAGCCAAGTTAGGACAGTTATTGAGATTGGAAGTGAACATTTAACATTTAGTTTCCTGGTAACTAAATCAAACTAGGAAATGTGAAGAGATTATATTATTCTCATTAAGAAGAACATTAGTTTACCTAGATGCAGAAGCTGGTGGATCTAAACTCAAAGAGACTTTTTTCTATAACATAGCATGTGGCATCTTCAATGTCAAGTTTTTAAACTTTTTATATCAGTTTATCTTATATTTATAATACTCTGTTAGTGGTCAGTTTTTTAAAACTTCAAAAAACTAAACCAACTCAATAAACTTTATCATCATTTGACATCAGCATTTATCACTGGTCACTTAATTTTTCTGTATTATAAATATTTTAAAAATAAAAAAAATATGAAGGCAGATATCATCTCCAGTCTAAGCCCATTAGTCATTATACAGCCTTGTCATCACCCTGCTCATTTTGTCCTAAGTCCATAAGCTCTATGGCAGTATTAGCTCTAAAACACAGATCCTACTCAATAGTTCAGATAGAGTCTCTAGTCAATCTTTGTTCTTCATGTCTTTGAACATACTCCCTACATTTCATAATCTCCCATGTTAGATGTCCTGCTTCCCAAAGTAGAGGTTAAAAACAAAAATATGTATGTTTAGAGCGTCCTGCAGTTACGACTCAAGTTCTATCAATCAGATGTCCAAGTGAGACTTCAGTTCAGACATGAGCAACTTAAAGAGGCAACTGAACATAAGGGGATGCAATGTACATACAAGCTCCAGGCAGGTGTGTTTTTTCTATAATTTTCAACAAACACTGACAAAACTCACAGCATCTGATCTTGAATGTTACAGGATTGATTTCTAGTTTATTTTTGTTTGTATTTTTCAGGGTTGGTTTTTGAGTTTTTCCTATACAAGCCACTAGGGTATGGTTTGACAAGATTCTTGCCTGAAGAGCTACAGACTCTGACTTCTATCCTTCATAAGACTATATGCTATACCTAATATTGTTTAATAAAACCTTCCTCTACTCAAACCTTATCTTCTCCTTTCCTGTATCTAAGCTTCCTGATGGACATATGTTCCTAGCAGATTATAATACAACTTTTACCAGCCTTGATTAGTATGCTATATTAGATTACACTCCCCCCCCAACTTATGTACACATCTTTTTGGTAGGTCATATAAACCCAATCTTAACCTAATGTGTATGTTGGGAGATTTAAATAGTTCATATCAACGTTTTAACATTTATACACAAAACTAGTTTTTCTTACACAATCATAATTTTCCATGTCAAGATATTTTGGATACTGCTTCTACTTTTTATCCCTGAAGATCAATTTCAGGTTTATTCATTATGACATTAATGTATTCATTAGTATGTTCAGTACATTAATGTATAATATATTAATGCATTATATATACAGGTTCCTACTGATTGCAGATTGTGGGGCTTGTCAACCATCATAATCGTGAGCCAACTGCTACTAATCAATCAAACACACACATATATATGGATATATATACACGTATGGATATGAAGATTCATATACATATCCTATTGGTTCTGTTTCTCTGGAGAATCTTGACTAATACAGATTTGGGTACTGAAAGTGGTTCTAGAGACAAAAATTGTAAGGATGAGTTTTCTTCATTTGTTCTAGGATATCTGAAATTGGCTTTCTAATCTGATTAAAAATGCCAATGACTTTATTTCCAGTAATAAAGAGAGTAAAGGTAGTCCGTGATGTGATCTGGCAATAGAACAATAGAAAATATTACCACTGGATACTCCTAATCAGCCACTTACAAGAAGTGAGGATCTGGGTGACTATGTATAGAACACTTTCAAACATTTTTCTCAAACTAATGATTATAATGACATTGGCTGGCTGCTCTTTTTTTTAATTTTTAATTTTTTAAAGTTTTTATTAGAGAGAGAGAGAATGCATAAGCAGTGGAAGGGCAGAGAAAAAAGGAGAGAGATAATTCCAAGCAGTCTCCACACTGCCAGCACAGAGCCCAATGTGGGGCCCAATCCCACAAATTGTGAGATCATGACCTGAGCCTAAACTAAAAGGAAGACACAACCCACTGAGCTACCCAGGCACCTCTTGGCTGGCTGATCTTAACATCGCTAGACAAAGTGAGTAAAAACATTATGAGTTCCAGGATCTGAATGCCTGTGGAGAATAAGCTTATGAATCCTCCGGGCTTACACCAATGGGTTAACGAGGCATAAAGAAATACAAAGCCATAGGATGCTAACACCCAAGTTTGGGCAAACAAGATTAGGCAAATAAGGATAGAGAAGGGGGGTTTAGGCCCCCAGAATAAAGCGGGGGGGGGGGCTGGGGCCCCCAGAATAAAGTAAGGAGGTGCAAAGTCACCCAGAATAGGGAGGGGCAAAGACCCCATTATAGAACATAGGTATATGAAACAAACAAGATTAGGTATTCAGGGTGGAAGCGTCCCCCCAATTTAGTACTACAGCAGAAAACTGCTTTCACAGGAAGGAAGGACCAAGTTAGGTAAATAGGTAAACTGGGCTATAAACTGCTGCTCTGAGCTGCAGGGAGAAGTTGGCTAGAGAGGAGATGATTAACAAAAGAAAGGTGCCTTGTTAACTCTGAGGTCACTTGTCCTACCTGTCTCATCCCCTAGGCTAGCTAAGATAAACAGAGGTGGTGCCTCATGTCTTCTGTAAACAACCTTCCGCCCAACCACCAGTGCCAGGATTTTGTTTTGTATTAACCCAAACCCCTAACCCCAAATATCTTCAAGACCCCGTTTTCCTCACGTCCCCAAGTTCATACACAGTTTCACTGTCTCTTTGTCCACATCCATCACCATGTTTGTAAGCCTTCTGATCCTAATAAAAATGGGGCAAGGGCCCTTATTCGGGGCTGTTGTCTTTTCTTGGACATTAGCCATCTCTCACCTTTCATCCTGCATCCCACTCTCTTGCTAAACAAAGGGAGAGCTTCAGACCCAGAATCTACGACAAATGCCCAAATCAAATGTTACATAAATGATCTGAACATTTCTCTTTGTGCTTTGCAGGTGACCTGTTTGTCCTCTAACTACAGAGCTAAGACTGCTGAAAATCAAATGTAGAACCTCATCCTTTGAGTAGCTGAATTACAACACAATTTCAACTCCAAGGCTCACAGCATGTCTACTGTTAAAGGAAGGACATTAACTGGAAAGGAATGAGATCCTGAGTGGAAATATGGATGTATGGTAAGAACCTGATCAAGCTGGGTACACCAAATCCCTCAATTTGATGACTCTTCTTTCGCAGTGGAAGAGACCTCCCCCAGAGGTGGAAGCAGCCTCTTTACTGTCAGTATCACGGGCCTCTCCACTCCCTTCTTAGGAAATTAACCCCGCATTGCCTGAGGAAACAGTAATGGACTCACTTGAGGTAGCTGCTGCCCATGTCAATGCTGATTCTTCTCAGGACCCACACTTAAAACCCCTCTTTGCTTCTAGGACTATAACTAAACTCAAATCCCAGCAGGCCCCTAAAGGTGAGGTGGAAAGTACAACTCATTATACTCCAAAAGAAGTACTTAAATTTTCTAACTTATACAGACAGAAATTCAGGGAACATATATAGATTTAGATATTAAAGTTGTGGGATGATGGTAGAAGGAACATTAAGTTGGGTCATGACAAACTTATTAATATAATCTCAACAACAAATAACAGTTTAAAAACTGAAATTTTATATGTGCTTATAATTCTACTAAAGTTGATAAAGTTAGTGTCTATTATGATTAGCATCACCAATGATATAGTGAAAAATTAACTATACTTTTTTGAAAATATCTCAGCCTACAGTTATATCCAGCTTGGTTTTTGCCAATATACTTCCATTCAAAATTCATATTTGGTGTATACATATAAAAAGTACAAATTTACTAATTAATCCCTATGACCTTATTTGATACCTTGTATCAAACTAAATAAATACATTTATGAAAACATGGATGGGTTGGTAGAAAACTGGATAGATAGATCAATATATAATGCATTATTTTGTTAGGGTATTGACCTAACAGACTAACAGACCTAACAGACTAACATTGACAGACTTTATGAAGCAGTAAACTTGGATTATTCTATAGCTTATCAAAACATATTTTATTAATTTACATTTAATTGTGTAGCATTCATATAGTAAGCTATTAGATATTATATTAAGTAGTCATACAGGAATTCTATTCCTATTAAATGAAAATACAGTGAGATATTATCTTGAAAAGCAGGCTAAATTTTCTTCTCTTTTTTACATGTGTATACTCATGGGTATTTGATGTTTTCTGGCTAGGTTTTAGGTCTGAGTGAACTGGGTTTAGTGTTCCCTGCCATATTTTCTGATTTCACATAGATTACTGTCAACCTTTTTTTTTCCTGTTTAAAGGTTTCACTAACATTAATGTACTCACTTGAAAGAAAAATGTTTCAAAAACAAATATTGAAACTCAACATTCCTATGTAACTACTAAATATAACAGTAGTTTGAAAGGTATTATAGGTCCTTAGATACCTTTCCTAAAAATACAATATAAATGTTAAATTTTAAAACAAGAAATGGAAAATTGGATTTAATGTTTATGTCATTTTCTGATACATTTTATGGCTTAAATCTCTAAAATATAACTTTGCAATTATTTTATTGCTATTTTTACCATGTCTAATTTGTCCATTTTTATTTTTCACAGAATTTAAATTAAAAATCATCATTTGCATATTTGTGAGATCAGCCCAGGATTACCTTTAAGTTATAACCAAAATAACAAGATAGAGAAGTCATATCATTTTCTGACAAATACAAAAAAAAAAACATTCCTCTGCTGCATTTTTGGCTGCTATTTTATAATACTTTTTAGATTTAGTCAGCAGTTCTGAAGCTTGTGCAGATTAGAAATCTCTTAAGAAATGCCCTGACCGCAACAAAATCTATGTTATCTTCTATTCAAAAAACAAAAAAAAAAACAAAAAACGATCATTCTGGAGAAGTACTTTCCTTCTGTGGCACTTGGAAGCTTGTTTATATATGTAGCAGCAGAAGGAACTTTTCAGAGAAATTAGAAAAATACAAAAATACAAAAAACTATGTAATGCCTACCCATAGAAAAATTATTAAATAACAGGATATTCTGTAAATATTCAAATCCAGAATATTACTGGCATACCAAGTTGAATTGTGAGTGCAGAAGTAATTCAGTTCCTGATGAAAAGAGAATGGAATCTGAGAACTATATAATTTAACCTATAACAGTATGCAGAAAACTCAGGAAGAAAAATTGCCCAGCTATTGTTGGAACTTAACACATCTTGTATCAATATTCTGGATGATGATGTCACTGATGGCTGTGGCTTGTACTCATCATGAGGTTGCTGTGGCTAACAAAGGTAACCAGGGAATGAAAAGGAATTTCTGACCTGCCCGAATTTTCTCCCCAGTCACTTCTTTACTAAGCTTACTGAATATTATAAACACAGAAAATATGAAGTTAGATGTTACAGACAGTAAATTAATTCCAATTTGAACAATGTTATTTCCATACCTATACCTGTATACAATAAAACATGTTTATTTCAATTTCTGTTTTTTATTTACTCTCATTCTATTATCACTCAGTTGTTTATGAATTAAAATTATGATACAGTATGCATGTATCACACTTTGAAATTAACAATCTGGCCCTTATATATTATCTCAATCTCTGCCAAATGTAAACATGTCCTGCTGTCACTTGTTATTTCTTGCTTGTGAGTACCTTGCACTTCATGAGGCTTTAAAAAAACTTGGCTTCACCTCATTTGTCCTTCAAATATTATACTCTCTAAGCCCACAGGCAAAATTATTGACTACCCACCAAGTTAGATTCTTGATTGAATTAAAATTAGAATTTCTATATCTCTTAAATTAAGAATAAGGACCTAGAAACCCATGAAAATATACACATATCTGAAAATATACATATATCTTCAAGACTTAACATATGATGTCTTTATCAAACTATATTGTCCATGTGCTTAAGATTCAATGAAATGAAACCAAAAAAAACAAAAAAACAAAAAAACAAAAAAAACATTCTACCTGAGTGTTAATAAGTCTTTCTTTGAAAGAACTAAAAATGCTTTGAATGAAGAAAGTTTAAAAAGTAAATCAAAATAAGCTATCAGTAACATGCTGATATTTATTTATGGCGTGTAGATTCAAACTGAAATTTAAATTTTTGTGGTCCTTGGATTCTTGACATTTGATGCAATTAAAAACAACTAACAGGGTTTTGTCGTTTTGTTTTCTGCTGTGATTATTGTCTGGATGGCTGCTAGTTTGTTAGCTAGTTTACTGGTGGTTTTTTAACTTCAATGGGAAAACACACACACAAAAAAAATGAAATTGAGTGAAGCCTAGAATAGCTAAAGGACTCATACTCTAGTAGTATTACCACTTTCTATTAACATACTGGATTTTTCTCAGGAAATTCAAGGACCATTCAATATTCTTCATAACAGTGATGTGGGACAAACAGACACAGGGAAGATGGAATATCAACCTATATAATAGAAAAACAGAAAAAGAAGTAGGTGCTTTATAAAGATTATTGTCTCTAGCTGAAACAGGAGCAAAACTTAATTCTCCTTTAGCTACTTTGGCCCAGAATGGGTGATATTCATGCTTACATGTTTACTGTCATTTGCTTTGCAATACTCCATAGTTTAAAAATGAGCTCAGCAGAAATGGTAAATATATCAATACAAGTATCTCTTGGGTAAGATGAATATATTGGGTCATTTCCCTGGGGAAGTTAATTTGTACTACTTCTGATGAAAAGCTGTTCATCTTCCATATTACTAGACGGTTATTTTATAATACTTTAATATAAATGTTTGACCTTTAGAAATCTAGTTCTTTTGGAGAAAATCCCAGATGCGCTTACAATTAGAACCATTGTCGAGTATTTTGTGTTGCCAGACCGCTAATTAAATTCCTGCACATAACCTTTTTCTTCCTGAAATGCAACATTTAGTAAATTATTTTATAATTATGCAAACATTGTTTTGCATATCTTTTGCATTTTAATGAATTTGGGGGAAACCACAATTTAGAATGAAATCAGAATATGAAAGAAAAGGTGTTGAACTAAAGCTAAAAAACTGCCACCTAATTGTAATGACAAACACTACTTTCAATGAGATTGAAATTCCTTTGCCATTTTAAGTCTCATCTTTTCTGCTTTTGAAGAAGTTTAAATACAAACTCACAAAGGACAGAATAAGAATCTTTCAGGTTGAAGAACGACACTCCTCTCTCCCACAGCCTTTTCTTTAATATTACCTCTCAAATATGTGTCTATGGCTCCTGTCTGCTATTTGGTTAGATGAGTCTTCCATAAGCTCAAAGCCTAAGAATCAATGAGGGCAGAAATATAATCCACGTAATAATTCCCTTGATTTCAGCAGTATTTCAACCAGACACTAATAGAACAGTATATTAATAACAAGACTAAATGTATATTAATTGCTTAACAAAAGGAATTTTTGTGGCAGAATAATTACATTAAAATATTTGAATTTCTTAATTTGTTAAACATTTTTATCTCATATCCATTTCCTGCTCTTCAGAATATAATAAGTATACATAAGCCTCAAACTTGCATATGCGAGAATTTTGTAGGTAAAGACCTAGAAAGAGTGGCTCAAGTTGTGGCATGACTTGTGTGAAATAGTTGGTGTCTCAGTTGTCTGAACGTTTGCTAAATGCTATGATGTGCTTTAGAAAAGAACTGATAAATAGGAGTAAGAAATATTATACGACAGGCAATATCACATGATAGATATATAGATGGCAGATATATACTGTTGGGAAAATAAGTAAAGTTATGCACCTTAAGATGGCCAAGGGGACTAACCTAAACTGTAGTCCCTAGCTTAGAGACTCCTCTTCCAGTTTCTTCTTCCTGCCCCACTTGCCACAAGCACCAAATTACTACTCATGCGGAATGCAGAAGTAACAGAGGATAAATTGTCCCCCAAGCTTGCGCTCGGAACTCAGATCTCTGGAGAGGGATCTCCTCTGAGCCTGCTGGTGTAAAATAAAACTCCGATCTCCACCAAGATCTCTGAGTGCCATTTGGTTTTTCCGGCAGCTATCCAGGCTGGTTACTTAACATATTTGGTTCCCTGACTGGGAAACCCAACCTCTATGGCCCATTGTTGCCGCCACTCTGGTAAAACGGCAAGGCAGTACAGAAAGAAGAATTGGCAGTCTCCCATTTGGTCTCTCAGCCCCACCACTCCACAGTTCCCACTGGACTCAAGGAGACTTGGCAGGTGAGGACCTGGACCTGACATCAGATAGTGGTAACGCCTGGGGCCCCACAGAGCTGGAAGGGGGACCTGATCACTCCCCGGAGACCTCAGAGGTCTCATAGGTAGGAATTCTATGGGAGGCAATGTAATAACCTCTGGTGTGTACGTGTGTGTGAATGTGTGACTCGGCCTGGCTTGCCTGTCAAGTTCAAATCTGTGGCTCCACAGACGGGAACCCTTAAGGTCCCCAAAAGTCTACAGAGTCTGTGTGGGATCACCTGTGTCGTGGTGAAAGGCATACAGCCCAAGTCCTGGGCGGCTTCAGAACAGACACCAATTTCAAGTCACAAAGCTCAGTCCTCTATGACAAGCCTCAGCTAAAGTTCCCCCAGGAACAAGACCAGTGGAGCATCTGATTGATCCTCTCCTCTGAGAGGATACCCCCCACCTTGTCTGTCTGGGCGACATTGGACATGGGAAAAGGATTAATTGGGTCAAAACAGAGTAAGCCCATGATCCTCAAGGTCATGCTTAAGAACTTCAAAAAGGAATTCTCAAGCATAGTTACCATAGTTAGTATGAAAATGACACCCAGGAAGTTAAGGACCTTTTATGAACTAGAATGGCCCACGTTCAATGTAGGATGGCCCTAGGAACATTAGACGTCCAAGTGGTCCAGCAGGTTTGGCGAGTAGTCACTGGAAACCCACATCAACCTGACCAATTTCCATATATCGACCCCTGGCTTGAAATTGCCCCAAATCCCCCACCATGGGTGTGATTCATCCATAACAAGCAGAGTCAGCCAAAGGTTTTAGACACCTCACCCAGAGACCTGAAGGAGACCCAGAGGAAGACCCTGCCTTTCCTCCACCTTACCCACCGAGGCCCAAACCCCCCACACTCCCTGCACAGGGGCCTGAAACTCCTTCCACTGTCCATCTCTCCTCCACCCCTGGACCTGGAGAATCCTCTCTCACCAGGGTTAGCAGCCAGACTGCGCCCCATACCTGGACCTGGTGCTCTCCAAATGCCAGTAAGGGAGATGACAGAACCTGAAAGAATGAGGATGGAACAGTCCAGCCCCGCCATTCCATAATGTATTATTAGCCCTTCTCTACAACTGACTTCCTTAATTGGAAACACAACACCCTATCACACCCTGAAAAGCCACAAGCAATGGTCGACTTGATGGAGTCCCTCTTCCAGACACACCGACCAAGTTGGGAAGATTGCCAACAGTTACTCCATACCCTGTTTAATACAGAAGAAAGAAGGAGGGTAATGAGGGAACACAACAGTACCTAGAAGACCACACACTGCCAGGGATCAATGATCCTGCTGCCTGGGCTCGAGCTGCCATGCCTAAAGAATGCCTGACATGAGACTTCACCACAGAAGGACAGGCTCACATCCATTGGTACCAAGAGGCTCTCCTTTAGGGAATGCGAACTGGAGCTCCAAAGCCCATGAACATGACTAAAATATCATCAGTCAGTCAGCATCCTGGGGAGTCTCCTGGAGACTACTCTGAAAGACTATGTGAGGGATACTGGGTATACATCCCATTTGGCCCCAAGGCACTAGAAAGTCAACTAATGGTAAATACCTCCTTTGTGGCCCAGGCCACTCCAGACATCAGGAGAAAACTCCAAAAGCTAGAGGGCTTTACCGGGATGAATATCACTCAGTTGATAGAGGTCGCCAATAAAGTTTTCATGAACAGGGAAGTCACAGCCTAGAGGGAAGCTGAAAAAAAAGACTAAAGAAGAGGATCACCCTTCTCGCAGCAGCACTGAAAGAAAAGGACAATGCAAAGACGGGAAGCTTCAACCACCAAAGAGGGGAAAGCCCAGAGCCCCCTTAGCAAAACACCTATGTGCCTACTGCAAAGAAAAGGGACACTGGAAGAATAAGTCCCTGAATCGGAAGGGGCACCCAAAACCCAGGCAATATGGGGAAGAACCTTGAGAAGGGGACCTTATTGGTCTGGCCGAGATAGAACTGGACTGAAGGGGACCGGACTCTTTCTCTCTTGGCCCCCATGAGCCCAAAGTCTAAATTAAAGTGGGGGGGGGGTCAGACAGTAACTTTTATGGTTGACACCGGGGCTGAACATTTGGTTGTCACTTCCCTGGGGGCCCCTTTTAGCCAAAAGAGAGCAACCATACTTGGGCTACTGGGACACAGGCGATACAACAACCCTTCTGCCAAGCTCGACAATGTGAACTTGGGGGTCACAAGGTCCAGCACGAGTTCCTCTACTTGCCTGACTGCCCAATTTCCCTCCTGGGCTGAGATGTACTTTCCAAACTTGGGGCCCAAATGACTTTTGAACCCACTGGACATACCAGTCTCCAATTAAACCCGAGGCAGAAGGAAATGCTAGTCTTGGCAATTACCACACCAAGGGAAGAGGAATGGAGACTATTCTGTGCCGAAACCCAACCCTGTATTACATCAGAATTCAGGCTTGCTTTCCCCTCTGTATGGGCTGAAGATAACCTGCCTGGATTAGCCAGAATTGGGCCCCCATCATTGTTGATCTGATCCCCGGAGCCCAAACCCAAAGACAGAGGCAGTACCCCCTTCCACTCTAGGCTAGAATGGGCATCCAGGAGCACCTGACCAAGCTCAAAGAAGCAGGTGTCCTAACTGAATACCAATCAGCTTGGAATATCCCACTCTTGCCAGTCAAGAAGCCAGGAGGAGAATACCAGCCAGTTCAGGATTTGAGGGCCATTAACAAAGTGATGGTTGCCCCACACCCAGGGGTTCCAAATCCGTACACCCCCATCACTCAAATTCCAGGGTCGGCCAGATGGTTTACATGCCCAGACCTAAAGGATGTCTTCCTCTGCCTCCGCCTAACTCCTCAAAGTCAACCAGTGTTTGCCTTTGAATAGACTGAACCCTTTACAGGGTACCAGATGCAGTTAACCTGGACACGACTTCTCCAAGGATTCAAAAACTTATCCACTCTCTTTGGGGTAGCACTGGTTGCAGACCTCACCAAATTTCTGAGAGAAACTACAGGATATGTCCTCCTTCAATATGTAGATGACCTCCTACTTGCCAGCGACACCCAAGAGAATTGTACAAGAGGCACAAAAACCCTCCTTCAACTCCTGTCTGACTCTGGTTACCAGGTCTCTTGGAAAAAGGCAGAGATTTGCCAACAGCAGGTCTGATACTGGGCTTCCTCCTCACACAAGGAAAAAGAGAATTAGGACTGGAAAGGAAAAAGGTTACCATCACACTGCTGCAGCCCCAAACAAAATGAGGTTTGCGTGAATTCTTTGGGGCTGCAGGGTTCTGTCGCATTTGGATTCCTGGATTCTCAGCCATAGCAAGGCCCATTTATGACCTGGGAGGGGAGGGTGGTCAGACTGGGAGCCCCCCGCCTGGACTGAGGAAGCAAGGGCTGCTTTCACAGAAATAAAGTTCGCTCTGGGGTGACCCCCGGCTCTGGGCTTACCTGACTTAGAGAAACCCTTTAACCTCTTTGTACATGAAAAAGATAAAATAGCCCTCATAGTCCTCACTCAGACCATAAGGCCCTGGCAATAGCCAGTAGGCTACTTGTCAAAAAAGCTTGATTCTGTGGCTGAAGGGTGGCCACCGTGTCTTAGGGAGCTAGCGGCCACAGTCCTGCTCATCAAGGAGGTGGACAAACTTACACTGGGACAAAAACTTAATGTTAAGGTCCCACACTTGGTCATGTTCCTCATGAACACACAGGGATATCGTTTCCTCTCCAACTCTCGGTTGACAAAATATCAAGGTCTTCTCTGTGAAAACCCAAGGATCACTCTCAAAACAGTAAGAACACTAAATCCAGCCACTTTCCTTCCCATGGAAGAAGGGGAACCTGACCATGACTGTTCTGAAGTAACAGGTAAAATCTATGCCAGTCGCCTGGACCTCTAAGACCAGGGTATAAAAAACAAGGAGATCACCCTGTTCAGCGACAGGAGTAGTTATTTACAGGAGGGCACCCAAAAAGCAGAATATGCAATAACCCCAACTACCAAAGTTTTAGAAGCCAAGGCATTATCAGAAGGATGGTCAGCACAATGAGCTGAACTATATGCCCTAACCTGAGGCCTCATCCACAGCAAGAGCAAAGGAGTCAACATCTATATTCTCAGTACACCTTTGCTACCGTGCATGTACACAGGGCCATCTATAAAGAAAGAGGCCTCCTTACTGCTGTAGGAAAGACTATCAAAAATAAGGAAGAAATACTAGAAGTCCTTGAGGCCATATGGCTGCCAGACAAAGTAGCTATCCTGCGCTGTAAGGGACACCAGAAGGGAAATGACCCCATAACTCAAGGAAATCGCCTGGCTGACAAAACAGCCAGAGCTGCCACCTGTGAAGACCCAGGCGAAGCTCCCACCTATACTATGACCCTGGTGCCCCCAAGAGATGCCCTTCTGCCCCTTTACACAAAAAAGGGAAGAAACTGGGCCTCAACAGAAGGAGGCACAATAAACAAAAAGGACAGTGGGTCATGCCAAACAGACACATCTTTGTCCCGTCATCTATGGAAAAACACCTGGTCCAAGAATATCACCAGCTCACACACCTGGGAAAAAACTGACCCTCAAAATGATGCCAGCCCCTGAGATCTTCAGCCCTGCTCCAGCCACACCCTAGAAGCTGGCTAGCCTGCGTATGGCAGAAGCTTGAGGAATCAGCGTGTGGACCAAGTCCGGAGGCTCAGATGCAACGCTGCCAACCCTTGCCCCTTACCAGTGTCATAACCCTGATCTTGTTCCTTACTATTGGATTAATAGAGGCTGCCCCACATCCTGGCTCCCTGCCCTGGCAGGACCCCTTCTTTCCATAATTTTACTTGTGACCATCAGCCCCTGTATCCTAAACACTCTGGTATGCTTCATTGTAAACACCATTGCTCGGCAAACTGCAACATGCATCTTAGCCCTCCAAGGGTACCAAACCCTAGAGCTAAAGGGTGATGCCTACTAAAAAAGATTTTTAAAAAAGGCATCAAAGGAGGGAATGTTGGGAAAATAAGTAAAGTTACGCACCACAAAATGGCCCATGGGAGTAACCTAAGCTCTAGTCCCTAGCTTCGAGACTCCTCTTCCGGGTTCTTCTTCCTGCCTTGCTTGCCATACATGCCAAATTACTGTTAATGCAGAATGTGGAAGTAACGGACAATAAATTGTCCCCCATGCTTATGCTTGTGACTCAGATCTCTGGAGAGGGATCTCCTCTAAACCCACTGGTGTAAAATAAAACTGATCCACAATAGATCTCCAAGTGCCGCTTGGTTTTTTCAGCAATCCAGCCTGATTCCATAACAATACATACACATACATATATATATATATACACATATATACTTCACCAAAGATGTACATCTTTAAAATACATCACTACCAAGGGGGGTTCCGGAAGATGGCGGCGTAGGAGGACGCGGGGCTCACAGCGCGTCCTGCCGATCACTTAGATTCCACCTACACCTGCCTAAAGAACCCAGAAAACCGCCAGAGGATTAGCAGAAGGGAGTCTCCGGAGTCAAGCGCAGACTAGAGGCCCACGGAAGAGGGTAGGAAGGGCGGCGAGGCGGTGCGCGCTCCACGGACTGGCGGGAGGGAGCCGGGGCGGAGGGGCGGCTCGCCGGCCAAGCAGAGCCCCCGAGTCTGGCTGGCAAAAGCGGAGGGGCCGGACAGACTGTGTTCCGACAGCAAGCGCGACTTAGCGTCTGGGAGGTCATAAGTTAACAGCTCTGCTCGGAAAGCGGGAAGGCTGGAGGACAAAGGGAGGGAGAGCTGCTGAGCCCCCGGACGGCAGAGCTCAGCTTGGCGGGGAACAAAGGCGCCAGCGCCATCTCCCCCGCCCATCCCCCAGCCAAAATCCCAAAGGGAACCAGTTCCTGCCAGGGAACTTGCTCGCTCCGCGCAAACACCCAACTCTGTGCTTCTGCGGAGCCAAACCTCCGGCAGCGGATCTGACTCCCTCCCGCTGCCACAGGGCTCCTCCTGAAGTGGATCACCTAAGGAGAAGCGAGCTAAGCCTGCCCCTCCAGCCCCCGTGCACCTTGCCTACCCACCCCAGCTAATACGCCAGATCCCCAGCAACACAAGCCTGGCAGTGTGCAAGTAGCCCAGACGGGACACGCCACCCCACAGTGAATCCCGCCCCTAGGAGAGGGGAAGAGAAGGCACACACCAGTCTGACTGTGGCCCCAGCAGTGGGGTGGGGGCAGACATCGGGTCGGACTGCGGCCCCGCCCACTAACTCCAGTTATACACCACAGCACAGGGGAAGTGCACTGCAGGTCCTCACCACGCCAGGGACTCTCCAAAATGACCAAACGGAAGAATTCCCCTCAGAAGAATCTCCAGGAAATAACAACAGCTAATGAACTGATCAAAAAGGATTTAAATAATATAACAGAAAGTGAATTTAGAATAATAGTCATAAAATTAATCGCTGGGCTTGAAAACAGTATACAGGACAGCAGAGAATCTCTTGCCACAAAGATCGAGGGACTAAGGAACAGTCACGAGGAGTTGAAAAACGCTTTAAACGAATTGCAAAACAAAATGGAATCCACGATGGCTCGGCTGGAAGAGGCAGAGGAGAGAATAGGTGAACTAGAAGATAAAGTTATGGAGAAAGAGGAAGCTGAAAGAAAGAGAGATAAAAAAATCCAGGAGTATGAGGGGAAAATTAGAGAACTAAGTGATACACTAAAAAAAAATAATATACGCATAATTGGTATCCCAGAGGAGGAAGAGAGAGGGAAGGGTGCTGAAGGGGTACTTGAACAAATTATAGCTGAGAACTTCCCTGAACTGGGGAAGGAAAAAGGCATTGAAATCCAAGAGGCACAGAGAACTCCCTTCAGACGTAACTTGAATCGATCTTCTGCACGACATATCATAGTGAAACTGGCAAAATACAAGGATAAAGAGAAAATTCTGAAAGCAGCAAGGGATAAACGTGCCCTCACATATAAAGGGAGACCTATAAGACTCGTGACTGATCTCTCCTTTGAAACTTGGCAGGCCAGAAAGGCTTGGCACGATATCTACAGTGTGCTAAACAGAAAAAATATGCAGCCGAGAATCCTTTATCCAGCAAGTCTGTCATTTAGAATAGAAGGAGAGATAAAGGTCTTCCCAAACAAACAAAAACTGAAGGAATTTGTCACCACGAAACCAGCCCTACAAGAGATCCTAAGGGGGATCCTGTGAGACAAAGTACCAGAGACATCACTACGAGCATAAAACATACAGACATCACAATGACTCTAAACCCATATCTTTCTATAATAACACTGAATGTAAATGGATTAAATGCGCCAACTAAAAGACATAGGGTATCAGAATGGATAAAAAAACAAGACCCATCTATTTGCTGTCTACAAGAGACTCATTTTAGATCTGAGGACACCTTTAGATTGAGAGTGAGGGGATGGAGAACTATTTATCATGCTCCTGGAAGCCAAAAGAAAGCTGGAGTAGCCATACTTATATCAGACAAACTAGACTTTAAATTAAAGGCTGTAACAAGAGATGAAGAAGGGCATTATATAATAATCACAGGGTCTATCCACCAGGAAGAGCTAACTATTATAAATGTCTATGCGCCAAATACCCGAGCCCCCAGATATATAAAACAATTACTCATAAACATAAGCAACCTTATTGATAAGAATGTGGTCATTGCAGGGGACTTTAACACCCCACTTACAGAAATGGATAGATCATCTAGACACACAGTCAATAAAGAAACAAGGGCCCTGAATGATACATTGGATCAGATGGACTTGACAGATATATTTAGAACTCTGCATCCCAAAGCAACAGAATATACTTTCTTCTCGAGTGCACATGGAACATTCTCCAAGATAGATCATATACTGGGTCACAAAACAGCCCTTCATAAGTTTACAAGAATTGAAATTATACCATGCATACTTTCAGACCACAATGCTATGAAGCTTGAAATCAACCACAGGAAAAAGTCTGGAAAACCTCCAAAAGCATGGAGGTTAAAGAACACCCTACTAACGAATGAGTGGGTCAACCAGGCAATTAGAGAAGAAATTAAAACATATATGGAAACAAACGAAAATGAAAATACAACAATCCAAACGCTTTGGGATGCAGCGAAGGCAGTCCTGAGAGGAAAATACATTGCAATCCAGGCCTATCTCAAGAAACAAGAAAAATCCCAAATACAAAATCTAACAGCACACCTAAAGGAAATAGAAGCAGAACAGCAAAGGCAGCCTAAACCCAGCAGAAGAAGAGAAATAATAAAGATCAGAGCAGAAATAAACAATATAGAATCTAAAAAAACTGTAGAGCAGATCAACGAAACCAAGAGTTGGTTTTTTGAAAAAATAAACAAAATTGACAAACCCCTAGCCAGGCTTCTCAAAAAGAAAAGGGAGATGACCCAAATAGATAAAATCATGAATGAAAATGGAATGATTACAACCAATCCCTCAGAGATACAAACAATTATCAGGGAATACTATGAAAAATTATATGCCAGCAAATTGGACAACCTGGAAGAAATGGACAAATTTCTAAACACCCACACGCTTCCAAAACTCAATCAGGAGGAAATAGAAAGCTTGAACAGACCCATAACCAGCGAAGAAATTGAATCGGTTATCAAAAATCTCCCAACAAATAAGAGTCCAGGACCAGATGGCTTCCCAGGGGAGTTCTACCAGACATTTAAAGCAGAGATAATACCTATCCTTCTCAAGCTATTCCAAGAAATAGAAAGGGAAGGAAAACTTCCAGACTCATTCTATGAAGCCAGTATTACTTTGATTCCTAAACCAGACAGAGACCCAGTAAAAAAAGAGAACTACAGGCCAATATCCCTGATGAATATGGATGCAAAAATTCTTAATAAGATACTAGCTAATCGAATTCAACAGCATATAAAAAGAATTATTCACCATGATCAAGTGGGATTCATTCCTGGGATGCAGGGCTGGTTCAACATTCGCAAATCGATCAACGTGATACATCACATTAACAAAAAAAAAGAGAAGAACCATATGATCCTGTCAATCGATGCAGAAAAGGCCTTTGACAAAATCCAGCACCCTTTCTTAATAAAAACCCTTGAGAAAGTCGGGATAGAAGGAACATACTTAAAGATCATAAAGGCCATTTATGAAAAGCCCACAGCTAACATCATCCTCAACGGGGAAAAACTGAGAGCTTTTTCCCTGAGATCAGGAACACAACAGGGATGCCCACTGTCACCGCTGCTGTTTAATATAGTGCTGGAAGTGCTAGCATCAGCAATCAGACAACAAAAGGAAATCAAAGGCATCAAAATTGGCAAAGATGAAGTCAAGCTTTCGCTTTTTGCAGATGACATGATATTATACATGGAAAATCCGATAGACTCCACCAAAAGTCTGCTAGAACTGATACATGAATTCAGCAAAGTTGCAGGATACAAAATCAATGTGCAGAAATCAGTTGCATTCTTATACACTAACAATGAAGCAACAGAAAGACAAATGAAGAAACTGATCCCATTCACAATTGCACCAAGAAGCATAAAATACCTAGGAATAAATCTAACCAAAGATGTAAAAGATCTGTATGCTGAAAACTATAGAAAGCTTATGCAGGTAATTGACGAAGATATAAAGAAATGGAAAGACATTCCCTGCTCATGGATTGGAAGAATAAATATTGTCAAAATGTCAATACTACCCAAAGCTATCTACACATTCAATGCAATCCCAATCAAAATTGCACCAGCATTCTTCTCGAAACTAGAACAAGCAATCCTAAAATTCATATGGAACCACAAAAGGCCCCGAATAGCCAAAGTAATTTTGAAGAAGAAGACCAAAGCAGGAGGCATCACAATCCCAGACTTTAGCCTCTACTACAAAGCTGTCATCACCAAGACAGCATGGTATTGGCATAAAAACAGACACATAGACCAATGGAATAGAATAGAAACCCCAGAACTAGACCCACAAACGTATGGCCAACTCATCTTTGACAAAGCAGGAAAGAACATCCAATGGAAAAAAGACAGTCTCTTTAACAAATGGTGCTGGGAGAACTGGACAGCAACATGCAGAAGGTTGAAACTAGACCACTTTCTCACACCATTCACAAAAATAAACTCAAAATGGATAAAGGACCTGAATGTGAGACAGGAAACCATCAAAACCTTAGAGGAGAAAGCAGGAAAAGACCTCTCTGACCTCAGCCGTAGCAATCTCTTACTCGGCACATCCCCAAAGGCAAGGGAATTAAAAGCAAAAGTGAATTACTGGGACCTTATGAAGATAAAAAGCTTCTGCACAGCAAAGGAAACAACCAACAAAACTAAAAGGCAACCAACGGAATGGGAAAAGATATTTGCAAATGACACATCGGACAAAGGGCTAGTATCCAAAATCTATAAAGAGCTCATCAAACTCCACACCCGAAAAACAAATAACCCAGTGAAGAAATGGGCAGAAAACATGAATAGACACTTCTCTAAAGAAGACATCCGGATGGCCAACAGGCACATGAAAAGATGTTCAACGTCGCTCCTTATCAGGGAAATACAAATCAAAACCACACTCAGATACCACCTCACGCCAGTCAGAGTGGCCAAAATGAAGAAATCAGGAGACTATAGATGCTGGAGAGGATGTGGAGAAACAGGAACCCTCTTGCACTGTTGGTGGGAATGCAAATTGGTGCAGCCGCTCTGGAAAGCAGTGTGGAGGTTCCTCAGAAAATTAAAAATAGACCTACCCTATGACCCAGCAATAGCACTGCTAGGAATTTATCCAAGGGATACAGGAGTACTGATGCATAGGGGCACTTGTACCCCAATGTTTATAGCGGCACTCTCAACAATAGCCAAATTATGGAAAGAGCCTAAATGTCCATCAACTGATGAATGGATAAAGAAATTGTGGTTTATATACACAATGGAATACTACGTGGCAATGAGAAAAAATGAAATATGGCCTTTTGTAGCAACATGGATGGAACTGGAGAGTGTGATGCTAAGTGAAATAAGCCATACAGAGAAAGACAGATACCATATGGTTTCACTCTTATGTGGATCCTGAGAAACATAACAGAAACCCATGGGGGAGGGGAAGGAAAAAAAAAAAGAGGTTAGAGTGGGAGAGAGCCAAAGCATTAGAGACTGTTAAAAACTGAGAACAAACTGAGGGTTGATGGGGGGTGGGAGGGAGGGCAGGGTGGGTGATGGGTATTGAGGGGGGCACCTTTTGGGATGAGCACTGGGTGTTGTATGGAAACCAATTTGACAGTAAATTTCATATATTAAAAAATAAAAAAAAAAAAAAAAAAAAAAAAAATACATCACTACCAAGACATTTGATATGTAGTTACCGTCCCTTCATTCATTTAACTCATTTATTGACCTATTATAAAATATCTTTTCAGTATCAATATGAAATAAAATTATATTCAGACAAACAGAAAATGGAGAATTTATCACAGCAGAGATGCTTAAAAGGATATGCTAAATGGTGACTGTCATGTATATGGTAAGAGAAAGCTATTGAAAGCCTGGAGATATAGGAAGGAAATAAACACAATAAAAGAGAAAAATGTGGGTAAATCTAAATAAATATTGCCTACATAAAATAATGACATCTTAGGTAGTTTTAAGTATATGTAAAACAACAAATTCAAAAATATGCACATATCTGGAGGAATTAAATGTGCTAAAAGTGTGTCAGGACTATGCATTCTCTGGAATGTGGTACAAGTACTAATTTATATTAAAACATGTTAAACTAGGGGCATCTGGGTGGTTCAGTCAGTTAAGAATCTGACTCTTGATTTTTGGCTTGGGTCATGCTCTCACAGTTAGTGAGATTGAACCCTACATTGGGCTCTATGCTGACAGAGTGGAGCCTGCTTGGGATTCTCTCTCTCCTTTTCTCTCTGACCCTTCCCCACTTACACAGGCTCTTTCTCTATCCCTCAAAATAAGTAAACATTAAAAAATAAGTAAAATGTTAAACTAATTAAAAATGTTGTAATCTGTAGGGTAGGCCTCTAAAAAGTAGTAAAAGTATACATAAACATCAAATTAATAGAGGGGGAAATAGAATGAGGAAATACTTAACCCATGCATAAGAATATAGGAAAGGAGCAACAAATGTAACATAGAAAAACTGAAACAAATGGAAAACAAATAACGTAGGGATACCTTTAAACCCAAATACAAAACAATTACATTAAATATAAATGGACTAAAATGTCCAAATGAAAGACAAAGGCAAAGGTAATATTAGAGAAAGGAGCATCCCAGAAATAAGTGTTAAATAAGAAATTGTGTTAATCTATAAAAACATGAATTACAAGATAAACTGAAGATTTTGGAATATATGCTGAATAACATACCTCAAATTAAAAAAGCAAAATTTTAGAACTAGTTGGAAATTATTAAAAAGCAAGTGTCACAGGGATTCTTATATTGCATGTGTGTGTATATATATATACATGTACATATTTATATATGCACATGTGTATGTTTATATCTATGAAAACATATAGGGAAGTGAATCCAGTATTTTGCTACACATTAAAACCATATGGAAGCTGGGCATACAGACTGAAACATTTTTCTTCTTCAACAGAACTTTCAAACATTTGAACATGTTACACCTGAGGTAGCACCTAAATATGTCCTGAGATTATTCTTATCCCCAATTTATATGTAAGCCATAGAAAACAATTTTATATTAAAAAAAATTATTTATTTATTTTAAGTGGAGGAGGGACAGAGTGAAGGAGAGACAGAATCTCAAGCAGGCTCTGCACCATCAGTGCAAAGCCCAATGTGGAGTTCAAATCCCGAACTGTGAGATCAAGACCTGAACCAAGATCAAGAGTCAGATACTTAACTGACTGTGCCACCCAGGTGCCTCAAGAAAAATAAATTTTAAAGAATATACGTAAATTACATTATTCCAAATATCCAAGCACTACTCTAAAAAAATTATATTCTAAGCCAGTATGGGCAGATGAGTCATATGAATCCAACATTCATTACTTTTGCCCTCAAAAGGGTTCTTCTCTCTCCACTTCCTCACCAACACCTGTTGTTTCTTATGTTGTTAATTTCAGCCATTCTGAAAGGTATAAGGTGGTATATCATTGTGGTTTTGATTTGTATTTCCCTGATGATGAGTGATGTTTAGCATCTTTTCATGTACCTGTTCGCCATCTGGATGCCTTCTTTAGAAAAGTATCTATTCATGTGTTCTGCCCATTTCTTAACTGTGTTGTTTGTTTTTTTGGGGTGTTGTTTGATAAATTCTTACAGATTTTGCATACTAACCCCTTTATCAGATATGTCATTTGCACATATCTTCTCCCATTCTGTAGGCTGCCTTTTACTTTGTTGATTGTTTCCTTTGCTGTGAAGAAGCCTTTTGTCTTGCTGAGGTCCCAATAGTTTATGTTTGCTTTCATTTCCTTTGCCTTTCAGCCTCTCTCTGCCCTTCCCCCGCTAGCTCTCTCACTCTCTCTCTCAAAATAAATAAATAAAATTTTTAAAAATGAGATGCAAAACCACCTGGAATAGTAACTTTCATGACCTGATTATATATAAATTAATAACATTCTTTGACTTCCCTCTGTCAGTTCCAGGTTTGATAGAAAAACAACTAGGGACAAAGTGAGCTTTCTGTGGACCCCAATGAACTCTGTCAGTAAGAACAGACTCACCAAAGTCCTAAAGTATGTGTGTATTCATACTACCTCATACTGGGCAGGCCATCTGAGAAATAACCCGATATATTAGAACATTGCTAATCAGTCATCAATACTTGAGAGTGTATAAAGGCACCTGGGTTCCAGCTAAAGCACAAATTTGGTTGAGGCATACCCTTGAATTTCTATAGGACTAGAAGTTAACAATGTGTAAAAAATGCATGGGATTTGAAAATGTTTCTACTGCCAAGGTAATTAAGATTTAAAAAGTAAAGAAAGTTGTCATCTGGAAGGGTAGAGAAACACAGAGCTGTGTAAGTCAAATTTACAATCTATGCCTATAGCAGAGAAAGAGTTTGCTTTTAAGATAGGGGACCTTACTATCTAAATCTGTTGAAAAGAAGGCAGGATATCAAGGGCTTGGCTCAGGCCCATTTTAAATAGGGAAAAGCTGGGCCTAATTGTATAGAACAGAATGGATCCTAATGCTAATCAAAGAGCTTCCTAGCCTCTTCTTGTTATCAAGACAACAATAAGAGGAGGAAAAAGAGAATTTGGTTACTTATGTCAAGAGCAGGAGAAACCCAAAATATTTGAAGTAAAGGCAAAGATAATTTTAGGTAAGAAGAGCTCTTATTTTGACTATAAAACATTTTAGAAACCAGCAGTGTTGAAAGTGTCAAAGTGACAAGGAAAAAAAATTAACTAAAAAAAAGATAAAATTTTGATTCCATCACTAAAATATCATAGATACAACATGAGAATTGCAAAAAGACTATTGCCTGAAAAAAAATCCATTGGAATTACTCTCACATTTCAAAATCTTTGTGGAACTTTGGGGCACGTGGGTGGCTCAGTCAGTTAAGCGTCTGACTTCAGTTCTGGCCATGATCTCACAGTTAGTGGGTTCGA
Organism: Panthera onca; assembly: GCF_046562875.1. Classification (NCBI taxonomy): domain Eukaryota; kingdom Metazoa; phylum Chordata; class Mammalia; order Carnivora; family Felidae; genus Panthera; species Panthera onca. Next base: position 58,698,716 of record NC_138343.1, read on the forward strand.
ACTCCACATCTGGTTCTATGCTGACAGCTCAGAGCCTGGAGCCTGCTTTGGATTCTGTGTCTCCCTCTCTCTCTGTCCCTCCCCTGCTCATGCTCTCTCTCTCTCCTCGTCTCTCTCTCTCTCAAAAATAAATAAACATTATTTTTTTTTTTAATATATCTTTGGGGCACTTCAGATAATAGCACTGGAATCAAATTTAAATTATGTAAGATCCACCCAAGTATATGGCCTTACCATTTGATGGCATCACCTTAATTCCAGGAGTTAGTGGTCACCAGAAGATTAGAATAGATAGGTTCCTTATGCTATACTGAATGGCAGCCCATACTTAAAGCTCAATTTTACATTTTCATATACACACAAGCACTCTTCATGAATATAATGTAATGGGTTAGAAGAGTGGTTCTCAAAGTGTGGTTCGTGAACCAGCAGCATCAGCATCAGCCACACCTACTGAACCCTAGAATTACTGAATGAGAAACACTTGAGGTAGGGCTGACGCTACATATAGAGATAACATTTAACCTAGAAGTTTGCATATAAGGCTAAAATTTCCCAAAAAGATGACAGGATTAAAAAAGGAGGTAATCACCCTCATATGAAAGGTATGCTAACACCTTACAGATTTCTATAGGAAACACATGAGTTCATAGATGGAGGTGGAAAAACTAGATCAAGGGGAAAAAAGAGAGGGGTAGAAACCAGATGGAAGGGGAGAAAGGGAAAGAAGAAATAAAATATAAAGGGAAAAGGAACTAGGTAGAAGAGAAGAGATTGAATAAAGAATCTAGGTGAAGGGAGAGAGAACTGACAACTGGGAGAAGCCAGACAGAGGGAGAGAAAGGAGTGGAGAGAAAAAGTGGAGCACTGATTTTAAATTGCTCACAAAATATTCTTCTTTCAATGGGATTAATTCTGTACCCTTGGGACAATTTAGAATTATCAGTTTCTTCCCATTTCACTGTGTGAAGAGTTTCAGAGTAGAAGTGAATATTTGGATATGAGGAAACCCACAGAGTTCTTTATAATTCAGTAGAAACAGACCTCATAGAAGATACATGCTTTCCTAATAATACTCACCAATGGTGGGTATTACATGTGGTTGAACTATTTAGATTGTATTATATATATATATATATATATATATATATATATATATATATATACATATACATATATATATATACACACACACACAGTTCATGATCATACATATATAATAACATATATATATAAAATACATAATTAATGATCATATAATTTACAGCCAATATACAATACTGATACACAAAATGATAGGATGCTCACTATGTGTGCACATACATATACATATGTACATATACACACAGAATATGCAAATATCAAAGGACGTTTTCTCTTAGTAATGGTATTAAGAAGAGTTAAATTCCATTCTTTATTCCATTTTATGTTAGTTGATTACTATTATATTTTCACTGAATTTTGGAGGACATTCTATGTTTACAAAACAGGTGTATATATGTGTTTTTCCCCTTAAGGCAGATACCTATGTTTCAACAATGCTAGCACATTTTATGTTATTTTATTTTTACTAAGAACATGTTTGAAATGTGAAATGTCAAGTAAGGAGACAAACTTTTTAGCAAGCTTACCAGAATTTATACAGCAAATATATTTTCATCTTAAAAAAAAAAAACTAATCTGGATGGCCACACATTTATTCCAATAATATCACCAATTCCATTCTTGGAACTTATCTTTTTTTTTTTTTTTAATTTTTTTTTCAACGTTTTTTATTTATTTTTGGGACAGAGAGAGACAGAGCATGAACGGGGGAGGGGCAGAGAGAGAGGGAGACACAGAATCGGAAACAGGCTCCAGGCTCCGAGCCATCAGCCCAGAGCCTGACGCGGGGCTCGAACTCACGGACCGCGAGATCGTGACCTGGCTGAAGTCGGACGCTTAACCGACTGCGCCACCCAGGCGCCCCGGAACTTATCTTTTTAAATTAACTCCAAAACCTTCAGGATATTACTTTAAATATCAAACAGGGAAAATATTTTTCATTTTAAGATGGAAATCCACATAATGTTTAGTTGGGTCTGCTTAATAAAAGGGGATATCAAATTACACAAAACTGTTTTTCATTATTGTGCTTAAAATTAGGTGTGGTTTAAAAGTGACAATATTATTTTCTTCTGTGTGGCCTCCATACTGCTTTTTATAAAGCAATTAAACTAAAGAAGTTTTGAAATTATTAACAATTATTTTAATGTAAGACCAAGCATAAAATCCTCAAGTAATATAAATTTGAATGCTTAATTTCTGATATTTTTATATCAAAAGATGCCTTATTACTACACAGCCAACGTGAATGTCATCCTATATAACTTTACAGAAGATAAAGTATGTTTGTGGTTTTATGGAGTTTTTTAATTTTACTAATGGAGCATTAAACTGACTGAGAAAATACTGAAACTAAGTTTTATTTTTAATGCAAGCACTCAGTATGCTTAGGCAGCCAAAGAGGAGGTTGAAGGGCAATACTGAAGCTGTTTAGGAAAATTATTGGGAGGTTATGGCTGCCTGTTTTTCTCCACAGACCTTTGACATATATATCATATTCTCTATGGTTCAGCCTGGACTTTTTAGCCTCATTTGCATGAGCCAAGGCTGCGTAGTCAGCAATGTAATTACCCAAAGAAACAATCCTATTATTCTAAGTGAAGATATTGTTACTTTGCTAAATGAGAAAGCAGCCTACAGTACTAATCATTAGCTACATTTGAAATACATTAAATAAATGTGCTAACATTATCCAGTAGAGAATTTGAGTTCTCAGAAATACTTGCCTGTAGATCCTGGGACACAATTGCAGAAGAAATAGCCACTTAAATGTATACTGGCTGCTTCATTTTTGCAGGGTACAGATTTACAATCTTTGGTTTCTATTTCACAGACATTTCTTCCATGTCTTTGCAGACCACTGTTGCACTTGTGCAAATGGACCAAGCAGAGGCCATGCACTGATGTACTCTGGTTTCCTAAGTAATCCTCAGCATTGAGGATACATAATGGGTCCATGTAACCAAGAGAACAGCTGCATCTGCAACATGCAAAAACACAAAATCCAATTAGTCATATAATTTAAATATTTATCACATATGTACTTAAATACACAGGATAGCAATACAATAAATATGGTTGTGGGCACACTTTTATATATTCTTATGGAAAATGTCCATACTGGGCACCTGGATGGCTCAGTTGGATGAGCATCCAGCTCTTGGTTTCGGCTCTGGTCATGCATGATCTTGCAGTTTGTATTTCAGGCTCCTCACTGACAACGTGGAGTTCTCTTTCTCCCTCTCTTTCTCTCTTAAAATAAATAAATAAACTTATAAAAAAAAAGAGGAGAAAAGAAAATAAAATATCCATCCTGGGTCACTGAGTCAGTTAAGCATCTGACTTGATTTCAGCTGAGGTCATGATCTTAGTGAGGTGAGATAGACCCCACTTAGGGCTTCACGCTGAGTATGGAGCCTGCTTGGGATTCTTCCCCTACCTCTCTCTGCCCCACCCCCTTCAAAATAAATAAAAAAAGAAATAAAATGTCCATACTTGGCAAACTTAATTTTGCCTTATTGTGCAGAATGAGTGAAAAGAACTTTGGTGAAAGACAGAGGTAGACTCAAATACAGGTTCTGCCACTTTAATTTCTATGTAACCTAGGACAGTGTCATTAACTCTGGTGAGACTAAATGACAAGGTTAGTGTCTCTGTGTTCGTCAGGACTTATGTAAAAAATTGCAGTACTGTTTTGTAGTGTGACAAATTAGCTTCTGCTGACAATTAGCTTCTTTGATTGCAATATAAGTGCTTGCAATAAACTTTTGTCAAGGCATTCATTTCAAAGACATTTATCCTGAATAAACACACTGCCAGCTACACAACTAAGGCCCCACCGGAAGTTCCCCTTTTTAGAAAGAACTGGTTGACCTAGACGACTGATCTTTTGCGTGACTCTGCTTTTCCCTCGCCAGGCTTTAATTTCCGCTGACTGGTGTGTTTTAAATTCACCAGCATAGTGAACTCAAGAATCCCTAGATACCACCCTCACCTCCCCCCAAAAGCCACAATTCTAGATCTGCCCTCTCTTTACCTAAGATGCAACCTCTCCCAGAAGCGAACCCTGTGCTGGCCAGAACCGGTGGTTAAAAAAAAAAAAAAAAAAAAAAAAAAAAAAAAATTCAAAGTTTCCTGATAATTGTTGCTGAGGTGCATGATAATTGTTGCTGAGGTGCATAATAAGAATAATAAAATAATAAAAACCACCCGGAGAGTCTTGTAGCAACACTGGCCTGTGGAAATACTTGCGAGGGTTCTCAGAAGTTAGCATAGGCCCAAGTGCTGTAGGCCGCAGGCATTCCCAGCGGCGAAGTGAGTGTCCCAGACCTAGGCTGCAGGCGGGTGAGTGCCAAACACCCCAGGCATGATTAGCCGATAGCAGCACTATGGATAGGCTGAGAGGCACAAATCAAGTTTGAAGTATTTAATCTCATGCCTATGAGAAATGGGTTTTATTTTTTTTAATTTTTTTTAACATTTATTTATTTTTGAGACAGAGAGAGACAGAGCATGAACGGGGGAGGGTCAGAGAGAGAGGGAGACAGAATCTGAAACAGGCTCCAGGCTCTGAGCTATCAGCACAGAGCCCCACGCGGGGCCTGAACTCACGAGGCTGAGATCATGACCTGAGCCGAAGTCCGACGCCTAACCGACTGAGCCACCCAGGCGCCCCTAGACATGGGTTTTAATTAATAATAGTTTTTATTCATAGTATCCATTCATTTCTATATTAATTCCATAAATATATGTTTGCATTTTCTATATGACTGGCATTGACCTAAATACACTGAACATCCATTCTTGTTTCTCAACATACTTCCCTATATGCTAGGCACCACCTTGGGTAAAGTGGATTATGATATGCCATTTTAATACAATTATACACTGTATAAAATGCGCCCATTTATTCCTTTGAATATTTGAATATTCCTTTGAATATTGTACATGCATAAAAAGCATCAGAAGAAGGATGCATAAGGTGATGAAGAAACATAAATCACAGAGATAATCTTTGGTCTAAAGTAAAGTGTTGTGATTTTAAAGTATCCTTTGCTGGGGCGCCTGGGTGGCTCAGTCGGTTAAGCCGCCAACTTCAGCTCAAGTCACGATCTCGAGGTCCGTGAGTTCGAGCCCCGCATCGGGCTCTGGGCTGATGGCTCAGAGCCTGGAGCCTGCTTCCGATTCTGTGTCTCCCTCTCTCTCTGGCCCTCCCCCCATTCATGCTCTGTCTCTCTCTGTCTCAAAAATAAATAAACGTTAAAAAAAATAATTAAAAAAAAAAAGTCCCTCTAAAAGTATCCTTTGCCAACTATTCAAGGGGCACTTAAGATAATCATATAAACATGTCAATGAGTTGAGAAGAGCAATGTCAAATTACTTTTCTTGTTATTATTAATGAAAATTAACCTACTGAACCTAAGTCATTACACTCATAAATTTATATGATGGTAGGTGTTTGGATCCAGCAAGAATGTTAAAGGCCAATTAGTTCAAATCTTTCTTCTTGTAGTTGTGAAAAATTTATCTGTTTAATGCAATTTGCCAAGGATCACTGAGATTGTTAATGTCAGTCAGTATAGTTGATGCTTTGATATATTCAAAGCACTGGCCTTGGAAAGGGAACCCTGATTCTAATTCTTCTCTAACTTATTTAGAAGTTACTGTGCCCTAGTTTTCTCATCTGTAAAATTATCAGTACTATATCTCATAGAAGAGGATTACATGTGTTCATTACTGGGAAGGTAAGTCTGCTAGCAGTCATATCATATGTGCATATGTTTGCTTGAAATAAAGTTATTGAACATGGACTTGGCAGCTATAAGTGGAGACTGATAATAGTAGTTTATTAGAAATTCAAGTAGAATGATATAATTTTTCAATATGGGTAACAAATTCTAATAAACTTCTGAATAAAACATAATATGTACTTGATTAACGTGAAAGTTTCATTCCTGGAAAATCCAATGATTATTAAAATTTTATAAAAATATTTTGTGTCAGTATGTAAAATAGAGTTAAGACACTGGCTCAGATATTTATAAAAAAAAGTTTTATATCCACATTAATATATGTTGGGACTTTTGAAAATGGTATAAACCATGGAATGCTTTTTATTGTTGTTGTTCATGGAACTATTCTGTGCGCTGAAAAATTTATAACATTCATTATCTACCACTCACCTGCTAAATGACAGCTGTTTCAACCAATTATACTGAATATTAGAATGACCCTAGAAATTTCCAAAATGTCCCTAGAATGCAAAAGCATCTCTTTGAAAATCATTGACCTAAATAAATTTCTCCAGTTTACTAAAGCACTCACCCAGTCTTGTACAAGTATCTGGAACATTTTTCATCCCAATTAATACTACAAATTTAAATGCTGATATACATGTATATATGGATACCCAGTGCAAAGATAAATTGCTACTAAACTGAAAGCTTTTCAGTGACAAGTACATCAGTTTTGTTAAAAAAAAAAAGTCAGGAAAATTATAATGGCCCATATATATTATTTATAATTTTTAAGTGTTCTTATAATTTCATAGTACTTTTACTTTGAGAAAATAAATTGGACTAAAAGATTTCATGAATGTATTACTAACTTTATTATTAAATAAGCCAATTTGAATTATACTTAAGTTTGAAACAAGTAATGATATGATTGAAGAACAAAGCAAAACATGTCTGTTGAAAATACGGTCTCATTTATAAATACTGTGATTTAAATTTTTTCATTATTTAGTGTTTTAACGGGAAATGTATTCTTGGAAGAGAAGAAATTAAATACATCACTCTACTTATTCCCCTAAGTGCTAAGACTAGGATCCATATGCCTTATATACAGTGGATGCTCCATTAATATTGTTTGACTATATAACCATCAAATGTATTTTAAAATTGAATTATGCTCAAGAGAAAGGTCATCTTAAAGGTTCTGAATAAACAGCTTCATGAAATTCCAAGTCTTAGAAGATAATTTCAAAAGTAATGCAAAAAGGTTAGACCTATAAAAAGCTATTTAGATATAATGAAGTAAAATAAAAAATCTGGCCCAGGTAGCACAAAATCATATAACATGCATACATTTTTATTGTTTGACATATGAAATTAAAGCATGAAAAGTCATAGAGCCTGAAGCTATAATATAGTCAAACTTTGACTTTATATCATAACATATGCATTGGTTTGCACCTAAAAGAAAAAAAAAAAAGACACGTCAAAGATAATTGTGTATACATTAGCTAAGTTTCAACTCATGCTATAGTTGAAAATTAATTATACAAAAGTGCTTCCTTTAATGAAGTTTGTTATAATTAATTTTTGGCATGGATACAGAAAACACAATGATATCTACTTTAGAATTGCTTAAATGAATTAATGACCTCTATATCATTTTACTCTAAAATTTAGAGACACAAGGTTATCACACTGTCCAGAGCACAATAAAAAGAAACAAAATAAAACAAACAACAAATATATATATATATACACATATATACATACACATATATGTATATATGTATATATTTACATATATACATATGTTATATGCATTATGTTATGCATTATATTGGTATATGTATTTTATATACACTTATATGTGTCTTATATTAATTATACATATATATGTCATATTCATATACACATACATATGTGTGTGTGTGTGTGTGTGTGTGTGTATAAATTCAGTAGACAAAAGGATTCAACGACTAGAGAAATGTGGTTTAGTGGTTCAAAACTAATCATAAACAAACAATACATACATATATGCACACATACAGTAAGCCATATTTATATGCAGTTCAGTTTCCTTTCTTTCTTTTTTTTCTTTTTCTTTTTTTCTGAGACTAAAATGTAACAAAACTTGCCTGGAAGCCAGAAAAGTATTCATGGCATATCCAAAAATTAAAAATAAACACAAAACAAGACATTCAAGTTCTTTAATTAGAAAAGTCATCAATATCATAGCAAACATTAAAAGTCTTAGAAATTAATAATCATCAGACTTCCTGGTTCAGAAGTAACTTAAGAAAAACCCTGATCAAAATATATTTCTGTGGCATAGTCACCTAAAGCTGTATTTATATAAGCCTCCTAACGCTACAGAAACAGGTTTTGAAACTATACTTGATTTTATCATATACTTTTAGATTTTACACTTTAAAACAAAACTTTTGCTTATAACTGAAAAATAGTGTTTTGCTTATATTTAGCATTACATGGAAAATGTGAAAATTTAAAAAGTAGATCATTAAAGAAACGAGTTTATTTTAAAGGTCCCAGAAAGAAAGCCAGAAAATTCATTGCTATAACACAAATTACTTGTATGTTTAGAAAGTGAAAATAATACTTATTTTAGCAATTTAAAAAGATACTTACTTTCTAAATGATATAGAATAAACATGAGATGTGTTCTGGTAGAACTCCCTAAGGAATATGGTATAAACCTCAAGACAAGGGAAGGCATCCTGGCTATGTGCACCTTTGCAACATTCCTCAACTCTGTAACATAGACCACCTATTCAAACTGTATGTTACCATAAATGGGAGACAAAGGAGCAAACATTGGACAAAAGGCAACCCCCCTCCCTCTGCCCTTCTGTGTTCAGGGCTCAGCCTTTTGGGTCTTAGCCCGCTGAGCCCGTGCTGGCACAAAATAAAGCTGCTTCCTGGAAAGAAAACCTCAATGTCCCAACTTTCTGTGTCTGACTTATGCTACATTTCATGGGGGCTCACCTGGGAGGCAGAAACGGTGTTTCACCTCCCTTGTCACCAGGGTACAAACCTCAGGGCACTGGGAGAGGCAAGCTCACCTGAAGCTAGTGAACTGCTTCATCTGTAGGAGACTAGCCTGGCAGGCTGGGTGAAGGCTGGGATGCACAAAAGAAACTGTGAGGCCCAGGAACCAGCTCAGGGAGTGCCACCTGTCAGACTGGTAAGAACCTGGGTTCTTTTGGCAGACCTGCCCCTAAGAGACAGAAGGGGAGCCTGATCACCTCCCAGAGTTGCCCGAGTAGTTCCATAAGGAATGAAACTGCAACTCTAAGGCACTGGGTGCTGGGCAGCAGGTTGGAGTAGCTGTGTAACTGTGCAAATGAGATGGACAGTGGAAAGGTTCCACCTGGACCTGACTAATGGCCAAAGCAAAGTGTTGAGTCCTGATCCTCGGTGGTTCCATGGCGACCTGATATGGCTTAGAGCATGTCAGACTTCCGTAGGAGTCTGATTCAGATCAGGGCTTGATATTGAACTCATCAATGCTAAGAGGCACCTGAAATATCTCTGAGAGGAGAGTGGTTGGAAATGGAAGAAGTGAGTATGCATCCTCAACAAATTAGTCCCTCCCTTCCCCCTTTTTCATCTCTTGTGCATGAAAGTTATCCATTAGGGGTAAGAAATGGGTGGAAAGCAGAGTACGCTGACTCCCCTAGAGTGTATGTTGAGGAATTTCATAAAGGGATATTCAGGAGATTATGGTGTGAAATTAACTCCTGGAAAACTCTGGACATTCTGTGAAATTGGCCATCTTTCAGGGTCGGCTGCCCCTTCAAGGGCTCACTTGATAAGGAACTAGTTGGCCAAGTGTTGAGGGTCGTTGTGGGGGATCAAGGCCACTCCAACCAATTTTCTTGCATTGCCTATTGGCAAGAAATGGTCTTATCCCAGCCACTTTGGCTAAAAGTCTGTATTGAAGAGAACTGTAACGTTATGATGGCTCATGTCATGGCTTCCTCCAAATGCTGGCCCCAAACTGAAATACCTGTACTGCTGCAGAAGCCTGAGGGAACCCCGCTGTCATATGCCCCACTGTACCCCTCACTGACACTTGTGCCTCTAGCCACTCTGGCTGCTGAAACTCCGCTGGAGCCTGCCCCTAGTCCTAAGGCCTCACCACCTCTAGTACCACCGACCTCTCCAGATGTGACTGACTCACCTGGCCCACCAGTCCTAACCACATAGATGACTCCTGGAAGGTGATTAGAAAGATCAGACCAGCGGAGACACTCCCTCCCTGCAGCAACACCAGGGAATCGTACAGATGCCACTGAGGCAAACGAGGGCTTGCTCTAGATTTGGTTTTCTCCTTTTCCATTATGTTAAGGTGGAAGTTGAGGATATTGATTGAGATCTTCTTTGTTTTTTAACATAAGCATTTGCAGCCATAATTTTTATTCTAAATACTGTCTCACCTGAGCATCTGGATGGCTCAGTCGGTTAGGCATCTGACTCTTGATTTTAGTTCAGGTCATGATCTCACAGTTTGTGAGATAGAGCCCTGCATAGGGCTCCATGCTTACAGCATGGTGCCTGCTTAGGATTCTGTCTCTCCCTCTCTCTCTATCCCTACCCTATTTACTTGCTCACTCTGTCTCTCTCAAAGCAAATAAACTGAAAAAAAAAAATGCTGCATTGTCTATATCCCATGAATTTTGGCATGCCATATCTTTATTTTAATTAATCTCAAATGATTTTCTATGTTCCTTGTATTTTCTTTTTGATTGAATGATATATGTGGACTATATTATTTAATTTTCACATATTTATGAATTTACTGAATAGCTTATTATTTTTGATTCCTAATTTTATTCCATTGTAGTTAGAAAATATATTTTTATTATCATAATCCTTTTAAATATATTGCAGCTAGTATTAACATCTTGGAAAATGTTCAATGTGCTTTAGAGAAGAATGCCATTCTGCTGTTGCTGAATAGAGTGTTCTATAGCTCTCTGCTAGTTCTACTTTATCTGTAGTGTTCCTCAGTTTTATATATTTGTTCATCTACCAAATGTCACATCCACTACTTAAAGTGTAGTATTGGAGTTTCCAACTATTATTGTTGAATTCACCATTTCTTTCTTCAATTCTGTCAGTTTTTGTTTTATGTATTTTGAATTTCTATTGTTAAGTACGTATATGTTTATAATTGCTACATCTTCTCGTATTGATTCTTTTATAATTATAAAAGTTGTTTGTTTTCTCAATAACCATTTTTTTTCTTTTAAAGTCTATTTTGTCTGATATTAACATAGATATCCCAAGTTTCAATGATTGCTGATTGAATGCTATATATTTTTTTATCCTTTTACTTTCAACCCATTTGTACATTTAAATGTAGAATGTATCTCCTATGGATGGTATGTACTATGTTTATCCAGAAATTATCTAACCTGAAAACCTTTGCCTTTGGCTGGATTTTTAATCCATTTTACTTTAATGTTATTATTAATATAGTTGGATTTATTTATGTCTGCCATTCTCCTTTTTGTTATCCATATATCTCATGTCTTTTTCATATATCCATTCAGATACTACTTACTTTTGTATTAAGTAAATATTTTCTGGGGCAAATTTTAGTATCTATAGTGCTGTTTTTACTACATTATTTGAGTTATTTTCTTCACTGTTGCTCTGGAGTTTACCATATATACCTTAACATACCAGATCTACCACATACTTAATATACCACAGATACTAATTTAATTCTTGTGTGATACAGAACATTTATTACTACATGTCTTTCTTACCCTCTTTTGTTCTCTTTTGTCCCTCTTTCATCCTTCCTTTGTTGCTAATGTTGTTATACATAATAGAATATAATGTACATTATGTAAATAATATATAATAAGTACATATGCATATGTTTGAGATATAAATAACAATCATTTTACACAAAAAATATTATTATTAATTACTATAAAATAATTCAGGAAGCTAAAATCAAAAACACAAGAAAATAACAAGTATTGGCAAGGATGTGGAGAAAAAGGAAAACTCATGTAACTGTTGGTAAGAGTGCAAACTGGTGCGGCCACTTTGGAAAACAGTATGGAGATTCCTCAAAAATGTAAAAATAGAATTACTATATGATCCAGTAATTCCACTATTGTGTATTTACCTAAGGAAAACAAAAACACTAATTCATAAAGATATATGAACCCCTGTGTTTAGTACAGCATTATTTACAACAGCCAAGATATGTAAGCAACCCAAGTGTCCATTGATAGATGGATTATGAAGATGTGGCATTAGAGAGAGAGAGAGAGAGAGAGAGAGAGAGAGGGATCTCAGAATATTACTCAGACATAAAAAAGAATGAAATATTTCCATTTACAACAATTTGGATGGACGTAGAAGGTATAATGCTAAGAGAAACAAATCAGTCAGAGAAACACAAATACCATATGATCTCACATAGGGAATTTAAGAAACAAACAAAATAAAAAGCAGCCAACAATGACAGGGGCACCTGGGAGCTCAGTCAGGTAAGTATCCGACTCTTGGTTTCAGCTCAGGTCATGATCTCACAGTCCCTGAGTTCAAGTCCCATGTCAGACTCTGCACTGACAGCCCAGCGCCTATTTGGAATTCTCTCTCTTTCTCTCTCTTTCTGCCTTCTCCCACCCTCTCTTTCTCTCAAAAATAAATAAACAATTTTATTAAAAAGCAACAAACACCACCACCACCACCAACAAAACTCTTAAATATAGGAAAGAAACTTGTGTTTGCCAGAAGGGGGGTGGGAGGGGGTTATGTGAAATTCATAAAGGTAATTAAGAGTATACTTTTCTTGGTGAGCAGTAGAAATGCATGGAATTGTTGAATCATTAAAAAATCAATTATGGCTTATCAGTACAATTATAACTTTTTGATAAGGAGATGATATTCTTTGTTCAAATGATTCATAAATACCTGGATCTATTAATTTCATCTTTATAAATAGCTTCATGTTGACACCCACTTTCTTGATAATCAGTTGTATTTTCCAGAGACGTTTTTCCAGGCCATCTTGGAATACATAGACACCAATATCCCTTATTGCCTTCTTCAGTCAAACAATTGCATTCATTTGCATGCATCTATAAAGTATTTAAAAAAAAAGAGTTTTGTAAATATTCATCACATTACAATACTACAATCATCTCAAAGTTTGAATTTCATGCTTTCCTTTATGCATTAAATTCATGTATTCCTTTAGCAAAGGTAAAATAAACTGTTTTGATTAATATCAAAATCAGTTTTAAAAAGTCATATTGTTTATTTATTGACAAGAATACATAAATTGTATAAAGTAAAATAAATCAACATCTATTATTCAATTGTTTTAAAATATCTTAGTGTAATTTGTATCAAAATTTTATAGAGGCGCCTGGGTGGCTCAGTCGGTTGAGCGTCAGACTTCGGCTCAGATCATGATCTCACGGTCTGTGAGTTCGAGCCCCGCATCAGGATCTGTGCTGACAGCTCGGAGCCTGGAGCCTGTTTCATATTCTGTGTCTCCCTCTCTCTCTGACCCTCCCCCTTCATGCTCTGTTTCTCTCTGTCTCAAAACAATAAATAAACGTTAAAGTTTTTTAAAAAAATTTTTAGATGTAGCTTACATGTTAACTGATGTGATGGAAATAGCATTATACTAATAACCATATCCATGGAAAAACTGTTTTCTGTATCCCTAAATAATTTTTCTTCATGAGTGATTTATTGGATTCATTTATTGAATTCATTCATTGAATTCATCCATTCATTTATTGGATTGATATAACATTTTAATGTATCCCTTATAAGAAATGAATTAAATAAAATCTTTAACACATTTTTATTTCATATATGCATGGAAGTCATAATTTTACCTGTTTAAAAATATATTTCATTTTAACCATTTTGGAGGTCTTCCACAAACATGTCCAGTGTATTTACCTTAAGGAGTACGTAAAGTTTGTTGCCAGGGAAGTGCAACTCTCATGGACAGCTTAAACACAAGCATATCTTTTCCAACTACGCTGTTTATACTTATTTCCCATCAATGGCTACAATGATTAGAAATTTAGTTTCATGGTCTAGTCCTTTGGTGATAGATAAATGATTTATACAGATCTAGTCTGTTGGGTAAGAGTCAACTGATAATCTGTTTCTCCATTTTTCTATTTGGAGCTCATATCACTTAATAATTTTTAGTCTACTGGGAAGGAGACCATCTCTTTGACATGGATAGATTTTTTTTTTTCAAATGCAATTCACCCTTAACTCATGGCTAAAATACAAAATCAATCTCTAAGCTTTCTCTATATTTGTCTGAATGTCTAAGTATTTATACTTTAGAAAAAAAAAATTATCCCTCACTGTTTGAATGCATAATCATTTTCTATATGCAGAGGGTATTTGTTGTAAATTTTCTTAAAGAGGCCCTGTTAGAATTTGCCTACAAAGTTAAAGTTAAATTAGCATTTACATAAGAATAATTATAGCATTTTATGGCACTTTTATTATTCTCTCCATATATATATATGTATAATAATATATGTATATGTACATTCATATGTGAACATACTATTATTGTGATTGCACTTTATCCTCAATTACATTAGCGTGTCATTTTTATAAACAAGGATATTATATTTTCATTACTTTGCAAAATTATCAAATTGGAGATTAACTTTTATATATTTTAACCAATAAATTTTATTAAAATTCACCAATTGTTCTGATATACTATAGAAAAATACAATACACAAATTTTCCTTCTTCAACATGACTAGAAAATACAAAATACCAAAACTTCAAATTACCCAGAAGTGGAATATACATAAACACAAGTGATTAATGATTTTATTTTTACTCCTTGTTGGTCTGTACTGTTTTGTAGAGATCGTATTGGACAGTTTGAATGTGCATGTCTTCCATTATCTTGTTTACTTTTGAATTCCTTTTAGTTGATTCGGTTTAATTATGAAAGCAATACAATTAATCCTATTCTAAAATCCAATCCCTCTTGTGTTCTGTATACACGCACACACACACACACACACACGCACATTTTTTCTTGATTTCTTGTAATAAGCTTTACAATATTTTTTGTATTTTTCTTCTTTTTTTAAAGTTTGTATTTTAATTCTAGTTAGTTAACATACAACATTATATTAGTTTCATGTGTACAATATAGTAACTTAACACTTCCATACCTCACCCTGTGTTCATCACAATAAATGCACTCCTGAATCCTCATCACCTGTTTAGCCCATCCCCCCACCCACCTCCTCTCTGGCAAACATCAGTTTGTTCTCTATAGTTAAGAATCTGCAGGGCGCCTGGGTGGCGCAGTTGGTTAAGCGTCCGACTTCAGCTCAGGTCACGATCTCGCGGTCCGTGAGTTCGAGCCCCGCGTCGGGCTCTGGGCTGATGGCCTGGAGCCTGCTTCTGATTCTGTGTCTCCCTCTCTCTCTGCCCCTCCCCCGTTCATGCTCTGTCTCTCTCTGTCTCAAAAATAAATAAAAACGTTAAAAAAAAAAAAAAAAAGAATCTGTTTTGGGGAGCCTGGGTGGCTCAGTTGTTTAAGTGACTGACTCTTGATTTTGGCTCAAGTTTATATAGGCTTGGGTCATGATATCATGGTTCCTGAGATGGAGCCTGGCATGGGGTTCTGCACTAATAGTGTGGGGCCTGCCTGGGATTCTTTCTCTGCCTCACTCTCTGCTCCTTCCCCACATATACATGTGCTCTCTTTCTCTCTCTCTTAAAATAAATTAAAAAATAAATATTTTAAAAAGAACCTGTTTCTTGGTTTGCCTATCTTTCTCTCTCTTTCCCCCCCTTTACTTATTTGTTTTGTTTCTTAAATTCCACATATGACATTTATCTTTCTCTGACTTATTTTGCTTAGCATAATACTTTCTGGGTCCATTCATGTCATTGAAAATAGAAAGAGTTTATTTCTTTAATGGCTGCGTAACATTCCACTCTATGTATATAAAGCCCATCGTCTTCATCCATTTATTAGTCGATGGATATTTGGGCTATTTCTATAATCTGGCTATTGTAGATAATGCTGCTATAAACATTGAAGTGCATGTATTCCTTTGAGTTTTTGTATTCTTTGGGTAAATACCTAGTAGTGCAATTGCTGAATTGTAGGGTAGTTCTATCTTTAACTTTTTGAGGAAACTCCATACTGTTTTCCACAGAGGCTGCACCAGTTTACATTCCCACCAACACTGTAAGAGGGTCCCCCTTTTTCCACATCCTCACCATCATCTGTTGTTTCTTGTGTTGTTGATTTTAGCCATTCTGACAGGTGTGAGGTGATAGTTCACTGTGGTTAGACTTGTATTTCCCTGATGATCATTGGTGTTGAGTATGTTTGCATGTGTCTGTTGGCCATCTGGATGTCTTCTTTGGAAAAGTGTCTATTCATGTCTTCTGCCCATTTTTTAATTGGATTATTCATTTTGGGGGTGTTATGTTTTATATTGTACTTGTATATTATTATGTTTATCAATGTAATTTAAGCATGCACAGTCCTAGGGTGCCTGTGTGGCTCAGTCAGTTGAGTGTCCCACTCTTGAATTTGGCTCTGGTCATAATCTCTGGGTTGTGGGATTGAGGCCTGTGAACAGCTCTGCACTGAGTGTGGTGCCTTCTTAAGATTCTCTCTCTGCTCACACATTCCCTCTCTAAAAAGATTAAAATAATAAAATAAAATAAAATAAAATAAAATAAAATAATAAAATAAAATAAAATAAAATAAAATAAAATAAAATAAAAAGCATGCACAGTCCTATTAACCTCCTTTCAGGGAGTAAATTACACGGGTTTTCAAAATAGTGGAAGAAGACTAGGCTGCACAGTCAATATAATGCCTCAGGACAGAGACATTTTATATGCTTACCCCCTTCTTGCTATTCAGACTTTGACCCTGTATCTCTGACAGCAGCTTCTGCACTTATTTTCTCCACTTGTAACACCTGCCCCATCTTCCATTTGGTTATGTTGTTTGTTTCAGGGGCCTAGTCAAGAGTTCATAGATTGATCCTTTGGCTCATGCAAATTTTCTAAGAACTAATGCTTCTCAAATATTGGGTTTCTATAGCTTTTTTGTTTGTTTGTTTGCATCTTTTCCGTATAGTTTGGGATGATTCAATACAATATAAGAAGAAAAGTAAACACTACCACCTAAACACACTCAAAGCCTAGAGTCTGTGAAGATCTGTATATGCTTAATTCTCTATTTCTACTGAAAAATACAAAAGAATGCATACTTTACTGTTTTATGATGAAGAGAATAATATCATACACTAAAGAGTTATTTTTAGTTATTAACAATCTAGGTCACTAAATAATACATAATCAAAGCTTAGAAAGAAAACAATGTTTTAACAACAAGGAATAATAGTGCAGAATTCAGACTATGGCAAAGTATTATTTCCTATAAATATACACTTTTATTTTTTGCTTTATTTTCAGAATAATTATTTCTGGGATTTAGAAAAATGTGAAAGAACTAAAAGAAAACTTGGCTAGTAAATATTCCTCAAAATAATATTTCAAAAAAATATTATCCTTTGTGTAAGGGCTATCATATGAACACCTAAATTACATTGAAAGCTTTGTTAAGACTCTTTTATTATATGTTGAAGATGATTAATTTTTCTTTACTGAAATTATTTACTATATCTAACAACTATTGCAAGTAATTCCTGCAATTGAAAAATTCTTAATTTGATATTTCAACAGAGTCTCTCATCTTTTCATATAGTCTAGTCCTCTAATAAAATTTTACTTTTCTATAATTAAATTTAGGCATAAGAAAAAGTCTCTCAGAAAAACTTATAATACAGTAAATTTTATCAGTGGGTACATACAAATCTGAATCCACATTACACATCCAGAGAAAAGATTTCTTAATTTTTGAATATATTGGAAATCAAGAAATCTACTTAAAAGAGTTCCTCAACCCTCTGAAATTTTGTGCAAAACATTGTGATTGTGCATAACTTATTGTGAGGAAACTGTTCCTAGCCTTCATCAAATTTTCAAGGGACTCTGATAAACAAAAGAAAGAATGGTTGAAATCTACTCATGTATGCCCAAGATAAGAGTAACAGAAATTACTTGAAAGTTCAGCACTTATATGTATTTATCTATGATTACTATTACTATTATATTAATAATATATCATGATCAACTTATAATAATAAACATAATTATATTACAATTATTAATAATATTGACAATCAATTAATAACATTTGTAATTACACAAACATCCAATATTAAAAATGTACATAAAAATGGAATAAGATTTTACTCTATTCTTGATAATTAAATAATGTTTGTTTGATGAGGGCTTGTAATACAATCAAAAATCTTGGCAATGGATGATCTTTTCTTCCCAAGGAGAAAAGAAATAAAACTTATGGAAATTCTTTTTTGTTTTTAAAGAGAGAGAGAGAGAGAGAGCACTGTATGCACACAAGAGCAACAAGGGAGAGACACAGAGAAAGGGAGAGAGAGAAACTTAAGCAGGCTCACACCCAGCATGGAGCCATATGTGGGGCTTGATCCCACATCGGTGAGATCATGACCTGACACAAAATCAAGAGTTGGATGCTTAACCGACTGAGTCACCCAGGTGCCCCAAAACCTATGGAAATACTTTTTATGGGAATTCATTATTACTGATGTAGGTATCTAACATAATACTACATTCAAAATTAACTTTGGCTGAAAGCAATTTAAGCTACACGAACAATATTCACAACATACTTCACAAAATGGTTTGTATATATAAGTAAATGACTAAGTAATGCTGTCATTTCATGGAAAATCATATTTTTGTATATATTATTTTTCTACTTCTATATTATATTAGTTGAGTTACTTGGTAAAGAGATTCTAAAGGGGAGAAAGTCTAAGACCTAAGAGACATATTTACCATTTTTTGACCCTTGTTAATGAAACAGATCGGGAAAGAGACTTCACCTATAGGAGCAAGTGACTTCTTTATAAGATATGTAGAAATCTGGATTCTTAGAAAAGTATTCACCAAAGTAAAAATTGCACCTAAGTTCAAAAAGCAAGAAAGACTTTATTCAAAACTATTTCAAAAGAAGAGAGAGATGGAACTCAACTTTGCTGAAACAAGACAGGAAAGATCTTAAGTGCTGGTATTAGCTAGGGAAAAAGTACTGGAGGAAATTAAAGGAGAGATTGATCAATGAAATGTGTAAAGTACATTCATTGAGCTATCCTTGAGTTTGCAAGGGTTTTGGTTTGTTAGGAGGCTTTCTGTGTTTGCTAACTGGTACCCACTGCAGTTAGGCTCCTACTCTCTCACTGGATATTAACATTTACATTTCTCCTTCAACGTTTACATTTGAAAGAAATAGTTCCTAGGTCCTTGAGGAAGACATTTCCTGGGCCCTAAAACTGGCCAGAGGCTGAGAGTAGATTTGCATATATTTCAAAGAAGCAGATAAAGAACTTACTGTTGCGAATTTTATGAAGTAAATGCTCCAAGTAAAAGGAGGTCAGGGATCTATAGTCAAGAAGAAGCCTATCTAAAGTTCAGTTAAGCTGAGGGGAACATTAAGAATGTCTTGGTCATATTCTTAGTTAAATAAAGATATATCTGGATGAATTTATCTGGTCCAAATTTATCTGGGCTTAAACCTAGTAAAAAATATTGAAATAATTAAATTTGGCAAAAGTCTTTCTTATTCCAACTTTTAGTGTCCCTCTGTGTCTTCCACGTTTATTTTTATTATTTTTTTTAAATTTTATTTATTTTTGATAGAGAGAGACAGAGCACAAGTCAGGGAGGGGCAGAGTGAGACAGAGACACAGAATCCGAAGCAGGCGCCAAGCTTTCATCACAGAGCCCGATGCAGGGCTTGAACTCACAAACCGCGAGATTATGACCTGAGCCAAAGTAGGAAGCTTAACCGACTGAGCCACCCAGGTGTCCCTCTTCCACGTTGTTTTAAAAGCATCCTCTGGGGGCGCCTGGATGGCGCAGTCGGTTAAGCGTCCGACTTCAGCCAGGTCACGATCTCGGGGTCTGTGAGTTCGAGCCCTGCGTCAGGCTCTGGGCTGATGGCTCGGAGCCTGGAGCCTGTTTCCGATTCTGTGTCTCCCTCTCTCTCTGCCCCTCCCCCGTTCATGCTCTGTCTCTCTCTGTCCCAAAAATAAATAAAAAACGTTGAAAAAAAAATTAAAAAAAAAAAAAGCATCCTCTGTCACCAGTAACTCATAATTAATCTCATAACCTTTTTGTAGCAAGTGTGTAAAAAAAATAAGCTCACTTCTATATATGTGCTTTCTTTCCAAAAGTGTTTGCATTTAAAAGGACCTGAGAGAGGACATTTTTTAATGTAAAGAAATGAAAAAATTACTTTAGAATTTCAGTCTTTGATGATGGGAATTCAAGTGAACCAAATTTTTTGTCCTATATTTAAAAATACTGAGAAAAAAAACATATATGTGTGTGTGTGTGTGTGTGTGTGTGTGTGTGTGTGTGTGTATAAATTTCCTCTTTGCTCCATGAAGTACTTTTTCTTGAAAGTATGACTGTGAACCAACTAACATAAGTATTTACCAAGCATAACAGTTTGTTCATCAACCTCATTTTAAGACTCTCATCCCATTATGTCCACCAGTACAAGGCTTTATTCATGAACTCTAACTGAACCTTACAAGTACCCATTCCCTACAAGTAAGGCTCTAGAGCATATTAACATCCATCCATAAATTCTCCCTTCTGAGACACTAGTAAGACTGACTCTATTAGGTGTTGTTTTTCATTACTATGTTAAATCTAAGAGAATTAGTTTCTCTTGATCAACAGAACTGTCTAGTGGTCTTTTGGAGGATCAGCAGTGAACAAACACAAAATTCTGCAAAGATCTAATTAAAATACCCTCAATAACAAAGTTCACAACCTTAGACTGCAAGTGGTGCACTATTCTGGGACCACTGGACACTTGTCTCTCCAACTATGACAGTGACATAGGTATAGTATCAGGTCTGAACTCCAATTTATTTTCATCACATTCCCAAATGCTATTTATTTATTTTTTCCTCTTAAGAATAAGAAAACACTTTAGGAATCCTTTGATTATGTGATCCAATTTGATCCAGAGAGAAAGGAAATTTCTTTCAACATGACTTCCTCTGCTAAGTGTAAGAGTATGTCTACTGTAAGAGGACAAGTATTGCTCCCACAATTTCATCATCCACATGACTTAAATAAACAATGAGTTCAGAAATCACAGCTATCTGCATTCCTTGAACAAATTATTCCTTGAGTCACCTTTCCAAAATCTTGTAAAAACTTTTCTGTGGCTATCAGTTTAGACGGACTGCTCTTTGGTAGGTTTAGAGACATGACATTGAACAGGCACCTATGTACCTATGTTAAGTTTTCATGGGGTCTTCTCAGTCTCACAGGCTTCAACACCACACATCCCTCCCTTTATATTGTAAGTCAGGTACACATCTCTGTAATTGCTATAATTTCTCAAAGGAAAATCTGAAATTGCAGTGGCCACTCTGGGGAAATTTTGACATGAACAAGATTGTTCATTTGACAGAAACATTAGAACAAAAAGAGAAAAATTCTCATGAGGAGACTCTCCGTCCTGTGTGTCTAATAGAGAGATTACTCTGTTTAATGCACAAGAACCCCTCTTGAATTTTCATACTTCTGGGATTAATAAGCACTAGATTTTTAATTATATACCCCTATGGAATTATTAAGGATATGAGTTATTGTTTAAACTATCTGGAATAATAACTTGTGTGTGTGTGTGTGTGTGTGTGTGTGTGTGTGTGTGTGAATGAGTTTTTTCTCCATTTAAGTCTCTACTGGTCTTTGAAGATAGAAGATAATTAACCTTTAACATTAAGTCATGATTTTATATTCGCCTGAAGCTAGCACCCTTCATCTCTTCATTTTTGCTCTTTCTTCCTTTCTTTTTTGCTTGGGAAATTTTTAAAATTAATATTAATCATAAATACATTTCCTATCATTATATGTACATTCTAAGACTATTGTTCAGATAAACAGTCAAAAAATGAAAAGGAAAATGATTAACTGTACCTCGTTTATATGTTTTTCCTTTGCCAAAAATTTAACAAAGCAGAAAATGTGTACCTGGTGTGTAATATAATTAGTCTTTTAGATGAAAAGAAAATTACACACTTAGAGTTTGGGCATAAATTCAAAAGTCTTGATTTTTTAAATACATGAACACCGAGGTTTACTTATATTAAAAAGAGCTTATTTGATTTCCCAATAAATAAATTAATCTTTAGGCAAATTAGAATGATTTAATATAACTTTTCAAGAACTGGTCTATCATTATTTTTTTAGATTGTTTATTATTATAAAAATATCAAATAGAAATAATTGAATTTTTAATAGTGGGTATCATTTAAAAGCACTTAGTCTTGTGAATTCTTATTGATTCTACTATGGTTATTTGTTTTTATTTAGTTTTTTTTTTTTTTTTTATTGAGAGAGAGAGAGAGCGAGCGAGCATGCATGAGTGCAGGAGAGTGGCAGAGGGAGAGACTGAATCTCAAGCAGGCTCCATGCTCAGTTCAGAGCCCAATGTGGGGCTCCATCCCACAACCCTGAGATCATGACCTGAGCTGAAATCCAGAGTTGGATGCTCAACCAGCAGAGCCACCCAGGCGCCCCTGGTTCTACTACATTTATGTACTACAATGTCTTTTCTGATGACACTACAAACCAAAAGGACTTAACATGATGGTGCAAATTGCAATTTCCAAATCTTTGGTTAACATCAAGACCTTACACTGATATTAAATTGAAGTAACAAAGAATCATTGGATAGTTGAGCAATTTTAGAATAAGAAAAATATACAAATATTAATCTATAAACATAATTTTATTTTATGTTTTAAAGTTTATTTATTTATTTTGACAGGGAGAGAGAATGAGAGAGAGCATGAGCAGTGTAAGGGCAGAGACAGACAGAAAGAGAGAACTCCAAGCAGGCTCCTCACAGTCAGTGCAGAGTCCAATGAGGGGCTCAACAATCTACAAACCATGAGATCATGACCTGAGATGAAACCAAGAGTTGGACACCTAACCAACCGAGTCACCCAGATGCCCCAAAGAATCTCTAAATATAATTTTAAGTTATCCTTTTTCCTTACAGAATGAAAAACTGAGACATACAAATGTTGTTAAATGATGTATATTTATGTTTATACATGTATATTTATGTTTATTTTGCCTAACAAAAAAGTTGTCAAATTATATAAAATGTGTGATTATGAAAAAATAAGCTAGCTAAAAGTTATTGGATTGGTATATTTGTGTTTTCTCTTGAGTCTAAAAAAACAAAGTAGTTATTTTATTTAAATTTGGTGATTATTTTAGTTTTTCAAGTTTATTCATTTATTTTGAAAGACACAGAGACAGCATGCAAGCAGGGGAAGGGCAGAGAGAGAGTGGACAGAGGATCTGAAGCTGGCTCAGTGGTGAAAGCAGAGACCCTGATGTGGGGCTCGAACTCACAAACCTTGAGATCATGGCCTGAACCAAAGCCAGACATTTAACCAACTGAGCTACCCAGGCACCCCAAGTTTGTAATTATTTCAAAAGAATACAGAGAAATAGAAATGTGTATACAAGATAACTATGATTTGCTTGCTTGTTTCCTAAAAGAAGGTAAATTTAATACATAATGTTCTTTTATGTGCTGATAAAGTTAAATATATCTTAAAGATAAAAAACTTTAATCATTTATGTGCATAGTCATGTATCTGTGAATGGCTAAATACATACATGTAAAACTATATGAAGCTTAATACATATGTTTATGAATGTATATATACATCCATATATATACATACACATATATATATATATACAAAATATATGTTTATGAGAGCAGAAGTGAATTTAAAAGTTCTGAGAAATTGACATCTGTTTGCTTGTATTTGTAATGCCTTTCTAGACGGTTCTTTTTTGAAGTAAACTGACTTGTATTATTTCTTATAATATTAGCTCAGTATTAATGGATTTATTTATAATGAAAAGTTTATGAATCTTTTCTCAAAATTTTATACAAAATATATCAAACATAAAATTATAATATGGTTTTTGTTTCTACAAAATAACCAGATTAGGTTATGTCCAGACAAGAGGGGTTACAAATACTCTGTTAATTCTCTAAACTTTTTGGAAAACTCCCCAATCTTTTTGACAAAAAGGATTTTTATTTCTTTATAATTAGGATTCAGGGTACCTGGGTTGCTCAGTCGGTTAAAGGTCGAACACTTGATTTCAGCTCAGGTCATGATCTCATGGTTTGTGAGTTCAAGCTTCTCATGTGGCTCCATGCCTACAGTGTGGAGCTTGCTTGGGATTCTCTCTTTCAAAATAAATTTTAAAAAATAAAATTAAGATTCCAAATTTTGTGTTTCTTATTGTTATTTGTTTGATAATATTATCTAATTTGTATAAGATGTAGGTGAAATAGGGAAAAAGAGAGCCATTCTTTGAATTCTTGCCTTAGGCCCCTAATTTAAGTGGTAAAGTTACCCAGAGATTGGAAATCTCCCACAGATATAAATGTTTTTATTTATTTTTGAGAGAGAGAGAGAGAGAGAGAGCGAGCATGAGTGGGGGAGGGGAAGAGAGAGAGGGAGACAGAATCCAAAGAAGGCTCCAGGCTCTGAGCTGTCAGCACAGAGCCCAATGCAGGGCTTGAACTCATGAACCACGAGATAATGACCTGAGCGGAAGTTGGACGCTCAACCGAGCCACCCAGGCGCCCCCTGGAAATATCCTGGAGATTTAATTATGGTCTTTAAACAAAAAGGTGATATAATCACAACTGTTTGAGAGACTTAGTCATCAAATTGTAGCATAAATGGAACACAAAAAGACTACATATAAAATGATAAATCTCTTTATTACCTGTCTATATTATAAATACAAAAAGTGCTAGACAGTTAGGCATGAGCAAGGAGGGATAAAGCAGACACTGACCATAGCCTAGCAGCTACCCCCTGAGAGTTAAGAACAATAGCTTAAGAACCTCCTCTAAGGGCTAACAGAACAGGAAAGGCCTAGCCACAGAGCAGGCTCAAAAGCCACAGAGGACTTCCAAGAGCTGAGCATGTGCACAAAAGATGCAACTTGACCTTACAGTCATAGAAACTTCTCATTAGAAACTCACAAATATACAATGCATAAATATATACAATTATAACAAAAGGCACCATGGGCGGCATGTGTGCAGAAGCCAAAATGTCATATAACCACCGTCAGTCAAAAATCTCAATCAATATAAGGTTATATTTAAGCTACACACATCTTGAACACTGAATTTGCAAATTTAACAATTTTAGCTTTTTTTTCAAATCAGAATATTATGAGTCAAAGAGACAAATAAGGAATTATATTACCTCCAATTTTCCTTGACATAGAAACCAAAATACATAACAGAGATCTTCAGATGTGTTCACATAGACAGAATCTTCAGTCCAGTTCGCAGAGAGAAAGAAGTAGACATCAACAGCCACTTCACATTTTTCATCTTCAGATCCTTTCAAAGGGATGAAAAATTAAATAATCTTTCACAAAATTAAATTTACATTAAATTAGTAAAGACAGTTGTCAAGGGTGCCTAGGTGGCTCAGTTGGTTAAGCATCCAACTTCAGCTCAGGTCATGACCTCGTGGTTTGTGAGTTTGAGCCCTGCATCAGGCTCTGTGCTGACATCTCAGAGCCTGAAGCCTGCTTCACATTCTGTGTCTCCCTCTCTCTCTGCCCTTCCCCTGCTTGCACTCTGTCTCTCTCTGTGTCTCAAAAATAAATAAATAAAAATTTAAAAAAGACAGTTGTCAAATTACTTGGTAAGATCAATTTGAGAACATCTACCACAAAATAAGTTTCTATGTGAATAGAATACTAAATTTGAAAAAGACCTAAAGTAGAATAAGGCTGAACTCTAATGTCAAATAAATTTCTAATTAATGGTTATAAAGATGACTTAATACATACAAATACAATACATTTTGCATAAAAAGTACTTTTATTCTTTATATACATTGCTGCATAAGGAATCATTTGAAAATATATTTGGAAAACACCCTTAGAATATTTATAATAGAAACATCATTAGCATGTCATCACAGCCCTCTCATTGAAAAGAAGGGAGTGTGCTTATGTGAGAGTGTCAGTAGAGATATAGATAAACATATGCATACATATACATATATAATTTAGCTACTTTGAACTGTTAGACATACTATCTGCGATACAATAAAAAATGACATTGCAAGAAAGCAAAACAAAATGACCTATATTCAAGCGGAAACAGTAAAAAACAGATGACCCACACTTAGAATTATATCAAGATTACAAAATATTTATGATAAATGTGTTGAAGTATCTATAGAAAAAGATTAATATAATTGGTAAACAGAGAATAAGGGAATGAGAGATTTGGAAACAAAATCTAAACAAACAAATAAGATATCCCAGAATTGTGGAGAGAAAGGAACTAATTATGCTAAGCTGAGAACCTATTATTTTTTATTAATGGTGTAATATTCCCAGGTACTGAAACAGCATAGGAGACTGGATATAGTTTCTTTTAAACATAACTAAACCTCCTAGTAAAGGGACCAATAAAATTTATTAGGTAGATAATATTTGCCCACAGAATCCTAGTAAATAGTCCAATTTTAGAATTGCTTATGGTTAACAAACCTAAAATCCATTGTTTGTGAGGCATGACTTCCCAGAAAATATTATGTAGGCTATGCAACTTACAACTGAATTGTAAAGTAGAGATGGTTCACAAGCTGAAATCTTCCTGCCATGTGCAAACTTATTTAGACATCTTATGTATAACTCTGGAAAAGAAGAAGCTAGGAAGCCTTGCAGAATGTTCCAAACATTTTCAACCTTACCAAAGTAATTTAACTGCTAATAACTTTTGACATTATAAAAATTATTACTAAATTAGTCATAAAGTAATCAATGCGTGAGATTATCAGCAGAACAGCCACACAAGAAGAAAATATTAGTAACTTTCATGATGTCAATAAAAATCATATCTTCAATGTGCTGAGATAAAATAACTCAAACTTGGCTATGCTAGTCTATATAATCAATTGATAAATTTTCCTTTCTATTTTCTGAAGGAGTTTACATAGTATTAGATGTAACTCTTTATTGAATATTTGGGAGAACTTTGATAAACACAACCTATTTTCAGTGTTTTTCTTTTTGGAAAGATATTTTAAAACTATTCAATTACTTTAGAGATTGTACAAATATTCAGATTTTATATGTATTATTGAATCAGTTTGTCAACTAGTGTTTTTCTATGAATTTATCTATTTCATTTAAGTTGTCCAATTTATAGACACAGAATTTTCTATAATGATGTACCTGATTAAACATTTGGATTTGACAGAAATATCATCCCCTCTTCCTCTTAAAGCCTCAAAAAGGAGGTAATGGAAAATAAAATAAAAGTGTTAATTCACAGGGAACGAGAAAGGAGGTAACAGTGAGAAAATATTGTTTTTTGAGCAAGTTTTCAATAAATTTCAAGAAGTTGAAAAGATGGTGGGAATATAGTGAGTAAATTAGCAGAATGGTAATAATCAAAAGTCTAATTATAGGGCATATTTATAAAAAAATCAAACTTGTCTACTTAGCAGAAATCTTAAGATTTTTAGGACTTAAAAGTGTCTGAGAAAATAGTAGTCTGGCAACAGGGTGATTAGTTGACACAGCTTTTCTCTCAAATCACAAATGCAGATAATTATTCTGACCCATCACTCACCTCCCTGCTGGCCCACAAACAAATATTTGTCAAGGTTTATTCTCAGGGGAAAGAGGATCTTAGAGGCTCCTGCCTCAAGAATATCAAGCTCATTAGGATTACCCCACTGAATGGCCAGCTGTCAACTTACAACCCTCTTATAGAGCTGCCACTTATCAAAAACCATGTTCACATGGTAAGCTTCCAATGAGTCTTGTTAGGTCATCACCATTAAGTATGATCATCCAACATTTGGCAGAAATATTCCAAATAAGAAAGAACAAACCATAATTAAAAATACTTACAGAAACTGAGACACTGAATGGAGGAGAAAAATTTAAAACCAATCAAAACTATAATATTCTTAGAGTTATATAAAAAAGTTATATTATCTATACAAAAGGTGGAATGTTATGGTAATTTACAACTTTAGACAATAGTAAAAATGTCTAGAAAAGTACAATGTAATAAGAAATAAACACTAGTTATCATATATTTAATTGAGAGAGTAGATTAGAAAATAGGACAAAACAAAAAGAAATGACAAAGATAAGAAATTATGAGAAAATGAGATCAATTCTGGGGATGCAATATCAACTTTTTGGACTTAGAGTTACAGAAATAGGAAATAGAAAAGAAGAATTATTAATGCAATAATATAGCGACTACCTAAAAACTGAAAGACACATGCTTCCAAATAAAGGGTTTATCAAGTGCTTACACATGAACAAGAATACAATCACGGGAATGTAAATTGGTACAGGAGGTATATGATCCAGTAAATCCACCTTTGAATATTTATCTAAAGTTAACAAAAATACTAACTTAAAAAGATATATGCATCCCCATGTTCATTGAAGAATTATTTCCAATAGCCAAGGCATGGAAGCAATCTAAGTGCCCATCAGTGGATGAATGGATAAACATGTGTGTGCATGCACAAACACAGTCAGACATAAAAAAGAAGAAAATTGTTCCGTTTGCAATAACATAGATGGAACTTAAGGTATTGTGCTAAGTGAAATAAGTCAGACAGAGAAAGATAAATACAGTATAATTTCACTTATATGTGGAATCTAAAAGGGGAAACAAACAAACAAACATACTCAGATGCAGAGAAGAGATTGGTGGTTGTCAGAAGAGGGGAGTAGCGGATGGGTGAAACAGGTGATGGTGATCAAAGGGTACAAACCGCCACTTATAAAATAAATAAGTCCTGGAGATGCAATTAATGTACTGCATGGTGACTATAGCTAACAACAGTGTATTGTATATTTGAAAGTTGCTAAGAGAGTAAATCTTGTAAATTCTCATCACAAGAAAAAAAAATATAACTGTGTATTGCAATGGATATTAACTAGACTTACTGTGGTGACTGTTTTTGCAATATATACAAATATAGAATCATTATGTTCTATATCTTAAACTAATATAGTGTTAAATGGCAATTATATCTCACTTATAAAAATTTATAATTCACAACATAAGTCCCAACATAGTGAAATTTCAGAACACTGGGCAAAGAACATAGAAAAAAGCTTCCAGGGAGATAATTACAAGATGAATATAAAAAATCAGGGGCTCAGTCAGTTAAGCATCTGACTTGGTTTCAATTCAGGTCATGATCTCATGGATCATGAGTTTAAGTCCTGTGTGGGGCTGTCAGTGAAGAGCCTATTTGGAATTCTTTCTCTCTCCCTCTCTGCCCATCCCCCATTCCTTTGTGTGTGCTCTCTTTCTCCCTTTCTCTCAAAATATTTAAAAAGTATTTAAAAAATCAAAAGGTGGCTTAGTGTATACACAATTTCACACTACTGGATGCCTTCCTTTCTTTTCCCTGTATCATACATCTCATAGATTGTCATATAAGTACTAGGAGTATTATATAATCATTTCTATATCTGTGCTCATTCTTTTCCTCAGATAGCCGTTGGTTCCAATTATAATCTTGCACATTTATTACTTAGTATGTGGACGGGAAGCGTGTGTGATGGGAAAACTAAGTCAAAAAGTATAAACATTTGTAATATTGATGGATATTGCAAAATTACCTTGCTCAGCTTTTATAGTGATTTTACATTTCACAAGCAATGCATAAAATCACTCAATTTTTTTGCCAGATTTATTTATAATTGAAAAAGTATCTACTTATTGTGTTTTTAAAATTTGCTTTGTTCTCTTTATGAGTAACGCTGAACACTCTCTCATACATTTAGGAATACTTTCTATGCCTCTGAACAGTTTTTGTTTATTTGACTGCTTCTACGATGTCTTTCACAAACAGGCATTTTTGCTTGTATTGTAATCAAGTGACCAGTTTTTCTTTCTGGCAACTAAATTTTGATTGGTAGCTATAAAAGGTCTTCCCCATCCAAATTTAAAAAGTAATTCTCCGACATTTTTCTGATATTTTTATCATTTAAATCTTTATATTTAAAACTTTATTGGTATGAATTTAACTCAGAGTATGCTTAGTAAGATATAAATCACTTTTTTTTCCAGATGATTATCAAGTTGTTCAACCCCAATTATTCAGTAATTCTTATATAGCCTGATTGAGATGGAAATTTTATTAGATGTTAATTTTTCTTCATGAGTTGAATTTATATTTGAACATTGTATTTTGCATATTTTTGACTATCAGTGCAATTGTACAATGTTCTTCATTAATGAAGCTGTATAATACACTTGACTATTTGGCAGAACTAAATCTCTACCCCACAACCAACATAACATACTCTTGCAGAGTATGCATGGCATTATTTAGTTAGTTTTCCAGGCGGACTTTAATAAATAAAACAAACACAAGAACATTGTTGTTATATTATTGAAATCTTAATAAATATGTGAATAATATGAAGAGCTGAAATCTTTAATACATTAGGTCTCCTTTCCAACAGCATGGTATATTTTTAGAATTTCTTTTAGATTTTGTGTCTTTGTAACTATACTGTGGCAATATACAAAGTTTTCTTAATGTAGAACTTACATAACATTTTTGTTAATTTTAGTCCTGGGTATTTTCATATTTTCACTGCTGTTTACAGGAAATTGTTTTTCCAATTAAATCTTTTAATAGTTCTTATCTATATATGAAAGCCACTAATTTTTACTTAGTAATTAATTAACATAATCCTGTTACTGTACAATTTTTTAATAAGTGATATAAGTGAAAAGCACTAAAATACATTTGGTTTTTAACACTCAGATTTCTTTTTTAAATCTTGAATTAAGGCCTGAAATTATTAAGTGGAAATAGAAATAACAGCAAGTATTCAACAAAAGACTTGAAAGTGGAGCAGTGTGGTAGGAAAAAGTACTTTTGATCAAGATTGCTTTGGAGATTCAGTATTTTCCATTCTCCCAACAATCATTACAAAATATAAAAGTCATTTAAATGAGCAGATTATAATTATTATAATATTTTATACCACAAATAAGAGCCACTACTTGTAAAGAAAAAAGGGGGAATTTGAAGTACATATTGGTTTGCCATACCAATTCACATCACGGCACTCGTTATTGACTTAGAAAAAAAATACTTCACTATCACATATTAAATGTTGTAAATGTGTTTTAAATTTGGTTAACTAAGCTGTAATGATCACAAGCTTTAAAAAAGAAAGGTATTCAGAGAACTTATCTCTTCATTTTTGCTATGATTTCATCTTTTCTTAACCATAATTCATATTATCTTATTTCACTTCACAACTCATTATCCACTCTGTCAGTATCTCCTTTTCTCAAACCTAATAACACACATAATGAACATAGATGATGACATTGAAAAGAAACAGTGCATGTCAGCTCTTTCTCAAGTTGTGCACTGTAGACCAATTGTCCTTG
Organism: Panthera onca; assembly: GCF_046562875.1. Classification (NCBI taxonomy): domain Eukaryota; kingdom Metazoa; phylum Chordata; class Mammalia; order Carnivora; family Felidae; genus Panthera; species Panthera onca. The sequence continues at coordinate 58,730,267 of NC_138343.1, forward strand.
AAGGGGCTTCTTCTAATTAATTATCATCCCTTCTTTGTAGAGCAATCATATTGGCAAGAATTGATTGGGCGTGTAAGACACTTCATTTAGTTGGTAGAAAAATCTCTTAATTAAAATAATTTTACTACTGGTAAAATTAATGCACCCCGTGCAAATTTACCAGCTTGATTTTAATGTTCCTCTTCAATTATATTTTATGAGAAGAGAAGGAAATGAGATCTTAATAGAAATAAGCAGAACAAAATAAGTATTGCATAAAATGTAATTATATTTACATACTTTTTAAAATTTATCCTAACTTCTTTTTTGTTTTGAAAACTTTACTGGGAGAAGTTGCTTGTTGAATCTTTGTACTGACATTAAAAAGGAATTGGGATAGCTCTACTTATTTATTGACTATTGAGTTTCATCACACTGGCTTCTTTAGCTTGGAGAGCCCAAGTAATTTAGATTCTCAGATGTGGAAGACACATACTTCATCTTTTTTTTGTAATAATTAGCTATGTTCATTAAGTTCTAAACATAGTTCCATGAAAGGATAATGACTAAATACACTTATATTACCTTGATGATAATTGCTCAAAGTTGATTTATGCATGAACAATTTTGACTTCATATTACCCCCATGTCTTAAAAGTGTATTTGTTTTATTTTAAAGTAAACTTACTTTACTTTGTCATTCATAAAAGTATGTTTACTCAGAGATGATTTATCCACAAACCATTTGATTTCCTATTGCTCCTCCTATTTTTCCTAAAAAATATATTTGCTATTTTATTTTTGTGAATATGTTCCCTGTAGCCATTTTTAGTTCCAAAGAATTTTAATGTTTAAAATAAATTAAGTGGACACATGCATTATTTCTACTTTGAGACAAAGAAAAATAGAGTATGAAAATGATGCAGGCACTGAAGTCCATGAACTGATTTGGCTTTAACAGCAGATTATGTTTCTCATTCTGTACATTAGAACATTTGGGGAGGCTTTAAAGATCTCCTATGTCTACTTCACCACAATTCCACTTTGATTGTTGTGTAATGGAAGTCCAGCAGTAGTAGATTTTGAAAGTTCCTTAAGTGATTATATTATGTGCTCAAGGTTTAAAACCACTGAGCTAACATACTGCCTAAATAGTCCTGAGACCAGCTCCATCAAGTAACTTCTCTAACCTAAGTGGTTGTTTGTTTTGTGTCATTTTAAAAATAGTAAGTATTCATAACACAACCTCTGAAGTTCCTTTTAGCACTAACATAAAATAATCAACAAGTCATTGCTCTCTTCTACCACTTTTGGTCTTACGTGTGATCTGCTTAATGAACCGATAACTATTTTTGTCATTAGGGGTTGTTAACTCTCCAGAATATCATTTTACGAGCATAATGAAATAAATTATCATGCCTACTGTCTAAAAAGCTAATTGTTAGTTTACTTCAACACTGTTTTAATGTAATAGTAGTGTTGTAAGTGCAGCTGCTGTCAGTTGAATAAAATAAGCCATTAGTTGAGAACAGATATATCAAATCTACTAATTTTCTGATTGTTGACAAACTATCATGCCAAAATATCATTGACAGAGGAGTCTTTAAAAGATTTAACTGAAGTGTCATACAGTTTTAAGAATGTGGATCAATTTGCATGAATTAAGTCAAATAATATACAAAGTATAACCATAGAACAGAAAATTATGTTTATCAAAACAGATTTTGAAACAAGAACTGCCATTGTATAAAATAATTAGAAACATATTTGATAAAATATGTGTTGGAATTATTTCATTTCAAGTGTGAAAGCCAGAAATCTCACATTCCTGTTGATACCTCTGTCACTTGCTCTCTGTATTCAGTCCATAAACAAGAACTTCCATGTATTTCAATCTTCAATCCCCTCACAATATGACTGCTCTACAACTATCAATTTCCTTGTCTTGAATCTATTTCTACACTTGATCATTTTTTTAAAAATGTCAAACTCTACAGTGATTTTTTTTAATTTTTTTAACCTTTAATCATTTTGGAAAGACAGAGAGACAAAAGTGTGAGCAGAGGAGGGGCAAAGAGAGAAGGAAATACAGAATCCAAGCAGGCTCCATGCTCTGAGCTGTCAGCACAAAGCTCGACGCGGGGCTCCAATTCACAGACCGTGAGATCATGACCTGAGTAGAAATCAGACTCTCAACCCACTGAGCCACCCAGGTGCCACTCTACACTGATTTCTTATGCCTTTTAGAATAAAAATACAAATATTTAACCCAACATTTTAGTTCTGGCATTGCGCTCTCCCCAAGTCTTATCTCTACTCTTGTTCTCAGAGTTCCAGCCAGGTCTTCAAAGGATTCATCTCTTCTAACTTAGCAGAGGTTTTTGTTGTTGTTGTTGTATTTTTGTTTGTTTTGTTTTGTTTTGTTTTGTTTTTTGTTATTTAACCCACTTTTTTGGGGGTATGTTTGACATATAAAACGTTGCAGATATTTAATATATACAACTGCATGTCTTTGTAGTTACATATAGATCCGTGAAACTCAAAATCAGTTGTCATAAACTTATCCATCACCTCTAGAACTTTCTTCCCACCCCAATTTTTTGTTGCTTATTGTTTCTTTTTTTCCTTTTGTGATAGGACAATTTAATGTAAGATCTACCCTCCTAGCAAAATTTTAAATACATAACATAGTATTGTTAATCATAGGCCCTATGTTGTACAGTAAATTTCCAAAACTGCTTTATCTTCCATAACTGAAACTTTATATCCTTTGAAACTTAGTGTTTTAATAATATAATTCCCTCAATCTAAAATGCACCCTTCTCCAACTTCTCTACCCTGGGCTCATTCTCTGTATCTCTGTTCAAGAGGCATTTAATCATGGAAACCGTATCTATCTCCCAAGTTACTCTTCCAATTGCCCATATATTTTTCTCTTTTTTTTCCTTTGGTTATAGGCTTTCATGAGAGGCTATTTCTTTCTATAGGAACATTTTATTTCAGTTTATAATAACATACTTATCACTGTATGTACCCAATAATTCCCCTCCAAAAAATAGATCTACAAGAGTAAGGAATAGCTCTAGTTTCCTTCATGACTGTGTATCTGTGCACCAAGCAGAATTCCTGGAATGTAGTTGGTATTAGGCATATGTCTATTATAGGAACAAATCAGAGAGCACAAGTACTAAATGCATTTTTATATTATTTTGTGTTTTGAGATATAAAATATTTTATATAATTTAAAAATGAATACTTACCTAATAAATTTTGCAGTGATTCAAGCAAATTAAAAAAATATTGGATTACCTTTAAATCCCAGTTGCCACACATATTTAGACTGAGGAGGATGAAGGGCTTTGTCTTGGCAAATATCATGGCTGATAGTTCCACAGTAGCAGGGGTATAGATGAATTAAGCAAACATTCTTCACAAACCAACATGAGTATCTTGTGCACTCTGAAGTGCATACGTACTAGAAAAGGAAGTAATGCAAAATGATATACACACTATTGAAATATGTTTTATAAGTATTTTGCTTATAAAATATTCAGCTAATTTCTAAAAGTACCAATTAAAGTTTATAAGACATACCTTTTATACAACGTTTTGCTTATTTCTTCTATTCTTTTAAATTATCTTTCTGTACCATCTTCATCATGTTCATGTGCAAAATACCTATGTTATATTCTTTTGGCTGGATTGACTCATTCCTCAATCTACAACAGTCCCTTACCCTCCGTTTCCTGGAATGTGTGTGTGTGTATATATACGTCACATATATGTCTCCTAGCTGTGTGTTAGCCTGAGATTTCGTACTGTTGAGCACACATCCAGAGGGTGGGGCAGACACCATGACCATCTGGGGATCCCACTGTGGCCAGGAGGAGTCCCTGACCAGAAGGGCACCATGAGGGACTCTGACCAAATGCCAGGGGTCAGATGGATTCAAAACAGTTGTGCCAACTACTCTGCCCTGACCCCAGAGCTTCGTACATGACCCAGTGCATGCCCCACCCTAGAGCTGCCCTTCCAACGACTGTGTCTGACAGAGCCACAGGGTCTGGGGCATCAGGCCAGTCAGTGCCTCTGGAGAATCCCAGGACTGGTCCCCTAACCGAAGGCACGTCACAGTGCCAAGAGATGCCTCACTTAGCACTCGCACCTTGTCCAGAAGGAAACCAACTGGCAGAAAGAGCATAGTGATTATCTATTTTCTGAGATCTACTTGTTCAGCTACCACACAGACCTAAGTTAACTGGGCCTTTTCTCTGAAGAGATGACAATTTCTGTGGCACATGCATATGTATATATGTATGTTACACTTTAAAAGTAACTATGGTATTAAGAGACACACTATTTAAAGCACACATTAACCAACAGGATTAACACAATGAATTGCCAAAGTACTGTTTGAATTTGTCGGGTTTTTAAATTTTTTAATATAATTTGAAAATATTTTAATATAAATAAAGCACATTTTCCAATAATATGATTTGTCTATGGTAATCCCTAGTACCTTCAAAGACAATTCATATCTGGTTACATCCACAATGAAATTAATAAAATTTAAACAATTTCAAGTCACACTCAAGTCATTATTAAGTTTTAATACATGCTACTTTACTGAGGTTTTACAATGAGATATATCAATAAGACAAATGTAAGCCCTGGAGGCAGACTATTATATATTCTGTTTAGAGCATACCCTAGTTTAATTGCTACTTCTCCAGACTTTCAATGAGCAAATCCCCATAAATTGGCAAAGGGAAGAACAGCTGAGTCATGGAGCACAAAGAATCATAAACATCTGTAATTTCCTTTATGCAATTACTACACTATATTCTCTTTGTATTCATGGTTTCAAGTCATGATGACATTTTACCTGGATTTACAATACAATTTCCTAATAGCTAGACAAAGTGTGAATCTTAAAGTATAAGTCTCTATAATGATTAATAAATTGCCATGTCACTAACTGAAATCAACACTAAAAATGAGAAATAACAACATGGAAACATTAATTAAGGAAAAGTAGTCATTCTGAATTCGCATGGACATGGCTACTAATATAATACTCACTGCCTATTAAAATACTATTTTCTCAATTCTCATAAATTTAAATAGATATATAATTTAATGATTCAGAAAATTTGTGTTTCTGTAAACAAATCAGTGTTTTTGTAAAACTCAGTTACTCTAAAATAACCTCTCTTTTA